>NC_051063.1:141239818-141839818 GCF_004664715.2 Peromyscus leucopus | reverse complement strand
GGGAAGGATTGTTTTGTTTTCTTCTTGCAGCAATTGCCTCCAAACCCCAGGCTTGTGCTCTGTCTTCTCCCATCGCCTTTCTCAACAAGAGAGAAAGTCATCCTGACAGTGTGATGCACAGCCGGGCCAGGGAAGACCTGGCTCCTTCATGAATAAATTAGAGATGAAAGTTTAACAGATCCCCTTGCATGTTTATGGAGGAATCTTGTCCTAATTTACCTAAATGCTTTGAGTAGAAGGAAGGGAAATAGAAGAGGCTAAGGTGAAAAGGTTAAAATCCCTGTTTAAATACAAGGCTTTTTTTTTTCTTTTTCTTTTTCTCCTCCGCATACCACAACCCATGGGTGTTGCAGTGGAACTATTGATTTCTCCGTCAAATATTTAAAGGAGAAGCCAAAGGCAGAAAGAGTTCTTTCTTCCCCCCAACCCCTACTATAAGAGAATCGTGTGTGTGTGTGTGTGTGTGTGTGTGTGTGTGTGTGTGTGTGTGTGTGTGTCTGTGATTTACCATCCATCCATCTATCTATCTGTCTGCCTGTACATCATAAATACACCAATGGAGACTGAACAATATTTGTTTAAGGTCTTTCCTTACTGGATGGTTCTCAGATTCCATGGAAATGGCATTTTTCTTCAAGTACTTCAAGGCTATGCTCCAGTAAGTAACCTATTACTCTATGTTCTCCATGAGTGCATTTCTTAGTGCCAGGCAAGCATGCCATGAGATGGGAGGGGTGGTCAAAATATTAGGTTTTTCATACAGGATTTGACAGCTTGGAAAATGGTTTTGGAATCCTGCCTCTGGCCAAGCCTATTACCTGATGCTTCAGAAGCCCGGGATGAATTTGCATGACCCTAGCACGTAAGACATCCCCCTGTGCAAAAATAGGGAATTGGCAAGTAAAATCACTTTGTGCATGTGCTGAAGCTTTGGGTTCCAGGGGTCTTTGACTCCTCTGCTCTGGTAAACTCACCAGCAATTGCTGCAAGAACTGTCCCTATACGCAAGTTGCTAGCTCTGGGGACACTAGGCAGGAGGTCTCATTGTGTCTTCTTATTTCTCCTTGCCTTTGGCTTTTAGGAAAGCTGTTGAATGCCACATTCTGATGATATTGGGGCTGAACCAGAAAGCTGGTGTGAAGAGTCTAAGAATTTGTGAAGGAAGTTAAGTCAGTCCACTCCATTGTTCTTATCTAGTTTAACTTTTATTGTTGTTGTTGTTGTTCATGGTAATTTTATTTAGCCATAAAAGTACAAAGAGAAAGAAAAAAGAAAGAAAAATCAAAATAATTCTGTGCATTTTTTTTTATTCCACCGTTCCCTTTAAATTTGAGCAAAATACCCAAAAGGATGCAAGTATGTTTTCCTTGACAGAGAGGCCACTGTGATAGCAGATTTTTCTTACTCTTAACAAGGAAAACCCGCAAACTTACTTTGTGGCACACATAATACTCATCTTATTAACAAGCATTTTAATTTCCCTTGAACTTCCCATAATCATTGGATCAGCTCTTCTGGTCAACTTTTGAGAAGTTTTCACTGTCTTTACCCCTGTGTGCTATTCCTTGATTTAATGACCACACTCAAGTTGTGTGTTACAGAAAATGGCCAGCGGGACAGGAGATGTCCACTTTCTTTCATTTAATTGTGCTTTGTGTGCTTGTTTGTTTTTATTAGAATACATGGTTGCAGAGACACCTACAACCCACCATTTGAAAATTCAATAGCACTTAGCATTTGGGTGTACTAGAGGCCGTTTTTTTTATTATTATTAAAAAAATATTTTTCCAAATAATTAATTTTTGATCCTGATTCCTCCCCCGCAACTCCTCACCACCTCTCTACCCACCCAACTTTCTCCCTCTGCCTCCCTCCTTTCCTCCCTCTCTCTTCTAAAGCGGAAAAAAGCATGATTTTTTTTCCCAAAACTTCTACAGAAAAGCTATGAATATTTTTGGAATGCTAAAACCCCTTCATTTCCTGTTTTGGGATTTTTCTCCCCCTTCAAACTGATTTTCTCTCTTTTCCTCTCAGCATTTATCGTGAGAGGAGCGTGTGATTTCATGAACCCTTTTTTCAGCTTGCAACTTCCTCTAAACAAAAGGACAATAAATAAACGAGGAGATAAGTCAGCCTCTGCCTGCCCATCCCCTTCCTCAGACTGGGGCCCGCCAGAACACTCTAGTTCTTCAAATATTGTCCTGAGTTAGTTGTATCTGTGAAAGCTTAGTGAGGCTGGAGCGTGGGTGATAATAGACACCAAACAGGAGGCCCACCAACACGTGTGGATATTGATACATATTTTTTTCAGCACTTTTGGCAAACCTGTCTTGCTGACTATACTGACGAAGGTTGCGGGTAATTGTCTATGCAGTTCTGTGGAAGATAAATGACTGCCTTCCCAAGGACACTTGGCCAGGCCTTAATCCTGAGTGTGAGTGTGTATGTGTGTGCCCGCACGTGTGCATGTGTGTGTGACTGTTTTCTGAAGGTCTGACAAGGCATCTTGATCATTTCCTGGTTTTGTGGCCGACCCTCGGCCATGCACACAGCCCCCGTCTCCGAAACGTTATTATTCTGTCGTGAGGCCTTCTTTGGCCAGGATGTTGCTTCATTTCCACCTTTTGTCTCGGCCTGAATGTGAATGATGCTCTTTCAGCAATATCCAGCCGCTTAAACTCCCTGCTGTTGCCTTACATAAATATACAACACCCGTCTCGCCCTATAACTCACTTCAGGCCTGGAAAAATAGTGACTTCCTTTATTGGTCAGATTCTCTGGCAATTCCCAACAGCTGTATGTTCGCACCTCAGAGGATCCTTATCTTCGGCTTTCCATTTGTCTCAGCACTATTCCCGGGGATTGCCAATAAAAATGATTCCCATTTTTATAACCCCTGAGAACACAGGAGCCAGCTTTCCAGAAAAACCATGTCCTTTCGCCACCCCCCGAATAGCAAACAAACCAAACCTCGGGACTACTTAAGCAAAAGGCGCATTTTGTCTTCAAGAGAGATGACCGGAGGAGCCCAGCGCATGGGGGACTTAGTAAAATGTGGAGTGTCGTCCCTAAACACATTAATTACGGTCAAGAAAATCTGTGCTGATTTCCCTGCACATGAGAATAAATTGGAAGCTACAGCATGCAATTGTTAAAACAACACGTGTTTAGAGGTATATTCGGTATCCATCTACAGAGGAGGCTTATACACAGGATGTCACTCATTAGTCCTCTCTAGTTTCTATCAGCTCATTTAATCATTTTTTCTGTACATCTGAGTTAAGGGGAGTATAAAACATGTTCTGGGGAACTATTGACTTTACTCTGTATAGAAAATATAGAAAAGAAAGAAAGGTGGTTTTCAAATTGAAATTACTGCTCATTTTAAGGTAGTCTCATCAATAAAGAGTCTTTATTTAATTAGAGACAACAGGACTGAGCTTGTGCTCTGCAATTCACTGATGTAGAGTCTGGGGTAAGTAACATCATCATAAGCTAAGCCTCAGTCAGCCACATCTGCGAAACAGAAACTAAACCCCTTTCTTTCATATTTCATTGAAAATTAGAAATGAAACATTCACTAAAAAGTGAAAGGCTCCAAGGCTCCTTACAGATGGGAATCGCATGGTATTTCTTTTCTCCTTCATGATAGTTAGGATCCTGATAGACAAGTCTGGAGGAAGAATGTTCAGAAGGAGTAGATGTGTGAGAATTACAGACTGTTACAAGACTGTGCACAGGATGAAGGAGCAAGGACGTGAACCACGTCTGTACCAAACTGCATCTTTAAAAGGTCCAGCAGGAAGAAGGGGACAGAATGACAGACGCCAGTCAGTGTGTCCCTTGGCTTTCTGGTCCTGCAGTTCTCCAGAGGAGGAAAGAGGCCTGAGGATGACTGGACATGTGAGCAAGAGGGCTTGCTTAGGACCTTACTGATGATGCTTGGCATCTCACACAAAACTCTGAATGTGAGCTGTTTGCCTGCATCTCCTCCTCCTACCTGACTTTGCTCCAAAGCATGGATGATAATCTTGCGATTCACTTCAGCTATGCTCCACACGTTAACCCTGCTCTCCAACGCAGTTTCCAAACAAACAAAACCATGCATTTAGCCTGGGTGCAGACAAAAGGGTACAGACTCTTCATTCTAAGCTCTCTTGGCTTGCATGTGTGTAAACAGATTGGCTTTATACCAGGTCTCTTCTACTCTTTCAAAAGGGACCCAAATCTCCAAAACTGTCCCTCTGAACGAGAGGTAATGTTATTTTCCACGAAACATCATTAATGGCAGCCCAGAGTATCGCACTGTCATTACTTCCAGCAGCTGTGGAAAGAACTTAACATTTTCTCAGGGTCAAATGTTCCCTTCTCAGTGGGGAAATTTTTCTGCTCTAAATGAAATGTTACGAAATACATTTTTCCCCCACCAAGCTTTGCACGGAGAGCTGTTTTATTTATCTGACTGTTGTGAGTGCTGTAAAAACATGCTGTTTCACATAGTAACATAAGCTCTTCGTAAAAGTGTGCCCTGAGTATTTGCAATTGTTATCAGGCCCAGATGTATCCTCATGTCAGCCTGAAGCTTCCCTAGTTGGCTCCAATACACAGAATATAATTATCTCAAAGGCCTTCATGCTTAGTGTGCAGAAGCATCTTATGACTGAGTATAACCACTGGCCCTCTCTCTTCTGTCTACCCATTGTCCCCAAAGAACTAGTGACAAAGAGTCAGACCTACTGTTTATGGATTTCAAAGCTATTCTGGATCGAGCAGCCCTATGTTTTGATAGAGTTTTGAATGAGAAAGAGCCAGTCACTGAGCTGAGGAAAAAAAGAGAAAACCTAGGACTGAAAATGGGTGAGTTAAGAGGCCCTCTGAGAGAGGATGTGATCCTCAGCTATCTTTTAAATCTGATTCTGGAATACTGGCCTCTGAAGTTGTTTTCTTCTCTCTTTCAGACTCACAACTCTCCAAACTAAGTCCACAAAAAATCAAATTCACAATAGACAACACTTCTCAATCCGTGGTTTGCTCCGGAGGCTAAATTCTTGGGCAGCATGAGGAAACAGAACCCAGACATGAGGCGACCAAGGAAAAGTGTGGGCTCAGCTGACCTGACTTCTTGAGAACACTGATCAGTATTTGAAGATGGGAGAAGGGTTGAAAAGAAAACAAAACAAGGAACAGCACGCCCGGGTGAAGGCAACATAATTCCTTCCTGACCCTTGCTGGGAATCAGTTTATGCCCTGAAGCATGAAATTTGATTGTAATTATTTTAGCTTGCTTGGCTACATATGTTATTGATGATCTTTCCTCAAAAGCAGCAGCCTTCTAGAAACCCTGCCACAGTACTTGACTCAAGAGCCTGTAAGGTATACGTAATAGAAAATAAACTGTGTGGGCTATCTCTATCGATTGCCTCGTGGAAACCCGCTCATCTTAAAGTGGGGGTCTCCAACTTTCTACACCACTGGGATAGAAAATCAGCTCACACTTTCAAAAATCTAAATACTATACAAGAACTTGGTTCACCCCTCTGGAATTCCATGGTTTAGAACATATGAATCTCAAGTAGACATTTTAGCCCATTGATTATAACTATGAAAACTGGTTACTTTGCATACATAAGAGATGAGGTCAGACAAAGACTCGAATGATGTAAATGATGGACATGCATCTGGAAGAGTACCTATGGGGAGGAAAGCCCTAACCTGTCATCTATGTTTATCATAGTTAAAAATAAAAAGAGCAATTTTCCATTTTTCCTTTCTGCAGTACAAGTGAGTATGTCCATTAATGATAAATCAGTCAAATATTCCAGGTAAGACAAGGTAATAATTTTTCTAAGGCACTCACTTTCTGAATAGCAAAATGAAGGCTTGTAGTAGGTATGATCTTGTGTATATAAAGCATTACCTTTAGTTGTGTCTTAATATGAAAGAGTTTTCCTGGGAGACAAAGAACATCCCTTTTCATAATTCCAGAAACCCATGGCACTATGACTCTGTTTTATGCCATTTGGGCCTTTGGAAGTTTTTCACTCCCATTGAATGGAATCCTAATTGATACTGAAATCAATCTTAATAATATTTTGGATCCCCCTCTAGTTGCTCTGACAAAAGAGTTTAACCCAGAAGTTCTGGTGGCTTTGGTCATATTTCCATATTTTCCTTTCTATTTGCTCTCTCACCAATTAATGCACACCTACTCTGTGCTGTGCCCACAGGCACAGCTCTGTGCACAAACATAAATTCTATGAACTTGTTTAGCTCCATACTATTAGATTGGATCAATATTTTAAAGACAAAAATTCAATTAATTCTTGACTGTACCTCAAAGAAACGTGAACAGGGAAGAATGAGAATAAGCTCTAAGACTATACCCAAAAGACAAGGCTCTGGGCAAGGGTTGGGAGGGAGAAGGGGTTTCCTGAGGGGGAATTTCTGAAATGGCTTTGGGGCCTCTGTAGAGGCCCAATCTGTTCAGGCAGAAGGCATCTTATATAGCAGATAACCCTCTGTTTGTTAGTTGCATGCATTTGAACTGGTTCAAATGTCTGCTGTCTCCATTTAATGAACAGTAAGACAGTAAGATCATGAAATGTAGAAGAGCCACCATGTGGGTAATAAGAGCTGGGCCCAGGTCCTCTTCAGGAGCAAGTGCTCTTAGTTACTTAGCCTGAGTCCAGTCCTCCACTGTGGTTTTTCTCTAGACTTCATTCCACAGCCCACGAGATAGCACTGCAAAGGTACTGAGCCACCTCCCATGCATGAGCTATAGTTCTACAAAGGGACATCTCACACCAGGTTAATTCCAGGGAAACACACTGAGCGTTGAGTAAATGGCCAGGAGTCCTGACCTAAAAGCATGATTGTCAGGGGAAAGGATGGAAGGGAAGTTCGAGAACACAGAGGAGGAAGGAAGGATATCCTTTCTGAACATGTTTCCTCGATGAGTCAAAACCACAAACACATAAGAGGCATGGGACCGCAGGGAAATAGTGAAGAGGAAAGTGGAGAAAACACCCACATCCTCCTGTGCACGGATGCCCCTGCCTCCTTTCTTTTCCTCCCGTTCCCACCTGCCCAGCTGGAGCAAGCTCTCACACCGCCTCTTATGAGGTAATTTCCCCCTGCAGCCTTTGTTCTGCGAAGTCAACACGGCTTCTGGAAATCAAGTTGTATTCTGTATATTTAATACATCATCTCTAAGGATAATCATCCTGGAATCTGAACTTGTTTCTGTTATCTGGCTCTACTTGACAATGATTTATGAACCAGACAAACAAGACAGCTTCATTTTCATAAAGCCAGCGGAACCTTCTGGGCCAGGCGGAGCTGTGAAACTTGTTTTGACTCGGAAACCGAAACAAACATGACATAAAAGTCAATACAACGGCACCGCTGGGCTCTCATTTTACAAAGTAACTTCCCCCCCCCACACACACACACACACACTCCAGCAGGATGACAGCTGAGATGTTGCATTCTCGGATAGCAGTTTTTAGCTTCGCTAATTACCCGCCCCATGCGATGATGAAGGACCCTGGAAAATGGAAATAAGCACATGACAATCATCCCTATAGAAGTGTCACAAACATTCTGCAGTTGGGAACTTTAAAATATGTCGAAGGTAGTATTTTTATAGCTTCTACTAAAAATCCTTAATCTCTTAAAGAGATGACAACCTGATTTGGTTGATGTGTGGGCATCATTCATTATCAGGAATGGTACCCAAAATGAAAATTTACAACACAGTTTAATAATGGGCATGAACCAGACTGACCAGTGTGAATATAGACTTGTACCCAGATACACGTTTGACCTATGTGCATCATTACAATACCAAACCTTCGCCCATTCTTAGTATTGTGGGTTGAAGACAGTACAACAGAGAATTCATGAAGACAGGCCACAATTCTCTACACAGCCATCACTTTGAGTAAGTTCTGTTTGTCCCAAGCAGTTCTCTCCTCTGCATAATGATGATATGAGCCTTCAGTGTTACGGAGAGAGGAAATTATGGGATATTATGATTTTAGTGCCTTCCATTGTTTTTTAATGGCTAGCTCTGCTTAGCAAGGAATACAGAGTGCTGCACCTTCTTCCAATTCTTGTTGGGAAATAAGACAAAGGCACAAACTATACAAATACTATCAACTATTCCAAGATGCAGAAAGAAAAAGATTTCTCTAAATCCACCCAAGTTATGCAACTACATTGATCTTCCAATTGTACTATGAATACACCTGGAAGACATGGGACAGTGGTGCTTTATGTGTCTCATAGAGTCTGAGAATCATCTTACAAGGAGACAGGGACATAAAACAACGGGTATTTTAATGAATAGCATTTGGCTAATTTAAAGGTCTGAATAATTGATTTAAAATCATAATCTTCATACATACTGGTAACTATTAAACTTGTATGGAAATATTATATATAAAACACATGAGGATTGCTTATAATGTCCAGATTTATTTTATAATCTCTGCATAACTTTGATTCAACTCTCATGCTACAGGGATCCATTTTTATTTGCAAAATAAAATGTACAATTTAGAGAACTGTCCATTTCTGCATCTATTCAAAATACTAAATGGTCATTGTCAGAATTCTGTTGTTATTTCTTAACAAGAAGAGAATGGAGCCGATTTTTTCTTGGGCATCATGGCCACTTCTTCTCTACTTCTTTTAAACCGATTGTTACTTTTTACATTCAAAAATTTATCTATCTAAAAGATGCATGAGGTACATATGTGCATTTTAAATAATCTGCATTTTCAAAGTGTCACGGTTCTTATGTTGCAAGATTAATAGAAAGTATCCTACCCATCCATTCTGGAAACTCTTTCTAACTGATGATTTCCATTCCTTCTCTTTACACTCACAGTACCACTGACTTGAACAGTGTGATTGACAAGTCCCTTTCTTTTATTTTTTTTTCTCCTTCATGTAGATCTGCCATCAGTATGGAGTTTCAACTTGCTGGCTTTAAGTGTGATGTGAATGAAAACATGCATGTTGCTTCTATGGCTTCCCGCTTCAACAGCGTTTGCAGATGCTGACACACGTATCTGCCCCCATCTTTCCTCCAGTGTGCAGTTCTCACTCCACCTTACTCTTGTCCCTTCCATTCTGCTATAGGTGAGCCTGTGAGATGTTCCAGCTGTAGCGAGATTTGAATAGTGCTGGGAAGACACATACGAATTTTTGCCTGTTTCCATCTAGAGAAGTCAAATTGACGTATTCAAAGGGAAACAAATTTACGAGTGGTTAGATAATATTAAACTGTTGTCCAAGATGATTACATCAATTCATTCTCTATTCAGCATCAGATTTAAGTCCCCTTGTCCTCCATCCTTGCGAAGTCAAAATAATGAGCTTATTCATTGAAAATAAAAAGGAACAATCCAATCTATGGGCAATTAGTCATCAAGAGGATATTTTGATTCTAAGGAGATGGTTCAGTAAGTAAGTGTTCCTGCGTGAGCATTAGGACCTGGATTCAGATTTGCAACACCCACATAAAAAGCAGGGTGTGGCCATGCACATGCTTGTAACTCTAGTGCTTTGGGGAGCAGCATGTGGAGACAGGCAACTCCCGGGGCTTGCTGGCTGCTAGCTTCAGGTGAGCTACCTATCTGCACTAACCCTGCAGGACACCGAGATGTCTCCCTCTGGTGCTCCTCAGTTAACACTCATGTTTTTGGTCAGGCATGAAAATCAGCATCAAAATGCACTGCCTGGATGCCCAGAACCATCCATCTTTGAGAATGTCCACAGTCTCTCAAATCTTACAGTGCAAGTGCAGAGGTAAATTAAAGCAAACAGAAGGCAAGCTGAGAGCTGATGAGTGCTTTCCTGCCTGAAAGCTCATTTGGGCTTTGGGGGAAAGGAATCTGACAATACTTGCCCAGGAGTGTAGAGAGCAGGGCAGTCTGAGGGGACAGAAACCAGCAGTGAGGGGCAAGCTTGGGCCAACATGTTTACAGAGAGGTCTCTGTGGCTAGGCAGCCAGGGAAAGTGACTAGTTCAGGACCAGCTAGATGAAATAGTCTGCTAGCCTCTAAGGGACATACAGGAGTGGTTCCAAGCTATCGGCTTCCCGGCTTTTGGACGAGTAAGGCAGAAGGAAGCAGCCTACTGGGATGAGTGTTCTGCCAGTAAGTTATATATCCAAACACCTGCTGGGCCAGGCTTTCTCTAGACAAAATAGTGCTGTCGTCCTATTTTTTAAAATACCAAACAGAAGCAACAGTGAGAGCCTGGGATGCCTTAATGTAGGGATGCTAACCATTGGCCTGGTAGGCTTTTCATTCTGTTTAAATTTTTCATTGGTGGATAATACAACATAAAGATTTGCTATATAATGTAGTAATCATGATAGGGCAGCTAATATTTTCATTTTCTTAAACATAAATAACTTCTTTGTATTGGAAATCTTTGAGTGCCCCTCCTCAAACTCTCTCAGAATAGTAAATTTGACTATTGAGTGTTCTTTATATACTTGTTGGTCGTTTGTACAAACTATAGTCATCTACTGGGCTGCACTGTAGGATTTCCTCATCCAATGCAACTGTCTTTCTGTCTGTGTTATTCAACAGTCCTGGGTCCTCTTCTTATGTCCCTACATCCTCGGGAGGCCACTATTCTGCTTCTTCCTCCTTTGAGTTCCTCTTTTAGCTCCCACACAGGAAGATACAGTACTTGTCACGCAGTGCCTGCTTATTTCATTTAACATAATACCCTCCCATGAGTCCATGCTGCTGCCAGTGGCAGGTTTTCATTGGTTCATTCCAGCTCCTCACCTTTTGCAGACAGTTGTGGTGATATTTTATTTGTATTGAAATGTGATATTTTATTTGTATGTTAATAAATAAAGTTTGCCTGGAGATCTTTGGTCATAGCGAGCCATAAACAAAAGTCAGGCTTCTGGTAACACATGCCTTTAATCTGATCACACGGCAGGCAGAATCTCTGTGTGTTCAAGGACACAGCCAAGCATGGTGACACATGCCTTTAATCCCAGTACCAACCATAGGACCTGAATATCTGTATAGACAGGCAATGACAAAGAAGTGATGTGGCTGGGCTTGGAGCCAATGAGAAGGCAGAACAGGAAGGCAGTAAAGGTGCAGGTTAGACAGGAAGAAGCTCTCTTGGGAAGATATGGTGAGGTGGTGAGCTAAGGTTAGTTGGCGGCTATTGCTTTGATCTCTACAGCTTATACCTTAGCTCTGTGTTTCTTATTTAATAAGACTGTTTAGAAATTCATCTACAGACACTTACACCGTCTTCTTTATCTATTCATTGTCAGTGGACATTGCTGGGCTGCCAAGCTGAACTGCAGTAAACATTTCACTGCAGTTGCCTCTCCTACACTCCCTTAATTCTCGTGGCAAGTATGACCAATGGTGGGAAAGTTGGTGGTCCTGGGCCTACCTTGGTGCAGAGCTTCCTTGTTCTCCTTCATAATACCTACACAAAGCTCAATTTTTAGGCGGTTTCTTCCTCTCTCACCAGATAACGATTGTCACCTGTCCCGTGGCTAAGGGTGGGGTTTCATGCTCAATTCCCATCTCTGTGCTGGGATTTGGTCCAACTTGGTTTTGCACAGGTGTGCAGGCTATTGCAAGCCCTGTGAGTTCCTATGTGCAGCTGCCCTGATGTGTCCCCAGAACACTGCTCCCTTGTAGTTATCCAGCATCTCCAGCCCGGAAATCTCTTTCTTCTCCTTCTTCTGCAATGATCCCTGAGCCTTTGGAAGAGTGTGTGTGATGTAGATGTGTCCATTTAGGGATGAGCATTCTTTCTTATCTTAGTATCTGCACAATGGCCAGCCATCGGTCTCTGTGTTAATCACCATCTGTGACAAATAGGAATTTCTCAGATGAGGGTGGAGAGATGCTTTGATCCGTGAGTCATTGTACGATCATTTGTTTATTTTCTGAAAAAAAAGAAACTTTTCAAGATATTAAAGCATCTTCATAAACAGAAGATTGCATGTATACCATTTTACATACATACATACACACACACATATATGTAATGCACTACATATTTTTAAGTGGCAATACAGTGGTACAGAGAAAAATACAAAAATCCTCAAAGACAATGGCAGTTGTTATCTGTGGGGAAAAAAAGCCTTGAGACTTGGGAAATATTTTCTCACATAAAAACAATTTTTATAAATATACAACATTGAGTCAAATTCATAATGAGTTCTGGCAATAAACAGATGGAATGATTTTACAAGTAACCCTGTGACTGGTGGAGAATAGTCTGGAATCAAAAGATACGAACAACCTACCCATGCTAACTAGGCTGTGTGAGAAGAACCCATTTAGAGGACAGCTCCTTAGTACATATTAATGGCATCCTTTCAGGAAGCCATGTAAAGTAGTAAAGGGCGGTTGGTTTAATTCCTCCTGTGGTGGCCGGACCCTGCTGAAAAATATACAACTTTATCATTTGTCCAAAAAAGACAAAATGAATAGCCTTGGTTACTCTATAACTAGTCCTTCCTAGCCAGTTGTCTTGACCATAAGAATAGAGAAAAACATGAGTTTGATCTCCACCTGTCTTCTACTTCAGGTGAATGGAGAGATGGTCCCAAATACAAATTGGGCAAATGCAATAAGAATACAGGATTTGTTAGGCCATTTCTAAAGAAATCAAAACAGAACTATTAAATTGAAAAATCTAAGCTGACAGTTCTACTTTGTGAAATATATCTTGGGATATTTGTATCACCAAGGAACTAAGAGATCATATGCAGAGATGAAGAAGAAAAATGTCTAGAATCTTCCTCCATTGTTATTAACTTCTTATTCCCTTAATAATAGTGTGTCTGTGAGAGAAAGACAAAGCATTTCTCTGTGTTTAGGTGGTGTGTGTGTGTGTGTGTGTGTGCGCGCGCGCGCGCGTGCTGTGATTATGCAGGTAGCGGTGGGTACAAATGGACAGAGGATAGAGGAGAGCATCAGATGTCTGGATCTCTCTCTGAATCCAGAGCCATTGTCTCCAATCACAAGGCTGGGGTTACAGATCAGCGCATGTCCAGGCTCAGAGTTTTTTATGTGGGTGGTTTCATGTGGGTGATTTCAGTTCCCACGTTTGTTTAACAAGAACTCGACTTATGGAGCAGCCGCCACCCTGTCCAGCCATTCTGAATAATATTTTCAAATGACTAATGATAAACATTGTACACGTAACAAAATAAGTTCTCATCAGATACTTCGGACTGCTGAGTGGTGGCCACTTACCGACAGAGAACTAAAGAGCTGTTGTTGTCTTGAGGTTTCCACACAGATTTATTCTGTGAACGTAGAACTGCAGCTATACGGGTGACAAGGGACGTGAAGGGCTGTGATTAACCCCAGGGTCACATCTTTGTCCTTCTACAGGTACAGGTGTGTTTCTCACCAAGTAGCCCATTGGCGGCTACGGGCCATCAGAAAGCTGTCTCCGTGTCAGAAAGGGGACAGGACACCCTTTTGTTCATACTTGTCCCGGATATTTTTTGATTGCCCACAGTTTCCTGGACTCTCTGTTTGCTGCAATGATTCCTTTCAATCTCCCACTTGACGTGAGAGAGTAAGAGTAAGATGTACCTCCCGTTAATTAGAAAGATACACACTTGGAGTGATGGGTGCTAAATAATTTGGTCTGATAATACTGCCCACGGGAGGGAGGCCTGTTTCACCTGATCTCGAGTACACAACTATAGTTTGCATCTGACTCTAACCTTTAAAAATCATAACACAATCTGACTAAAATTTTACTGAAGGCAATAGAGTTCCTGTGTGTGTGTGTGTGTGTGTGTGTGTGTGCGCGCGCACGTGCCCGCATGTGTATGTATATCCACAACGCCACTGGTGTGGATATAATGCGTTTGTTTTGGCAATAATTAAATTTTTATGATCGAAGTCAGATATGAGATTATTTACAATGTTAGCAAGGTGGATGTCCTGCTTAAAAAATGAGTTGGAAACCAAGTTTATACAATTACAACATTCGCAAAGCAGAGGAGGTGTGTTTTTGAAATTTCAGACACTTAGGAAACTCTTGTGCTATGAGGGAACCCAGAGTTTTTGCCTCTGGGTTTACTTACGCAATAGAGACAGACATTCTCAACTCAGTGTGTTCATCATGGAAAGAGGGGGAAAGCTGGGCAGCGCTTACCCAGAATAAATGTGAGTCCTGTTTAAATGCACCATGACCTGCCGCCTACTTTATAATTGGTGCCAGTTTACAAAAAGAGCGAGGTGGAGTTACAGACATTTCAAAGGCTTCTGATTTAGGCCTTGCCTGTCTTCAGTGCTATTGCAGAGTTTAGATTCTGACCTCGGCCTCTCCCTTCTGCAGGTGTCTGCCTGGGATGTGTGGTAATGCAGGTCTCATAGAAACCCTGGAGCACAGAGCAGATAACTGAAGCGGGCCAGCAGCAAAATTAACCCTCAAAGCCATTCATTATGTGTTTTCAATATCCTCTAAAAGGGTTTCCCACCCCTAACTGCATATTTATACATATTTACTTACTAATCAATAAAGGAAAATGGCTGCATTATTTTGATTAAAATATCAGACCTACGTGTTACTATAAAATCACATTTAAGAAGCCAGAAAAAGAGGAGATAGCAGTCCGTGTAACCCTCCAGCCTTTGATATATGGTATTTCCAGGCTGCGAGGAGAGCAGACACATTAAGAAAATAGTGCTAATGATATTAAAGTACTTTACAAGGCTTGTTACCAGGAGCTGACAAACCTGTCAAGTGTATAATGTAAGAGGCTATCGGAACGTCCTCAGAAAACCATACCTCTACCCCATTTCAGTGCAATCTCCTCATAATGGAGTTGCTATAAATTCTAGCCAGCAATGGGACGGAGCCGTGGCTTCTCACCCCAATGTGAGGACATGATAAATATAAAAGAAAATGGCTGTCAGTTTTGGCGCCCGAACCTTATTACAAAGTCTTAATCTTACTGGCCTCAGCACCTTTTATCACCGCCTTGTTATGCGCTGATGGCTTTTTTATTTGCTGGGAGATGGAGGATGTGTCATTTGATGTCCTTTTATGTAGCCACTGGTCTGTCCTCTCATGGAAGAAAAAAAAAAAACACATTTTATATGTTTATTACAGTAAGCGATTAAATACAAGCCCCACACTATTGGCTTAGGTACTGAGGATTGAGGATTTAACAGAGTCTGGATTTAAATACGTCATTACGAGTATTTATGTGAATAGAACTCAAATAGGAAATTAATCCTTCTCAGCGCTGGAGCTGGCACCTCTGCAATGTTTGTGATTGTTTATTCTTGCTATTATTTGTTATTGGGATTGGTCATTCCTGGTTCCAAGGTCAGCCGGAAGTCCTGGCTTTCCCTTTGCTCCTTGCTACAGACACCCAGCTTGGAGGAAGGAGACCAAGTAAACAGGCTCGTGAGAACTCGGCTCGGGTTCAGTCGGCTTGATCCTTGAGATGAATTGCTGTTATCTAAATATTAGTCTGAATATCTCACAGCTCACTTCCCATCTTCCTCATTTATGGCCACTGAGACTTTGAACCTCACTGAGAACACGGAACATGCTGGAACATTCATCCTGGAGGTCCTGCAAAGTGGAAGCTCGGGGATTTTAAGGGAACCTGACACTGATGGGCCGGTTTCAAGCTGTAGCCAGAGTCTCCATCAGCAGATCTTATCTTCAGTTTGTGTTCATGAAAAGAGGTGGCTCCACACACAGAGAACTTGGTCACATATGTTTTGCCTGGCAGATGAAAACCAGACTCTAGAACTAGTGTGGTGTGTGTGTGTGTGTGTGTGTGTGTGTGTCTGTGTCTGTGTCTGTGTGTCTGTGTGTCTGTGTGCGTGTTCTTGTATATGAGCATATGTGTACAGACAAGCATTATGTATGTATGTGTGTACGTATGTATGTATGTATGTATGATTGTGTAGGATAGAGGTAAACATATGGTGTCTTCCTTAGAAACTCTCCACCTTATTCTGGGAGTAGTGAGTTTCTCACTGAACCTGGAGCTCATTGATTGGGCTAGGCTGGCCAGCTAGTGAGCTCCAGGTATTCACTTTTGGTCTCTGCCACCCTAGTACTGGGATTACAGACACATACATACTGCCATGCCCAGGTTTTTAACACAGTTCCTAGGGATCTGAACTTGGGTCCTCATGATTATTTGGCAAGCACCATGTCCACTGAACCCTGTGCCAGCTCTGAAATCACCTCCCTGTGGTGAGGGTGGACAGTGTACTTGTTCAGCCTCCTTTCCCCAGACAGTAGAGACGCAGCCTCATTCAAGGCTTTCCCATTAAAATCCAAGGCTAGGGGACACTGTGATGTGCTCATCTAGATGCTGTAGGACATGTTCAAGTTGGTCTCTCCACTCTAGGTCTATGAGTGGTCCATCCCCAAGAAAGCGGGTCGGTGAGACCGGTTGAATTGCCTTCAAACAAAAGTTGACTTTCACCACAGTGACTTCCCCCTCTCTCCAGCTGTATCCAGCCAAATACCTGACTAGACTGTATTTTTGACATAAGGACATTTTACTAAAGGAGAAGAATTAGCTAACAAACTGGGAACCGTAGAGGCACAAGGCCCGTTTCTTCTTTTTTTTCTTCTTACACTCACGTTCGTTGTGTGTGTTTGATGACCATGTGTGGCATGTATCAGGGCATGCTTGTCTGTGCATGTAGAGGCCCAAAGTTGATGTCAGGAATCACCCTTGGTCATTCTTGACCTTGTTCATTGAGGTAGAGTTTCTCTGATAAACCCAGAGCTTGGTGACATGGCTAATCGTACTAGCCAGCTTGCTGATGGGATCCCACATCTCCTGCTTCCTGAGGCCGTAGTTATAGTCAGGTCACTGCGTCTACCTGAAATGTGTGGGCTCTGGGAATACAGCCCCTGCCCTCATGCTTGAATGGCAAGTGCTTTAAACACGGAATCCTCTCTCTTGCCCCACATCTCTCCTTTCTTATCATCTCAGAATCTTGCCTGAATGAGATAGTAATCCTCTTAGTTTTTGGCTATGGGAAAATATAAACCCCCCTTATGAGTGTTTCTTAGAAAATGAAAGAACGTAAATACTTCCCTGAATGCACCTGGGTATGTGAGTTGAAAAATCTCCATCATTTTCTTTGTTCTTTGTACCTTGAGTTTTCTCTCCACTTCTCTTAGGTGAGTATTTATGCTTAAAATATAGCTATGGCATGAGTGGGCACAGACAGCCGCTCCTGTGACTGCTCCTGTAATAAAGCCTCTGTGATTTGCCACTACACCAGGAAAAAGCTGATGAAAACCCTAACACTTCGGAGAAGGCAGATTGCATGTCTGGAAATTTAATTAAAAAGGAAATAACCGCCCTGTATAAAGGTTGGCTGTCCCCTTCACAATCCTCCTCACACTTACCCTCTTCTCTCTAAGTCCAAAAAGTATCTACCAGAGGCAGCTAAGCATGCATGTGAGGGACACCACAAAGCAGTGAGTGGGAGCCATCCTGAGAAGCTGAATCTGCCTGCGCGCGCGTGTGCGCACGCGCACACACACACACACACACACACACACACACACACACCAAGCGAGCTGGCTAACTGGCTTCTAATGAATAGCATCTCACTGGCTGTCGCTATACATTCGTCACCCTGTACCAGCAATCCTAGCAATGCCATGGATTCATTCTCCAATCTCTGCATGTCACGGTACATTCTACCATTTACATGTGTGTTCATTTTGTTAAGTTTTGCCTGTGTGTGTTTATGTTGTGTGATGTGTGTGTGTGTGTGTGTGATGTGTGTGTGTGATGTGTGTGTGTGTCTGTGTGTGTGTGTGATGTGTGTGTGTCTGTCTGTGTGTGTGTGTATGTGATTCTGAGGATCTAAACTACAGGCTTCCCACCTGTGCACCAGAGCTTTTAAGCCCTTGAATTCTCACCACCACCTCTACAATAGCTGTAGCAAGCATGATAGAGTCCCTTACTATAGAAAGGAACTGAGGTAAGGCTTCCCTCATGAAACACAAGATGCCCATCTACATTTGAACATCAGAAAACAAGACATTTTAAGAAGTCTATTCTAAATGTTGCATAAGACATTTTTATCATGAAGACCCATTTGTTTTTTTATGATACACATACTTTCTTAGATATTGAATTGTTTAAAAAAATAAGTGTGTGTGTGTGTGTGTGTGTGTGTGTGTGTGTGTGTGTGCCACAGCTCCTTTGTGGAGACAAGTCAACAACTCATAGGTGTTCTTCTCTCCTTCTATCAGGGGGGTCCTGGGGGCTAAACTCAGGTCATTGGCTTGGAGGTAAGGCCCTGCAGTCCCTGAGCCATCTTACCAGCTTGATACTTTAGATTTTTATTGTCTAAACCTGGAAACCCTAATTGAGGGTGAAGGAAATATTTACCAATTAGTACAAGCAAGGAGCAGAATTGTTAGTAGACACTGTCAGAGCTGGTAATACTAAGTTGCGTACGCATTATCTCTTTCATTTCTGACAATGGGTGATAACACTTCACATTTCCTAGAGGAGAAAAACTGAGGTGCCCAGGAAGCAAGTAACTTGCTCAGGCTAACACCGATGCTAAGTAGCAGAACAAGGGTGCAGTCACATCCAGATGTTATGGTATATACTACCATGTGACCTGGGTTTCTGGCTCTGTGTTGTGGAGTCCCCATCAACTGTAGGCTTTCGGTAACTGGTTCGAAGTTCTAAGTTGTGGGAGTCTGTTGGAGTCCAGCACCAACCTGTCAAGGGTTCTTGGGGGAAGAGAGAGGAATGAAGAAATGATAGCAAGATAGACGGAGATGATAAGAAAGACAGAGACACAGGATAGCTCCAGGAGGGCCCTGGGCCGATACCCAGTCACCTCGAGGTTTATGCCAAAGGGCTTTTTGTGCAATGCCAAGAGGCAAGGCAAAAGGCCTCTCTCTGTCAAGATCACTGGAAAATGTACAGCCAAGTTTAGACCCTCCAAAACACCTGGTAAACATGCCTGTGGCCAAATCATCCCATTATGCAGCCCTACTGGGTAAAGCAACCTCAGATTGTCTGACCTTGAGTAATTTGGGCCCCCACACTAACTCACACTTTGCAGGCTGCACACTCGTGGAACACCCTCTGTACATGCCCAGGGTACACTAGAGTGTCTGTTTTCACCAGAACTACATACTGGAGATGGTACTGTTAAGGGCATCTGCATAAGTGACCATGGTCCTTTGTTGGGAGAGTCCACATCATAAGGCAAAGCCTACTACTTACCACATGAGAACTGAGATGCAGATCAAGGACTCCCTAAGGAATTCCTCAAGGTCCTGTGGGAGACAAGGTGCAGCAAGACTGACCCTACAGCAGAGATCACAATAAAAATAACAACAAAAAAAAAAACTGCCTAGAGTTGTGTCCAAAATCAAATTGCTATTATACATAGAATCTCCCAAATGGAGAAGAAGATGAGATGGGAAATGAACAGGCGGGCATAGGAGCAGCCTTCACATCTGTTCCACATCTGCATCTTAAGGTAGGTCTTGAACCGCTTTTCCCTCCTAAGTCCTAGGTCTTGTTGTCATGTAAACTGCTCACAGGACACACCTCGGCTCCTGTACACCCACATCACATGGACACGTGGTTCCCACAGCTACGTAGCTTTCCCTTTACTTGTTTATCAACACAGCCTGGAGTAGCTGACGCATCCGTTTCTGAACTCTAGGTTTGCAGGCTCCACCAGGTACCACCCAACTTACTCAAGGAACTGAGAGTTCGTCTTCTTGCTCTTCAACTTGTGTTGAAAATGCCACCCTCTTAATGGTCCTTCTTTTCTCCATCGGGCTTGGATGACACTTGGGAAGCGGTTTCCTCCAGAAAAGAGACTTTCTGTGTAACCGATCGCCACTGCCACGTGACACTGTAAGTCAGGAGGGAAATTAGCATCTCTGGTGGAAATGCCGCTGTAGCAAAGTCTTAATTACCCTGTTGTGACTACCTTATAATCACATGGCTAGCACCATGGTCACACATTCTCAAGGAGAGGAACAGTGACAGGGATGCTAAGTGGCGTGTTTTATGGCTGTTTATCTGAAGGCGAAGGCTGTACCTCTTCCACTACCACCATCTGAATTACAGCAGAATGAAAAGTCCTCTCCAAGTTAAGGCCAGGTTAGTTTGCAGCAACCAGCCATCAGCCCGGCCGTCTTAAGAAATTCCGTGGATATCTACCCACGTCCATGCCCATCACACCAAGATTACAATTCAGCTGTGAGGCTAGAAGCAGGATACAGCAGGAAATTCCTGAGAGACACTAGAGAGATCTCGATGTCACAAGCAAGGGAGAAAGGGATGAGCCAGAAATGAGAAGTCAGAGCGAAAGGACATTGCGGGTTTCTAGCTTTTCCTTTCCCAAGGTTGGGCCCAAGGAAAAGTGTTCATTCGATGAATTAAGAGTAAGTGCAACTGGGAGACTGTGGTTAAGCTCAGTCTTTGGTCCTCAACCCCCATCTTGGAGGCTGCTACATCACAGTCGACTTGGAATGGCGGGCGACTTAGAAGATACCACTAGTGACTTTACTCCAGTCTTTTCTGTTTAAACCTAGCTTGGATCCACACTTAGAGAAATGTGTGCGTTCACCTAAGAGCTCTGTGCAAACAATAACTCAGTGAGGGACAGCTAGCCTCCCAACGCATCCATCAGGACCAAGAAACAACAAACACCCAAGTTACTGGGAGCGCACTTCAAACTTAGAGCCAAAGAACAGTAAAAGTAACGTGAATTTCTGTGCACTGTGAGAGATGACCGCACTCACGAGAGGGCTCCTGTGCTCCCTGACTGTACTCATGAGAGGGCTCCTGTGCTCCCTGACCGCACTCATGAGAGGGCTCCTGTGCTCCCTGACCGCACTCACGAGAGGGCTCCAGTGCTCCCTGACCTCACTCATGAGAGGGCTCCTGTGCTCCCTGACCGCACTCACGAGAGGGCTCCAGTGCTCCCTGACCGCACTCACGAGAGGGCTCCAGTGCTCCCTGACCGCACTCACGAGAGGGCTCCAGTGCTCCCTGACCTCACTCATGAGAGGGCTCCAGTGCTCCCTGACTGCACTCATGAGAGGGCTCCAGTGCTCCCTGACTGTACTCATGAGAGGGCTCCAGTGCTCCCTGACCACACTCACGAGAGGGCTCCAGTGCTCCCTGACTGCACTCATGAGAGGGCTCCAGTGCTCCCTGACTGTACTCACGAGAGGGCTCCAGTGCTCCCTGACCGCACTCATGAGAGGGCTCCAGTGCTCCCTGACCTCACTCATGTGAGGGCTCCAGTGCTCCCTGACCACACTAACGTGAGGGCTCCAGTGCTCCCTGACCGCACTCATGCGAGGGCTCCAGTGCTCCCTGACCTCACTCATGAGAGGGCTCCAGTGCTCCCTGACCTCACTCATGAGAGGGCTCCAGTGCTCCCTGACTGCACTCATGAGAGGGCTCCAGTGCTCCCTGACCTCACTCATGAGAGGGCTCCAGTGCTCCCTGACCACACTCATGAGAGGGCTCCAGTGCTCCCTGACCACACTAACGTGAGGGCTCCAGTGCTCCCTGACCTCACTCATGAGAGGGCTCCAGTGCTCCCTGACTGCACTCATGAGAGGGCTCCAGTGCTCCCTGACCACACTCATGAGAGGGCTCCAGTGCTCCCTGACCTCACTCATGAGAGGGCTCCAGTGCTCCCTGACTGCACTCATGAGAGGGCTCCAGTGCTCCCTGACCGCACTCATGAGAGGGCTCCAGTGCTCCCTGACTGTACTCATGAGAGGGCTCCTGTGCTCCCTGACAGACCCGAGGAAGGCAGTGCACAGGTTAGACCAGCCACAAGTGAAAGGAGAACGGGTTTTCATGATGACAGTCACCTAAGCAGAAAGAAGCCCCAAAGAGAAACTTAGCCCAAGAGGCTCAAGGTACCATGGGTACTCAGGACTTCAACTCCTCATGAGCCTCTATGACAAAAAAAAAAAAAAAAAAAAATCTCTGTTGCTGATATGGCAGACCCAAATACAGAAAAAGGATAAGAAAGGCTATGTAGCAGGAATCTTAAAAGTTCTTATTAATAAAATCAAACCTGAGGCCAGTTATTGGGGTGAATACTGGAAGATCAGAGAGACAGAATAAGCCACAGCTATCTCACCTTGCCAGTTCCTCAGCTGGTCCTGTTTCCTCAGACTAGAAACTTCTGTGTCCTCATCCCAATGGCTCTCAGCTGAACTGCTGCTTAAAAGCCTGAATGCTTAACCAGCCAAAATCTTCTAGTTTTTGGTCCTCACACCTTATATCTTTCTGCTTTCTACCACCACTCCCTGGGATTAAAGGCTGGCTTTCTGGGATTAAAGGCGTGTCACCATGCTTGGCTATTTCCAATGTGGCCTTGAACTCACAGAGATCCAGAGGGATTTCTATCTCTGGATGCTAGGATTAAAGGTGTGAGTGCCACCATTTTCTAGCCTTTGTATCTAGTGGCTGTCTGTTCTCTGACCCCAGATAAATTTATTAGAGTACACAATATTTTGGGGAACACAATACCACCACAAGGCTAGAGAAATCTCTTAGTTGTTAGTTGTCTTCCTACCTTCCTCCCCCCCTCCCCCCAAAAAATCCTAAGTTTCATCCTTAGTGTGCTGTAAACCTGGTGTGTCAATGCAATTCTGTAATCTCAGTACTCAGGAGGTGGAGGCAGGAGATCCAGAAGTTCAAGGTCATCCTCAACTACATAGTGAGGTTGCAGCCACCTTGAGATAGAAAAAAAAAACCCAAACAAACAAAACCCTGACTAAAATAAATGAATAATATAGAAAGAAACAAAGATAGATAGATAGATAGATAGATAGATAGATAGATAGATAGACAGACAGATAGACAGATAGATGACCACAATGAGACATTTTTTTTCAAAATGAGACACACCTAAAACACATACTTTCTAAAGCCCTTCAAGGCTTTAAAGTAGGTGAAAAAGATGTGAAACTGAAATCACCAGATTGCCCTCATGCTTCTGTCCCTTTCTTATCTGTAAAGCAAAGGGAGAACATGAAACAAATTAATACAAAACTGAAGTATATCGACTCAGCCTCTGACTTTTATGAGTAACTGTCAACTGAACCAAATGTGTGTTCCATCAAATGCTGTACACCAAACATTTCAACAAATAAAAATTAACATTGTATCTGAGTATAAATTGTGATCTGTGGATGAGGAAACACCAGCACCAGAACAGTAGCCAGCTGCAGGCTGCACAGCTGGACAGAGGATGGTTAGAGACAGGAAAGGAATGAAAAGTTCAAACCAAGTTGATTGATTATGGCTCAGGGTATCCTTCTGGGCATAGGCTAGTTCTTTAAGAGCTTTGGTGGCTGTGATTGGCCGAGACCTAGCTATATGTTATAGAAATCATATTCCTACATTATATCTTGGTTTATTAACATACTATTAGGTGACAGTTCATTACACAGGAACCCAAGTAGAGACGACTTCAGCCCAATGGTCTCATGCTTGTTTAATTTAACAGATATAGATGTGAATTTAAAAGATGCTGAATTATTTATGAGTCAAGCCTTGACTTAGTCAAGGAGAATGGAAAGGGGTGATTTGCAAATTACTCATACATCTAGGTTTTAAAAGATGAGCTACATCTGCTTGGAAGTACTGAGGGCTGTGCCACATCCTACCTTCCTCCAGCCATGCTTGATGGGAGTCTATGGTGTGAATATTTAGCCCCCGAGTTTCTTTCTTGTTTTTAAGATTCTCTCTCTCTCTCTCTCTCTCTCTCTCTCTCTCTCTCTCTCTCTCTCTCTCTCTCTCTCTCTCTCTCTGTGTGTGCGCGTGCGTGCGTGCGTGCGTGCGTGCGTGCGTGTGTGTGTGTGTGTGTGTGTGTGTGTGTGTGTGTGTGTACACACATCAATGCAAGTGTTACCTGGTGTGTTTGTTGTGAATTAAACTCAGGGCCTCTACAAGAGCAGTATGTGCCCTAACTGCTAAACCAACTACTCCTCAGTCCCTAGGCCCTGTGTCTAAAAGCTTTGACTATAAATAGCAAAAGATTTAGTCCAAACCTGCAAAGGAGACAGTAGAATAGACATCTCTGCTTGACCCAACCATGGAGTGGCTGAGGCTGATTTTATTTCCCTTCATCTCTGCTTTCCTCAGCCCAACCTTATAAGCCAGCTCTCTGGAAATGGGTCTTGAACTTCCAAGTTGTCATCTCACATCTCCCCAGTCTTGATTCTCAACCACTAGCCATGAGAGAAAATTTCCAGGAAAGACACATTATACCTTACATTTATAACATGTATTATATATTTATAATGATATTATATATGATGCATAAATATATATAATGACAAAATTAGTAGCTTAATAATTCAAGTGTTTTATCTATTGCTCTGGAGGTGAGAAGTCTGAAATAATAGGTCTCCCTGAGTCACAGTCAAGATACTAGCCAAGATTTGGGGGAATGCATTTCGTATTTGTGCTTTTCCAACTGCTAGACACGACTTATTTTTACATGTTCACAGAATCCATCTAGGAGGCCCATGATGAGGGGCTGGGATATGCACCTCATATACAGTTTGCTATCTCCTGTGACTGTCTTCTGTTGCAAAGAGTCCTTCTGCTCACATCAAGCCCTGTCCAATAATCCAGGGCAACATCTGTACATTAAGGTCAACCAACCAATGGCATAACCTTACCATATAATTTTCATCAGCCACATAGCAATATAGTCAAATGTTTGATTCAGTTGTGAACACCTCTGGGAGACCACGGTTCTGCCATCCTGATCCAATCAGTAGGAGAAGTGAAGCATTGTGATAGACTGAACTTCGATAATTTCTTGGGGGTGGGGGGGAGTTGGCAGTTTGTCTGACCATCAACAATTACTGGAACTACATCATACCAAAAAGGGAGTTTGGAGATCCACAAAATGGAAGTCCTTTTTTTCAAGAAGGAAGGAAGGAAGAGAAAGCAGGCAGAGAAACATTTTGTCCTGTGCAGCCTGATAATTAAGTCAAAATGCAATTTCAGGCCACATTGGGAAACAAATCGCTCCAAAAGAAGGGTGCAAAAAGAATACTGTACCATAGGTTAAAACAAATTCCTACCTGTCTTGGGGACCTTAACTAGCAGTTTATTTGAACTTCTGATAGGAGTCTGTGGTATACTGTATCTTTACAGCTATGGCCCCCAAATAGAAAGAACAAGAATGCATGTTATTATGAGAGAAGGGCTTGGAGAAAAGAGGCAGAGAGAAATGGATGCCTTTCACTGAATGTGTGTTGGAAGCAGAGTAATTAGGGGAGGGAAATTACAAGTTTTGGAAATGACCAAGAAAGATTATGTGCCTTTGAGAAAGATTCATGAGTTACTGATGTGACCATGACATGTCCCTTTGTAGAATCATCAGGAGAAAAATCACTGAATACAACAATTACCTATCTATAGTTATAAAGCAAATTATTTGAATATTGGAGTAACTGAGCATTTGTGCTATAAACAGAACTAATCATAGTATGACAGAGGCACATATTTCAATGGGGGCAAGAGCAACGTACACGAGGAACCAGAACAAATTAAGAACTTCCTGGATGGCATTCTAAAAGTGTGGGAAACAATTAGAGATGAAGTTGACATTGGGAATGGCAACATTCTTGATTGAATGTGGAGTGTCAAGATTTATCCTGCCCACCTGACCTATTGTACTTAATCTTTGGTACAGTTTTCAAAATGGCCAATCATGCATTATTAATTCATTTGTTTCTTAAAGAAATCCCTTGAGCTAAGCAGAACAATCCTAAAGGACCCTGTTTCAGATTTGTCATTTCCTAGTGCTTTGCTCATGTGGCTAATGTAGCATCTCTATTTTATTCTAATTTTCTTATTCTTTTATTGTTCCTTCATCTACATCTATACATCTATACTTTCTCCCTTCCTTCTCTCTCTCTCTCTCTCTCTCTCTCTCTCTCTCTCTCTCTCTCTCTCTTCTTTTTTTCATGTGTTCTTCTTCGTTAAAGACGATCTCTTCATCACACAGTGAGCTCCTGGAAGATGGAAATGTGTATTTCCTATTCCTATTATGATTATTGAAAATCAATTACAATGCACACACTGTAATTAATGGATGCACAGATCACACTCATGGATTGAATGTTCCACACTCACTTAAGAAGAAACAATAAAAGATGGGTCCTCATATACAAGAAAGTTTGAACAAATACAGTCTAGATATACTATGGAAAACCCATGAATGATGACCCCAGAATGAATAGAAACAGACAGGATAAATCAATGATGCCAATATCACAAAATAGTTTGAATTTTAAAATAATATGAATGGAAACATATCTCAATGCCAGTCTCAGAAAAAAATCAAGAAAATCCACAAATATCTGGAAAGTCAAAACAAAAATTCTAAAAGAACTTTCAAAATAAAACAGCAAAATTGAGAAAAAAATACAAAAGTAAGAAAAAATGTATAAATTTGTAGAACTTTTCTTAAATAATTAGGAGAATACTGTATACTTCCTGATTACCAAAATAGAAATCACAGGTAAGTACAGAGCATCAGTGTTCTATGGAAAACAAGAAAACCTGAGTGCACTAATTATTATTAAGACAGATAAGACGCTAACACATAGCTGTCACAAAAAAAATGACTCCAAGCCTAGAGAATTAAGTCTATAGAATTTTTATGTAAGAAATTGTTTTGTAGATTACCTCAAGACATCAAAAGAACCAGACATTTTAGCTCATTATGTGTTTACGGTGAACTCGTCATCAAAAAATATTAAGACCACATACAGAGCAGGGAGAGGAGAGAGAAAGGGGAGGAAGTGGAGAAGAGAAGGAGGAAAAAACAAATGCAGGATAAACTCCCTTGATCTCAAACTAAGAAAATGTCAAAACAAACTATCTATAGATCTATTATAAATAGATATAACATAAGCTAACACTACCCAGCAGTAAATCAAACAGATCACAAAGTGTGTCCCTAAACTGCCCCCAAGATGTAACACTAAGGAAACTGTTCATATGATCTACTATATTAAACAAAGGTTGTCACTTAAGGAAAATCTCTATACTAGTGGCAATAGGCCTGGCCCATGGTCAGGACAAATCTCTCTCACCTGCCAGTCCCACAGCCACTCAGACCCGAGTAAACACAGAGGCTTATATTATTTACAAACTGTATGGTCTAATGGCTCAGGCTTCTTGCTAGCTAGATCTTGCATCTTAAATCAACCCATTTCTATAAATCTATACCTTTCCAATGTGGCTCATGGCTTACCTATATCTTTACATGTTGCCTCTCATGGCAGCATCTGGTAGCGTCTCCTGACTCAGCCTTCCCCTTCCCAGAATTCTCCTCTCTCTTTGTCCCGCCTATACTTCCTGCCTGGCTACTGGCCAATCAGCATTTTATTTATTAACCAATCAGAGCAACACATTTCTCAGCATACAGATATCAACAGCATTGTAGGTAATCTTCAAACACTTCAAAGACCTACAGAATATGGCATTTAAAATGTTTTTAAAATTTAGACTTTCTGGACAGTGAGACATGTCTGCTCCTGGCAACACCAATTTACTTCAGAGAGGAGGATGGGAATCAAAGACACTCTATTTGGAGTTTATCTTCTTCTTGGCAAAAATAGCCATTTGGGCAAGAAACTGTTTTTGCCTGGACTGCATGATCAGCTGGACATGTAGCACCCATAGGAAGGTGACCACTGAACTTTGTTTTGCAAAATGGTCCTTCAGGTTCCTGCTTTGCAGAGGAAACTGACAGACTTTCTAGAGGACACAGAGAGAAGTAACTGAGAGACTCTAGGCCAGTGGGCTGAAGACAGATGCCCCGACTTTACAGAGGAACTTTGGATGACTGTCCAGGCTACCAGCTGTCTCTGTCTTCCCCCCCAAAACTCCTGAAAGTTGCTTGTGTGCTTCTCCCATTTCTCAGGTAATATTATATCCTTCTGAGGTCTTTGATGTAGTTGAAGACTAGATAGTTATAATTTTCTTAGTTATGATAAAAGGTCAGTTAGAAGCCAGGCGGTGGTGGCGCATGCCTTTAATCCCAGCACTCGGGAGGCAGAGCCAGGCGGATCTCTGTGAGTTCGAGGCCAGCCTGGTCTCCAAAGTGAGTTCCAGGAAAGGCGCAAAGCTACACAGAGAAACCCTGTCTCGAAAAAAACCAAAAAAAAAAAAAAAAAAAAAAAAGGTAAGTTAGATATGAAATATTAGATTCACAAATATAGGATAGATAAGATATCTTCTTTAATTTTGCCAAATACAAATAGACTAGATATTATAAATAGACTAGATATTGTAACTGTAATTCTTGCTTGATAATTGTTTTGTCATATGTAATTTTACTATGTTAAAGTTAAAACCTTCCTTTTTGAAAAAAAAAAAAAAGGAGAAGTGCTGTTGATATCTGTATGCTGGGAATGTGTTGCTCTTATTGGTTAATAAATAAAATGCTGATTGGCCAGTAGCCAGGCAGGAAGTATAGGCGGGACAAAGAGAGGAGAAATCTGGGAAGGGGAAGGCTGAGTCAGGAGACGCTGCCAGATACTGCCATGAGAGGCAACATGTAAAGATACAGGTAAGCCATGAGCCACGTTGGAAAGGTATAGATTTATAGAAATGGGTTGATTTAAGATGCAAGATCTAGCTAGCAAGAAGCCTGAGCCACTAGACCATACAGTTTGTAAATATTATAAGCCTCTGTGTGTTTACTCGGGTCTGAGTGGCTGTGGGACTGGCAGGTGAGAGAGATTTGTCCTGACCATCGGCCAGGCCTATTGCCACTAGTATAGAGATTTTCCTTCAGTGACAACCTTTGTTTAATGTAACACTAAGGAAACTGTTCATATGATTTACTATATTAAACATCATGCACCCCAATTCCACTTAACTCTCAGCTCCCCCATATCCTTCACTCATCCCTGCAACAACCCCCCCAAAAGAAAATAAAACAAAGTAAGCAAGCAAACAAACAAAATAACTTAAAACAACAAAAACCCTTTGTTTTCTCTTTCCCGTCCCTCCAATACCTCTTCATTCATTCTGGTGGCACTGGGGGCCACCATGTGTCATATAGTCTACCCTTCTGTCCAATCAGCTTTATTAGCAAATGTTCATTGGAATGAGTCACTGATCTGGTTCAGGGCCCCTGGTTTCTGGTACACCATCATCACTGAACCCTCACCAGAACTAAATGTTTGGACATCCTGTGGGTATTGTTCCACAGGATCAATCCCTTCACAAGTTCTAGCATGTCTTGGGTAGGGTAGATGTTAGGGTGGGCCAACCCCAGACACAGCTGTGGGCCTAGATGGTAGTTGAGCTGGTCAGTCTGGACCACTAGGGCCATTGGGGCCATCTGCCTCACACGAGGGGGTAGAGTCCGCTCCCCTGTTTCCATGCACTCAGGGTTGGTTCACCTTGCCTGTATTGAGTGGTGGGGCCATCTCTTCTGAGTGTGGGGGCCATCTCTCTGGCCAGCTCTCTTGCGGCAGTGTCCAGCAAGAGGCAAGGCCACCTTTCCCAGGGCCTGCAAAGGGCCGAGCTGGCTCAGAATGGCCCTTTGATTTCATCTCACATGGTTTCAATAGGCCTTCTGAGGTGACATGGTCCACAGACATCAACAAAGATGGTAGCTGCAGCTGGGCCATGGACCTAGACATGGCCCTTAGTAGCAGCTTGGGCCCAGATGACATCCTGACTCTGGTGGGGGAAGAAATGGCCACTTAGGTCAGGATAGTTCTGGTGTCCTCATGGCCCCTGACACCACTAAGGCCTTAGGTTGATCCCCAACACTGGGTTTCTGTGTGACCTTTGGTGGCAATACAAGACTCTGACTTCAGCACAGACCCCAGCCATGGTGGAACCACAGGCCTAGACATGGTCCTCGGCAGCAGCTGGGTCTAGATGAAACCACCGCCCTAGGTGGCAGTGCAGGCCACTCACACTGGCACAGGCCCCAGCAGCAGCGTGGCCCTCAGACACTAACATGGCCCTCAATCTTGAACGTCTGCATGGCCTTCGATGGTAACAGGAGCCTCAGTCATTATCACCGACCCTGGCTGTAGTAAGGCCATGGATCTCAGCTGCAGCTCTGACCCAGATGTCACCATGACATTGAGGAGCAGTTCAGGCCACATGGATCTGCATGCATCCTGGCCTTTGGGCACCAACCTGGACAGAGGTGAATAACTGTGGGCATCCTCATGGCCCTCAGTGGCAACAGGAGCCATATACATCAATCCAGATCCTGGCTGCAATAAGGTCACAGACCCAGACATGGCCCTCAGCAGCAGCCTGGGCTCGTATGGCCCATGACTCCAGATGGCAGCCCAGGCCACCCACATCTGTATGGCCCCATGGTAAAATAAGCATGCTTTCTTAAGACAATCAGAATTTGTTACAAAACATACTGAAAATGAAGGAGGCCATACAGAATAATGAAATCACACCATTCCTAAAAATTATATCAGTTAGAAAGAAGGGTGCCCATAGGAACAACATTATAAAGTTAATTTTTACCAGATACTGATAAAGAATACCAAATTATGTGGGATATAGAAGAGGTTCACATTAATTGAATATAATTCAATACAACAAAGATATGTCTGTCTAAAGATATGTGTAAATTAAGCACAACTTCAACCAACATCGATGAAAGATTATTGATGGTAATGGCAAGTCGATTCTAAAATGTGAACTGTACACAAATAAGAGTCAAGAAGTACAGAAGAAGAAAAAAAAACACCAAAACTTAATGGAACTTTATTTTACTGGATTGAAACACATACTCCATATGTATGACCCATTGATAGCTCAGAACTAATAGATAATAGACTATAAGAAGACAAATGCTAAAAACACACCTCTTTGCATATGATAATTTATCCGTGCACTTCGGTGGGAAACGGAAAAGCATGTAATGCATTTTTGAATTGGTTGATTAAGTCAAACTGGCACTAGAGAGCACAAACAGGTTAGGCATATCGGACAATAATCATGAAATAAAAGCTGGTGTACTCTTTAATAATGTGCATGTGGCTAGACCATAAAAACAGTCATGCTGAAGGCATGAACACCTCCCAGGGAAGACAGGAAGAAAGAGCAAGGGCTGGTTTGGTAGAATGTATCATATGGCTGCCTTTGCTCATACCCAGAATGTATGAAGAACTGTTCCAAGTCTCTAACAATATATCAAACCATTTGAAGAGTCATTATATTAAAAGGAAATAAAGGATTTCTATTTTTGTCACTTAATTATATAATTCCTGAGTGTACTCTATTTTTAAATGGTTGAAAGAGTCAGAATAACAAATCTCTAAGTCTCTTCTCATTTTTCTTAATTCCTTCCCCTCGCTTTCCCCTGGATTCCGTGTACTCCTATCCACACATTCTCAGGAAAGGCAAACTCTCCAGCATTGGTGCCCAGCCCCCTGAGTGCCTTTTGGCAAATTTGCATCCCTTTTTTATACCCGTTCTCTTTTGTGTATAAACGTGCAAGTGTGACTTGCTGTGACTTAACCCTATACATGTCTTAACTATCTTGTCTACCATGCATTTTTAAAAAAGATTAGCATTTTATGGTGTAGTCACAGCAATGGCTAAGAATCATTTGCCCATTTGATAGAGCTAAGACAATTCCTGGGTTTCACTTGTGAATAAATCTATCCTGAAAATCTAATACATATCCCCGTGGACTTTTGATCGCAGTTGTTTAGAACACGGTTAGAAAGTTTGCATTTGATAATGCCAACTCTTACCAACTTCACATAGCCATGTATCCTTGACAGCGTGAATCAGTATTTTACAAACTATTTCAGTTTGAAAGCAATAATTAATAATGGTTTTCCTCATTGCTTTATTTGGTATCTAGTGTTTCATACATTTATTGTCTATTTTCCTCTGAAGTCCCTGTTCCATTTTTGTCCATTTCTTGTGGGCTTTCTTATCAATTGATTGTCTTTGTATACCAAAATATTAGTGCTGGACCCTAAATCAATAGAAATATTTTCTCACAGTACATTTTCAAGCACAAGGAGGATTTCATTGGAGGAGGCAGAAAGCATATTTCATGCATAAAAGAATGTGGCTCTTTACAAGACCAGTGCTCTAACCTCTGAGCTATGGAGGGAGCCCTCACCTGAAATGTGTCTCCTTAATCCCGTGGTTAGCTATGCAGTTTAAATCTAATCAGTTTGGGATACAAAATAAATCTTTCCATATAGAAGTAACCTTATCGAAATTGCACTGTAAATAAGGTCCTGCAGGCAATATGAAGTAGGCTTCAAGACAGAGGTAGAAGAATTTAGAATTTGGCTGAGCATACTACACAAGGTAAGGACCAAACAGTTTGTCATACCCAGAGGATCATCTGTCTGTATCTGTCCTAAAATTTCTTTTACTAAAATTGTGTGTTTAATGGATGTGTGTGTGTGTGTGTGTGTGTGTGTGTGTGTGTGCATGAGTTCAAACGTGTGTGGGGGGGGGGAGATGATCTTGTTGCACAGATCTTGTGGAGGAACAGTGATGGGAGAATTCAAAGTGCTTTTTTTCCAGGAGCATGTTGCCAGCATTGAAAGGGTTAATGGCATCCAGCCAGGAAAACCACCCCAAATTTTCTGCATTTCTCTTACTGCTCAAAGGTGACATATTGAAATGTGTAAGGGTAGTATGCGCTCACCATGGTTAGTAGTAGCTTGGTCAGCCCAAGAGCTGGTAAAGAAGATGCTTCTCCACGGTGCAGTCCATCCTTTACTTTCTACATGCTTCTGCTGGTAATGGTTAAAAAGAAAAAAGAAAGGAAAAGAAAAATCCATCCACTATTGGAGATTAAATTTAACCAATTCTTTCTTCTCAAAAAAAATATTGGAGCAAAAATTAATTTAATCGAATGCTACCCAAATCCCCATCACTTTAAGATTCATAAGTACACCTAGCCTCAAAAAGAACAGCTGAAGAGACAAGACTGGCTGACTTGACTCAGTCCATGATGACACCTTGCATGTTGAAATATATTGTGTGGACCCTCAGAGTACTAAGGGGCCTTCCTTGACCAGCTGCAAGGGCCAGATAAAAGGTCACCATGCTGCCTGGTCCTGTACAAGTGAGGAGGGGGAAGAGAATTCATCAACGAAGTACAAAGTCTTGACTCTGAATCAGGTCTGTGCAGAGAGAGCTCATAGCATAGATTTCCATATCCAGAAGCTGCTGCCAACAAGCTACAAGGTGCCTAGATTGTTCCAAATACCAGAGAACGATGAGAAACACACTAGTTAAATCTGGTTCTACAACATGTCCTTTTAGAATCTTCATCTCAGAGTTACACGTAAATCAATATCACAACATGTCAGCTGGTAGAAAAGTTGATAATCGTGATAACAGACCCACAAAGCTAGTGATAAAATCATCCGCAGGAATTATCTGGATGTGGTAGTACAAGGTGGAAGTGGAGAGATCTGAAGTTTATGACTAGCCTGGACCACAAGAAACCCTTTCAAACAGCAGGTTTGGAGGAGGTGACATGAGATGGCTTAGTAGGTAAAGACATTTGCCACCAAGTCTGACCACCTCGGATGGACCCCTGGGACCAAACAGCTGAAACAGGCAACTTACTTTTGAAAGGTATTTTCTGACCCCCATACACTTGCCTTGGTGCACATGGTCTAGTGCAGGGCACAGCCCTCCACTTTCTTCTCCTCTCCCCAAATACACACAATGAAATAAATAAATGTAATTTTAAACAAATATCAACAGCACCATGCCTGTTGACTCTATGTGTGCTTTCCTGTAATCTGACCCTGGATCGCTGCCCCACCGAGTCTGACAGACGCCAGATATTATCTCCTCTTACATAGGAGGTAACTAGCTCCCAGAGACAAATGAAGCAGCTAGCTGTCAAATGGCAGATGTGGGCAAACCTAAATAAAACCGGCTTCAGTCTTTTACTTTCTCTTTTCTTTTCTTTTTTTTTTTCTGGTTGGGGGGGCAGTAAATACTGAGAAATTCTCTCTCAATTACAACTTCAGGAAAAGGCTCCAAACTTTGAGAGAAACCTTTGGCATTTAATGTTGAATGGTTAAAAAAATCTATGGTTTCTTCAAGAAATAGGGCCAGCTCTTAATCAGTATTTGCTGCATGCCATCAAGCTTATTGCCATGATGGTAAAATCTATGTGACAACCAGGAATGAAAGTGATATTCCTTATAAAACAAAATTACAACTCTGCATTTAAAAAAAAAATCAAGAAAGAAATCCTGCTCAAACTTAGGTTTCATTTAATTTAAATCTTGAGACACAGCTTATCCAAAAATGACTTTTGCAAGTCACACAGAGTATTTCAATCTGTCACTTTGTATTGACCTTCACAAGCCTGACATATAGTGCACTGGACTTGGGCAGCTTCAGAGAATGATAGTAAAGCTGGTCATCTTTTTAAGTCTGATTTTATGTCTACATCAGCTTTCGCTCCCCTGTGCATGCATAGTTCCTGGAAACGATGATCTTACAGCTCATCCTCAGGTCTGTCCTAGTGTTCTTGTTCAATGAAAGTTAAAGAGATGAACTCAGGGAATCCCTATGAAGATGCTGAGCTTATTCAAAAGAAATGCAAAGAGCCATACACCCAGAAGACAGTTTCCTTGGTATTTCCTTGCTGAGTAGCAGATTATATTTGGATGCTTTATATAGGTGGGTTTAATGCCTAACACTCACTTTCATCTGAGTTTATATGCACAGGTTGAATTAGAAATGACTTGCTTTCATTAAATCTTGCATCATTGAGTATAATTCTTCTGTGGTCTATTTATCTTATTTCAATTTCGAGTCTTTAATAACCCCATAATAGAAATTAATCTTTGGTATGTGATACCATTTCCTATCATGGCTAATGCCAAACACAATCCTTCATCACTCATTCTGCCTGTCTCACGCCATAGTCAGCCATTCTCTACTAACACTTGGGCTAATCAGTTGCTGACATAATAATATGTTACTTCAAATGATATAATAGTAGGATAACCTTGGAAAGCACTAAAGCATTTGGTGTATAAAATTAGCATCTCCTTGGAAATTAGGAGTTTATAAATATTAATATTTTAGTATTCTTAACTATATGTCTCTATTTCAAAGTGCCTTTAAATCTCAAAGAAAATAAACAGTTCTGGAAAATGACTCAGTGAATAAGGTACTTTCTGCCAAGACTGATGACCAGAGTATAATCCCCACCACCTACATGGAGGAAGGAGAGAACCACCGACTCCTACAAGTTGTCCTCTGACCTCCACATGGGTGTTGGGACACACACACACACACCACACACACACACACACACACCACACACACACACACACCACACACACACCACACACACACACACACACACACATACCACACACACACACACACACACACACACACACCACACACACACCACACACACACTACACACACACACACACCCCACACACACACACCTCATATACCACATTTTTAAAAATTAAAATAAATTGCTCTTTCCAGAATAGTAATTTTCCCCTTTTAACAGACTAGCTGGACAACAGTGTCATTTTTGTGTAGCCAAAATAAAATGAATCAAAAGGAAAAAAAAATCATCTTCTGGATGAGGATGGTGGCTTGAGTATATGTGTCAGAACATAACTGCAGTGAGAAAATAGATAAAACAGACTAAAAGGGTTGTATTTGGTTTGATACAGTTTAGACTATTTCCGAGAGGCAGGAAATAAGAACAAAGAAAAGACTAAAACAGAGAAAACCCTTGAAACTGGAATACAGCCTGAATGGTAGCTGATTTTGTGAACTGCTGGGTCGTAAGCTGAAGAAATATCTAGAAGAGCTAATGGCACCAAGTACTTCAGGAAGTGTGACTATAGGTAGGTCTTAATAAAGAAGGAGGGTTGACAGAATGGAGGGGTGGTCAACATATGTAATCCAAGCCTTGAAAGGCTTCGGAAAGAGGAAGGCAAGCCCCTGGCCAGTCAGACAGGACTATATAGTAAGAGCTATATAGTCTCAGAAGAGGGAACAGAAGGGGGAAGAGAAGGATGGGGGTGGGAGGGTTGAAACTGTCCAAGAGGTTAGAACTACACATTCCTTTTGTCCTTTGGAGTTCTAAGGCATCTGCCCTTGAATCTCCATAATAGAATGCTAAGAATTTGTTTTCTTGGGGAGCTAAAACTGAAGACATTGGAGCTACAGCCATCAGTTGGTGGATACTGATATACTGAGACACACAAAGGTCCTCTGTCTGTGAGAAGCAAGACACTGGAAACTGGGCTTTTATCTCTACAAGACCTTAAAGCAATGGTTCTCAACCTTCTTAATGCTGTGACCCTTTAATACAGTTTTGGTGTTGTGGTGACCCCGACCATAAAATTATTTTTGTTGCTACTTCGTTAACTGTAATTCTAAATATCTCACATGCAGCATATCTGATACGTGACCCCTGGGAAAAAGTCATTAGACCCCCCAAAGGTGTCATGACCCACAGGTTGAGAATCAGTGCTCTACAGGGAATTAGTATAAATAAATAACACTGAGATTATTTGTGAAATGGCCGCACTGGGTCTGTAAGGATGAGATTGCTCTTTCATATTCCCTAGGCTCCCAATCACCTTTTCTATACTTTTTAAAGTTTTCCTGAAAAGTGAGGTTTTTTTTGTGTGTGTTTGTTTGTTTGGTTGGTTGTTTTATTTTGTGTTTTAAGACAAGGATTCACTGTATAGCTTTGGCTGGCCTGGAACTTGCTATGTGGACTTTTACTCACAGAGATTTACCTGCCTCTCTCTCTCAACCAGCAACTAAAAGAATGAAAACTAGAATCAAAACAGAGAGTGAAAAAAAAAAGTATCCTTGAAAGAAAACCACCTGAGGAAAAGAAAAATTATAAGTACAAATGAAAGAAAGAGAGAGGAGAGGAGAGGAGAGGAGAGAAGAGGAGAGGAGAGGAGAGGAGAGGAGAGGAGAGGAAAAACACACAAAACTCAATAAACTATCCAGAAAAAAAAAAATAGGTATGTAGCTGTTGAAGAATTAATTCAAGAAAATGGGCTGGAATTTAAGGAGCTACATGGCCATATTAAAAGAACTTTCTAAGTTCACACACACACACACACACACACACACACACACACACACACACTTCCATTTCCTTTACTGGAAAGCTCAACTTTCAACAGAAGACATATTAGAGAAAGAACATGTAACAGAGACAGCACTAAAGGCAGCAGACTCCATATAGATTCTGATTTCTCAACAGCAAAAAAAGTCTGCAAAATACAGAAGAGATTCTACCTTAGAATTTGACTGTAGAGACTTCCAGTTAGCTAATCTATTTACAAAACAAGAACATGGTGCCTTAGTTAGGGTTTCTATTGCTGTGAAGAGACACCACTCTTAGGAAAAATTTAATTGGAATGGTTTGCTTACAGTTTCAGAGGTTCAGTCCATTATCATCACAGCAAGGAGCATGGGAGTGTGCATAAAGTCAATAAATAACTTGGAGCAGACATAATCCTTGCTACATTTTGATCTGAAGGCAACAGGAAGTGGACTGGGACTCACTGAGCGAAGTTTGAACAAAAGAGACCTCAAAGCCCTCCCCCTCAGTGACACACTTCTCCAACAAGGCCACATCTACTTCAACAAGACCACACCCCTGAAAAGTGTCACTCACTTTGGGGGCATTTTTTGAAAAAAAAACAACACATACAGAGTGACACCACAAACCACGTGCACATTTTCATAGTGAGCCAGTGGAAGACAGGCTTCTGAATGGAGGAGAGACTTATCTGAGCCTTTGTCTCTTAACTGAGACAAAGTTGTTAAGGGAGAGCCCAGAATGGCAGCTATACCCCAGAGTCAAGGGTAATTAGTGCAAATGGAGGTTGACCAGAAGACTCTGGTCTTAATACAGTAACTAGGGGATAGCAAGATGGCCCAGCAGTGAAAAGTTTGTTCTGCTCTTCCAGGGGACTGGAATTTGGCTCCTAGCCCCCATACCAAACATCTCACAACCTCCTATTACTCTACCTTCAGGGAATCTGAAGCCTCTAACTTCTGTAGGCACCTGTGCTAATATGATACACCTATCATATTTTGATACACACAAACACATGCCCGTAATTGGAAATAAATCTTTTGAAAGCAATGACATAGTAACAAAAACCGCAGGAGCCTTAGATTCCAAGATTCACAGGAAGTTGAGTGACAACCTGATGATAACTGTCTAGAGAGCTAAGTGAGCGGAGAAAACATTTAAACACAATTACCAACACCAGACCAGTGGGAAATGCCAAAGCAATAATGACTGATTCCCAAGACCAGCCCTCCGGAGGATTGATGCATGAATTTAATACAAATTATGACAGGAGTGTCTTAAATAAGGGGTTGGAGAAAGTGTGGAACAGAATCACTGAAAAGAGACAAATGTCCATTCCCTTTACCAGGAAGTCAAATAAATAACTTGTAACACTGAATAGTACTAAGAAGGAAAAGGAGAGAGGGGTGGAGGTTGTTACAGGGCCAGGTAACTCTGAAAGAATGCAAAGGAAATTTTACAAGTAGTTGTACTGAGGGGGTGGGAATGAGAGAGGGGTAACCAGGGGTAGGATATCCTCATATTTTGGAATTAAATTTTGGAACTAGAGGTGGTATAATTATACTATACATAAACTGAGATGTATGTAAATGCATTTAATTAGTAGGCTAACGTCGACAATCCAAAGTTAATCTGCAGCATCAGCAAAGCCCAAGTCACTCAGAATTTTTAATAAGCTCTGCCCTCATTCTATCAAGAATTAAACACATGTTCTTTATCAATTAAGACAACTCCCCTTCTCAGTTATAGGAAAATGTACATCGACTATCATATACAGTTTCAGTTTACTGGACATTTTAGCAAAGTTACAGCAGTGAGAATGGAAAACTACCAAGTATCCAGGTCATCAAATTGAGTCTTCCTCTCACGATAGCATCATCATTTTGTGAATGAAATACATGTTTACACACAAAACCTATTTTAATTGAAATTAATATTAGAATTCACAATTCTGTTACGTTTAAGTCTAATTCTACAAAATGATAAGAATTCAGGAGCACCCATTTCTAAACTGAATTCAGTACATAGGCTGGGCATTCACCAAGTACTCTTAGTGGATGGATTTCTGAGATGAATGATGTAGTCAAGTTGTCTGTCTCTGGCACCTGCTCATAAAGGATGTCTTAAGATGCTTAGGAATCTTTGAAAATGACATTTATGTTTTAATTCTCTATATTTTCATATTTTTTTGCTAAGCGGTACACTCAAAGTCACAAGATTGGTGATATTTATTAAATGTGCAGTACTTCTTTGGCTCAGGCATGGGTTGCCAGAGGGAGAGTAGTAAAAAGTGAGCAGGCTGATATTCATGAGAAGAGTGTTTCCTGAATGTTCCTGGTATCCCTCCTTTGGAACCCAGAGTTCATTTCCCTTCTGCAATAGTAATCAGTAAACACTGTGTGATGTATTTGGTGCTCTCAGACATCTATGGGACATTTATTTTCTATTGATAATACTCACATGCATGTGTCATGAAAATAGACACAGATTACGTCATATGTGTTAAAAATAAGTACTAGGAGAGTCAACTGTAGAGGCCAGGAGTTTCTTTATTTCTGTGTCAAGGCAAAGGATGAGTCAGCTAGCCGTGTGTCTCAAGTTCCGAATTAGCTCGGATTCAACGTGGAATTACACAGCTGATGCAGTATTATCTCCATCTCCATAAACTGTTTGTCATGCAGTGTGTTATGTGTCCTCCAGGGACTGGCCAAGGAGATAGCCACATAAATCCAAATTCTTCTAAAGATGCCTTTCAAGGATGAATGGGGGGGTGAAGAAAAGATTTTCTATGTCCAGTCACTTTAAAGGAGAGATTTTTGTTAAAATAAAGATTTTGGAGATTTCCACTTTTTGAAAGTCTTATTTTGAAGCCAATGTAACATTTTGAATTCAGCTAACAGGTACAGGCTTCCGTTGAGGCACAGTGTTGCAAACGTGAATTTCTCTGCAATGCAAAGGGTCTAAGAACAATATCAGTGCAAAGGAGACTGTGTGGACCCTCTGCACTCTTACCTAAATTATGAATTTGGTTAATCAGTGCACTGCCTTCCTCATACTCTAAATGGAGACTGGTCCTACTCTCTGGCCAACATTTCACACATTAATTAGTAGATTTTATTTTTGTATGAAAACCTACTTAAACCCAGCCAACATCCAATTGTCACACACAAGAGTTACCACACAAAGCAAGCTTCATGTTTAAAACAGAAACTGGTGTTTGCCTTGGCTTGTACAAAGGAATATGGTCTGGAGTTCATCACAAATACAATGTGCATTTTGTAGTGGAGGAAAAACACACTCTCAGCCCTGACATCCAATAACTATTGGATTAACTAATTAAATCAGTTTTGAAAATGTACACTTGAGAGGCTTGCTCTCCCTCTTCTGATAGTTTTGTGTTTGGTTTTTTTGTTTGTTTGTTTGTTTTGTTTTGTTTTTTGGTTCATCATTTGAGAGGAATATCCTGGCTGTTTCTTTTGTTAAAATCAAAGCCACTTTGTTAAAAAAAAAAATTGCTTTCTGAGCAGACTTCACAATATTAGCCATCAGAATCTGACTCTGGCCTTGCGATTTGAATATTAGCAGTCGGGTTTACAGCTGTTCCATTTAGAGACACACATTACAACTCCCACATTTCAGTAGTCATTTTTCCCCTCCTCAGCTGGCCCTGGCCCTTAGCATGTTTGCGTGGTGACACCGCGAATGTGCTCCGAGCAGAGTTATATGGCATCATTTGGAGAAACATTGCGTTAATAACCAGAGTTCAAGGGCAAAGGATATAAACGGAGCAAATTACAAGTCTGAACAGATATATAGCTTTTGCTAAAAGGGACATGGGCTGCCACTTTATTTACTGGGCACCGGTGCACTTGTGGAAGGGGCTGGAACACAGGAAGACATTTTTAAACGACCGGCCTCACAGCTTAAGAAAACAACACACATTTTCAGACTGGAAGGCGAGCTAGTGCGAGGATGAACGATTCTGGCTTTCCTAATAAGAGCTACGATCTGTGTAAAGCACCTTAAGTTTCTGGGGGTAATTTCACAGATGAGAATATCATTTTATGTGCCACCCTGGAGAGAAAGCAAACGCTTGCTGGAAACCCAAGTTCACTGGATAATTCCTGCCTGCAACTTAGCCTAGTTTTGTTGCGATTTCCTGCGTCGCTGATTGTAACCATTTTAACTGTAGCTTCCACTTTATTTCAAAATTAACGGCTCGAAAGAGTGATTTGTGAAAGCGCTGTGTTCTACTTTACCTGTAAACGTCTGAGCCATCTCTTGGACTAAATGAGAAAGGAACCAGAAATTTCAAAAGGAGAAAGAAACATCAAATAAGAACAAATAAAAGAGCAAACGAGCACCTTCATTAATAAGCAGAGAAAATGAGTATCAGATAATCATTTCCATTGGCTATGTTACTGAATAGTATTACTAATAGCCTTAATAACACTAAGCATAAATATGCACTTCATTTATTTGTCAATTTTACCGCAAGATAGCAAAAAAAATGGAGTATAATAATTTTCTTTCCCCAGGTCAGGATGCTCTCTCTCTCTGCCCCCCACCTCCACCCCTACCCCGTGTGTGTGTGTGTGTGTGTGTGTGTGTGTGTGTGTGTGTGTGTGTGTAAAATAGCTGGGAAAATATTCTGAGAATCCGCAAAGTGTTTCAGAAAGCCTGGCTCCTTCACTGCATTTAAGAAATCTTTAAAATCCATAATTTAGGACAGATTGTTTTTTTCTTCCTAAAATGTTTCTGACTGGATTCTGACTGAATTGTTTACTGACACCAAAAGTGGTTCTGGGAATCAGAGAGTGGGGAAGCAGTTGAACAAATGATATACCTAATCCATGGAAAATTGTGCAACCACTGAAACTGGTTGACATAGTTACTTTCTAATAATATTAGGAAGTACTTTTGAGATAACATGCTGTGAAAATCCACAGTATTCAACTGTATTATTTAATAACCAAATAAGCATGATTTAATTGCATTCACATTGCTGTGTGTTCTATGTGAGCCCGACGGGTTAGGATGAATAAGTTTTTGTTTTTTTTTTTTAATTTTTCTGCTTCCTAAACGTAACTGTTAGGTGATGAAAAATGGAATATTTAAAGGAGAAATGCACCCATTAATACATCAGCCTCCCTGCTGGAACAGGTTAGCTTAACATATACCTTGGCAGTAAGTTTCAAACTGAGCTCTCCCTTCCCTAGTGGGGGTGGTGTTGAGGGCAGAGGGAGATGTTGGGCATTTAAAGGTGCCTTTAGACAAAAACACATTCTCTCTACATGGAAAAAAAAATCCAACCCTTCCTGAACTCTCAGAGGCAAACGAGTCAACGCACAGGCTGGACAGGCTTTTCCTTGACATGAAATGTATTCCCTTTAGTAGCCTGGCTGGCGGGGAGAAATATTTGCCTTGAATGGGCCTGTCCTTCAGTTTCCAAACAAGAGACCAGGTGATACAATGACTTGCGAGCAGGCCCATTTCAATGGCTGATCCCGGCATGGATTCTCCTGCTAGATAGACATCTATCAGCCTCAACCCCTAATGAGTTTGAAAATGACACCTTACACGGAATGGGCTAAAACCATGGGCTTCCAACTTCTTAGAAGGATAAAGGAAACATGTTCGAATAGCTTATGCTTTTAAGACACACAAATGGTGAAAATGTGACACTCCCTAAGATGCAAAACATTTATTCTCTGTCCCACTTCCGTCGGTTTTGTTTTTTTGTGAAATGTCTTACTGGCTTTGAAGAGCCAGTGGTGGTGAATTTTTCATCCTACATGGCATATCTGAAATATATCCTCCGACTTATAATTCCTCCAACAATTTTCGGTGGTTTTAACATCGCCCCGGCATGAGGTTGAAGAGCAAGTGTGTAGGGCTGATACCACGGTGGGTTTCACACTCAGACCGGGCATCATTATCATTAAAAGCGAGTATGAGTTTTAAACCGTCTGCGGTTTGGGTTGAGCTGACTGATTCTGGTGGAGACATGATTTATCAGACAGTCCGAAATCGTGCGGGGCTCGGCTCCCTCGGCTTTCCCTTTCTGCGTTTTCCTTTCTCCCACAAGATATAATAGAAACTAATCTTCAAAATCTAAAATTCCAGGGCCTGTCCTTTTGTGCAGGCATCTCGCCCTCCCTGTTCAGAGCAGCACTGTGCTGTGAGTGTGTTCCTATTTACATGCGCAGGTTCCCCGCTGGTGGGACCCGGGCAGGCAGACAGACCATCCATCATCCATCCTCCTCCCTGCCGAGCACTGCATCAGTCGCCAATCCCATGGCCGGTGGGGCAGCACCTGCGAGACAGCCCGCGGCTTCCCTCTGCTCTCCTCGCCACGCCTCGCGGGTTGGTGGTGCCCTTGTGAGCTACTGTGTTCTCCAAGGCCAAAACCAGAAAGGTAGGTTCGTGTGACAGGATTGAATTTGTGCTGAATCCCAAGGTGAAGCTGGTGAGGAGGCAGCAACATGGGAGTATGCTTGCTTTGCATGGGTCTGTTGCAAACCTCCACTAGGGTTACTCTCTAAAACCCTGGAGATAATAATGTTTACCAATAGGACTAGAGAGTAACTGAGAACAGTTTTGGGGAATCCGATGTGTTTGACTCTGGCCTGTTGCTCTTTCTGGCACTGACCCAGGAGAGTTTGCCAGCCTAGTTTGAATTTAGAATGGCCCATGCACATTTAAAGCAACATTACTACAAGAACTAAGGGAACAATATCCAACACAGTTCATGAGATGAACCAGTCTACAAAGCACTTGTTGTGCGAGCAAGACCTAAATTTTGATTCCCAGCACCAGTGTAAAAGCCAGGAGAGGCAGGCAAGGCACCTGTAACCCTAGTAGAGGGAGGTGGAGACTAAAGCATCCCTGAGAATTGCTGGTCTAGGTCAAGGGAGAGATCTTCAAGTTCTTGAAAAACCCTATCTCCCAAAACAAGGAAGGCAGGGGTTGAGGTTGATGCTAATGTTGACCTCAGGCATCCATCACACACACACACACACACACACACACACACACACACACACACACACACACACAGCCAGTCCAACACAGCCCACATTTTGAAACACCTTCTATTTGACCCAACAATTTTCACAAACAGAAACATAAGCTCGGCCTCAAGGACCCAGTCCCAGGTTGTGACAATTCAAGTTAAGAAATGGGTGCAAAGCTTTGGAAAACATTTGCCTTAAAAAGAAAGAAAGAAAGAAAGAAAGAAAGAAAGAAAGAAAGAAAGAAAGAAAGAAAGAAAGAAAGAAAGAAAGAAAGAAAGAAAGAAAGAAGAGCATCAAGGACAACATCCACAAGAGTAGACATTACCCTCAAACCTCTGCCCCTGTCTTGCTTCTGTACTATAAATCATCAAAAGAGAGAGATATAAGAGGAAGTGTGGCCACCCTCTTAGAACTAGAACCAATGTGGCTAAAAAGGAATAGAAATAGAGAAGTGAGGCTTGAGCGTGGTTGCTGTAGAAAGAGAGCAGTTACTCTAGGGAAGTTCAAGGGTCCTCCTGTGAAGGGTCTCCCTTTAAGCGAGTGAATCTCAAGCCTACTTTAACCTGTGACTCTTCTGGATGCTTTTAAAGAATTACCTAATGAAGTTGGGTCTATGGTGTAGCCAGGACACAAATACTTGGAAAACGTATCCAGCACTGAAATATCTACATCAGTGGAATTCATGGAGTATGACCCTGCAATGTGTCCTGTGTCATTCATCCCTCCATACTTAAGCATAGATACAGGAGTCCAGCACTGCATGAGCAAATTCTTTTTCTCTTCTGTAACTCACTCATGTGCCTTAAAGTAACTTCAAAGGAGTTTCAGGTTTTTTTGAATGCTAATATTGATGAGTTATTTATAGTATTATTTGCAATGATGCCTTTACTGGGATGAAAGGGAATTCACAGATGGAAATCTGAACTATCTTTCCCAGAGTTTAAGAGTTCAGTATACTGGAATCCTTTTGGTGGTGCTGCCTTTTAGGGGTGTCTCTGAAGTGTGTCCTACATTCTGTATGAACAGAATATTCTTCCCATTGACCCAAGTGGAACTGGAATTTCTCTTGCCTTGGTCTTTCCCACCCATGGCCAGCAGAGGCATCTTTCTGCATTGTTCAGTACACTTTTCTTGGAGAGACAGATGGTCAGTTCTTGGATTAGACATCTTGACCTTTTACGGGTGTTGGTCATTGATCTTGATCAGGACTGGATAGGAAGCTCTTGACTCAGCTGCCGACACACCACGAAGAAATTCAATTTCTGTGCCCTCAAAGCCTGTGCTCAATTAGGAGCCTTCGTTATTATTTTACTTTTATTAAGGGAAACTACAGCCCCTGCTTTCTTGCTCTAGTTTTTAGTTACAGTAATCAAGTTTTCAGAATAACTGGCTGTAATTGTTGGCATGGATATTGAGCTTTCATGGCACACAGACATAGTGTATGCTTGGGAAGGCTCTTTTCCATACCTTGCCGACAGATGGGTAATAATACCATACATTAATACCTCCACATTGGTTTATGTGTGTTTGACCACAGTGCAAGCATAATTATTTTTGCCCAGTAAAAGCTATTAGAGATCTATTTGGTAGGTTTTACGATCAATAGCTCCTGTGATATTTGTGTAGCAGCCACAGAATAATCAATGGAAGGTCGTATAAAGTAAATTACCATCCTCCCATAATGATTCTTTTTTTTTCCAGATGAGAATTGGGTTTTATTATTGCATCAAGAGCCCCTCACAACGCATGCTCTGTCTGTCAGGGAAAGAGAGATATAAAAGTTGGGAGCGTGTTTTGAACATAGTATTAATATCCATTACTTGAATTTATGTTATTGGATTATTGAATTAGTGGATTCACACTGGAATTCCTTCAGAACCCTTTCTTATGTACTCAGTGGCACAGTTAATAACAGTCGGGAGCAAACGGACGCCTTTGCCGCATGGTGGAGTGAGTCACTTTGCAAAAGTCAATCTCAGTAGCTGTCTCTTTCAAGCAAATTTAGAGTTGGTTAAATGTGTTATATTGACACTGTGACCGAGCTTCTCTCTGCAAGGCTTTTGGAGAATGACTGGTAAAGTAAGCTGAAGGAAGGAAGGCTGAATCCCATACACCCATTCATGAATACATCCTGGTGAAACTGTGGGAGGACAGGGGACGGTCTTGCACACCTGTGTTCAAGTGCCAGTCTCCATCTCCCACCAGAGATGCCTAACCTGGATTTCAGTCTTGCAGCTCAAGTCTCGGGGATGGCTGGGCTCTTATAAAGGATTGCAATTTGCCAAGCAGAGGCATGCAATCCCCCAGCTGTCTTAAAGGGACCCATTTTCAAAGTTGAGCTTTTCTTTTTGTGGGTGCAATCAGTTGTGCACTGAAAAACTGCAGCCACAGTTGGATAACTGCAGGCACAACAGGCCACGAGAGGCCTCTTTGCTCCAAATTTTGTACCTGCAACTAATTGCACTTACAGCAAATGGGAGTGGAGAAGGAACTTTTTAAAAAATTTGGGCCAGTAAATTCTCCTTGGAGGAAACAGAAAGAAAAGAGACAATTACTCATGTTCTTAAAGACAAAGGCATATAAAGATATTTCTCTTCACACCTCTGACCCAGTCTATACCGTGCTCTGCTAGCCAAGCAGGAGGTAGTGCAGTACCCCAATCTTTTGTGACATCACCTGGGATTTGATTACAGTTTACAAATGTACAAGAAATACTCTACTTTAAATAATTTACCCAAGGATATGAAAGGAGACCATGACCACTGATGACCAAATGAAGTGTTTCAGATTATATGGAAGCAGGGGCTTTCTTTTGCCAGAAATTCTGTGGTTATTGTTATCTTGTTTTTGTTTTTGTTTTGTTTTGTTTCTGTCATTTTTTTTTCAGCAAAAATATAATAGTAGTTCCTCTAGGTCTCCAGATCCCAATCAAGAGGAATACCAGGGAACATGTCAGTTTTATATGTGTATATATACACATATGCACATGTATATTTTTTATATGTATACATACTCTTTTGCACAAACTACATAGACATGTCTAGCATATATATACATAAAACCATATGTATGGATCTGGGTTTTATATGCATATACATATATCACTATTTTTGATAAGTCTAGAAGGAAAAACAGCTTTGCCTTTTAAGGGATGCACAGATGTGACCTTTGTCATCCCTAATTCCAAGATTTGAGACATCTTCCAGCAGGTGAACCTCCAGGAACCCTAGTCTATCCATTCCTCTATTCAGTGTGGTGATATGGAAATTGATATGGAACCCAAGATCTTGCTTTCTACTTTTTGTAGATGACCAAAATCAGGCTCATATTTTGAAATTTAGGCATCAAATACAAAATGACTTTGACATCCTGAGTTACTGTTCTTACAGAAATACCTCAAGGGAACATGTATCCCAGTGATGGAATCCACCACGGGACAGGATGGCAAAGGGTTTTAGTTGTTCTTATTGGCCCTAGAAATTCCTTGTGAGTCACATAGTAGTAGTTAAAAAGCAAAGAAATCTAGACAGGCATAGAAAGGAGCATAAAACACAGAAGAGAGAACACAGAAATTACTCTATACATATACAATCAATGTGGTGAGGGTGCCAGGAATACACAATGGGGAAAGACAGGCTCTTCAACAAATGGTGTTGGGAAAACTGCAAACCCACCATCAGAGAATTGCATTACAGCTTCATCTTACACCATCCACAGAAACGAAACTGGACTCCAAATGCATTACAGACTTAAAGGAAAACCCTGAAGCTGTGAAACTTCTAGAAGCAAAGTGGGAACAGTGTCACGACATTGGCCTGGGTGTGTTTATTTGGAAATGAGCCCAGAATCCCAGACAACGAAAGCAAAATCAGACAAGTGATAGATATTACGTGAAAATAAAAAGCTTCTGCACAGTAAAGGAAACCAGAGGGGAGAAAAGGAGAAAATATTTATAAACCATATGGCAGATCAGACATGAATTTCAAAAATATGGAAGAATGTCTACATCTCAACAGCAAACAACTGACAACCAAATTTTTAAAACAAGCTAAGAACTCGTGTAGACATTTCTATAGAGACACCGTATAGAACTGATCATAGTGGCTCCTGCCTATAATCCCAGCACTCAGGAGACTGAACCTAAGATATACATTTTAAGGTAATCTACTCTGTATAGTGAGACCTTGTGTTGAAGGAGGAGGAGAGAGAAGAGGAGGAGGAGGAGGCACCATACAAATGGCCAACAAGTATGCTAACCAATGTCCATTATCACTAATCATCATGAAAATATCTATTAAGGAGGGATGAGAAAGATGACTCAAGAGTTAAAAATACTTAATGCAGGAGAAGGCTAGTTCAAACACCCTCTCCACTGCTGCTATGAGTCTTAGCTGGGGACATCCTTGTGGTTTCCTGGGGATTTCCCTAGCACCAGATTTCTCCCTAACCCCACAATGGCTCCTTCTCTCAAGATGTCTTTCATTGGTCTTCCTCTCTGTCCCTCCCTCAACTCAGCCATCTTGAACTCTTGTGTTTCTATCCCCCATTTCCTCCCCTCTACTTCCCCCTCCCAGTTTTCCTAGGATGTCTTGTGTGTGTGTGTGTGTGTGTGTGTGTGTGTGTGTGTGTGTGTGTATGTGTGCCGGTTCTGGATCTCGCTCTGCAGACCAGGCTGGCCTCCATCTCATAGAAATCCACCTGGCTCTGCCTCCCGAGTGCTGGGATTAAAGGCCGTTTACCCAGGATATCTTAATCCTTTCCCCTTCCAGGGGTGATCCATGTGTGTCCCTATACATCCAGTGACTGATGGAAGCAGATGTAGAGATCCACAGGCAAACTATTGGCCAAGCTCTTAGAGTTCAGTTGAAGAGAGCTGGGAGGAATTATAAGAGCAAGGGGAGTCAAGATCATGATGGGAAAATCCACAGAAACAGTGGACCCAAGCTAGTGGGAGCCGACAGACACTGGACTGAGCGCTGGGGAGCCTGCATGGACCGCACTAGGCCCGCTGAATGAGGGTGACAGTTGTGAGGTTTGATCTGTTTGTGGGTCCCCTGGCAATGAGATCAGGACTCATCTGGAGTACATGAACTGGCTCTTTTTAGAGCCCATTCCCTATGGTGTCCAGACCTTAGTCAGCCTTGATGGGGGGGGGAACGGGGGAGGGGCTTGGGCCTGCTGCAACTGGATATGCCAGCCTGTGCTGAATACCCAAGGGAGGCTTTACCTCCTATGAGGAGTGGGTGGGGGTAGGATCGGGGGAGGTGCAATGGGAGGAGTGGGAGAAGAAGAGGGAAGGGGAACAGTGGATAGTATGTAAAAAGAAAAAAAAAACTTTAAGTAAGTAAACCTATAAATAAACAAACAAATATTATATATACATATATACATATATATATATATATATATATATATATATATATATATATATATATATATATTTTAATGCTCTTTCAGAAAGTAGAAGTTTGTTTCACAGCACCCACATTGGGTGGCTCACACCCATGTGTAACACCATACCCAGGGGAATCAAATGCCTTCCTCTGGCCTCCATAAACTTTTGTGCCCATATAGACACATAGTCACACACACACACAAAGACTGAGACACACACAATTTATAAATATAAATTATAAAATAACTAATTTTAAAGAATTACAATGAAGTATCACTCCACATAGGGCAGAAGACATCTTCTTTCCTACATACCCACACACTGACAAGGATGGCAAGAATCTGAAGAGACTGGGATGCTCCTGCATACTGTTGGTAAGATCATAAAAGTGAGCCACTACTGTGAGAAATAGGCTAATTTAGCCTAGATGAAAACCAATGCGATTACTCACACCAGTGTAAGCTAAGTGCTGTTGGCTGGATTTTATATTAACAGTGAGAGGCAATTATTAACCTTTAGTGTTTTTCTAAGGGGAAAAATAACCAAGTTTCAGAATGGGTTTTAAACTTATGGTATGATAAAGTGATATTCAAAAAGCATAAATCAAGGGTCCTAGGCCCTTTACCTGATCTTAATCTAGGCTGCATTAGCTGGGGACTCTAGTCTCCCTTGAAAAATTCCTTCAAGAGAATAAAGTGCAAATAGAAATACAAATTAACTCCCCAAAACTCATGTGAATGTGTGTGTGTGTGTGTGTGTGTGTGTGTGTGTGTGTGTGTGTGTGTGTTTTGTGTGTTACATGTACCTCTTTGGGAGGGTACATTCACATGCGTGTGTACCTCTGTGTGTATGCAGTGGAGGCCAAAGTTTGATGTCCGATGTCTTCCTCACTCTACTGTATCTTTTGAAACATTATCTCTCACTGAACATGGAACTCACCATTTGAACAAGGCTAAGTTCCCTCAGTGCTGGGGATACAGGTGCATGCCACTGAACCTGCTTTTATGTGAATATCGGAGGTTCAAATTCTGGTCCTCATGACTGTGTGCAAAACACTTTTCTGACTGAGCCATCTCTCATCCTAAACAGCTTATTAGAAACCATATGCCCTGCTCCATGATTTAAAAAAAAAGGTGATATTAAGGATTTCAATTCTCGCTTTCCTTGTCTTTCTTTGTGACACTGTATATGCATGAAGATGCTACCACTGTCCTTTGAAGAATTTATCAAATAAGAGAGTAATCTCCCTCATCTATTCTGTTGAACTTCTGCATTTAGCTTTGGTCCTGCACTACAAAGGGGGATGGAGATGCTGTTGAAAGTTCAGAGAAGGGAGATTCAAATGATATAAACAACAGAATTTTGAGTCATGTTTAGAAAATTATCCTTCTGAGAGTAAAGTAAAAGATGATGAGACTATGAAATGATCTATGAGGAAATTGCAGGACCATTTTCTCCAGAGGTAAAGGTAATAACACTTGAGGGAATGGACTCAAATTAGGAGCAATTTTATATGTACAGAAAAACATTACATTAACCATAAAAGCTAAAAAGAACTTGTAATGAACAACAAAGAGAAGCAATAAAACACCATTTCTTTGTACCTAAAAATGCTACATGCAAATGAGACATTCAAAAAATAAACAGGTGCTATGGACACTGATTGATGATGATAACAGTGAAGGGTCATTAGTATCACTTTCTTGCTAGTTTCTATAACAACCCCCTAGTACCTGATCTTTCAGTATTTACCTTATATTACTCTAACATTGAGTTAACTCTGCCATCCACCTTCACCACGATGTACAAGCAGCATCTCCTCACCAATGTTAGCAGATCCTAGATAATCTTGGTTTTTGTTTTCTGAATAAAATTATAAGCCTGAAATGGGCTACAAACTCTGCCTTCAGCTCTACAAAACGTCCCTCTCACATTAGACCTCCAGGAGAACAATTCTAGATTGGCCTTTACCCCTCTCTCTTGAAGTCTACATTATTCCTATTAGCTGACTTTATGTTTTACCTTCCTCAAGATCTTTGTGTCCTATGTCCTTTGCTCTTCTCATCCAAGGTATTTATTATGAATAAAAATAGTCAACAAACAAGAATTAAATATTAATTTTCATAAGGGTTGGGCATCGGCCTTAAATAACAATGACTATCTGTTTCTTGGGCTCTTGATTAAAAAAACAAACTGCATTTTTAGGTGGAATGTGAGTTCTTCCCATTAGTCCAACTGCTTCTCTTGCAGCTAGGCATGGCTTTGTGCATGCATACAGGATCTCCAGTGGCTGCATCTCAGCTTCCTGTCACTTCCTCATACATGGATGTTGGTTCAGCTGTGGAGTGGGGGGATCTAAGCTGCTGCAGTGACTTTGTGTTTCTCACCTGCTGACCTTATTCAGGATCCATAAAGTTCAAGCTGCTGTGATTTTTCCCACTTCTTTGCTGACAAACTGGATCCTTACTTACATGTCCACCTGATATCTCCCAAAAACTCATCTCCTTAAAACGATGGTCACCTGATTTGACTTTTCTTCACAGGTAAGTACTTCAGTCATCTCCTTCCCATCCTCCCTGCCACCAGGTCTCAGCCTACTCCAGTTGGCTTCTGCCTCATGCTTACACAAATTGTGCCCCGTTGGATCAGTGGCAACCATCTTGCCTTACCTTACCTGACAGAGCAAGAACAATTGACCTAGCCTCTCCTCTTTCTAAAGACATTTCTAGACTTCTAAGGTGTCATGGACCCTGAATTTTCTTCGGCTTCTCTGTTCACTGACCAGTCTCTTTAGCAGGCCTGTATTTTAAGTGACAACTTCATTGTTATTTTAAACCTAACACATGCAACACCTACTTTATGGACTCTTGAAATTCCCGTTCCCCGAACTTGTTTTCCCTCGTCTTTCTCATTCTAGCTTCTCACCCACTCACTACATTTGCAATGTGTAGTCAACTCTAATTCATATGTCACTTCTTCGAACCCAATTCTCAAAGCAGTTGGGGTTGCATCTTTCTCAAGCATAAGAATTACATTTATCTATTTCTATCCACCTTTACTTCTATCCCATTAGTCCTAAATGTCATGATCCTTCTCCTGGTTCAAGGAATGATATGTGGTCATTTCACTAATATTTTCCCAACCCAATTCTTTTCTTACTCATTCACAGATTAGCCTAAAGAAATAAACTCTTAACCCCACAAAGGGCTAACACTAACTTCCTCAACATGGACCTTAATGTTATAGACAATACCATTTTATCTCACAGGGCTTTCCTCTAAGCTCAGAAAGAACAGTAGTTCCCAGTCCTGAATCATGGAACAAGCCATTTATTTTCTGGTCATCTCTTTCCTATGAGTTCCACAGTAGCCTTCACTCTATATATTCCTCATGAAATATTTATCCATAAAAACTATCGATATTTTAGGAAAATATACCTGTTTCAAGTGTGTATTTTCACTCTTTTATGTTTTAAACAAACTCACCACATTGACAACTATCACAATTCACTTTTAAAATATTCCTCTCATACTAATGTAAAGTCATTCCCTGGCCCATCTTGACTGCAAGCAATCTACTAATCTATATTCTGTCTCTGTAAATTTACCTTTTTCTTGACACACAAATGGAATTATACGATATATGGCCATTTGCAAATAGCTTCTTTCATTTGTCAAAATAGGAAACATGTTATAAGTAAGTGTATTTAACAGGAAAATATTATAAAAACATGTTCATTTCATTCCTTTGTATGGCCATTTGCTATCTCACTGCATGGATATACAATGCCTTGTTTTAGTATTAGCCTTATTTCATTATTACCCGAAGTGACAGTCATTGAGGCTGTCCCAAGTTTGGAGCTATATATTTTGTGTGTGTTTACTTTTAATTGTACAGTTTTGACCTTGCTGATTTTGTTTCTTCTTTCTAAGACTATAAGGCTGGGAGTAGAGGCCTCTGAACCAGGGTGTTCTCAGGGCCCAGAAAATTCTTTCTAAGGAGCAAATTTTCCAGATGCAATGCCAATGGGTGAATGGATGGATGATTTTTAACTCCATATTGATTTCCTAACACTTCCTTCTAAGGAATCTTGAAGTGATTATAGATATTAGAACTGTGACTGTCTATTTCAGGAAAACATCAGCTCTGTGGGATACAGTGGGATACGGTCTTGTAAACATGTACTGACTTCATCTTGTAATATTTGGAGAAGTACTATCCTGAGGGAAGAGAAGCACACCTTTTCTCCAGTCTAGTAAGTTAAATATCTATTTCTAACCCTGAAAAATCTTAGTGCCATGTGAAGGGCTCACGTGCAGTTGTTCAACATTTATATGACCATCTGGAAAGAAATCCTTCAAAGATTCAAGAAAATCCCTTCCCTGTAGTTACACTCAAATGCTGAAACTGGAAATATGAATGAAAAATTAGAAAGTAATTTCTCAGTGGGAGTGTGTGTGTGTGTGTGTGTGTGTGTGTGTGTGTGTGTGTGTGTGTGAATCTTTTGGGCCTTAAAATACTACTTTATGCCTTAGTCCAAGTAGTTTACTTTAATGTCTATTGTGAACATTTAAGCCAACCTTAGTCTTCAAGCAGAACTAAGGAAACTTGGCCCCTAGAGGTTAAGGCTCAGAGTCCATGTGTGGTGGTTTGAAAGAAAATGGCCCCCAAAGGGACTGGCATAGGAGGTACGGCCTCGTGGGTGTAGATGTGCTCTTGTTGGAGGAAGTGTATTACTGTAGAGGCCAGCTTTGATGTCTAATATAGGCTCAAGCCACGCCCAGTGGGACAGACCACTTCCTGTTGCCTGCAAGCCAAGATTTAGGACACTCACCTACTTCTTTAGCACCATGTCTTCCTGCACACCACCATGATTATAGATAACTAAACGTCTGAAAACATAAGTCACCCCAATTAAATGTTTTTCCTGTATGAGAGTTGCCATGGTCATGGTGTCTCTTCACAGCAATAGAAACCTTAACCAAGACACCATGTAAGGAGAGAGACCATGTAGAGGCATGAACAAGGTAAGAAGCTTCTCTATACACAGTGACAGTACTCTGTATCTGTTTCATTGAAACAGGACATTTTAAACATTATGTTGTTCTAGGAATTTGGGAGCTCCTTTGTGATTTGTAGATGATATTAGGGAAACAGGAGTTTCTTTTTAGGGACTTTCAGTCTCATTTATAAAAGAACTTAAGAACAGATTTAAATGAAAGCTTTAGGACACTATTATTAGAATTTAAAAGCAAAATTCTAGGGAAAGTGCTATGGATATCATTCTGTATGCTGTGAATGTGTTGCTCTGATTGGCTGAAAACTAAAATGCTGATTGGTCAGTAGCCAGGCAGGAAGTATAGGCAGGATAAGCAAACAAGAATTGTGGGAAGGCTGGAAGGCTGAGTCAGGAGACGCCAGCCTGCCGTCCAGGGAGCAGCATGTAATGGCACACAAGTAAAGCCACTGAAAACGTGGTGACATATAAACATATTAACAGAAATGGGCTGAGTTTAAGTGTAAGAACTAGTCAGTAGTAGGCCTGAGTTAATGGCCAAGCAGTTTTAATTAATATAAGCCTCTATGTGTTTACTTGAGTCCAAGGGGCTGCAGGCCTGACGGGTGAGTGAGATTTGTCCTGACCACTGGCCAGGTGGGACATAGGAAAATTTCACTTACAGCCATGCTATAAATCTCAGAAGTTGCCCTAAGAAGGAAAATGGAGAAGAAGAAGGAAAAAATATTGATGCCCTGTTAATTAAGCTGGCATGGAGGTCAACCAATCACATGGTTGATAAGGAACGATATGGCAGAAAGGGGAGCCAAGTACCAGAGAAGACATGCTTAGAACAGAGATAGAAAGAGGAAAAGGGAAAGTTACAGTTTTCTGAGTAATTCAGAAGAGTGGGCAGTGTTATGAAGTTACATGGCTATGGCCCAATAAACTACTGCACTGGGCAGTAGGAATTCTGGGAAGAAAAAGTACATTATCTCATTAAAAGGATAATTATTCTGCCTACCTTTTTATCATGGCTTAAGGGGAGCCCATCTTCCTAGGGGTGGTCCCTTAGCCAGGTCATTAAGAATGTAGGTGTTCCCCCAAGGCCAGAGATTTCATCCTCTTGATAAGAAGGAAATTGTTTTTTCCTTAATAGGACAACTGGTGTCAACTTGAAAGAATTGTAATTGCTCTTGCTTCTTATGATATCAGAAAATAAGCAGAGATTCTGTGATGTTCTTCGTCGAAGATGAAAGTCCATAAGAGCCATCCAGGGTAATTATATTTCACTTTACTGGGGGAAGTATGAAAGAAAAGCAGAAGCTGAAGAAGTCAGGCTAGAACAGGAGGTCTGGTGCCTATAAGAAGCCAACATTCAGGCCTATGAGCCCAATCTAGAAGGGATTGTGAAGAATCTGGGCAGGGTCTCATCCAACAAAAGCCTCAGATAGCACTGGACAATGTTCTTTCCTTGTATGTAAGGTGTATTCAGTTTTACTCAGTCATTTAAGCATAAAACTGAAAGGAATGTACTAAACAAATGATCTTTCCTCAAGTGTATTCTTTTCTTATAGGATTAGATCAAAACAAAGAAGTCCCCAAAGAGCATGACTGCACAGAATTATGAGATGGCACTGAAAAGAGACATCTGATGTGCTGGGTCAACCTTGATTGTTGGCTGAGAGTTGCTTCCTATAGCTCAGATGTGAAATATACTCCAGAGGTTTATGTGTTAATGGTTTGATCATCAGCTCAGTGGTTTTGGAAGGTGGCAGTGGAGGCTTTAAGTGGTGGGGCTTAGGTTGGTAATTGGAAGTGTGTCCTTGAAGGAGATCTAGGGACCTTAGACCCTCCGATGATTCTCTCTCCTCACTTCTCTCTTTCTCTCTCTCTCTCTCTCTCTCTCTCTCTCTCTCTCTCTCTCTCTCTCTCTCTCTCTCTCTCTCTCTTTCAGATTGAGGTCTCATGTAGGCCAGGCTTTCCTAGGTCTCACTATGGTGCCACAGATGGTGAAGTCTCAGTCCTGCTCAATCTCCCTCCCCATCATAAGTATGTGCCACCATACCTGCCTTGTTTTCTCCTTTTGAACATTTGAGAAGCATTACAAAAAGTGATCATCTACCTCTGCCATGTGCTCCCACTACTTTGCATGACTTCACCACAGGCTCAAAAGCAAAGGTCTGGCTGACTGTGGACTGAACTTCAAAAAATATGTACACAAATAAACCTTTCCTTTATATAAGTTGATTGTCTCTGGTATTTTGTCACCATGCTTAGAACACCGACTAATAATACATTTTTCGTTTAAGCCGGATAGTGACAAGTATGAAGCTCAAAAGTAGAAATAAAAATAGAATTAAAAGTAACAGCAAGATGAACTTAGAGGGCGCTGCAGAACTTTGAGGGCAGGAGAGGAAATGGACAATTGTCAATAACGGTGAAATGGAGAGCAAATGCCTAGATATGTTGTAGAAGAGGATCAGCTTTGTAAAGATTAAGAGTCCAAATGGAGGGGAGGACAGTTTCTAAACTGAGGAGAGTTTAATTCTGGTGAGTTCTTTTCAGCAAGGGAAGATGTACTGGAAAGAATACACAAACACTCACTGGAAAATGGATGTTACCAGAATTCGCAAATTCACTCGCAAGTGTGCTGAGCCTGAAGCAGCCTGCCTTGTTGAGGAATGCTTAGACAGTCTCCATAGCAGGCTTCCGGACCCAGAGCCCAGCCCAGTTGTCTGCAAGCTGCTTCTGTGTAGCATCTCCCGTATCCTTTCTCAGTGCAGCTCTTTGAGTCAGGAGAAAACACTTGATTTCCAATGTCTTCTAAGTAGCGCTCTGCCTATGAGGTATCACAGACCAATATATGAATAAATACTGCTGTTGGTTGGCGACCATTAGTAAAATTGGTCATAATTCCCACTAACTGGAAGATCTTCAGAAGTGACCAAAAGACAGAAAGCAATGTGCCCTCCAGGTGGGGACATCAAAACATACATTGAAATATGAAGATTTTCGAACCTCCTTTTTACTCTCATTACCACCACTGCCAGCCCACAAGCACACTCAGGCTCTTCAGCAATGTGAGATGGAGTCAGCTTTTTTTTTTTTTTTTCATTTTCAGAATTCACTTTCTGTTTCTTGCTGATTAATAATTAAATTTTCACATTGGTTGGAACTCTATGGGGCTCAGTAGAAAGAAAAGTAGAAACATGCTAAATCACAGGATAATTGTACCAGCAGGTCAGACTACATAATGAACGTTACATACCACATAGTGACCTCGACAGCAGGATGTACGGTACCTGTAGAAAGAGCCCTTCACAGAAGTGGTGCACTCCACAGATGTGGCTGGCATGAGTACATCTGATACACCCCAAGCCAGGTAGTAAGCTAGAATAAGAGTCATTTTTCCATCTGAGTCAATGGTAGTAAGCACTTGAAACTGGAACCAGGGAATTGACTTGAGATTCTAAGGAGACTTTGGTCAACAGTGACTGTCGCAGTGACTGTGTAGGGAGGTGCTTTGACTAAATAGAAGTAAGAATAATTGTGACTAGGAGGACCCTGAAAACCATCGTCAGATGCAAGAAAAGGCATATGATCAGTCCTCAGAAACTGAAGAAAAGGCATCAAGAGAGAGAGGTTCGCCTCCATCAGTAAAATGCTAGGTGATCTGGAGTTGAAGTTGGAGCTGACTGAAGAGGGTAGATGTGTTGAAAGGACAGAAAGGAACCACTGAAAGACAAGCTATAAGAAACAGAAAAGAGAGATTGATGGAGAAAGGAAGGACTACAGTTACGACCAGAGTAACATCAAGAGAGGGTGACCCTTCCCTTGGGCTCAGATAGAAGCTCACTTGTGAGTTGGAGGCATGTCTCATTACTGAGGGCAAAGTAGGAAAGTCACATTTTAATGTCAAACATATATTATATATACTAAAGAGATTTTAGTATATTACTTTAAAATGTATTTTCTATTTTATAAATAAATATTAATATTTATAAAATATATAAATAATTAAATGTATTAGATATAATTCTCATGTGGCAGAGAGAACTGCTTAGGAGGACTAGAAAAGGTAAAACAGAGCAAACACAAAGAAGAACAGAAGCACAAGGCTGGACCCGGTAGGAAGAGCTGGAAAGAACCTGGGTCACAAATCAACACTGTTTTCCTTCTGATCCCTTTTTGGGAGCATTCCAAGAATATTGTGAAGCATGGGAGGGAAGTTAGGAGATGCCTAATGGGTGTTTTCAAAATGGCAGTGACAGAGTTGATCATGTATGTGTTTATCTTTGATAGGATGAGTCATGTCCTCCTCCAGGATATCTACGTCCTACTCCTCAGAGATGTGCATAGCACTAGGTAACCTGGGAAATAGAATAGTGCTAAAGAACTTGACCCAGAAGAAGAAAGGATTTTCTTACAACATCTAATGCAATCATAGGGGTCTTATGAGGGGGAAGCAGGAGAACTGGACATCAAAGATGTGAGCTGAGTACAGTTGGAACTGATGTGACACCAGAAGCCAATGAATATAGGCAAATCCTAGACACTGGGTACAGTAAGGGATGCATGCTCTAGGACCCCTGAAGACACATAAGTGCTAATCTGTTTTAGGCTTCTGACTTCTAGAAATATAAGAAAATAGATGTATGCTGTTTTAAGCCACCAAGTGTGTTATTGCAGCAGCTGGAAATCATTGCATATCCTGAGAGTATTCCCAGAAAGGAAACATTGTGTTTCGGCTTCTTTGAAAACAAAGACTAATTAAGATAACTTTTATAATAAAGAAATTACCAATATTGAGCCTTTGAGCTTTACACAATATCTAAAAGTGATAAATCACACCATAAACTAAAACACAATGGCAGAACTAAAGCAATAATTGATGATGACCAAAAGGTCATTCATACTACACTCATACACAAACTGCATTCAGAAAGGAAAGGAAAAGTGACTGTGTGACTCAGTTACTGTTCTATTGTGAGGAGACACTTTAACCAAGGCAACTCTTACGAAAGGAGGCATTTCGTTGGGGACTTGTTTGTAGTTTCAAAGGGTTAGTCATCATGATGGGAAGCAGACAGGCATGGCACTGGAGCAGTAGCTGAGGTTCTGTGCCCTGATCCACAAGCAGCAGGCAGAGAGAGAGACTGGGCCTGGCATGAGTATTTGGAGCCTCAACAGTCTCAGTGATAAACCTCCTCCAATAAAGATATACCTCCTAATCCTTCCCAAGCAGTTCGTCAACTGGGTACTAAGCATGCAAATATATGAGCCCATAAGGGATCACTCTAGTCAAACTACCACAGTACAAAACTAAGAGAGAAATGTGAGTTACTAAAGCATTCAAAAACATTTGTTTAAAAAGATGATATATGGGCTGGGCGGTGGTGGTGCACGCCTTTAATCCCAGCACTTGGGAGGCAGAGCCAGGCGGATCTCTGTGAGTTCGAGGCCAGCCTGGGCTACCAAGTGAGCTCCAGGAAAGGTGCAAAGCTCACAGAGAAACCCTGTCTCGAAAAACAAAAAATAAAACAACAAAAAAAAGATGATATATGGATATTAACAATAAAATGTAGGCAGTATTTAGAAATTAAAAGGTTTTCTACAAAAGAAAGCAGAAAAAGTTGTAGCAGAAAAAATAATGAGAGAAAGAATTAAAGAAAACTTTATTAAGTTCTAAAAACTAACCTGGATATGTTCATTAAATAAGTTTATGGCAATGTAAGTAATTTCGATGAAAGTAAGTAACACATGAAAAGTAACACAAAAGGCGTTTCTTGCTAAAACGCCTACAGTTATGGAGAAGCCACATCCACTTCTGTGATGTAATTTGACTTTATTGTCACTAATCAAGTTTCCTGGTGCACAAAAAGGTTTAATAAAATGCTGAATTGGCCAGTAGCCAGGCAGGAAGTATAGACAGGATAAACAGACAAGGAGAATTCTGGGAAGAGGAAGGTTGAGTCAGGAGATGCCGGCCTGCTGTCCAGGGAGCAGCATGTAATGACACACAGGTAAAGCCACCGAATATGTGGCCACATATAGATTATCAGAAATGGCCTGAGTTTAAGTGTAAGAGCTAGTCAGGAGTAGGCCTGAGCTAATGGCCAAGCAGTTATAATTAATATAAGCCTCTGTGTGTTTACTTGGGTCTGAGCGGCTACGGACTGGGTGGGACACAGGAAAACTTCCAGCTACATGAAATTATCTGAAAATGGATCATCTATGTACTCTGATTCCTGTGAGTCAGCCCATGGAGAAATGAATCAAAGTCAAGAAATTTGGAATAGGGACTTGTGGTTTGAATGAGAATGCCCCTCATAAGCTCAGGTGTTTAAACACTTGGTTCCCTGTTGGGGCATTTGGGAGAGACTATGGAACCTTTGGGACACACTGCCTTACTAAGGGAAGTACATAATTTGAGGTGGACTTTGATAAGTAAGAGCTTGGCTCCACTTCTGGTTCATTCTTTTTACTTCCTGTGAGCATTTGAGATGCTGTTTCTTAGCTTCCTGCTCCAGCTACCTGCTACTATGCCTTCCCTGCCTTTATAAACTCTCCTGTTGTGTGAGACTTAGTTTGTGTTCTGACAAATAAAGCTTGCCTGGAGATCAGAGAAGGAGAGCAGCAGCCACTAGAAACTTCTTACCTCTAGGAATTCTCAGACTGAATGGGGGCCACGATCCTTTCTCCACCTTCCTAGTGCTGGGATTAAAGGCATGTACTACTACTGCCTAGCTCTGTTTCTCTTTTAGACTTGTTCAATTTCATGTAGCCCAGGGTGGCTTTGAACTCCTGGTCTTCCTGCTTCCTCCTCCCAAGTGCTGGGGTTAAAGGTGTGTGCCACCAACACCTGGCCTATATGGCTAACTAGTGGCTAGCTCCTCCCTCTGATCTCCAGGCAGGCTTTATTTGTCAGAACACAAAGTATCACACAACACTCTCCCTCTGCAATTACAGCCAAAATATGCTCCTTCTATAAATTGCCCTTGGTCATAGTAATGTTAGCTCAGCAACAGAAAAATAACTGATTCAGGACTCCATGCATAAAACAGTCACTTCTTCACTTCCACCCTTGACAACCCATTTTAGAAATGCAAATTAGGAAACAAAATCAGGAGTCTTTTGTCACTGGAAAAGAGGCATTTGTCCCATATCACTGTTCTTTACTGCTTCTTGGGACTTTCATATCAGTTCCATAAAGAAGGACATGAGTTCTGTGCTGTGATTTGGCTACCTGGATACCAGTGAGATTTAAAACCAGTGATGTTGTCTTCAGTTCCTCTTATAGGTGATGCCACTGCACCAGGCTCAGGAAACCACCCTGATCTAATGATTACCTAGCTTGTACTCATTGCCTTGGCCCTAAATAACAATTACTTGGGAATTCAATGTTTATCAATTTTCTACTTGGTGTACATCTACTAGGATAATGTCAACTCCCCAAAAAATCAGCAGGACCTTAGTGATTAATTTTAAGTGTGGGAGTTCTCATTATAATCCTGAAGCTGACAGAGAGGATGATTTGTGAAGGCTCCGTCAACCAGGATTCTAGTTATAAAAAGCACTGGTTGGCGAATAATATCATTTAGATCTTGCATGTTTCCCAAAGACCCACAGCCTAAACGATGGCCTCCAGCCTGTGCATTTAGGAAGTAATGGAACCTCCTTAAGAGATGGAACCTTAAGAATGTGGCCTAGTGACATGAGCTAGGTCATTGGTGGCATGCCATCAAAGGGGGTATTTGGACCACTGCCCACTCCTACTATCTCTGCTTCCTGGCTACTAGGAGAAGAGCAGCCTCCTCCATCACATGCACACTCCTTCCATGATGTCCTGTGCAGCCACAAGCCCAAGGCCCTGAGTCAAAATCAACGTGTCTTCCTTATAAACTGCTTATCTCTGGTGCTTTGTCACACAGATGGAAAGAGGGGAATTCATTTTCCAAAGTAGATTTCTTTACAGTTATTCTCACGCATATTTTTTAAAGCAGTATAAAAAGTGATTCCTTTTGTTGGCACCATTTGTTGTTGTCTTTTTCTTACATCTTCCAAGCTCTCTTCTTCTTTTTCCCATTCATATAAATGATGTGAGGTGCCCAGTGATAAGCATTTATGTGTCATTAAGTGTTGATGTTCAAACACAAATACAATCCTATAATCATCGATGGGTAGATGTAGAGAGCAGGTGCATATCTGAGTTTTTTATTTGCTGTTGTTTTGTTTTGTTTCTCCTTTCTAAAATGATCTATGCTTCCTACATAGCAGTCTCCCATTCCACTCTTTATGAAATTCCATCACTCAATTGATATAGTTTTAGTTTATTTTTATTATTTATTTATTTTTTTGTGGTTCTGGTGGTTTGAAAAAAAATGGTCCCCAAAAGAAGTGGCACTATTAGGAGGTGTGGCCTTGTTGGAGTAGGTGTGGCCTTATTGGAGGAAGTATATCACTGTGGGAGTAGGCTTAAAGATCTCCTATGCTCAAGCTCTGCCCAGTGTCACAATTAACTTCCTATTGCCTGCAGATCAAGATGTAGACCTCTCAGCTTCTCTCCAGAACCATGCCTGCCTGCATGCAGCCATGTTGCCTGTCATGATGACAGTGGACAAAACCTCTGAACTGTAAGCCAGCCTTAACTAAAGGTTTTCCTTTATAAGAGTTGATGTGGTCTTGGAGTCTCTTCATAGCAATAGAAACCCTAACCAAGATGGAAGTTGCAGAATATTCCATGCCATGTTCAATTGACTAGTTTTTTTTTTTTAAATATGACAAGTCCTATAGCAAACATGCTTAAACATAGATTTCTGCAAGGCTTAAATAAAAGGGGTTGCTTTTCTTCCTTGCGGTAGATTCCTAGGAGTGGAACACAGGGGGAAAGGCTATTTGGGTATTAAATATGCAATCAGATTGCTTTTCAAAAGGAGGAAAATTATTTCTAACACCTCAATCAACTATGTATGAGCGCTCCCTTTCCTGTGCGCCCCTCCCTATAATAGATGATATCATTTTGTGGGTGTTTGTGTTGACCTTTGTTGTCAGCTGCTTACATCTGGAATTAACTAAAAAATAAGCCCCTGGTGGTGTCTGTGAGGGTCTTTCCTGGAAGGATTAACTGAGGGTAGGGACTCATTCCAGAATGTGCCGCATATTTCGGTGGCGGCACAGATGTTAAGGGGTCTTTGAGAAAAGCCGTGCGTTCTTCCTCGTCTTAGAACTTTACTAGTGAGTGCATCTATCCCATCAGCTTCTTTCACTGACGTTGAAACCCAGCTTCTTCAGCCTCCCAAATGAAGAGCAGAGGCTTTCGAGGAATCCTCCAGGAATAGATGAGAATGCTGAGACATCCAGCCTCAAGGACTGAGCAGCTATGGCTCTCAAGACTCTTTAGCATGCTGAGTCATGGTTGGAATATCGAGTGTAGACCGTACCAGACAATCTAATTCATCCCTTTGCATCAGATCTGGTGCCCTAAAAAACTGACAAGCACAGTGAAGGGTTTTTGTTTGTTTGTTCTCTTAAAGTCTTCTAGTGGTGGATGTGAAGCTGCCCATCACCTTTTAAATATCTTTATTTCTTTCTGCCATGCTTTTCACGCCTCTTGCTCCTTCAGGGGACATCTGGCTGGTCTTCAGGCTGACTCCTCCTTCTACTGCACTATTGTTCTTCATGCTGGAAAAGCTCTTGGTGTACATTAGTTACTAACTTTTCCTTTCTGTTACCTTTATAATTAAAAAAAAAATCTTTACTTTACAAAAAGAGGCAGGAGATTAAAGGTTCTGAAATTCAAAAGATGAATATACTTGAAAGGTATTCTTGTAGAAAGGTTTTCATTGCAATTAGTATGGAGCTTGAAAAGAAAGAAGTGAAGATCCTGAAGAGTTCTAATCAACAAGGCTGGGTTGTAGCTTGAACTTCCGAGGTGGCCTGACATGTGCTCATCCTCCAGGTGCAGAGGGTGGCATGCTACAGTGTCTGGATACCCAATAAAGCATCTGTTATGCTCAGACTCATTGTGGCGAGAAGGGGCAGGGACTGGTATTCAAGGGGACCTTCCAGGTCTCAGATTACAGTCATTGTCTTTCATTGGTTTGCCCTGCTGACTAATTTTCTTTGTGGTAAAATGAATGTAGCAGCACTCTGTCTCACCACTTCAACATTAACCAGAGTGGGGTTAAATTCATTCATGACGTTACAGAACCATCAAGACTGGTGGTTTGAAAGAAAATGGCCCAAAGAGAGTGGCACTGTTAGGGGGTGTAGCCTTGTTAGAGGAGGCTCTATCACTATGGAGGCGGGCTTAGGGGCTTATATATACTCAAGCCATGTGCAGTGTCCCAGATCACTTCCTGTTGCCTGCAAGTCAAGATGTCGGACTTGGCTACTTTTCTAGCACCGTGGTGCCTGCACACCACCCTGTTGCGCCGTGATGATAATGGACTAAACCTCTGAAAATGTAAGCCACTCCAATTAAATGTTTTTTTTCCTTTATAAGAGCTAGTGTGATCATGGTGTCTCTTCACAGCCATAGAACATTGACTAAGACAATGACCACCCAACTCTACTTGAAGCTCTGTGTCTTAGTCAGTGTCTATGACTGTGAAGAGACACCATGACCAAGACAACTCTTATAAAGGAGAGCATTTGACAGTGGGCTTGCTTACAATTTTATAGCATGAGTCCATTCTCATAGTGTCAGGGATCATGGAGGCAGGGAGGAAGGCATGGAGTGGTAACTGAGAGCTTCACATTCTGAGCCACAGGCAGACAGCAGCAGAGAGAAAGAGACTGAGCTTGGGGTGGGCCATAGCATAACATCATTTATGCTTCCCCACAGCCCACCAACTGGGAAATAAGCATGCAAACATGTGATCTGATGAGGACCAACTCATTCAAACCTCCACACCCCATATGCATTAAACTAACTCTCCCTTCCTCCCCTAAACCCTTAAAAACCACCATTCTGCCTTTCATGTATGTGTGGACTGGACTACTCCAGGTGCTTCCTTACAAGTAAAACCATAGAATATTTATCTTGGTGACTGGCTTATTTCTTTTTGAATAATGTCCTCAAGGTTCATCCATGTAACCTGTCAAAATTTTGTTTCTATTTTTTTTTTTTTTTTTTTTTTTTTTTTTTTTTTTTTTTTTTTTTTTGGTTTTTTGAGACAGGGTTTCTCTGTGTAGCTTTGCGCCTTTCCTGGAACTCACTTGGTAGCCCAGGCTGGCCTCGAACTCACAGAGATCCGCCTGGCTCTGCCTCCCGAGTGCTGGGATTAAAGGCGTGTGCCACCACCGCCCGGCTTGTTTCTATTTTTTAATCATATGTGCCTATGTATGATGTGTGTGTGTATGTGTGTGTGTAAGATGTGGTGTGATGTTTGTGTCCACGTCTATGAGGAGCTCCAATGTAATTGTCCCAGTCCACTTTCTTTGAGACAACTCTTTTACTATCTGCCACTGTGTACGACAGGTTATTTGACCCTTAGGCTTCACTGTACCCTTCTGTCTCCACCTTCCATCGACCATAGTTGTCCTGGCCTTATAGACACAGATATGGCTTCTGGGCACTCTGTATCTGGTACTCATTCTTGAGTGGCAAGTGCCCATTGAGCACTGTGTCCTGGTGTTGAAGAGGTGGGCAGTCAGTGCTGAGGCCAAGCATGCTAAACATGACCACCTGTTAGTGATAGCAAGTGCTATTTGATCCTAAAACATCTTCTGCTATTTATATTTACATTTTAAATATAAGTATCATTATCTATTCTGTTGTAAATCTGTTGTTAAGTAAAGTACATTATGAACCTTGGCAAGTGTGGGTACATGAGTTCAATACTCAGCCATCTACAAAAAAGACAGACATGGTGGCACTTGTGTGTAATACCAGCACTGGGGAGATGGAGATGGAAAAAAAAAAAAGAACATTTTGAAGACTTTTTTTTTCCAAGAAAAAATTTGATTTTGAAGAAGTAATGTGATAGAGCCCCAAATGACTTCCATTTTAACTTCTAAAGGGGGCAGGGAACAAAATGGTGATTGTTCATCCCTTGGCTCATATGGAGGTAGTGATCTCAGCTTCCAGAGTAGAATGAAATTTCTTGTGTGTTAGGTAAATGTGTGTACGCTTAGGATATGGTTATGTGAGTGTGTGCATACGTGTGGGGTGAATATGCTTACCTATGCATATGTGGGTGGATTGGAGGCCAAAAGTTGACAAAGAATGTCATTCCCATCACTCTTCACCTCACTCTGTGTGTGTGTGTGTGTGTGTGTGTGTGTGTGTGTGTGTGTGTGTGCACAACCGTGCATGTGCAAGTATGTACTCTTATATGCATATATGCAGAGCTGAGAGGACAATACCTGGTGTCTTCCTCTGCAGCTCTCAACTGTATTTTTTGAAACAGAGTTTCTCTCAGTGGGCATAAGGCTCATGGTTTCAATGACCTTGGTTGGCTACTGAACTCCTGGGTTCGACCTGACTTCCTCTGACTCGGGGATGATACACATCTGCAGCCACAGGCAGCTTTTCCATGGAGTGCAGAAGACTGGAGCCAGGGTCTTCTTTGCTTTCACAGAAAGTTCTTTACCATGAAGCTGTCTCCCTAGGTTCCTACATTACTTGATATAACAACGTCTTTCCCTAAAACTAGAGCACACCACTTGGCTTGACTGGCTGGTCAGAGAATCCTGTGGCTCCCTCCGTCTCCATCTCCCCAGTGCTGGTATTACACACAAGTGCCACCATGTCTGTCTTTCTCGTAGATGGTTGGGTATTGAACTTATGTACCCACACTTACACAGCAAGTACTCTATCCACTGAACCATTCTAGGTCCTTGAATAGAATGAGGGGTTTAGGAAAGCACCTCCTGTTTCTGAAGGGACAGGAGAGCAAGATGCTAGAGAGGAACCATTACAATGCTGAAGCCGCCAGTCAAACACACAAAAAACCTCTATGTTCTAGAAATATTCCATGATTCTGTTCCAGCTGCAGACACTGTACCAGAAGAGCAGGATGGAGTACAGCCTCTATGAAAATATAAATAAATAAAAATAAAGCCTGGGGACCACTTTTGCGGCAAAGTGGTCATAAACCAGCATGCTAGAATTTCATCAATATGACATCATTCCCAGGGTGACCCAGAAGAGTCCACCCTCGGCTCGCTCTCCATTTCCCTCTCACACACCCTCTCCTCTTAGAGAGATGATGAAGCTGCCTGTGTTTCACAGAAGCATCATAAAAAACCCTGTATCCCTTAAGCTGAATTCAGCCCAATGAACTGCACAAACAGCAATAACCAAAACAAAGCTAGCAGGAAACAGTCACACAGCATCTGTTATGATCGCACAACCACGAGACAGCTGTTTAATCCCAACTGTTAGCGGAAGATCATTTGAGTGTTTGAAGAGCGATCCCATTTGGATTTCCCCCCTTTATTTATTTATTTCCTAGCTTTTCCAAGAGTGAGGCTTTCCCAGCTGGAGGATGCAATTAGTGTTTCTGGTTCCCCTACCCCCACCCCACCCCACTTTTACCCATAGCTTCCAAAGGAGAGAGGTGATGTGATTTTTTTTTTAAACTATAAATACTCAGAGGGGAAAGAGGATGGCTGTGTGGTCTTCTAACTGAGCAGGGCATGGCCCTTTCCCAGCCTCTGGGACCCGGTTTTTGCTCCTGAGAACATTCATAAACCATGTTGGTCAGATTATGGGAAAAGGCCCTCACATGAGACACATCTGGTGGTCGAAGCCAAGTTTTGGTACGGCTGAATTTTCTCAGCACCACCCAGGGTTGGAATCAATTCCTATAAAGTTCAGTTCCAAAATCTGAAAACAAAGTCATTAGGTTCACAATTGTTTGGGAAGGGTCAGTGAAGGATGTCAACAGTTTGGGTGGCCCGTTTGAATGCCCACATTGGAAACCTGGGCAGGACATCTAGTTAGCTTAGAGTGGTGCTACAATCATAGTCTCTCTCTCTCTCTCTCTCTCTCTCTCTCTCTCTCTCTCTCTCTCTCTCTCTCCTTTTCCATTAAATCCATAACCTCCTGCCTCTAGGTTTCACAAATACTCTGTAGAGAAGGCACGCTTCACCAGTGATTTATTGCCAAGGTGTCACATGAGTGCTTGGTGACAGTGACAGTGGCAGCCATTCAGAATTAATCATGCGATCTTTGGGTAAAAGACACTGGCCATGGAAATCTGGACAAGGGTTAACCTTGAAAGCTGTCTGAAATACATATTCCATACATCTTTCTTCAACATCTTCTTTTAAATATTTCATCCCAGTGTAGCCTCCATGTTGATGTAGACATGAGAAAAGTGTGAGTAATGCTAAGTTTATCTTTGGAGAAATTCAAAGCTCAAGTTCTTTGAAAGCATGGAAGAAATGTCCTAAATCTGATTCTATAACAATTCTTTTTTAGGTCATGTCAGTTTCAGAAATGTAAGGAATGTTTTTCTCCTTCTTCATTTTCAGCTTTAAGTTTATAAAAATATCTGTTTTTTTTTAGAGCAACCTAGGCCTTGGAAATGACAACTATTGTGGTTAGAATTTTGGAATGACCTCAAAATGTATCCTTAATACAACCATCACTATCATCTTTATTTATGACATCACTCCACCTCCCCCAGCTGTTAGCTTATTGTCCCCCCAGGTACCCTCAAAGAAAAGTTAAAATTGATACTGATTAATATTTGAACATTTACTAAGAGCATTTACTAAGAGAAAGAGAAGCAATCAGTTGAGGACTCTGTAAAAAGATATTGACTATCCATGTTAAAACGAATCAAATACTTAGATCAGTCTATTGTGTGATTTCTTATCATACTTAGATAAAACATTTTACCTTTAGCCTGCCATCCTTTATCTCTCTCTCTTTCTCTCTCTCTCTCTCTCTCTCTCTCTCTCTCTCTCTCTCTCTCTCTCTCTCACACACACACACACACACATACACACACAATTGTATCCTACAGGAGGGAGGCAGACTGTGGTCTCCACAGATTATGAATATCCATCTCTAAGTTCAACTTCCCCAACACAGGACAAAATCACCAACATCTTCAATGGGAGAAAATCCTTTATCGGCTGATTCATTTCCATGTTTTGTTTCTGCAGGAGACGGGATATCCTGTGAGGTCGTGAGAGGGAGGGGACTTGGTGGGATCATTTCAGATATGCCATTTAGCATTATTGTTGTGATTGAAACACTGAAGTTGGTATTATGTTTATCCACCGATTTTCATATATCATTCCTATTTTTGGTATTTTGATTTTCATCCCCTCCCTTCCCTTTCTATCCTGCTTTAAAATTTACTTAGTAGGATTTAGAAGACACTAATTACATAAAGGAGTCACATCACTAAACATTGGCTACTAAATGATGAAGTACTTGTTATGTACCCCAAAGCCGTTCATTTTATTTCATATTGTGCTTTCTTTGAGCTTGGAAACCCGTAGGGAGCATAATTCCCACTGATTTTAGAGGAACGCAGGAGCCAGGCTACAGAGAGAAACTCCACAGTATGAGCAAGCCCACAGAAGTCACAAGTATCTGTTCCATGCTCATTAGTCAGCTAAACCAGGAAATAAATATCCTCCTGTTTTGTGATCACCCCCTAGTTACTGCTGTAACAGGAAACATAAACGAAAGGAAGAGATCTGAGCACACTGGAGTCCCAGTTGGAAACGAACCCTTTCCCACACCCCTCCTGAAACATAGCTCTCAGGGAAGAAGGCCTTAAATCCCCCACTGCCATCCAGGTTACCTTTGAGACTTCAGAATGAAGTTTCAGGAAACTAGTTGTCTGGATTGTGAGCCTCTGTTGCACTTTGGCATAGAACATAATGCTGCATTGACAGTGATGTGCATCTGGGAGGCACAGTTAAGGATGTTAAGGATTTTCTTCATACCCAGTATTCCATGAAGTAGAAAACAGATCGCTGCAGACAGTCAACAAATCAGATTTTAAAAATAGGTTTGTTTAAAAGTGAGCAAGCGCTAAAATTGGTTGACAACTTGAGGGAGGAGGGAACTTTTGAAAAATCAACTAAATCAAAATTAATCAACGAAGATTTCATTTTGTGGAGTAGGTAGTCCACGGGCTTTTCTTTGATTTTTGTTTTTGTCTCCGAAACTCATGCCATGGTGGCTTGATCTCACAAGCAAATAACTTGGGGTACCAAGCTCCGGAAATGTTGGCTTTCAGTTCACAGCTCCAGTGAAAATACCACCTTACTTTCCTGGGTAGTCCCCATCAACCATCTTGGCACTATATATATATATATATATATATATGTGTGTGTGTGTGTGTGTGTGTGTGTGTGTGTGTGTATACATATACATACATACATATAGCTGCCTACTCCACCAGCTATGGTTCCTGTTTTGTCCATGTCCTGTGATGTGCATAGCTGTGACATTTAAGGTTGTAGCTTTGATTTTTTTTTTTTAAATCTGTATTTCCCTTCCAGATTAGTCTGGAAGCCAAAAGGAGTTTCTGCTTATACATTATCTACTTCTGATTGTCATTACGTTTCAGTTTTCCTTTTACCTCTTAGCCATGAGCGGGACTTGAGAGCATTCTTAATATTTTGAGGTACAACCAGAACCTCCTTTGCATCCTTGGATGGCTTGTATCTGAGGGCAATTTTGAAAACAGAAAGTGTTTGTATCAGTCTTCTAAATAGCTGGTCTGTTCCCACTGAGTCACCTCCTTCCCCCTCACCCAACAATACACACTAATTATGGAGGCGAGTGGAGGTCATGTCCCTGGCTGGCTCACCCCTATTTGCCCTTATGAATCTGATTGGTCATCGCTCAACACAATGTAGAGGAGCCATTTAATCTGACTCATTGAAAATTCAAAGAGAGTGTTTAATAACTCCAAGTATCAGAATTGAATTTGGCTACTAGCGTCATTGCTTTATAGTTATTTAAATATATGTATCTATATACATATATATATAAGTATATACATATGTATCATGAAATAATTGGCAATTTGGATATTGATAGCTAGAGGAGTATTCTAGCAATTAGGTCCAAGTATTTTTGATTGATTAAAAAAAAAAAGAAAAAAGTATGCTATGGGGTGCGTCTCAATTGGTAGAATGTGCTTGTTTCTCATGCTTAGAACCTTCGGTTTCTTTCCCAGAACCACATAAACTGAGGACAATAGTTTAATCCTTTAATCTCAGCACAGAGGAGATGTAGGAAGATCAGGAGTTCAAGGTCACCCTCATCGAGGCAGAAAGTTTGTGGCAAACCTGGAATACATGAGAATCATGCCCAAAAAAGAAAAAAAAAATTTTCATTGAAGAAAATATCTTGAGAAAAAGAGAAGTCTAAATAAGTATTTTGTACAGCCCCTGGAAAGAAAACACTGTTCTAAAACCTCATTCCCTCGGACAACTGAGGTGGAAAATGGATGTCGTGATTGCAAACACCCTTTCCACAGGGATGGTGTAGGCAAGCAAAATCTGGGTCTACATTTTGACAATCATCATTTTAAGTTTCACTTCATTTTTCATGTCGAGGCACAACTTTAGTATCAATGGTCACCTGTAATTTTACATCCAAGCCATTTAAGTTTAAAACATTTAAGATCTTCCACTCTGATTTATTTCATATGGCCCCATCACTTTTATCATAAAAAAAATTATGAATAGCATGTATTTACAATTTGAAACAAATCAAATAAAAAGTGTTTTTAAAGGAGACCAGGCTGATTCACAGTATTACTGGGATGGGGGGTGAGGGGGAAGGACAGACGGCTTTAGGAACTAATGCAGTCTATCTAGGAGACATTCTATCCGTGTGTGGAATGACCACCTCCTCTCTTTGAAAAGCATATGCTGAGTATCAGGGGCCATGCTGTAGTTCTATATAAGTTCTTCTGCAAGTTGGCAGTATGATTACTAAGGACAGAGGGACCACCTGACAGCATCTCTCTTCCCTACTCTGTCCCCCAAAGCTTACTCTCTCCAAGCAGGAGACTGTGAGCATTTATTTGTGCTTTGCTGGTCTACATTATTATAAGGAAACAGAGCCTCAACATCATTGTTTATATTCCCACAGCAAATCTTAGAGGTAGAGTTTGCAAAGCCCATTTATCAATGAATTTGTGAGGCTCATTTTATCAATGAATAAAACTGAGGCTGCAGAAGGATAGCTCTATAGTCATGGCCACAACGTTAAGAAATACAGCTCTGAGTCTGACTAGAAAGGCTGAGGGCATGGTTCAGCAGTAAAGTTCATGTTCAGCAATCAGAAGGTCCTGGGTCCAATCCCCAACACAAGGCTTCAGACACGACGAGAGGACTCTGGTCTGTGGTGTGCTGTGCAAGCTTCCACGTGTGCTGTTCACTTAGTTCTTCATACAGAATATCTTCAGAACCATTGTTACCAACTTCAAGGTGTGGGTGAAGATATGTTCTGCAGGCTCTTGAACAGAAAGACACCCCCACTTCAGTGGAGCAGACTTTGCCGCCTTAGCATTTACTAACTTAAACTGAGACAAAATCTTTTTTAATAGTATTTTTATTTTATAATTAACTTGATTTCACATATCAGCCACAGATTCCCCCGTCCTCCCTTCTCCACCCCCCCCCAGCACTCCCCCTAATCCACCCCCTACTCCCACCACCTCCAAGGCAAGGTCTCCCCTGGGGAGTCAGCCCAGCCTGGCAGACTCAGCCAAGGCAGGTCCAGTCCCCTCCTCCCTACACCAAGGCTGAGCAAAGTGTCTCAGCATAGGCCCCAGGCTCCAAAAAGTCAGCCCATGCACCAAGGACAGGTCCTGCCTCCACTGCCTGGAAACAAAATCTTAACCAGTTGTCAGACCTGTGAGCAGGGGAGACTTCCAAAGTACTGTATTTTTTTTTTCCTAGAACTCCCTTTGAGGTCAAGACTTACATTCTGCTTTGTTACAGAAATGGACCTACACTGGGTCAGATGTCCTACACACCTGTTCACGGACTTCTGCTAGAATAAGAGAGAAAGAGGTTCTTGGTTAATGATCATAGGTGGACTAGGATTTCCAAACACGCTGACTTCATCCCAATGAAGGAGGGCTTCATCAATACTCTTGCACTCAGATCTTAAAGCCTTGAGTAAAGCAGTACTCAGAGGAATTTAGAATTTCCCTTGATGTTGAGATGTGGCCGTCAGGATACATACTTCTTTGGGATGGCCAGAGCCAGTGGAGCCTTATGTAAGTATCACAGCCTTAGAAAACGAAGGGAGCTAGTCAAAGAATGCTGCATTTCACATCGTTCTAAATGACTGCTTCGTGCCACAGGTGGAGCAGATGCTTGCGGAGGAAGAAGGAGGATGATGACCCACCGCGCGGCATGACTTTACAAAGGAGAGCCTGTCCTCCTGGGGTTCTACCTAGACTGAAAACGAGGCCCTGTTCCACATCCTGCCAGCCTGAGTCAGCCGGAGCAGACAGCTCTATCTTGACAGGAGACTATTGGATACTGCTTTGCACTCATTGTCTTTAAGCACTACAGATCTCCTGTGCAGCAGGCTGTGACTCCATCAGGCGCGGCTCTGACATCAGAGAGCCGTCAACCATTTGATCGCACAGCACTGGGTTCCTGGGATGATGCCATAGTTTTCGAGTATCTTTATTATTAATGGTCTATAATGAAAGGGGTCAGAGATTGGCTTTCTTCCCCAGCCGTAGGGGTCATCAAAGCCAAGCTGGGCTGAGTCAGGGGATTGCACATGGAGACGGCCCCACCCAGCCTGACGGGGATCTGGTGTTTCAACTCTCGCTTCCACCTCAAGTGACATGATCAAGACAGTATCTGTCATCCTTAGGGCCTACAAAAGTATACCCTGAGACCCAGCCGAAGTGGAAAACAGATAAAGATATTCAGAGACAAAGATATGTCACCTGGTGTCCTCAGGTTCAAAATTCTGGTTTCAAAGCCCCTCTCCTCAGGAAGGCAGCCTCTCTGGAGCTGCCTCACCCTGACCCTGACCCTGACCACCAGGACTCTCTTTCTGTAAACTTGCTTGCCGAAGAAAAGTTCACTTGGCACTCGTCTTAAGTATTGACTCTCTGTCTTGAGGGTGACGGCTGTAAATTCTCTCTCCTAAGATCCAAGTCGATTTGTTATCAAATCAGGCATTGAGAAGCTGATTCATTGCTATTCAGCGCTGTACTGATTTATATGCAGAATGTAAAACAGATGCCTTCTGTGATACATATTTATGGTGAGTGCTGTTCGAGGAAGATTTATTACGGATTCCTTTGTCGGGGTTTGCATGAGCAGAGCCATGATGACTTGTATTTCCTCTCAGCTGCCAATGCCAAACTCATTAAAAAGAGGTGTGACTATTAATATACATTGTAATACTGACAGGCTCTAATTTATAACACCCTGGCTGGCTGGAGTATTCTCCTGACTTGAGAGGTGGTTTCTGCATTTTTTCCTCTGTAGCTAAATGGTGCAAATAGAGATGTATATTCTCTCGTGTTCTCTCGCTCACTCGCTCGCTTGATCCCTTCTCCCTCTCTCTCTCTCTTTCCCTTCCTCCTTCTCTCTCTCCCACCTTCCCTCTCTCTTTTTCCTTATCACTTTGTCTTTTATAATCACCTAAGTCGTGGTACAGTCTTCTCAAAAGATCCAACCACTTCATTGATCTTCCTTCCATTGCCCTCCCAAGCCCCAGATCAAATGCCACCAGGGTTTGTAACAGTGCAGAACTGGATTTTAATGCCCAGCAAACACAGGAACACTGTTGTTCTCTGTGCGGGCACAATCTCTCTCTAGGCTGGATTAGCGAGGAAGCGGTTCTGAGCAGCTCACATCAAGCGTTCTTGGCAGCCGATGTCTGATGTGAGGTTCTGAAGTTGAACAGCATAATTTGCTCTGCACAAAGGAGTCAGGTAGCTACCACCCAAAGGACAGTGTCAGGAAAGATACATTTCTAATGACAGGAACCGAAGCAGATGAGGGCAGTGTGTCAGATGAGGAAGGAGGGACCATGGAGTCCTACCTGGAGGAGCTGGTCAGAGAAGCAGGTCTGATCAGGAACTCAACACCTGCAAAAGGACTCAAGGACATCGTCCGGAATGCTTGAATAACTAAATGACATGGGGAGCATGGAAACCAGCTTTTCCTTTACCTTCAGTTTGAGAAAAACTGGTTACAACACAGAAAGCGGAGCACACAGTCACATGAGTTGGAACTCCGCAAAGAACACCTGTGAGAGGCAATGCCAACAGGTACCATGCTTAAGTGTGTTTTTAGTAACTCCATGAAAGCATGTTTTCTGAACAGACAGAAACAACACAAGTATTCCACCATCTCTTCAGGGTATGTAAGCATGGATGGAGAGTGAGCATGCCTTGGGTGCAAGGTCCAGGGGTTCAGAAGTCAGGAGATATGCTACTTGAATGCCTCAGGCAGGCAGAAGAGTCCAAATGAGGGCAGATTATCTCTTATATGAACAAAAGATGCAAATTTTAAATGAGAGCTGAATTCTTATAAGATCCTAGGTGGTTTCCAGGCATCTGTTTTGTAGATTCTTTCTTATAAATGGTAACAGGGCTCACCAACTTTACTCCAACCCACTCATACAGAGAAGCCTCCATACTGGCCATGGTGTGTCTTTCACTGTGTTGTCCATAGCATCTGAGAGTTAGCGCAACACATTGGGTCATGGGTGAAGGTGATGGCCAACAGTAATGCTTTAGAATAAATAAATGACTTTATAATGTGACCTCTCTTCACATCATCTAAAATCACTGCAGTTGGCCCTACATGTGCAAATTCCGAACCCAGAATGTTAGACCAACAATATTCTTTAAAAATGACATGTGATAAACATGCACTTGCTCTCTCTTCTCTGTAGAACACAGTGTTGATACTTTTTACACAGCATTTATGTTGTACCAGATGTCATAATAATTTACGAAATTGTCATCTAGAGACCATTTACAGGATCATGAAGTTTGCATACATTCTATGGAAATCATATGCTATGTCAAGTTATGTAATGGGCTTGACCCTCTTCCAACTTTTGTTTCTTATGGGGTCCTGTAACCAAATACCCCAGGGTACTTCTCAGGGAGAGCTATATAACTGTGATGACTAATTTTGGGTGTGAAATTGATTGGCTTAAGCAATTCCTATGGCATTAGTCAGTCACATGTTTGGGGGTGTCATTGGAAGCTATCTCAGAGAATCTTGACTAAGGGAAAATACTCCTTTGCCAGGCCTTGTATTAGAGTCTTCCATTGAGAGAGCAGAAAACACAACAGGTATTTAAACAGCCAACTCAGCGCCAGCTCCTCCTCGCTCGTCCAATTCCAGCTGTTGAGATGTGAGTGCGTAGTCTCCTGCACCCACAGTTCATACCAGGAAGGACTCTGCCCTTCTGCCCTGTGAACTCTGAGCCAACGTGAAACTTCCTGTCCTCCAACAGCCTTTTGTCAGCTGTTTGATCATAGCAATAAGGAAAATAACTACTATAACAGCTAATTTTTTTTTTATATAAAACAATGTAGTTTCAAGAAAATGACATTTGTAAGTAAAGAGCGATAACCTAGGTGGTTCCCAGGCCAAAGTTCTCTCAATTACACCTATATGATTAACCATATATTTCTAGAAAATATTCCTGTGACAATCCTAAATGTACATTAACTTAAAGTGAAATTGTACGTGTGTATAAACACACCACACACATAATTATAAACATACGTATAAAACCTAAGATAACAATGTATAAAAAAATCCAAAAAATCTACAAAGCCCCATTTGCCATGTCAAGTCAAAAGGGTGACTAAGGGAGCCATGTGATCAGGCAAGATGTGGCTGAGAGGAAGCTTCAGAGTTGTGGTGCATTGAGTTGCTTTCAGATGAGGAAGGCCTATGGTGATGAGAAGGTAAGACAATGATCTTGTCCCACACCAAAAATGTTCTATAGCTGCTGTGATTAAAAAAAAAAAATTGTTATCCACGATCTCCAAGATGTAAATAACTTTTGCCTACACGAACAAGCGTGAGTTATTGTTTTTTTCTCTGAACTCCCAAGAAATTCAAGCAGCCTTGAGTGGCCTTACACAGAGAAGGCTATTCTCTTCTACTCCTCCTTATCATCATCATCTTCTGCCTCTTCCAGTAGAGAGAGAGAGAGAGAGAGAGAGAGAGAGAGAGAGAGAGAGAGAGAGAAAGAGTTTCAATTCTCACTAGAAGTCTCAGCGGTGTCAGAAGCAAAGAGAAAGAGCGATTGACAGCAAGATAGTAAAAGTAGTTAGTGGGCGTCTGCTCGGCCCAGTGAGGCTCCTGAGATCATCTGGAGCAGGTCCGAAGAAAAGCTTCTAGTCACATAGTTACATACCGGTTAACATGCTTCCGGTAAGCAAGGACATCTAGTATACCATGTTTTTCCCCTGGGACGATTCTTGTGAAGTAAAATGTTTGACAACAACAACAACAACAAAGAAGCCCTTAGGCCTGGGAGAGATGCCTTGATGGGGACCGTTCTTGCTGAACAGACATGAGGACCTGAGTTCAGATCCCCAGTGCCCATGTAAAAACTGGTGTGGCAGCCGGGGCCTGTAGCCCCTAGGGTTGTGGGAGCAGAGATAGAAAGATCCAGGTGCTTCATGGCTGGAACAGTGAGCTTTGGGGTCAGTGAAGAGAACCTGTCTCAAAAAATAAGGTGGAGAACGAAACCGAGAAATGTTCTCAGTCCTTGGCTTCCACACAGGCCCCCATCCATACATGCACACACACATGCATACACACGCCCCAAATCTAGAGAAATAAAACAATAGCAAGCCTTTTATCTTTTAACAGACTACAAGTTATTTGTTTTCACCGAAGCCCTAGTGTTCTTTCTGGAACTAGTCCCGACTCTCCATCATTTCAGCATCAGTCAACATGCCCTCATAAGCCAGGTACTAAGTTTACAGGGTCAGTCTGAAAAGAGAACAGAGCCAAAGGCTACCCAAAGGCAAGCTGGTAGCATAAGAGCCCAGGGTAATGTGTAGCTGTCACTAGCAATCAAATTGGAGTCTCGAGAAAACTTTTCTTTGTACCAAGAGCTGATCACATGTTGACAGCTGGAATCTCCATGGCTCCTTAGTCAATAACCCGGCGCCTCCCCCACATTCCGACAGGGGCAACACAATGGTAGCACAGAAGCTAAGTGACACATTCCACATGGCCCAGCTGTCCCATCCCCTCTCCACAGGGCCCTCCTCCTCCTCCTCCTCCTCCTCCTCCTCCTCCTCCTCCTCCTCCTCCTCCTCCTCCTCCTCGTCTCCTTGCCTTGGGACATTCACAAGTTTTGAGAGCTAAACATAGTCATGGGAGGGCACCTCTCCCTCTCCCCCTTCCCCTCCCCCTCTCCCTCTCCCCCTTCCCTCCCCCTCTCCCTCTCCCCCTTCCCCTCCCCCTCTCCCTCTCCCTCTCCCTCCCTCCCTCCCTCCCTCCCTCCCTCCCTCCCTCCCTCTCCCTCTCCCTCTCCCTCCCTCCCTCCCTCCCTCCCTCCCTCCCTCCCTCTCTCTCTCTCTCTCTCTCATGCACTCTTCCACCTGTCTTTCGATGCCTGCCTGTATGTGGAATTTGACTCACGTGAAAAAATAAATAATCAAGAACTCAGCACAGGAAAAACCACCACAACAACCAACTGAGCAAACAAACTCAAACGCATTCCTAATAGCTTGCCAGCAAGTAAGGAGGGGGGGAAAGGTGTATTTAACCAATGTCTGCCACATCAAATTCTTCTCAGCACACCACAATCCCCTTCTCTCTCTCGGCGTATGGGGCTTAGTTGGTGAGCTTTAACACAAAGAGATGTGACCTGGGACACACCCAGAGCTAACAGTGCAAATGGTTTATATTGCCTGATATAAAAAACAGAACAGAACCGTCATCGGAGAAGAGTCAGAAAGTTTCCACAACACCCAAGAGCATGTAATGCTTTCTTTGACTATAAATGCACTTAGTTCATAATTTTGGCAGCACCGTCCACTACTTGGTTAATATCCCCCCATTAAGTCAGTCCAGAATGTTCCCAGGAAGAATGTTACATTCGGGACCACGTCTGTTTACAGTGTAGTACATTTTGCTTAACAGAGAACTACAGGCTGTGGAGGACGCACAAGGCATGACACTGTAACACAAGACGCAGCGGCCCACTCGGTGCAGACATGAACTCTTTAAAATGCACGCTGGGCCAAGGCAGGAGGGCACACCTTAAGTTTCAGCCATTCAGGAAGCTGAGACAGGTGGATTGCCAGATTAAGAGTACCAGGTTAGTCCAAGAACATAGTGAGTTCCCATTTCTCGGGGCGGGGAGGGGGGGGGTAGAAAAGACACCCATGACTGATTACTAAGGAACTGGTTAGCAAATTCCCGGCAGCATTAAGTATTAATACTGAAAACTGAGGTGGCTGGGAGCATTAAGAATGACGAAGCAGCTCTTATTAATTTCTACCACTAGGGGGCAGAAGGTAGTTCTTTTCTGAACTGACTGCTAGGCAATCAACCATCACATCATTGTAACGTCGAAAGCACTTCAAAAAGACTCAGATGTTTAACTATTACGCTAGTGATCATACATTCATATTGGGCTGCAGGCCAAGAGAGGGGGAGAGAAAAAAAAAAAACAGAGACTTGCAGCTGAAAGGCTATGAAGTGGTGGATTTTACCTTAGAGCAAAACCATCTTCAGTGACAAATTTCAAAGGCCATATGTATGTGATTTCCATGAAAAGCAGGCGACCCTAAATTTCTTTGTTTAACTGGGAGCAATCTTCCTTACAGAACAAGCAGGTTCTTCTGCTCGGTTCCTCTCGTTTATTGCGCTGTTACAGAATGCACGTTCAGGATTCTAGGAAGACTGCTAATGCCAAAGGGTATTTCATTGACACTGGCACCAGGAACATCTTCAAGGATTTCACCTCAGGCACAATGTTACTCAAGGCAAATGAATGTTTAGAGTGTTCTGATAAAGAGCAGTGTGGTATTCTTTTTTCTTTTCTTTTCTTTTTTTTTTCTTTTTGGCTTGTTTGTTTTGTTTTTCCTTTTAAATTAAACTCTCCAACTCAGCTGTTACACTGCAGTAACAGCACAAAGTTCCCAATGCAGTTTTCCAATTGGAGACATTATTTTTTTCCCCCATGTACTTAAAGCACTAAAAGGATGAGTCATTTAGAATTGTGGAGATAATTTCTAACAAAAATAGTTTTGGCTCCTGGGACCTCTTTGGAGTGTTTGCTGTGTACACTTGATAGAGCTAAGGTATTCCTGACTGTATTTTACACTGGAGACCCAGATACTTTGAACATACTTCAGAATATGCTAAACAACAAGAAACATGTAAAAAACAAAAACAAAATAATATCCACAGCAGATAGTTTGGGGCTTATGAGCAGGGTCTCAGCTGGGCATTCAGGGAATTTATAAATTCAAATAACTTTTAACTATTTTTTTATCTAGAATGAGACAATTTTTTGCTCAGTTTTTTTTTTTTTTTCTTTTCTTTCTTTTCACAAGATTGTGGTTCCAGGGAAAGCAGGAAAGTTCCCTGTGAAGTGCACATTCCCTGCCCCCACCCTTTTGGGAGCACGGGTCCCTTTTGTAAATAGAGATAGCTACAAGGAGACGCACCTCCTTTTGCACCCGGAGTGTTACTTGATACGTATCAATATTTCCTGACAGCGCCGACCAAGCAAAAATCTCAGGCCTTATGGTATCCTTAGATGGCTAAATAGTGTTTGCTTAAGTCAGCGTGCCCCAAACCTTTTATGCGGCCTGACAGTTGATTGGGACGAGTCCCACTAACTTTCTTAAACTGTGCACTCATCCGTTTGGCGGCCGGCTCCGCGGGTTCCACATGAAATCATCTTTAGATAAATTCATACTCGCGCAGGGCGATTAGTCTTACAGCCTGCCTGACGCACCCGTCTTTCAAGGCTCCACTTTCAGGATCAGTGTGGGGGCTGAGGTTGTCGCCCATTAACTGTCCCCTTTGCCCTGCCTGAAAAGCTCACAACTGGTGGAGAAGATACAATTAGAAACCCAAAAGAAAAGAATGAAAAAGAAAGAAGAAAGAAAGGCAGGGAAAGAAAGAAAAGGGGTAGTGGGGGGGAAGCACCTTTTTTTTCCCTGCCTCCAAAGATGACAGGCCGAAGTTGACAACCTAATCCTTCAGGCTTGTCTTACTTACTGAAGGCTGACTAATGTCAAAGTTGCCATCTGATAGGCGTCTTTGTGCCAAGCCTAACAGCTCTATTGCAACAAGAACCTTCCAACATTAAATTTCCATGTGTTTTCCCTCCACACTACTTCTTAACGTTACTGCCCCCTCTCCCCTCACCCCAACCCCACCCCCCCGCTTTTTTTTTCCCCCCAAAGAAAGAGAAGTTCTCCCGGGCTGCAAAATCCAAATAGAAACTGCTAGGGAGGGCCAGCTGGGAGCCAGTCAAATTAGTGGATTATTATTACCTTGGGGACCTTAGAAATCAGGTTTGTTATTGGCAGCCCCCTGTTTCTGTAAGAGCTGTTAGTAGCTGAGAGGCACAGGCCGTTTGTCAATCAGCACAACATTATTTTCTTAAGTGGGTAACTGCCATTTGTCTCTCTTACTTGGCCCCTGACGCCTGCAACTGAGTTTACCTCCCATTTTTGCTTCCTCTAGAATCAGTAAGAACAGCAGTTTCGCACAGAAGCAGAGAGAACAGTTTCCTTTGGACCTAGGCTTGTGACCTGGGAGGAGAGGGGAGGGCTTTGGTAGTCTCCAGACCACAGAGCAGTCTTAACAGAACACAATATCGACTCCTTAGGGTGACTGGAACACAGACTAAAAACAGTAACGGAGGGTGGCCACTCATTTTTGTGTATGGTTTGGGCATTAGATGCTGTTTTCTGGGGCACAGGGCTCCTTCCAGGCTGATGCTTGGGGACATTCTTGTTAGACAGTTTTACATTTTGAAGCCAAATAATTCATCTAAGAATTTTAACTCGAGTCCATGGGCTTTTGGATTTTTTGTTGGTGGTGGGTGTTTTTTTTTTTTTTTAATTTATTTCAGTTGCCAGTGTGATCTTAATTTTCCAAGTTCTGTGACGAGTTTAAACAAAAGAAGAAAAGCAGGCACCAAACTCGCAAGGAAAGGGGTTCCCAGGAAATAAGTCTTTCTTGAGAACTTAACTTCTTCCTGAGGTAAGCCCGCTTCTCAGGACAGCCATGATGCACCTCCGTGATGAGTAGCAGGCGCTTTCTTCTCCTCTGATTAACGTTCAGAGGTGGGGGTAAATTCTTCAAAATTAGCCTATTGTAAAATGATGTGTCTGACTGGAACAGCAAGGCCTCTTAATTCAACTTCTTGTTTTAAAAAAGAAGCGATTTTACCATTTCCTCGAAAACATTTGCTAATTTAATTGTGTTAACCCTTGGAGCCACTTTATCTGCCAGGTGGCTGGATTGATCTGGGACAGGCAAGGCACCTGGAGAAATTTATCAAGGGTTAATCAGCAAGCAACTTGATTTACAAATGCCCGGGGTGGGGGAGGTTTCAGTAGGGTTTCTCCACCATGTAGTTTCTGAAGCTATTTTGGAAGTGATGCCCACAGGTTTTGATCACATCTGTAATAAAGTCTGTGTGAAACTACAGAACCTTCCAGGACATTCTCAACAAGTTAGTTGGATTTTCCCCATTTCTATATTTAAAACAAATATCCCTTCCTCCCCCTGCCCTCTGCGACTTAAATTCGGGGAAGCAGAAATAGCTCATAAGCTTTGCCTGATATGAGTGTGTTTGGTTTTCATGCCCTAGTATTGCATTTCACATTGTCCAGCGGGAAAGAGGAGCAATGGGGAGGGAGAGAAAGGCCGATGGTGTTTCGCTTTAAACAACAGCTACAAACATACTGTCATCCTACGTGTTCTCAGGGTTTTTTGTTTGTTTGCTTTTGCTTTTTTTTTTTTTTTTTTTCCAGAGTGAATCTAAGGCAGCTAGGCAATGGGCAACATCAGAACCATCAGATAAACTATGCCTTTAAAATGGGTCATGTACAAGAATGTGTTGTCTACAACGTACATACAAAACAGACCCATTGTGTTCAAGGCATGTCAGCACTAAACACTGTGATTTCGGGGTTAGGCTATGTCCATTTTTCAGATGGGAAAAGTGAGATGAGATTCTCTCCAGAAACAGAGCCATCACTATTCAGTTGAAAGAAAAGTCAGCTGAAAGGCCGGGTGCTTTGATGATCAGGAAACAGACATAAATATCATAATCTCCGATATTCAGGCTGTCTTGCCAACCGTGTACACAAGATATGATGGCTAGGGAAAGTCAAATGTAAATTAAATCTTGGAGCTAGGAATAAGAACGACAATAATAAGCCCGTTTTCCCAGGTCCATCTGATAGCGACCCTTTTGTGAGCACACCCCAGACAGACTCTAAAGAAGAAACAGCACGGGCGAGTTGAGCTTGCTTCAGGCTGCCAAGTGTGACTGCAAAAGCATCCTCCAGTCTGCAGGAAGAACCAGCTCCCTGCAGCCTGCCTCCCAAGCATGGACGGAGCAGTTACCATCCCTGCCCGTTTGACCATCTTAGGGGTTTGCCGGCAAGAGGCGAGCCAGGGAGCTGGCTCTGTAATGTCCTCCTAGCCCTGGCGCAGTTCTGCGCTTCCCCTGGAACACACGGCCTCCCCCAGCCCGCCTGCCCACTTTTGTTTTATTTACGAATATGTTGCCAGAATTCCAATGAGTTATCTATTCTGCGCCGCGTCATTTTCCCACCGCGGCCTTGTCGCCGGCTGACTCAGGGTCCAGTCGCTACAGTGAGAAGAAAAGAAGACAGCGAAAGAATTCTTTTCAACTTTTTTTTTTTTTTTATGTTTCACTCATTTCTCTCTGTGTCTCCTCCAGACCTCCTCCCCTCCACTGCCCCCTCCAACCTCCCGGCCTCCCCCAGCCTCCTAGGCCCTCCTTTGCCCCTTTATGTTACACGATCGCTCAAATTGAAGCCCAGGAGGGTCCTATAGGGAATGCATAGGAACCCTGGGAGAAAAAAGCCCCAACAAGCTATACACCAGATGTATAACGTTATATGGTCAAACTGGCAAACACAAAGACTGAAAAACAAAAGGCGTGAATTAGGGAGAGGCATTCAAAGGCGTGTTTTCAAAACAGCCGGCCAAGAGCCGGGATCCCCCTCCTGAGACTAAATGCTTGAAAGAAAAGGTGCTAAAGAAAGAAAGGAAAAGAAAAAAAAATTTAAAAGCCCATTTTTTCTAATTAGCTGAGGCCTAACAGGGCCCTGAATTTAGCAACTAGTTTTCATCAAGGGGGCTGTGCCTGTGAATCTGGAAAGAAAAAAAAAAAAAAAAAAGCTTTGAAACCTACGCTGCAGACCTTCTTCAGACTAAAGCTAGCCTTGGTCCTTGGGTTTTTTTTTTTTGTTTGTTTGTTTGTTTTGTTTTGTGCTCCCCCTGGCTTTGCCTCTGTGGGTCTGCCTTGCTTCATATCTCCCCCCCTTTTTCACATCTTTCTCCCCCAAATACAAACATTAGCTGGATATTTTTAAGAGAAGGGAAAAAAGCAGGAGAGAACGCCACAATGGGGGGGGGGGCTCCTCTCTGGCCCTTCTCAGAGGCGTGATCTCCCCTTGCCAGCAGCCACAGTGAAGAAAAGCCAAGCAACTCCCTCCAGCCCTCTGCAGAACACCGAGGGCTTTGGGGGGAAAGTGTCACCTCAGGATGTGAGCCTGCTTGTGTGTGTGTGTGTGTGTGTGTGTGTGTGCCTGTGAGGGTGTTTTTGGAAAAGGCTGGGCTGGACACAAAAGGCTCTCCACCACTGTGAATTTAGATTTTGGAGGCTGATCTCTTGCTGAGAGGTGTTTTGTTGTTTTTTTTTTTTTTTTTTTTTTTTTTTTGCAGATGCAGCAAGGCAAGGTTTAGAAGCTTTAAGGTGTATGGGAGCCCAGCTGCTTGCTCCCAAACCTTGGCAAAGGACACACACTGACAGAGGCAGTTTTACTTTGTATTGCATTTCTAACATGTTCCAAACAGGGTGGAGGCATGGACCGGACCTCTGCTGCCTGATGAATTATGATTTTCAGTTCTTCAAACACATTTCTAATAAGAAAGCAAAATAGAGCTGCTGGGTGACAGTTGGGGCACAGGCTTCCCTTAGAAAAGAGGCAACTTTAATTGCTTCATGTTCTGGCTCCGATTGCCTGTGGTCCTGCGTGGGGGGATTTAGTAACAAACACTTGTTCTAATGAATTGGCTTTATTAGGGGGCTCCCCATATTCTTTCATAAAGAGCAGAGCTATTCTGAACTTCTCAATGCAACAGTCTCGTGATATTCTCATGCTGAAGGCTGTAGTGGGCGCTTGCATTCCCTTCCCTGTGCTTGCAAAAGGCTTCTCATTTTTTTAAGGCAGAAGAATGGGCAGCAGAAAGATAAGAAAACACAGAGCTCGCAGGTACTACTTCTCCCCCAGATCCGAGGCCATCAAAGGCGCTTGCAAAATTATTATGCTAGAAGTGTATTTGCCTTCACAGCTGAACAATCCGGACTTTGGTTCAGTCATCTCCTGGCACAATTTTTTTTTTTTTTTGACAAACTTGTGGCAATGGATAAAACAGATTCATTAGCTTTGATTAACCTTCTTTAACTAGAGTTAAAAACCTGCTGGAGGCAGCCGAGCTACCAAGGCAGCCTTAAAGATACTTCATCATGTTTAAGACCCAATTACTGTTGCACTGAATACGAATAACACATCACAATAAAATGTGATACAAACAGGCACTCCACTGCAACGGCAAATAGTCATTAATTTAGAACGGTGACTTCTCTGTCTCTATGGTGTGTCTGATGGTCGCCCTTAATTCAAGTTGAAAACTCTGGGACCAGAAGGCTGATATGAGAAACCGTGTTCCCCAGAGGTATTGACTGGTGGCTTTATTCCCCCCATCTCCCAGCATTAGTGTGAAGTGTGAGAATACTTTTACAGTAATCTCAAGTTAAGGTAGAAGAAGGTAAAAGAACTCAGCAATTCAGCACGTGTTCTGAGGAGCAGGGTATTTTTAATGGAGAAAAAGCCTCAGCATGAAACTTTGGGAGTAGGGGAACAATTTATCAATAATTAGGAATACTTTTCTCTAAGAAATTTAAATATTGAAGAAACAGACTGGTAAAATCAACAGTGGGTTAATTTTAAAAACAGTTATCCATATAACCTGCGTGAAACTGTCTAAAAGTGCCACAGGGAGGAGGTCTGTCTGTGCATCTTGTAAACACACAAGATGGAAAAATACAGCGGTACACAAGGAGTTAATTTTGGACAGGATTTGACTGAACAGGGAATAATGAACAGTGAGATACTGCAGCTTTCAGGCAAAACAGAGTAACAACAATTAAAAAGAGAGGAGGATAAAGAGGAAAAACAATCTCCCTTCCCTCCGCTAACTACCACGAGCAGTCCAGGGTTTGAAATAGATAAACCTGAGGCCACCATGCACACTGCTGTGGCCCATGCTGCTGCCGCCGCCTTTGTGCAGGGGTGGGTGGAAAACGTTACACCATTTGTGAGCCAACTGTTTGTGGGTTTCTTCTCATCTGCTTTAAAATATTTGGTTTTGCTGTATTTCCATAATAACCACAACCACACTCTCCCTCCACCCACCCCCCACTCCACAACAACAGATGTGTGTTGTAAAAGGAAATAGAGACACTGATATAATCAGGCACTAGTTAGAGCGCTTTCATACCAAATTCTCCAGCAAATTCGCAACAACAACAACAAAAAAAAACTCACAACCACTGATGGAATTAATCTAAGGTCCTTGATTATTTGAAGTTCTAAAAGTTTTCATTTTGCACTTTGTGTTTGAATGTATAGGGCTTTATTTATCAAACTGCTGCATAATTTTCCCTTCAGTTTGAGGCTGTGATTGTGAAACAAATAAATTGAAACTTAAGGGCCTGTTCTCTCCAAATTTAGTTCCATTATCGTTTTAAGAATGTGCACTACTTGATCATACAAAAAGGGAGTGTGTAGATGGTTGTTTAGCTGCTAGCTCAGCGATATGTTGGGTAACACAACAAGCTCCTTTAGGGCTTGTTTGATTGTTGAGTGTGTGTGTCATGTTATATGGCTACATGATATCTTCTAACAGCTAATAGTTGTTCTTTTAAAGCAAGAGAACAAGAGTAATATTTCTCAGATATCTGAGTAAAACAAACCTCAGTTTAATTATTAAAGGGGATAGTAATTATTCTTTTGAAAATCATATTTTATCAATAATATGCCTATACATACCTACAGCTTTCTTGTGTGTATCCATACATACTTAAAGTTAATAATATTACATGTTCCACATACTATCAGGTCTTCTAGAGCTTGATAGACTGTCAAATTCACATAGTCATTCTCTCAGATAAATACTTTTGTGATCTTTATATTATGTCACATCAGGTATAATGTAGTAGCACCTAACTTTGTTCAACTTGAAATAGCTTAGTTAATCTCCTTTCTTTGGGCATACTACTAGATGGACTCTATTCACACACACACACTAAAAACTAGTTTGGGGAAGAAACTAGATTTGAAGCTTAAAAACAGTCATGGTGACAATCTTTTTTGCTCTCTGCCTCTATATAGAAGCTAGAGCTACTTAACCCCAACCTCAAATACAGCCCCCAAATGCCTGGAAACCCTCTTGACCCTAGGTCTGGGGAATTCAGGGTGTGACAGACTGGATATTCATCAGCCAAGCATGAAGTCCCCTTGGCGCCTAGAGAATCTTGGTTCCATTTCCAGAGAGTTGGTCTAAGTTTGTTCCACAGCACAGGCCTTGAACTTTCAGTTTCTATCAGTATACTTCATCCTGCCCTGGTGCCCAAATGCAACTCAGCATCTTGCTTTTTCTAATAAGGAGCCCCTATTGTGAGCATCTGATAATATGTTCTCCAAGTACCTGACATGTCCCCCAATCATTCTAAGACTCAAGGTTTGTGTTGGATCACAACTGGAGCATTCATGACATGCTGTGCAGTCTGATATCTTGTACCCCTTTCCATGTGTATTGCCGTGAAGCTCCAATTTGCTTATATTGTTTAGATAGCCACCAGGCAGCTACTTTGTCACATCTTGGTAAGTCCTAAGTTTTAAAAGAATGTCTCCTGGACTCTGTCCATTAGGCAGGCTCTGGCCAGTTCTGTTCTGCCTTATTGAACTGGGCAGAGACCATGACACAAGATGTGAAGACAGATGCAAAGAGCAATGGTACCAGAGTCAAGGTTATTGGGATCTCCTGTCAGCTTCCTTGCTCACATCCTCTGTGCTCAGCGCTGTCTATCATCTCCTAAGGGAGATCCCATTGGAACGATCCAGTCTTCACTGGTGACTGGAGTCACTGGCTCAGCAAAGCCATAGAATCTCAGTCTCCAGAACTCTACTACAATCCCACTGCCAGTCTGCATCCAAGCTTTATCATCGGTAGCCAAAATAAGAAGCACAATGAACAGAAGTTCAGTAGGTATTTGCAGTGATCTGTGTCAGGGGAATAAGCTATAGAGAAGTAAGGAGAAGCCTTTTTCTTAAGTCTTTGCACAATGCCAAGATGAGGCTCACAGCATGAGCCCTAGGAAGCTGACTGCAGTGGGTTCCTAACTTATTTCTTCTTTACTCTTAATATGGGAAGGACCATGAAGGATCAGATTCAGTACTTGCTTTCTTGCGGCCACCTCCATGGTGTCAGTTTGCAATGCTTGACTCTTGCTAGTAATTGCCCTTTGATGCATTTCTAGATGCCATTTGAGATCCCTGACAGCAAAGTCACCATAGAAAAAAAGTGATTTGAGTGTAAGCCTCTTACACATCTTTTTTATCTTAAAACTTGTAAGTAAATGGTTCCTAAGCTTACATTAGAACCTTTTAGGAAACTTAAACCAAACAGAGAGGTCCAAGTACCCCCAGTTGAAGATTTAAGTTCAACTGGCCTGGGGAAGGAGTGGTCTAGCCAATTTAACTTGAAGGGATTCAGGGATTACTAATATTGCACACAGACAGAGAACACCATTCTACATCCTAAGTTAACTTAGTATGCGCATAGCCATTGCCCTACTGAGCAATGAGAAACCAGAAAGGATTATCTACCCTAGTTTTCCATGCTGCTAAGGTAACTCAAACTTTCTGCTCTGAACCACCACACTCTTACTTATCTAAGTCACATTTGTTCTAAGGACTTGATCTGTAGCACAAAGACATGAGTTCGAATCCGTGGGCTTTCAAGGCTAAAGATGTTTTTCTGAAGTCCCACCTCTCCAACTGCTTGATTTACCCACCTAGAATCTTTGTCTCTTATTCACAGAAGCATTTCTCTCTCTGGGCATACCACATCTTCCCATCCTAGGCTCTCTATATGCTTTGGTTTCTGAGGACCCAAATGGACACTCTGCTATGGCTATTTCTAGATACTGTAAACAGTCAGCTAAGTCTTCATTCAGCTGATGGCTTTGGAGATGAATTCTTTCTCTAGTATCCTCATAGTCTCTTTCCTGATTACAACGTGACCGGAATAGGGACCAAGGAACCAACTTCTCTTTTTTCTCAGCTACTAATTCAATTCCATTGAGCTGGAACCTGGAATAGGCCCTAGGAAGCCAAGAAGCCCATAACAAGTTTGTCATTTATGAGCATCAAGATATTGTAAGAACTAACAATACTGCCTCTTTGTTTCATTTCTCCTTCCTCATGGATGATGTCACTCAGACCTTGTAAGAGGCTCAGCAGCCTCTGATCCCTGTTCAGTATCTGCATATCTCTAAGAACTAGAGTTTATTTTTTTATTTTTAAATAAATTCATGGACCTGACAATGTGCAACATTAACAGGATACGTTATGGCTTAGGTAGCACTCTTATATGCATTATCTCATTTAATCTTTCGTGAGTAAAGTGGCTGACTCATCTATATAAAAATAAAGAGAAAGGGACGTCACTACGGAACATTGCTTAGAGAGAGAAGTAAAGGAACACTAAGTGGGGTGCTACGTAAGTACCCCAAACATCTCTCTTGAACTCCTCCAGAATGTGTTGTCTATTGCTTACACAGTATACTTCTGCACAAGACAGTTACTCTTGCTTTTCCCTATCTTTTCATATAACTATTATTATTTATTTGGATCCCCTACCAATTATCAAAGGAGAACTTCCTAAGTTTCAGGATTCCATTGTCCTAGGAGTCTACAAATTTTTCAAACCATCGCTTGCTGAAAAGCAACAACAAAAGTGAACTTGAAGTTATGCCTACACCCTACACGTATGATCCTGTCCCAGAATTCTTCTCCTTCCTTTCCAGCTTTCAGTCTCAGCAGTTGAATCACTTCTGGTACTGGAGGAGCAGGTGATGTTTAACGTACTCTGTAGACATTGTCATTGGGCTTTCTGCAAGTGCATGGGAGATAATGTCCACAGGTTCGTTAAGGTTTTCATAGTTCTTATGCCCGATGCTGGATCACAACAAGGAAGAGCAGGATTTAGGATTGTGAAAATCATAAGTGCTTAAAAGGTTTGGAAAGGAGTCCACTATGAATACATGAACAAATTCCAATGTATGAAGGACTGTCACCTGATGGTGTCACCCAGCAAACATGGCGGAGAGATTTCTTCTAACTCTGGCCACCAACTTGAAGAAAGTAGCTGGCCATTCTCAGTGAAATGAGACCATGTCCGTGTAAAATTCTCTCCATATTGTGGGATTGCTCACCCTCTCTCTTAAACAAATATCAACAACCACCAAATCTGTGAGTGAGGTCCTTAAGATTGGTTTTTTTTTTTTTTGTGCTCAAAATGAAAGCTGTTTACAGCGCTGTTCTGAGTCCTGAGTCACTGACGTCGAGGTTTGTGAGGAGCAAACAGAACCAGTGTTGTTTTGCTACTCATTATGGACACTACAGGGATCAAAGCAGTCAAAAATGTGTGCTCTGAACACACATGAAGTTCCAGTGAACCCAAGAGTTAGTTCAGTCTACGCTTAATGGAGAACTGGTCAACTCTCTGCAGAACTGAGGTGAGTAAAGGGGATTCATGATCATCTGTGAGACCCTAACTGTTTGGTGGTGTATCTGCTTTAAACAATTAGATGCAAATTTTAATTAAGAAGTAGAAAACTTCTACTTCAGTAAATTTCTCTCCTTGATAGTCACAGCCATGATCTGTGCATGAAGGTAGTCTAGCTGTCTTGTAGAGATGACCAAGGCCAACCTAGCATGTGACACATCTGGGCACTCAATGGAGCAAAGTTATCAAAGGCCCATCTGGTTTTCCTTTGATGTTTGTGGGATTTTTTAAAAATTACTTTCTGATAATCTCCTAGTCTTCCATCGCATTCCCTAGTTTTTACACAGTGACTTTTAACATTTTGACTTTGCTTAAGATGAAATATGTGTGTTTTGAAATAAGTCTAGCTTTGACACAGTCAATAAAAATCCAACATAATATATGAAATGATAAAAATAGGTATCTGAAGGTATGGTCTGCTTCTCTGACTCTGGAAACAAGTTGAATTAGATTCAAGAAGGCAATGTACTTTCTTGTTCTGATCTAAACCAACAAACAAAGAAAATGTCTCAGAAAGCACAGTTCTACAGACATGAGACATCTGGACACTTTAAAAAGGAATCCACATTCTTGGCAGTGTGTCCAAACTTGAAGGCTAAATCTTCTGAAGTTTGCACATCACCATTATGACAAAAAAAAAAGCTTCCCTGCCACCATGGATCTTTGTCATATCATGTCAACTTTATCTGTTGTTCAGGCTCTCTCGTTAAAAAGTTGAGGAGCTGAGAGCAAATGCAGTTTCATCCCATAAGGTCCTGGAAACCGATACCATTTGTTCATCCTGCAGGGAAGGTACTCCATGTAATTTGCAGCTCATGATTCCAATGCAGGCAAAGGTCACTGGCTTAGTTCATATAAACAAAACGCCTTCTCTATAACATTCTGGCACAGAGAACGGGGAGCTAGAAGACAGAGGAACAGAAAGAAAAAAAAAACAGAGACCAGTCCAGTTTAAGTTTAGGGTAGGCTTATTTTTAGTAAATACAAAAATTACTGGAAAGAAGACAACAAAATGGCTAAAATAGAACAAATAAGAACTAGCCAGAGGGTCCCCACTTCACAGGAAGATTTTAAAGGATTCACCTAAGTCGGTCAAGGCCTCTCCAATTCTAACTGTTGAGAACTGTCATCCTAAGAATCTGGCTCTCCAGTTCTCAGAGCATTCCTTCTATTGTTACAGACTGTCTGTTAAAGGGAGAGGAGAGGTTCTTTCCTACTTTATGGAAATTTCCAGGAGCCTTAAGCCTAGACAACCACAAACAACCAACACAGAGGAGACTACTTTTTAAAGAAAATGTCTCAACTTATCTTTTTTTTTAAATGTAGGAAGGGAGAAAAGACAATATCATGGTACCTAGCCCAGGCTGGCCTTGAACTCACAGCACTTAGTCCTCTGAGTACTGTGGTTGTGGACTTGTGCAAACAGGTCAGGAAATTTGTTTTTATACATCTTTAATATGTTCAGGCTTTTGCTATCTACTGTTTATTCCTTCTAATTCTAACTCTGTAGTCATTTATCCATATGCCTCTAGTGACAATGTCAGAATTAAGCCCCAAGACAACTCTTCCTCCAAAACTCAGGAGTTCCAGTTAACAGCAATGTCTGCTAAGAAGGAATCCAAGCAAGGCATCTTCAGACACCCCCGGAAGGATCTCAGGCCTTGTAGCTGACAACCAGGAGAATGGTGGCATTAAATTAGTTTTCAAGTATGGTTTTCCCAGTTGCAGAGTTCACGGACTCCGGAAAGAAGTCAGGTGTGGAAGGGAACACTGGGCACTTTGCAGGAGGCTTTAGCTAAAGAGCACCTTGAAAAGCTGACTGCTAGATTTATGGGGAAGGTCTTGCCTAATGAACTCGTGAAAGTTCCCCGCAGATAGGGTAGCAGGCTTTGCCTGGAAACACACTGGATTCTGGACCCCATCAAAGAAAATCCTTTGCCAGCACTCCATATCAAAGTGCACGGTTTGCAGGAGAAACCAGGCTGTGATGAGTCTCAGAGACCAGAACAGAGCTACAAAGAGGTGCAGCTAGATGCCTTCTCTAGCCAGAAAGAAGCTTCCAGCAGGGAGGTTCAGGGGAGCCTTTGCAGGAGTGCTCGTGTTTACATTAAGAGTCATCAACTTGGGAATGCAAATGTCGAAATGCAGATTCCAAGAGCCAGAGGTCCCCTCCTGGCCCCAGACAGTGATTTAGAGTCCAAAACTGCCTGTGTTTATGATTCTGTCACCATTCTGCAAATGGTGCTGTGAGGGCAGGGTGGGTCAGAACCTACTTTGGAGGTACCCGGAGGCTGCCCAAATGTCTGCTTCTGGTGACATAGAATGGGAAGCTCTCCCAATACGGATTTCTAATTACAGATTATTATAAAGAAATGGAACTAAATATAAATTAAGGAGTTAAAAAACCAGAGGATGCTTTCCTGACATACTAATAGCACATGAAAGAAAAATAGTTGAGGCTTCTAAATAATGGATGCTAATATATATTATATTTATTATTAGACACATGCAGTGATATTTTGTCCACATATCATGGAGCAAAGCAAATGAATAAGCAATAGCAATAATTATTTGCCAAAAAAGAATAAGAAAAAGAGAAAAAAATACATGCATATGATCCAAGTGAAAAAATAGAAGTTTGGGGAAAGCATAATTATACTTATCGCATAAATATTAATATAATGCTAATGGTTTCACTTTGCACTGTTTTTTTTTCAATAACTTTGAGATTAGTTTTTACTTGTTTTAAATAATGGAAACTTAAAAGATTCTTAGCTGTGTGTAAGATATACACAATATGAAGAAACATACACACATACTCAAATACATTGATGTGCAAAAATATTTACATCGATGCTATGGTTTATAAAATGTTTTACTTTCTTTGTCCCACTTGACCCTCACGTAAACATACAGAGTATTTTGCTCTCCAGCTTTCTAGGCAGATTTCAAACACTTCCTGACTTCTCTGGAGAGATGTTTTGTACCCCTATGAAAAATCTTAACACGCTTCTGCAATGCATTCCATGCCTTCAAGTCTCCCCCATAAGGAATATCTAGAGGAGAGAAGCTGTTGTCATTACATCTGCAACCCTGGCTCCCACCTACTCCACACAGACTCTAGTTTCTACAGAGATCTTAAGACAATTGATTTGAAGACAACCCAAAGTATCCTATATAGATAGCTGGGCAGTACCAATTTAACAATATCTAGCCTGGCTTCTGGAAGCTCTCTTGCTATCTCCCTGACTTCTAAAGCTCTGTACAGCATGCGTCTCTGTGAAGCGCCGTAAGGTTGCTTACAGCAAGAACTGTATATTTAAGAGTTTCTGTAATTGGCAGCTAGAAACCACTCAGGTCTTCAGTGTAATGTTTCTGATGTTGACAGACTGAATCCTTCTCTTATCTTAGGATCTCCAAGGCTCCATTGTTGAATATAAGTATTTGGATTGAGCAATAACAGAATAATTAAACTGTGTGATTTCACCATGGCATTTTTTATTTCTCTTCTTTTTTTGTAAGTCTGAATTATGCTAAGAGTTACACAAGACTGGGGGTATGTCTCAGTGGACAAAGAACTTACCAAACAAATATGAGAACCCCCAGAACCCATTTAAAATGCCAAGTGAGTGTGGCAGCCTGTAATTCTAGTATAGGCAGAAATTGAGGATCTCCTGAGCAAGTTGACTAGTGTCGAACACCTGAAATCCATGATCTCCAGATTCCTTGAGAGACCCTGTCTTAATAGCTAATGTGAAAAGCAATTGAAGAAGACACCCAATGGCAACTTTAGGCCTGCACACTTTTCTTCACACATGTGCACAGACATGTTCCCACATGTGTTTGCTCACACACACGTGAATAGAATAAATACACACATGCCAATATACAACACACACATTAAGGAATTCATTAAATTCAATGAACATTTACTAGGGTACACCTACTGATTACAAGGAATAGCCAAGGCTAATAGGTTAAAGGGATAACTACCACAAACTAGTTCCCATGTTGACCATTGAGCCATGGGTATGGTTTCTCCCCCAAATTGTTCTCCTTTACTAAAACCACACTCTCATCAGATCAACAACAAATCCCAAAGCTATAATACATATTCTCCAACTTATCACAGACACAGCCTAGGTGAGAATATTACAAAGTACTTTTTGGAACTGTTAACTCCTTCTCTTCTTTGAAGCCAATCAAATAAACGTCCTGCTACTTACATGACAGAAACTCTTACATTGTATGTTTTCACAATCTTAGCTAATGCCTATCAAATTTAAAAAATTTAAAAGGAGTATCAGCTGATTTTTTACTTGCTACAGTTCATTTCTTCCTTTCCACAGTCGGTCGAATGGACCTAGAAGTGTATCCCAGCTATTGCCCTGACATTCTGCACTCACATTTTCCGGGAAATCAGTTTAACTATATTTTCCAGTCTTGCTCCATTTCACCTCTGGTTGTATGTACTAAGCTTTAATGCACCTGAACCAAATGAAGTGTGATTTCCCTCTTGATAGGACCAGCATGTTAACGCCAAAGAACTGAGAAAATTGTGGCTTTGCTTCTAAACCTAGAAAGGGAAAAAAATAACATGGTGGGAATGCATTTAAAACCACTTCTAAAAATTGGAGGTAGTGGCCAAACAAACGCTAGAAAGAGTACTTGTTCAACAGTAGGCATCTGTTCACCACTGACCACCACAAAGTAGATTACCACCAATAATGAAGACTATTGCACACAAATGGCTGTGGAATTTGTAAAGAGGCACATTGAGGAAATATTTCTTTATGAATTCCATATTTGGATAGTCACCAATTTAGTAAGCCAAAAGGCTTCACTTTAAACTTTATTTCTTATTTCTGCCCAAACCAGAAAATATTACAGTTACCATGAGGGGGCATGCAGTTTCCAGCTCCAGAGCTTCAGAGAATTTAATTTATCTATGGCCTTGGTTAGGGATCCAGACTGAACTTGAACTGTAGATATGTGACAGTGACCCATCACTGTGCCCAGTCCAAATTGTCTGAAGAAGGCCCATTACCTCATTGTTTATTTTGGTAAATTATAAACATGATGATAAACCTAGGAAAGAACAGTTTTCACCCTTCAGTCACTGTCTCTTTGTTCTCTCCTCTGTTCTGGGTGTTGACATGTCTCTATGGAGCTTGTTGGTAAATAAGTCAGTACTATAGATCAGATTATATGCTCCTATTTGCACATACATTTCTAAGTCTTGTAAGTAACATCAAAATCTCAATTATGAACACTCACATTGATCCAAACATCATTATAATTTTAAGTCCCAAAGTCTGACTTTGTCACTACATACTAAAAATGTTACATATAATATACATACAATTTGGAAAGTTTTGTTAAATACACACTGTATTTGGTCACAATTACATATCTATGAATAATTATTCTAGACAGGGGAGTGAGATTAGAGTTCTAAAAGAAAGTATTAGAGCTATTTCATTAGCAAAACCTAAACTGTTTGAATAAAAGAAAATAAGAGAAGAAATGGAGTTAGGAAATACTCCAAATGGAAAAAAAGCACTATAGATATGAGATAACCTGTAAGCTCACACCATCTACAAAAGTAAGTGCTATTCTTGGCATTAGTTTATAGAAGAGAACCCTCAGACTCATTCAGCAAACAACAGAGCCGGAACTGAATTTCAGGCATATCTGACTTGAAAGAAAATGTTCATTCTAACTTTGCTGAACTCAATTCTAATGACTGATACTGACACTGAAGGTTGGGGTATCAGCTGCCGAGAGCTGGTTTGGAATTGGAGCTGGTAGTACTCATGAACTGGCTCATAAACAAGAGCAGCTTGTGCTATAAGAGGTCAGCTGATGATGACAAGAACATAGACAAAAATCATAGCACTCTGAGGCAGGCTTATGCCTAGAGATACAGATGAGGTCTCTGCACCTACTTGTTAGCTGAAGTGTGGAGAATTGAATGAAGGCAAATATAGATAACAACTTCTTATAAGAAAGAACCATGGTTGAATATGTCACAAAAGAAAAAGAAGAGGGTTATCAACACCATAAAAGTTTTATTTGCTTCTTCACTATTTTAATAGCAGGGATTTAAATGCAATTTTTGCCTAGGCACTATTCCAAAATAAACTGCATATCTCAAAATTTTTGTAGAGTGCTAATGGGTGTTATTCAGCAGGGGTAGAGAAAATGCATTTGTATTTAGCCACAGTTAGTGGAGTATAGTAAAAACTAAGAAGAACAGGTTCTTCATCATTTTTAATTGGGTCAAAAAAGAAGAAAGACTGAGCATGTCATAGGTCTTCAGTGGATATGGCCATGGAACCCGGATTTCTTGGGACATCTTGTGAAAGTAGAATTGCTAGGAAGCAAAGAACTGATAAAGGTGGAGGACCAGGGAAATGTTGGAGATGGCAGGGAAACTTTATGGGTCAAAGAGAACTGAAGATCAAATTAGGGCATCAGAAAGGGAGGTTTCTGAGGATAAAAGCAGGGCTTTGAGTCAAAGATAAATATGTGAGGATTAAAAGGACTATTGGGGGCCAGCAGAGGCAGACACTGAAAAACAAAACCAGTGTTATGTTGTAAATAAAGAAGTTGCCATCCCAATAAATAACAGTGAGGTTTCCATTTTATACTAAGGGAAACTGTTGATGTACAGGGTACAGAGACTCAGTCCTGTGGGACTGGGAACCAGGAACACTTGAACATGGTGTTGAGAGAAATGGCAATGATGGCACCCCCAATCCAGTGTGGGCAGGAAGCTTGAGCATCGGGTGAAGAAACATGTCAACTGTTCAGCTCAGAATTTGAAAAACCTGGACACCAGAAATGCTGTCACTCCAGTGTCTGACCACAAAGAAGGGCACATGGCAACTGGAAACAGACCAGAAAATTGGAAATTGGAGAAGGGAGGTCACGGTGAGTGGACATGTGTCCAAAGAGATGCCAGGAGAGAGAAAAAGAAATGTGGCTTGACAGACGTCTCCCAGAAAGACTGGGGGCAGAGAAGCTCAGAAGCACATCTGGTCATTTGGTTACTCATGTGTTGAGCAAAGTTTATGACCATGGAATCTTAAGATATATGACCTGCTATGGCAAGAGCTGTACCAGGCACTAGAGACATAAAACTCATTAAAGAAACTCAAGCCCAGAAGTTCACATTTTAGTTTTGATCATGAGAAAGAAGAGTCTAAATCCAGTGCAATAAACGAAGTCCTAGAGATGTGCTCAAGCTGTTGGGCCTCAGCTCCTGACGCTCGGATCTAGTGGGAACTCCCACCATATTCCTTTCTCATGGTTAAAACTCCCACAGTCTTCTTCTTCTTCTTCTTCTTTTTTTTTAACACAGCTTTCTGACAATACTGACCTGGGATCCTTTTATTCTTTTATGATTCAACCTGGAAATGTAGAATGATAACTTAAGTCTACTCCACTGATAAACTGATTTTTCATTAGCAATCTTTTTATAAAAAATATGTGTTAAGTCTTTGAGCTGACATTATCCCTTGAAGTGGGCTTCATGGCATCACTAAAGATGGTATCATGGCCTCCTGTCTCCATCTAAAACCAAAGGATCTGAAGAGGTTAAGTATTTCAAGAAAAGTCCTATAAATGAATGGGGGCTCAAAAAGAATCAGGTATATGGATCCTACATAGTGGTCTCATGGCTCTGCCTAAGGCTATGGCAGGAATTCCATGCACTTGGATCACTTGTTGAGTGCCCAGTAGCCAAACATATTTTTATACATCTGAATTATTGAAGGTGCATGCATTGCTCAAGGTGTAGACTTATGCCAGGATGTCATAGAGTACAAGAAAGAATGAAGCTAGGAATATATAAAATTCCCAGCAGATATGTCCAGTTTTTCCACATTTCCTCAGATGTTCCCATTGTCTTTTTTTTCTTTCTTTCCTTTTTTTTTTTTTTTTTTTTTTTTTTTTTTTTTTTTTTTTTTTTTTTTTTTTGCGGTGGGGGTGGTTAGGGGTTAGGGGTAGTTTTGATACAGGATTTCTCTGTATAACAGTACTGGTTGTCCTGGAACTTGCTTTGTAGACCAGGCTGGCCTCAAAATCACTGAGATCCACCTGTCTCTGCCTTCCATGTGCTGGGATCAAAGGTGTGCCCCACCACTGCCTGGCTCCCACTGTCTTTCTAATGTGGCATTAATTATCAATAGAGAAAGCTTCATCAACAAGCAGAGGCAGCCAAGGTAAGAGCTATAGGAAGTAAAATCATTCTTCACAGCAAACAAACAAGGGCTTAGGAAAAGGCAGTGGACAGTGGGAACAGGGTGTGGGTAAAGGAAGTGCTGCTTCACTCTACATTTCAGAAGTTTGTAACTCTCAGCTTTGCAGGGGATGCTTAGGGTTCCTGGCCTCACTTATCACATGGAACTCACTGGCTTCTCTTCAGGTTTGATGAGTCTATGGTGTCTAAATAAGTCCTGGAACTCCAAGAAAGAAAAGAGACCGAAAAATGAAGCCTGTCCTACTGCTTCGCTGCCTCACAGAAAGGAAAGGGGGGTGAAGAGGCTAGAGACTACCATCTCTTCCTATTGATGAAATACTCTGAGCTCAACCCAGAAACCATGAAGTCAAGCCAACTGTTCCCACAGAAGCAAATCTTAGTGAAGTCATCACTGCCAACAGACACATCCACCTATCCATCCATCCAGGCATTCCTTTCATTTTAAGTCCAATGTAATGGGCAAAGTAGCTCTGCTTTCTCTGCCTGCTAAGTCAAAGCATCTAAGTTTCCATGCAAAGGGTTATCTGTCCTAGGCTAGACTTTCTGAGACTCAGATGAAACTCATACGCACCTGGTAAAATCTAATGATCTTTCGGTAGACTTTAAGGTTGTGTATGAATTTAAGTTCATTTAATCATTAGGCACTGGGGCATTAGAACATTTAAAAGAATTCATTGACTAGGAGACTGACTGACCTTCAGTGTTAGGGCCTGGTGAATAACTGGAAGAGATCACATGACCAATACACTGCTAATAAAACATCCAGTGACAGGTAAAAGGCATCTGATGTACAGATCTTATCTCTGAGAACACCATATATTTATGAGTGTTTATTTCATTAGGCCATTACCAGGGACAGAAAAAGGGCACATTTTATGGGTTTAAAAATTCCCACAAGAGTCACAAACTGAGAAATTAGATACGGAAAAACCATGATCTGTTAGTGACCTGGTTCCCATTGGCTTAGTTTTCCTGGTCCATCCCCACCCACTTCGATGGAGTTTTATCCAATGTAGTCTGTCTCAAGTCCCAAGAGATTTCCCTCTTCCTTTGATGCATTGTTTCCCAGCTGGAATATTTTTCTAATATATAGTCTAAATTGTTGTCTCGTGAATTTATAAGAAAAAAATCATTCCATCTAAAGATGCCTTAAGCAACAATCTTTTTAGTTTGTTTGTTTTAACTGGGAGAACTCAAAGACTGTACTTCCAAAGGGTAAAAATGGCCCCCATAAAAGGCATAGTAATTCATTAAAAAGAAGCATCGAGGCATATTGCTCTTTCTTGAAGTCTACCCATGAGAAGCAATGCAGATCTCATTTAAAACAAGTTATGGTGATAAAAATTCAGCGTACAAGCGAGGGCTAGGTAAACTTCTAATGGGTACTAAAACCCCCAAAGGAGATCCACTCTTTAAACTTCCATGATTGGACCATCTGGTGCTCTCAAGAGCATCTTAGTTTTCTTAAGCACCAACAGCTGGAAATGCCGTACAACTGGATCTATTTACATAGGACCCCCATACAGTAATACCCGGAAGACTGAGTGCCCACGGCCTTCCTGAGCTGAGCTGAACAGAAGAAATCTTCATGAATTTTACTGTAGTGTCTTTATCATTTCCCACGTAGTGCACATTTGATTCTGTAACAACACTAGCAGCAGTTTTGGTAGCTAGAGTGGCAGGGCTTCATTATGAATTGGAATGCATGATAAAAATCAATAGGAGAAGTTTCTAATAGGGGCTCTTATTTGACTGGCCGAATCTTGAGAGTGTACAAAGTAGGATCTCCTTTGAAATTCTTAGTACTCATTAGAAGCTGGCTATCACCTTTTGGCATGCTGATTTCTTTTTTTTTAATAGTTTATTTATTAATTTTATTTTATGTGCATTGATGTTTTGCCTACATGTATGTGGGTGTGAGGGTGTTGGGTCCCCTGGCACTGGAATTACAGAACAACCATGTGGGTGCTGGGAATTGAACTCTGGTCCTCTAGAAGAGCAGTCAATGCTCTTAACAGCTGAGTCATCTCCAGCCCCCAAACATGAATTTCTTAACAGGACACATGTTCTAAATAATCTTTTGTAGAATCTCACTGGTGCAAATTAGAAAAATGCAGCATAAAGACTTTACCTATGAATTGACTATTACTATATTGCATGGGTCATTTTTTATTTAATAATTTTTTTTATTCATTATTAAATACCAACCTCAAATCCCCCTTTCATTCCTCTTCCTTCCCCCCACAACTTCCCCCTCTACCCCCATCCCCTTCCTCAAAAGGGTAAGGCCTCCCATGAGGAGTTAGCAAAGCCTAGTACATTCAGTTGAGGCAGGACCAAGCCCCTCCCCACTGCATCAAGGCTGAGAAAGGTGTACATGGGTTGTTTTTATTATTTAAGTTCTAGGCTTTTGAGAGCTTTTGAATTTTTTCATTAAATACAAAATAAGGCTATACATATCATTGGTTGTCTTTTTTCTTTCCCCAAGAGAAGTAAATCCCATTGGTAAATATTGATTGCTCAGTGGCTAATATTCATCAAGAGAAAAAGTGAAATGAAAAAAAAATGTGCTGCCTTGGCAGAGGATGTGAATGAATTTGGCAACAAGTTACTTAGCAGAGAATAGTTTGATAAACCCAGATGTTGGAGTGATGCATAAGACCAGAAAGACTCATAAAGGGAACTTTCTAGAAGAGAGAGTAATAGTGCTCAAATAGAAAAAAAATAAAAATTAAAAAATAAACAAACAAAAGGCAAAATGAATCCAAGTTCTGATATACCAGGAAAACATAAAAGGGCTGGCTGCCATAGAGAATTAGCAAGCAGAGGGAAAGGGGTGAGTGCTTTAAAGAAGGGAATGGGAAGAGAAGTCATTGGGAAGGTTTTAGCCAAGGTTAGGATGGATCAGCCAAGGTTAAGAAGGATCTAGCCAAGGTTAGGATGGAGTAAGAAGATTGTGGCATGACATGCATGTGAAGTAATAAGGCAGGAAGAACATGGAGACTTGAGCAACTTCAGGAAGTTCTTACAGTCTCTAGTCCAGAAGATGAAAAATCCAGAACGCAGAGCATGGCATGTTCTGTACTGGGCCTGGAGAACAGACTAGATAGGGCCTGGCCATGGAAAGGAAAAAGAAAATGCAAATGTGAGGCCTCGGCAGAGTACCCTGGGAGATAGAGAACCCAGCAGGAAACTAAGGGAGGGACAGATGTGGTGCAGGGGTTTGAGGAGCAGAAGAATCTGGCCGTCCCGGGTGGACATCTTCTTTCCAGATGCATGTAAGACATCCAGTGCACTCCTTCATGCCCTTTTTTTTCCTCTTCCTCCATCTTACATTTATTACACAATGGAATATGGGGGCCAAAGGAAACCAGGATCCAGATTCCCACGTTAGGAAGGTCAGCTGTCTCTTAGAGCTGTGGTTTGTGAACACAGATATCAACAGCCATCACGTAATAAAGGCTATGTAAAAGGACTCACTGAACAAAGTACTGACCTCTGGGAGCCTTGGATTCCACCCGGGGCTTTGGTCTTATTTCTGGAAACCATAGCTAGCATAATGCAGGCTTAGGACAACCATCCAGGGCTGGAGTTAAGAGAGATAAGAGGCAGGACCTATTCTCCAGCAGGTAACTCTGGGTTGCCCATTCCTGAACTTTAAGGATGCTTCCAGAAGCCATGGTCTGAACTCACAGGGATTGTGTTCCTGATTCTATAGTGGCACCTTCCAAGTAGATCTTAAGTGTCACATACTGTCACATCTCATAGCCATAGGGAAATGAGAAAGCAAAGAGCAGTGATGGCTACTTTACTAGTTGAAGGTAAATTCTGGGTTAGAAAGGACTTTTGGATCCTCTTTTTAGTCCTCATGTCACTCTGGTTTGGTGCTCTGGGCAAGCCACTTTTTCTGAGGCTTCCTCTACAGACTAAACCTCCTAACAGATTCCTAGATTATAAATGATAGATGTGAATTTTTCTAGCAGCCATGCTCACATTCTTCAAGTATAAAATACTGCCACTTGTTACAGGCTAAAAATAAGTGTTTACAGTTTCCTGGAAGCTTTTAAAAAGTGTATCAGCAATTATATTTGAATAATGAAGTCAGCTGGAATTTGGAGCCAGACTGAATTCCAAGGGTGATCCAGGGTGGGATGTTCGAGTCCAGAGGCTGCAGTTGGCCAAAAAAAGGAAAAGAAAGGTTTTCGGGGGGTGGGGGACCCGCATTGAGCAAGCTACTGACAGCAACCTGACCGCTGAGTATTGTTTTGAGATTAGTGTTAAAAGAAAGGGGGAAGATTCCTCAGACCCTGAGTCATGTATTAGCTTAGAATATGACTGATACTGTTCCCAGCTCAGGGAGAGAAGTTCAAATTCTGATGCCCCAGGACATCAGCGCTCAAGCAAAGCTTAGTTCCAAGACAATTGGATCCAATGAAGGAGCAAGATGAATTCCATTTTTTACTACAAATTTCAATGGGGGTTACTTCAAAAGGAAAGAAAAAGCATGCTGAGGCAAAGGAAGTGAAATCAATATACCCATGGTGACGGATTCAATTGGAATAAGGAGAAAGTTCATTGGTGTATCAACAACAAATTCCCTCACTTTAAGATGGTATTTGGAGGGAGCATCAATCTTATGGGCTACCCAGACCACTCGAGAAACCACTCACGTTGTTGATTTATCCAGGAGAAATGATAGATTTGTCTCACCATGAGTTATCACCTGGCCCCTCTTTTGATCCATGACAAGCACAGGCAAGACAGAGGCCAAAGACAGAATTGCAAGCTTCTTAAAACAATTCTTTCTTACAGTTGGAAAGAAAATGTAACCATGACAGAGTTCCGTTTGGTGTTATGGCCGTTATTACATAAATGAATCACATGTTGCCTTGCTGACTGTGTTTTGTTACTTTACCTAATTGATAACAGAATATTTATTTGGTTTTCAAATTTGATTTGAACTTTGAAATAAACCTAAGAGCGATCCATAAAAACAAGGACTAATTTGAATGGCAAATGTCCCTAATTCTCACATGTAATTGGAAAAGACTGCTTTTATGGAGACATTGCAGGTAGTAAGTGACTTTATCTTCTACACCGCTGCAAACTTGACAGCCTAGAATCATCTCAAGAATCCGGTTTGTCTATAAAGGATAGTCCTGATTCTCTTAATTGATGTCTGAAGGCCCAGCCCCTGTCAGTGGTTCTATTTCCTGGGCAGACTGGCCCTACAATATGCAACAATACTAGCTAAGTGTGAGAGTGTGCAAAGCCAAAGAAGGAGCCAACACGAAGCACTTTCCCATAATTCCTACGTGAGGTTACTGCTTTTAAGTTCCTGCCCTGATTTCTCTCAATGATGGATTGTGAACTGAAGTGTAAGCCAAGCAAACCCTCTCCTCCTCAATTTGCTTTTGCGCAATGTGTTAATACAGACACAAAACAAAACTATGACACCAACCTATCAAAAGCACAGGTCCAACCCTCCAAGAGAATTGCAGATCTTTCCACATAAAGTCAAAGGTAGGGTCAGTGCGACGACATTTTGGGTAAGTATAAAGACATAACAAAAATATACACTATAAAATAAAAGACACTCAGAGCCAATTTTCATGAATCTGTCACTATTCTAGAGCTTCTCAGAATCTGCTCAGAAATCAATTCTTGCCCTTGGCAGCAGTTCCTCTTTTCAGGATTTAGTTGGTGGGTTGGTTTTGTTGTCCCCAGAATGTGTTGAAAGAAATGGCAGGGCCCTTAGCTTGTCCTAAGTAGGGACAACTCTGCACAAAGCTTCCTGGGAAGTGCCACAAGCTCTTCAGTTCTCAAATGATGGGGTTGCTCTTGTTTGAATTAATTTGGGTGGTAACTGGGGCGGTGTTTGGTGAAGCCCTGAAAAATAGGTCACCTACCCCAAGTGTAAGAAGAGACATCAGCCAAAGGCTAGCCAGGAGCAAGGACATAGCACAATTCAGAGAGAATAGGATTTAGTGAGTGTTACACAAGGAAATTGTGTCCAAAGACCCTTTCAAAGGGCTCAAGAAAGAAGCTTTTGTTGACGTGAGTGATTGGATCTGCCTGTGTTGCCTTCTGTTACACATCACAGTATTTGGTGTCACGCCAAGCCACCATTTAGGGAGGTGAATGTCATGTGATACAACTTAATAAACACGGAGACACAAGGTTGGTGTTCAGTTCCCAACTCCTGCCCTACTAGCTGTATCACACATTAAACATCACAGGGCGCCCTGTATGGGCTTGGAGCTGCCTGGGCACACTTGAACAACCTGGGTGCTGTCTCTAGGACCGATTCCAAGCAGCCTCTGCTAGCCTTGTTCAGCAACCTCTGCTGTCCCAGCCTCACCTGTATTACTTGACTTCACTGTTCCACAGAGGAAGTCTGAGCTCAGGAAATGGGCAGACTTAAATTGTCGGTGGTGGATGAATTCTAAAATACCCTTCCAACCTTTACTAAGCTCATTTTATAATTATGTAGAGTCAAATTTTGGTTTTGAAACTGAGTTGAGAACTTTGTAGACACTAGCTAACAGGTATCTGTTGAGCTAGGTCTCATAAAATTATGGCTCCAGTTTGAAGACAATTAAGGATGTGTTTTAACCATTTCATTACAGAGGTACAATTAACTGCATGCACTAATAATAACAGCAGTTATCATTTTTGTATACTCTCATATTCTTTTACAGTTGTTGTATTACACAGTGTTGCTTGCTATAGCTCATTTATGTCAGAACATTTAGACTATTATTTTGATGAATTGTCTTTACTTAATATGTAAAAGAAGTAAGCTAATCACTTGACCTACATCTTCTGGATACAGAGCTGCAGAATCTGCCCAAAGCTGTCAGCAAATTTCTTCAGAACCTGGTGGGATATGTTTGTAAAGAGCTCACTGACTCCAAGAAAACATAAGCAGGTTCTTTTCTGATAGATGGCCAACTTTGTCTCACCACAAAAAAGTAAGTGAAGGACTTTGAGAAGCCATGAGTTGTTATCCAAACTGTCCACAGAATAATCCTTTGCCATAGGATGCTTTTATTTCAAGTAAATGAGCCACAGTGATGGTTCTCAATGGGAGGTTATTTTACCCTCAAATGCATCTGCCATTATCTGAAAACATATTCTGCTGTCACAAACTGGGAATAAGGAGGGTGCTGCTGTATCTAGTGGGTAGATGTTTGGGATGCTGGTAACAGCCCATGACGGACATCACAGGTCCCTACAAGGAAAACTAGCCAGCTTTAAGTGTCGAGAGTTCTGAGGTAGAGAAGTTGTGGGGTGATCTATATACCTTAGTGGTTGGTTTGTCTAAACACAGATCAGTAGCATGAGAGGATGACTCTGCTTGTCAAAGGCTTGTCATACAATCATGGGGACCTGAGTATGGACCCCACTGTCTAAATCAGAAAGCCTGGCACAGCAACGCTCAACTGTAGCCCTGGTGCCTGGGAAACAGAGACAGGTGGATTTCTGAGGCTTGCTAGCCAGCCAGTGTAGCCAAATCACCGAGCTTTCGTGAGGGACCCTACTTCAAACAGATAAGATGGAATCAATAGAGAAATACACCTGACAGCAGCATGTAGCCTCCATGTGTCTGAGCACACACATGAACACATATGCATCTGACCACACACATGAACATATACACTTAAGAAAAGTAAAATCAAATAACACAAAACTTGAAAAATAAAGACTGGAAAGTAATATATTTAGAAGAGGAAGGTAATCACTCCTTTAAAGTGTTTATCCAAGGCTGAAGTTTTTGGTGTGCAATTCAGGATATTTGGTTGTACATTGTTTTACGTTTTACACTAACTGTAGTTCAGTGAGGACAGTTCCTGTTGCTTTGTTAGGTACTGAGAATTCCAGAGGAAGATTGACTGACATAGGAGCCTCTTCCAGAGCTGGGAAAGTCTGTTGCTTGGACTTCCTGAGAATGCATGCCTGGGCTCTTCCCAAAGATCCTTTGTTTTCCTAAAAACTTTACTTATTTAAAAAGACATACTGTTGTCTTACAGACAAGTTTGAAATCAGGTGTATAGATACCACAGAAAGGCATGTTTTCACTTAAGCTGTTCTTGGAATTTATGTCTGTCTCTGTCTCTGTGTGTGCGTGCGCATGTGCGTGCGTGCGCACACACGGGTGCATTTATCCATGTATGTGCATGTGAAAACCAGAAGTTTAAGGCTAATATCTTCCCTGGTCACTCTCCACCTTGTTTGTGGAGACTGAGTTTCTCTCTCCTAGGCTCAGCCACACTGGCTGGCCAGCGAGCCTCCAGGATCTGCCTGTCCTTGGCTTCCAGCTGTAGCACAACAGACATAAACTCCTGCCACTGACTTTTTACGTGGGGGCTGAGAGTCTGAACTCGGGTCCGTATGCATGGCAAACACTTTTGCCACTGAGCCATCTCCCCAGCCCCTGAGATTCTTTCTTTCTTCTGACCAGTCTCTCTCCTATTCCAATTGGGAACACTTAAAAATGAGATGAAGGAAGGGCTTAGTCCCAAAGCCCTCTAAATATTTGGATGCTTTCTTAAGAAGGCTAAAAAGGACACAAATTAAAGGCAGTTATGGAACTTATTCAAACTGCTCATATTTTACTCCATTCCAGTAAGCCTCTCTCTCTCTCTCTCAAAAGAAAAAAAAACAGTCCAGAGAAGGAATGAAAGATATTTTATTTTCTCTCGTTGATGCTGGCAATACTTCACTCCTACACGTCTGAGTTGTTTCCATCTTGCCAATTACTTGGCTATTTGTGAATGTGGCTACATGGCTTACATCAAGAGCAGAGATAACTCATGCTAATTATTCAGTTTGTATATTAATGTTTGACAAGAGGAAGAACTTTTTCTTCTTTGATTCTGGTTATAAAATGAGGAAACACTAAGAGAGTGGAAAGTGTGTGCTTGGGTAAAGAGCAAGCTTGCAGACTGCAGAGTTTGTGCCTTTAAACCATCAGGAGCAAACTGCTTAGTGAGTGCTCACCGTCACTGGTGTCTGCTGGACACAAATCTGGCTCAGCCTGGGTGTGTCCTGTCCCTCTTCCCTGGCCTGTGGCTGTCACTCTTTGGGGTATCGTCAATGTGCTTCCAGTAGGACGAGAGTCCCCTTCTGCCTTGATGACTGCATTCTTCCGTTCTATTTAAGGTGAAATTCTACCCATTAGAAATTCTGGTGGTCACTCAGCATCCCCACACAAGTGTGTAATGTAAATTAAAATCAGGGGAAAACATGCAGAACATTCTGGAACTTCAAAGTGATGAAATGGGATGGCACAAAATATGCCCTAATCTGCGATGGAATGACCTGGGCTGCAGGAGGAAGCGGTGGGTTTGGCTAAGGGGTAGGGAGTGAATAATCAATTTGCTTACATTTTCTTTCATATATAAGAACTTTTGAAGTGGGTCAGGAGTAACAAACAAATATCGTCTCTTCATTTCATGGCCCAGAAAGTAGATATTTCTTCTCAGTGCTGAATGGGAGACTCGAAGGAAGAGAACAGCACAAGGAAGTCCCCTGGGAGGGCAGAAGTTGTCACAAAACTCTATGGAAAACAGAAGTAGCTCCCTTTCCAAACAGTCTACACTGAGTCGAATGCTTCCTGTCACTCCTAGACTCACCCAAAGACTCATAGAGGGGTCCAGGTGGGGGTAGGAATGGGGTTCTGTCATGTGGAGGGTTAAAGAATCCTGGTTATGGGCCGGGCGGCGGTGGCGCACGCCTTTAATCCCAGCACTCGGGAGGCAGAGGCAGGCAGATCTCTGTGAGTTCGAGGCCAGCCTGGTCTCCAAAGTGAGTTCCAGGAAAGGCGCAAAGCTACACAGAGAAACCCTGTCTCGAAAAACCAAAAAAAAAAAAAAAAAAAAAAAAAAGAATCCTGGTCAGATGTGGGTGAAACTTTGCCATCATGGTGACATCAGAGTTTCTCTTGCTTGCCATGCTAAGTCTCTACGCTGGTGTCTGACATGTGGCTTGGCAGTAGAGAGCTTGCTTAGCATGTACAAGGCCTTAAGTTGGAGCATCCCAGAGAAGCAAATGAAGTCAAGGGAATGGAAAGAGAAGGGGGATAGGGAGAATGGGGGAAGGGAGAGACAGCACTCTATTGACCTGTCAGGTATAAATCTATCATGAGCATCCACTCGACTCAGTTTCTTCAACTTGGTGGCTAAGCACATAATATCCATTTTCTCATAGAATGGTGCCAGGATTCAGAATACAGCATTAGAGTATCTGTGGAAGCACAGTATGAAGACCAGGAAGAAAATGAGCCAGGAGAAGTGTTGTTCCTCGGACTTTCCTTCCCAACAGCAGCTACCTCACAGATGCCCGTGATAGCATTAGGTCACAAGGTGAGCTCCTGAGTTTCAATCCTGCCTCTGCCTCCTGAGTGCTGGGTTGTGGTGTATGCCACTATGCCTGGCTCACATTATTAGATATTTTAAATTTGGATCATTTTCATTTTTGTTTCAAGAATGAATTCTTTCGATGAAGTAGCGTTAAAAATGACTCTTGGGATTTCAAAAATAAAAATTTCCCGGTGATGATTTTTTAGCTGTTTTAGTTTCTTGTTCTTCAAAACTGCTCACCATAGCAATTGACACGTTCAATATCTGAGATCACTTGAGAATCATGATTTCTTCCTCTATGGTTTATCCAGAAGTCAATTTGAAAATTATCAGAATGCAGAGTAACAGAAAGGTTGAAGGAAAAAGTTCCCACGTGAGCTCCTGGTTAATATTCTTAGTGGGGACACTAACCCCTGCTGGGAGAAAGTATCAACTGGTCTCTGAATGTCAGCTCCAGGCTGACTTTCCACACAGTTTAATGTTGTCTGTGAAGGAGAAATGGGGCACCAGAAAGCAGGGAAGTTCTGAAGACAGTCTGTTTTACTCCAAAGGATGAGTTTGACGTCTATGTTGTTGCTTTAAGAGCTGGGTGAGCGTACTAAGAGGCTTCGAAGCAACCTTGGCATCCTTTACATCCTGCTTTAGAGTCTCTTGGCATATCCTCTGTGTCGCCTAACGGAAAGAAGATTGATCCAGAGACGAGGGTTCCTAGGAGCAGCTTCACTAAAGACTCCGGAGTCTAGAAATGAGCCCGGAGTCTCCACTGCACTCCTCATGCCAGGGCTGCCCAGCCAGGCTCTCCACCTCCAGCATCAAGGGCCATTGCAGTAGCTATGTGCTAAAGTGCCACAATGGAGGATTAGGATAAGGAGACCAAAGGACTGACCTCTACTAAAAATAAAACTTGGCTCCCCTTGGGAATTCCTTCGTGGGTTGTGCAACCATGTGCAGAATGCTTCAGGGACCAGCATATTTTCTGGATGCTCCCCCACGACCAAACCACCCCCCTTCAGGAACAGCCTTGGTTTACTCTGCCCTCCACACTGAGGACCACAGCTGTTTTGTTTGGACAGGCTGGTCTCAAAGTTTGAGCTTGCACACAAAAGGCTTATCACCGACACCAGCCTTTCTCTGACAGCTGTTTTCTTTCCCAGCCCCAGGGCTTTGGTTAAAGGAAGATGACGAAGAAAAAAAAAAAAAAAAGATTTGCTGAAGAGAAACAGGGTTATCAGTAAACTCCAGTAGAGGCCCGCCTTCAAGACCTGGGGGAGACTCTCACACACCCCTATGCCACACCAAACAACGGGTTTGATAAACCTATTCATTCTACCCTTAAGAGCTGGTGTGGAAGCAGAGCCCAAATTACTTGCTATAATAAAGAGAGGAATTTCAGTAAATCACAAGGGCTGCCTTGCACAGAACAGCCTGCCTGTGATCCTGAGTTTGCGACACGTATCCCAGTCGCATGAGGCTGGCTGAAAGGATTCCGCACCAGGTATGTGCGAGCTGCATCTAGGAGAACTGATAAAAATCGGGGTCCTGTCAGCGGTGTAAATTGAGAGGAAGAGGCGCCCTCAGCGACTTCCTTCGGGAAGTTTCGTTTTTTGTGCTGGTGAACTGCTCCCCCTGGTGGATCCGAGACCGCCACGTTCACGGAACCACTCTGCAGGGACCAAACGGGCAGGTATAGGTAAACCCTCTAGAGAAAAGTTAACTTCAGGGCCGTTCTGCGTTCACCAACTAGGAGCACGATTCCTCCTGCGCATCCTTGAGACTTTATCTTCCCACCCTGTCACCTCCCCTGTCTGTTCTTATTACCAGTGTCGTGTTGGTTTGACAAGTATGAAAAGCTATCGCTAAGCTCTCTATTTTGTCTTTATTTCCCTTTAAAAGTAAATCTGGACATTTATTTACAAGGGGAAATTTACCCACGGGGGGGGGGGTAACATTTTATTGTGACACAGCTATTTTCCTTACTTACTGTCCACTTTTGAGTCTTCACTCTGAGGCAGACATCGTGACAGTGAATAATTAATGCCTAGGCTCCTTGGTGTGTGTGTGTGTGTGTGTGTGTGTGTGTGTGTGTGTGTGTGTGTGTGTGTATGTGTGTGTGTGTGTATTTATATTATATATGTTTAAGGTTTATGAAATCCCGAAGACCAACTTCCTATCATTATTATATATTTCAATGCTGATGTCAATAATTAATGTTATTGTTTTCATTAAGGACATTTTCTGTCTGCCCTGTCATGCAAGGGCATAAAGGATGCCGATTGGGCGGAGATGATCGTCTATGTCCAGTCTCTCACTTTGGAACATTCTGCAAAGTCAAGCTGCAGCCTCTGGTCGAACACTTTATAATCTAAATAAGGAGATATTTTAAATATTTATTTAACAAGACATATTTTAAATAGCCTACATATGTAAATAGAGCATTCTTAGCCTGTACATTATTGCCAGGTCGATCCTCATGTTCTGATATATAATTAATTACTGGTTTATTCCTCTGTAAACCGATGCAGGGAATAATTCAGAGATGCCAGGTCACTGATGCCAGCAAAATTGTAATACCTTACTGTCAGCAGGGTCTGCAAGAGAAATATTGAGACTGTAAAACCTGAGGGACTCCTTGTCGAATCTTTCTAGAATGCTGCTTCTTCTCCTCATTTTGTTGCTTTCTCCTGATGCCTAGACTTTCTCTCAGTGCTACCTAGGTGAGCTTGGAGCAGAAATTTTGTAAGTTGAAAGTGAACTACCACGTGGGTTCTGGGGATTGACTTCATCAGTTCATCGGGGTTTTCAGCAAGCTGTCTTATCCATTGAGCCATCTTGCCAGCCCTTACACCTAATTTCTGATGATATAATAAGAGCATTGTTATTTGAGTCCATGGTGTCATATAAATACATTCATAAAGCAAAAAAAAATCTAAATCAAAGATTAAACTCCAACTCTGTGTATTAGCTTTCCAGCTCCACTTCAACCAGTATATTAGTGGACGTTAATTATCTGGGTCTGTGGCTAAAATAGAGACAGCGTGGAAAACAATTTGAAATAATTTGCTCATATCACATGGACATATCAACCTACTGAAACTTCCACTATCAATATTGGTCACTCTTTCCAACACTCAGCAGTCAATCATAGTGGATCCTTTCGCTGTACTGTAAAAATAGACAATTTAAAAATTTGAGAACAAATTATAGAATAAACAAAGATGTTTGATAGTATGATTGGAGAGACCATTTTGGGTACTGTGGTAGTTTGAATGTGTTTGACCCCCATAAGATCATAGGGAGTGGCACTATTAGGAGGTGTAGCCTTGTGGGAGGAAGTGTGGTCTTGTTGAAAGAGGCTAGATGACACCAGCCTTTTACCCAGACCTTGAGGCTGGAGGGCACACCTTTAATCTGGGCCAACCCTTCTGGAGGCAGTGTTTCACTCTGGGGGTGGGGTGGGGGGGCGTTGAGGTTTCATATACTCAGGCTACTGCCCAGTGAGTCAGTCAACTTCTTGTTGCCTCTGAATCCAGATGTAGGACTCTCAGCTCCAGCACCACATCTGCCTGCAAGCCACCATGCTCCCTGTCATTGATGATAACGGACTGAAACTCTCAAATTGTGAGTTAACCATGTTCAATGAAATGTTTTCTCTTACTATAAGAATTGCTGTGGTCACGGTGTCTTTTCACAGAAATAAAAAACTAAAACTAAGACAGGTACAAAACCCATCTCTTTATTGATATTATTTTAGTGGTTAAAGTAAATATCTTTCCTATAGTTGAGAGAATGGGGCTTGCAAAACATGAATTGACACAGCTCCACGAGTGAGTGCTGTGGAATTACCAGAAGAGGGAAATTAAAGCTTAAAAATGGCTGCCTGGTTTCTCTCTTCAGTGAGACCTTGTGGAGTCATGGCTGTGATTAGGACTTCAATGCTAAATCAAGGAGGGCCTCAAGGAATTGCATTTTGGGATGTGAAGTGGAATTGTCTAGTTGCCGTAACTGAGAGGCTAGGTATTCTTAACGATGTATTGATCAAGTTGACATATACAAATCAGTAAGCACAATTCACTTTCCACTGAAAATAGTTGGTGGCAAAGCTAATGAAAGTGCCACGTGCCTGTGATTCCAGACCTTGCAGAGGACCATGACCCCGGGCAACTTGCAGTCCTTACAGAAGGAGACACCTCTTCCCCCGAAGAAGCAACTGTGACAAAAAGATGCTTGAAATGATCAAATCTTACTGTGATTTGAATCTCTGGTTTCCTCAGTGTTCTTATTAACAGCCCTGGTGAGGGTATAATACAATGCTTTTTTCTTCTGTTTCTTTTTCTATGTACAGACATCATGCTAGGAATTTGTATGAAACACACAAAAGAAGGTTTTTGAGATGTGAAGAGGAGAAGTCAGATGGACCAGGAATTTCAGGGCACGAGAACACTAAGGAGGATCCTGGGTTTTCCCTCTCCTTCATTTTCCTAGGAGAGTTAGATCTCAAAAAGTTGAGGAACCCAGAGTCATAATGGACACAGACAAAAGAATCTTTGTAATAGCCTCCCCTCTCCTCATGACCCTCCCATCCTCTCTCCTTCAGGTGTCAAAGGACCAGGAAAGCAAGGAAGAAAGAAAACATTTAAACAGTAACTGCTGTACCAAGCCAAACATATGAAAGGAGCTGGGGGATGCTCCATGAGTTTATCCGGGAAGCAGGAATGTTCACTTCTGCAAGATAGAAAAGAGCCACAGCCTTGGGCTTGTGGAAGGATGCAAAGGTAGAGCCATGGCAGGTACATCTGTCCCTCCCAGATGGGGCAGCCTTGTTGGAGATTCATCCCAGCTCAACTTCAGCAAACAGCATCTACTCCTCCTTCTCTCCCATCTGTCAACAGAAGTGACCGAAGGACCTGGAATTCTGCACTAACTTTTATTCCCTTTCCCCACCTAGATTGGTCCCAAAGGGAGACAGGTAAAAAAGAAGGTTTAAAGAACCCTATAGCACCAGGTAGTGGTAGCGAACGCCTTTAATCCCAGCACTTGGGAGGCAGAGTCAGGCAGATCTTTTTGAGTTCCAGGCCAGCTTGGTCTACAGAGCAAGATCTAGGACAGGCACCAAAACTACACAGAGAAACCCTGTCTCAGAGGAAAAAAAGGAACTCTGTAGCTTCTCAATGTCCAAATTTTAATAATAATAATAATAATAATAATAATAATATTCAACTCATCATGTCTAGAACAAGAACAAAATCAACCTGAAAGAAACAAAACAATAAATGAAGCACATGTTCCATGACATCTATGATGTAAATTCTAGAATTATCTGGCCAAAATTTTAAAGCAGCTGTCATGGAAATTATTCAATAAAGCAGCGTAAACACTCCTGAAACTAATATATATAAAAGAGGGGGAAGGAAGGAAGAACAGAAGGAAGGAAGGGAAAGAAGGAAATAAAAAATGGGAAATTTTTTTCCTAACCCCCCCCCCAAAAAAATACAATGATAAGCCAGTTGGAAAATGTTTGAACTGAAACAATTGGCATAAAAGCAGTGTTTGGCCTCTGCATCAGAATGGAAGAGACAGAGAAATACTGTTGAACTGGAAGACACAAGAACTGCTGATCTGTAGAAAGTGCAGATAGTTCTTTCAGAAAGTCATCTGAAAAGAAATGGACAGAATTTCAAGGCCCTCTGACTTTAACATAAGACCTGATATTTGCATTATCAAAGTCCTACTGGGAAAGAAGGGTAAGGGCTTGGAAAGGTTCCCTAATAAGTGATGGGTGGTTTTTTTCTAAATTTGACAAAATATGTATATTGCGTTTATAGCATAGAGTGAATTTAATGGATGAATTCAAAGAAATCCATACCAAAGCACATCACTGATAATTAAAAAAACAAACAAACAAAAAACCTAAAGACCAAATACACATGTACCAATTACAACAGTCCACCTGCATGAAGGACCCTGGAGTTAGGAAAATAGCAGATGCTAGCTTTACAATGTTCCATGTTACAGGGATCCGTTTATTCAACAATATTGAGACAATAACAGTATGAAGATTGAGAGCATGAAGAATTAAAAAGGAAGGAAGTATGGCCAACAGAGGGCAGTGGGAAGGGCCCTATGGATATATTACAGAAAAATGTATTTCTTCTGTTGACTCTATAAAGGTCAATAATGGATATACTATGCATTTTGTAAGATATAGCACTGGGAGAAACTGAGTAAAGGACTATTTAATAGTCTTACATTTACATATTAATCTATAATGATCTCAACATTAAAATTTAATTTAACACCTAGTAATCTAAAGGTTCTAACACTCTGAACTTACACTCAAGTAAATTTGACTGTCATTTGGATTACAGGCAATATTGGGCAAATGTTCAGTGCTTTTGAGAATACTTTCTTAGCAGTTGAGTGGGCAGGACAAGATTTACATTCCTTACTTTACAAGCTGAGTTCAAAAATGAAATGATGTTTATGAATGTGCTTATCTCCTCAATACTACAAGAGAAACTAACAAGAGCTAACCCTTTGGTAAACACCGTTTGCCTGGCTCCAAGCTAAACTAAGTGGATTTTTTATGGTTTTTTTTTAATCATAATTTATGTGAAATATTTGAAAAACCATGGTTCCTAGGCCTGAATGATAGAGCATGCAACATTTAAAGGAAGATTACTACAGGGTTTCTAAGTTCAGAGTCAGTAGTGACTCACTGGGATCTCTGATCTTCAGCATGTGAGTTTGTAGATAGCATCTCATTCTTTTATCCTTAACCAGGCTAATCCAAACTGTCCACCTTTGACTCTCACCTTCCTCGCCATTGCTTACTATATCCACCATAACAATCCCAGCTACCACCACACCTAGCCTCCCTGATGGGCAGTTCTTCTTCTGTGTTACCTGCTTCTCAGGAGAGAGTCATTTTTTTATGCTGGTTTCTTGTTTCCTTCTCATACCTCCATGATACTGTGCCTCTAAACTCAGGAAAGCAAAAGAATGTGCAGCTGACATATAGACAGACACATATTGTTGTTTACATATCATATATTTATTTACATGTAACTTATTTATATCATGTAAATATAGTTTAATCATCCTAACCATTTTATAATTGAAGAAACATTAATAAATAATATATCAGGAACATAAAATTCTATTAATTTAGAATACTTAGAAAATATTTAGTTAAAAAAAGAATGAATATTTTATTTTTCCCTGTTTTCTACCAGGTAGAGCCATTGCTATCAAATGCATTGGTTTGTTTACTTATTCATTTGCTTAGTCATATATTCATCTCATCACTTATTTAACAATAGCCCAACCATTACTAACACCAATGGTGTACACTAGAACCCAGGCATAGGAAGATGAATAAAATCTTATAATTCAGAGAGACAAACATAATAATGGGACCATGGTTCATGAACAATAATAATTGGGGTATGGTTCATGATTCGTGATATGAAAGTATAATGGGAAGACAGAAAGGGAATCACTTCATTGTGGACCCATCAGGATACCTATAGAGGGTGTTAATGGCAGGAGCCTTAAGGGTCAGGCATGAGCAAACTGCTATGGTGTGGTGTTCAAAAAACCATTATAACCAAATACTGTCCATTTCTCCATCAATGCAGTCTAGTCTAGTCTAAGTTTCTGGAGATCCAAGGTTGTTCCCAGGTGGCAGATGTTCTCTCAGTGTCGCTTGCTTCATTTAAATCCAATGCCACCTTTGTAGATCTGGTTTACCAATGTAAACAGCAATCTTTCATCTTCTCTTACTTCTCCCCTTTTCTTCCCAGTCCCCTTTATAATCTACACCTGCAGTTGTTGGTATATAATAATCCATCTCACTGCACTAGGAAAGGCTGGGTAGACTTTGCTGATATTGTTTGTGGCTTTACCCAGGGTCTATAACATTGTCTGACACATATACTTTTAAAAATGTACTACAAGGACAATGTGAATTGAAGAAGCAACTAACCCCTATGAAGGAAGCGGATGGTTGTAGCATGAATCTTAAAAGTTGTTATTAATAAAATCAAACTCGAGGCGAGTTATTGGGGTCCATGCTGGTAGATCAGAGAGACAGAGCAAGCCACAGCTATCTCACCTCACCAGATCCTCAGCTGGTCTTGTCTCCTCAGACTGGAGGCTTCTGTGTCCTCATCCCAATGGCTCTCAGCTGAACTGCTGCTTCAAAGCTTGAATGCTTAACCAGCCACATGCTTAACCAGCCAAATGCTTAACCAGCCAAAACCTTCTAGCCAAATGCCTCTAGGTCCTCACGCCTTATATACATTTATGCTTTCTACCATCACTCCCTAGGATTAAAGGCTGGCTTTCTGGGATTAAAGGCGTGTCACCATGCTTGGCTGTTTCCAATGTGGCCTTGAACTCACAGAGATCCAGAGGGATTTCTATCTCTGGAATGCTAGGATTAAAGGTGTGAGTGCCACCACTTTCTAGCCTTTGTATCTAGTGGCTGTCTGTTCTCTGACCCCAGATATTTTTATTAGAGTACACAATATTTTGGTGAACACAATACCACCACATCTCCTCTCTTTTTGTCTAAAATTAAAAAAGCTTATAACTAATACAAGAAAAACTATCTTCAATAAGTATATGCAATATACAGTCAAGATTACATTAACAATGTCTAGTCCATTAACATTTGACAGATCCAGACAAAAAACTCCATTATATATATTAACAATGTCCAGTCCAGTAACATCTGATAAACTCAGACCAAAAAATTTTGATTACTTATCTTATTTAAAACAAGTAGTTCCTTTTTAAAAGTAGATTCCATAATCTCCCTTTTTATCTTATCATATCCATATTCTCTTTTTTCTTTTCATAATACATTCAGTAGTCTACCTTTTGTCATTTTTATATCTTCCCCTTTTTCTTCAGTGTAGATTCAATGATCTACCTATTTATCCTATTATTTCTTTATCTTTTTTCTCAGAGTAGATTCGATGATCTATCTCATATCTATATTCTCTTTTTCTTTTTGCTTTCTAGGGGTGAAGATATCTTTAGGGAATCTTGAAAAGAAAATTTTGGGGTTAATCATCAAGTCCTGTATCGTTTGTCCAGTCTCTGCATAATAGGAAAGTTCAGGGCTTGTTTCAAGTCCTTGTTTGAGTAGTCTGTCAGGCTGGATCATCTCAACTAGTCCTCTCGAAATTGTTCTGACCAGTTTGTAGTCCAAAGTTGATTTTTCCACAGTGTTAATCGGCTTAATGGCTTTATCATAGTCCATGTGGAATCATCGTTGTAGGATCCTGTCATCTTTTTGAAGATTTCAAAGTCACTGTTAGGCATGGTCATGGTTTCCTGCAGACTTTTTTTTTTTTTTTTTTTTTTTTTTGCCTCCTCTGTGGTTTGGAGCAATCATAGTCTGATAAATGTCTGTCTCTCGGAACCATAAACGTTCTTCCTTAGAACAGAAAATCTTCACAGCAGTTTCTCCCCACCATTTGTCTTGACAAACTTTTCCAAACTGACCTTTGCTTTCTTGTAACGCCATGGTCCTGGCAATTCTTCTCTGAAACAGCAGCAGTAAACCCTTTGTTCCAAGTAGCAGCCTCACCGCAGTCACCAACATGATGAGAAGGAGCTGGCAACGTGGAGCAGTAGCCACTGCTTCCATGGTCCCACCACTGTTTGTGGTTCAGTCCGGGCCAAAGCTTCTCCCAAACCTCCTAGGCCAGCCTCAAACTCGGGATCCTCCTGCCTCTGCCTTCTTCAGTAAATCCTACCGGCGTGCGCTGCCACCGCCACCACCACCGGCCGAGTGTAGCTCGGGCCTGAGCTGGGGCTCACAAGGCTACAGGCAAACAGCTTTTTCATGAATTCGCAACACGAACGTTGGGCGCCAGATGTAGCATGAATCTTAAAAGTTGTTATTAATAAAATCAAACTCGAGGCGAGTTATTGGGGTCCATGCTGGTAGATCAGAGAGACAGAGCAAGCCACAGCTATCTCACCTCGCCAGATCCTCAGCTGGTCTTGTCTCCTCAGACTGGAGGCTTCTGTGTCCTCATCCCAATGGCTCTCAGCTGAACTGCTGCTTCAAAGCTTGAATGCTTAACCAGCCACATGCTTAACCAGCCAAATGCTTAACCAGCCAAAACCTTCTAGCCAAATGCCTCTAGGTCCTCACGCCTTATATACATTTATGCTTTCTACCATCACTCCCTAGGATTAAAGGCTGGCTTTCTGGGATTAAAGGCGTGTCACCATGCTTGGCTGTTTCCAATGTGGCCTTGAACTCACAGAGATCCAGAGGGATTTCTATCTCTGGAATGCTAGGATTAAAGGTGTGAGTGCCACCACTTTCTAGCCTTTGTATCTAGTGGCTGTCTGTTCTCTGACCCCAGATATTTTTATTAGAGTACACAATATTTTGGTGAACACAATACCACCACAGATGGTGAGTAGGAAGAAGCAAGAGAAATGGCCTAGGAAAGAGAAGAACTGTGGAAAAATAGGATCCAAGGGGTGTTTCCTTAGGAAGATCTCTGGCCAAACAGTTATACAGAAAAGCCAATCTAGTTGAATTTGGGGAAATAAAACCAGTCTGGAAGAGACCCATTAGGGCCAAGAATAGAAAGATCTGTGGGAATACTTTTCTGACACATTCCAATACCATCCTGTGGGAAGAAATGGAAACAGCATCAGGTGGGTTCATTTATTTTGCTTTAGTTAGTAATAAGAATAATAACTAAAGGGGACCCACTACTAAGAGATACATTTCAATAATTCATTACTATTCTTGGTAAAACTGAAAATATGATCTCATTTTTATCATTAAAGTTACCTTTCTGGTCCAATGGATGATAATACATGAAAATAGGTTTTACATATGCAAAGTTAAGACATTTCCAGAAGCCAAAGAGCTCATGACAGACTGTCACATGTGTGCCCCTTCAATTCTGTGCCTCTGTCACTACCTGTGGCCCCTTGTCTCTCCATTGAGCATCTTGACTCATAGGCCATTTTTCATGTACATAAAAAAATAAAGAAAATGCTGTCTAAATCCACGGTAGGTTTCTTCTAATTTCCATTTGTGTTCCATTATTTGTTCGAAGCTAACATCGGATTAAGCTGTGATCGACTACAATCTCAGAGGTTAGTTTTATTACAGTATGAACAAACTCTCAATAAGTAAGAAAGGCTTCATCTGTGAATGCACCTCAGGAAGAAATCTTGAACCTTTTCTGTGTTTGCTGGCCCATTATTGTATACACGTGTGTGAGGGAGATGTGTACATGTGTGCTCATGCCTGTGGAGGCCAGACTTCAACCTCAATGTTGTTCCTAAGGAGTTATCCATATTGCTTGTTCTGAGAGGGTGTCTCTCCAGGGACTCCACAATTCAACCAGGCTGGCTATTGAGTTTTGAGTAAGCTGCAGGACTCCTATCTCTGCCTCTAGAGTGCTTAAAACTCTACCACATTCTGCACTTTTTTTTAAACCTTTGTTCTGGGGTTTGAACTCAGGTTATGATGCTTTGCCACAAGCACTTTACAGAGCTAGCCCAATGTTAGGCAGAGTCCCCCTCCGCTCATTCTTGTGGCCTCATATTATTTTGGTTGAAGATGTAAATCTAATTAAAGGCACACAGGAAATGGAAGTTGTTTTGAGAGTTGGAGAGGCTGCCTGTGTATCTTTCACCACTGATTGGACTTGCAAGATGGAAAATTCCATTGACTGCTGGGCAAAGTGCGCTCAATGTTGTGGGAACATCTGCTTTGCTTTGTGTAAAATCTCTTCTGCAGGGTGAGCGAAGATTTTTATTCTAATTGAATTTGTAGTTAATTTGAGATAAAGGAGAGACTGTTTTTTGCTGATGCTGCTCAAATCAGGGATCCCAAACCCACTGTTCAAAGCTCACTTTTCCTCAAAGTAACTGGTGAGTGGTTGATACTTTTAGATGGAAGGAAGACTCCAGATATGCATGATATCTGATTGGGCCTTTCAAGTCCCCCATGTGAGAGCTGGAAGGACAACCCCCTTTTACCTGAGTGTCAAGCTTTAACTTAATATACTAAACATTAGTGCTCCTTGGCTTGAAGTTGGCTTGCCATCTTGTGCATATTTGGTATTATTGGATTGTAAAGGTCATATTTACAATGATAAACCATGCCAAGGAAAGCAAAGAGTGGAACTTTCCAATATTTTTGCAACATTTGCTAAACAAATTATTGAACACATCAACAAAAGAAAGAATAAAACATATAACATGTGAATTTCCCAGTGCCTTGGGCATAGCCTCCCACCTATCAACAGTGGCCTCTCATGAAGGAAGGGTTCCATGAGCTCACAGTTTGGATGTTAACTAGAGAAAAGTATTAAACTATGATTACTTTCTTTTCCTGATAAATGAATAAATTGCCCTGGTTACAAAACTTTATTTGGGACTCTAAATAAGAAGCTAAAGTTAGTGTTGAACTAGAAGCTGAAATAAAAGCAAATTTGTGACCTTATCAGGTAGGTAGCTGGAATCTATCCGCCTTTCAGGATCTCTCCACAGAGGTAGCTTCCCATTTCTCAAGGTTCTGAACAGAGAAAATATACCCTTTTCCCTCCCCAGAAGTGAGAACACCTTATTATATCAGCATTTCAAAATGTCTTTACTGTGTGTGTGTGTGTGTGTGTGTGTGTGTGTGTGTCTGTCTGTCTGTCTGTCTGTCTGTGTATCCCTGTGTAGAGGCCAAAGTTTGATGTCAGGCATTTTCCTCCATCTCTCTTCATCTTACTTTTTGAGACAGTATCTCTCGCTGAACCTGTCCAATTCGGCAAGACAAGTGGGTCAACCACCCCCAAGGATTATCCTGTCCAGTGCCAGGGCATGTACCACCCCACTTGGTACCACCACACTTTCTTTATACATGGAGGCAGAGAATCTGAATTTGAGATATCTCCCGAGACTGTAATTACCTCCACTTTGAAGTTTATCATTTCTATACACATATAGACCAAAAGCCAAGATTTTCTGTTTTCTTATTTTAGGTGTTTTGCCCTGATATCCCAGAAGAGATAAAAAGAGATAAAAGCTATTTGCAGTCTGTACCCCTTGATATCCAGAACACATATTTACCCATAACTAAACTAACAATCTATTGTGACTTTTATAAACACACTACCCCCAGATGTCTACTATCTATTGAGCAATTCCAGATAGGAAAGAAAATGCCTAACTTTTTATTATTTAAGCTCAAATGATTTTTTAATTATCAATCTTAAATTGTTGTGCTTGATTTCACAGAAAAAAATAATTCTTTGTTTGGCCAAAGTTCTAAGAACTCACAGACAATAATAAACATTGATAACCATAGTTCAGATTAAATGAAGTAAGAAAGCAAAGGGCTATCTCAGAGTAAGAGTGGATTCCCTCCAGTTTTTCTCTATTATGGGCAATACTTCCATAAACAGACACAGAAATAAAGTTTTGAATCCATCTCATGGCAATCACCGAGCCAGGACAAGTAACACTGTGCACAAGAGAACCAAAGGTCAAATCCTGAGTCCGTGTAAAAGCTAGACAGAGTAGTATGTTTCTATAATCCTAGTACTACAGGATGTGATGAGAGATGACAACAGCAGAATTTCCAGAAGCCCTTGGGTCAGTTTGCCTAACATACACAACAGGAAACAATCAAGGAGAGACTCAAACAATGTGGGAGTTGAAGACTGACCTACAAGGCCGTCCTTTGCCAGATAGACATATAACTTGGTGTATGCATACCCTCACTCACATACTGAAATATGTACACATCACACCACACACACACACACACACACACACACACACACACATGCATGCATGCACACATGCACATGCACACATATACACAAGGATTCTTAATCCCAATTCTTCATTTTATCTATGGCCATATCTGTGCTACAGCAGCTCACGGGAAACTCTTATGATGGATGTTTTTCTGACCTACCTTTTTACTTTGAGTACTGTGGCTCTGTGGCCACATTCAACAAAGACCTATCAAGTCAGAGGGACCAAAATACGATTTCTCTGCTGGCCATGCCTTCTTCTTCTGTCATCCAGAGCAGGGCACATGCGTTTTGGTGGCTGGTCTCATGAGGATGAGTCACATGCCATGCTCAATTACCCCAGACAAAAGCACCTCTAGGCCCCCACAGCTGACAAGAAAATTCCGAAGATTTTTTTTTTAAGTAAACTGGCAATTTTTACCTATATACAAAAATACTTATCTCTTATGTCATACAAATTTCCAATTTTTGATCTGAGAAACTGAGATCAGTCCTATATACAACTAGGGATAATCTCATCACTGAAAATATTCAGCACTGAATAAAAAGAGAGGCACAGCCTCACAAATCACACTACCTTCAAAACCCTGAACCAAGCACACTAGTGTTTATAACTTAGTTGGCCTCAGTTATTCTGTTACAGTAGTACACAGTACATTAAGACAGCAGGAAGAGAAGATCGGGCTTCCTTCATCAGCCTCAAGATCCCAGTTCAGAGTAGGTTATGAGTTAATAAAGAACAGGAACTCGCTTCTGCTTCTCCTGAAGAATGTCAGAGTAATTCTGTTCTAACTGAGTCTTTAATTATGCCAGTGAAGTTCGGTGTTTAATAGACACAACTCATTCACCGAATCTGAAACTTTTATTATAAGGGTGATTAAAGGTTTGAAGTCAAGTTGGGTTGACACATGGCAAGCTCAACTTGAATTTGCAGTGTTAGTTTGTGAGACAAAAAGCCTCGTATCTCTCCTGAAGAGCGGTTCGCTCACTCTCACTGCCAGCCTACAAAATGAGTCACCCTAGAGAAAAACTCTGTCTTCTAGAAGACACGTGTAGCCTCAGCCTTGCCAAATTTAATGTCTCCTTATATTCAATTTTTCATTCAAACTGATGTCTATGCAGAGGACAAACTTGAAATGGCAAACTTGAAATCAACATTTTCAAGATTATAAGCTGTTCCTCCTCCTCTCTTCCCCTTCTCTTCTCCTCCCCTCCTCCTCCTCTCCTCCTCCTCCTTCTTCTCTTCTTGAGATGGTCTCACTATGGAGCCCCAGCTGGCCTCTAACATCTGGCGTTATCCTCTTTGGGCTTGTAATACTAACCTCACACCTGATTGCAGGTGTGTGCCCATGCCCCTAAAGCCATCATCAGGTTTGAAACCACACCACGCACCAAGCACTGAACTCTGTGTTGTTGTTTTAACTTTCTTTTTATTTAGTCTGTGCCTTTCACATCATGTGTCTCAGTCCCACTCATCTTCCTGTTCCTGGATATCCTCCCTCTGCTCTTACAGCCTCCCAGCCGAAATAAAATGAAATAAAACTTAAGAGAAGAAAAAACAGTAAAGAAAAAAGAAAAACCTTATAGTGTAAGCTGGAGTGTGACACAGTGAGTCACACAGTATATCCTTTTCTCCACATAACTTTATTTACAAGTGTTCATTGCAGAGTCATTGGTCTGGTTCGAGGCCTCTGGCTTCTGCTATACCATCCATACCAGGTCCTCACTGGGACTCCTCTTGTTGCCCTGTGTCATGGAGATCCTGCCGCTTTGGATCTGCAGGATGTGCCCCTTCACGTGCTCCAGCAGAACATAGATGGGGTGGAAGTTGAGGTGGGCCAACTCATAACCCAGGTTCTGGGCCCTGGTAGTTGCAGGGTTGGTCAGCCTGCCAGCTCTCCCCCAGCTTCATCACCAGGGTCAGCTCTCTGGGATTGTCCTGGCCAGTTCATCGTCTGCAGCAATGAGCAACAGGTGGGGCCTGTTCTTCTACTTTCATGCCCTCAGGGTCACACATACCTACACCATCAGGGCCAGGTGGGGTGCAGGGGCCACTTTCCCAAGTGCTAAAGCTGGTAAAGGGCAGGGACAGTTCTCTTATGACCTTAGGGCCAGCTCTCCCAACTGCCACAGGAAAGAGCATCTCTCCTTCACCCACCCCACCATAAAGCAGATGAGGGGTGGAGCCAGATCTTCCAAGCTCAAGTTCTCAGGCCGGTTCACCTGCACTCCCATCAACAAACAGGCTCAACTCTACTGTGCTGCCCAGGCAGGTTTCCCAGAGTGCTGCAGCTGGTGAGGGGTTGGGTCAGCAGCTGCTCCCTTGCTTCAGGAAACAAGGGGGAAAGGGAGAGAAGGCATCTTTTCTTCACCCACACCACCTCATGGCAGATAAGGGAGGCAGGAACATTTTCATATCCTCAGGACCAGTTCACCCATGTCCCCGCCAATAAGGTCAGCTTTATTTTGAGGCATAGGACATGCTTTCCTGAGTGCTGCAACTGGACAAGGGCAGGACCAGTTCTCTCTAGTTTTGCAGTCAGTCGGGGGTAGGGCCAACTCTGTACAGCCTATTCTCTGGGCCTTTGGTGGTATCAGGAGCCAGCAACATCAACACAGACCATGCCTGCAACAGGTCCATGAACCTGGACATGGGTCCTGGCAGCAACCCAGGCCCAGACATCACCATGGCCCTGGGTGGCAATCAAGCCACCTACCTCAGCCCACTCCTCATTGCTTTCATCTCTTCAGATACAGCTCTGCCCACTGGACATCAACCATTCTGTCTCTCTCTCCCCGCCCCAATACTATACCATACATTTGCTCACCATAAAAGTGCCAGACTTTCCAGTGCCACAGGGCACTGGGTAGATTCATGTTTCCTCCTTGGTGTCCTGGGCAGGGTGTCCTGAGCATGTATGTGAGTTTCCTCGTCTTGCTCAGTCCATAATGGCTGAACTCAGTGGGTTTTTTAATATATTATTTTTAATACTTGTGACATATTGATATAGTAGGTGGATTCTTTTTTTTTCCTTTCTGTTTTGAGGTGATAAATTTATGATACATAGAAGTTAAATATCATAAGGTCATATTTTAAATTGTCAAACTTGGAATCAAACATATGTCCTTCTGAAACCTTCCTAAAATTTTATACCATATCCTATATGCGACCCACATGTTATTAATGTCATTTAAATTATCCTATTATTTTTTTTTTCGAGACAGGGTTTCTCTGTGTAGCTTTGCGCCTTTCCTGGATCTCACCCTGTAGACCAGGCTGACCTAGAACTCACAGAGATCCACCTGGCTCTGCCTCCCGAGTGCTGGGATTAAAGGCGTGCGCCACTACCGCCCGGCAAATTATCCTATTTTTACATTATGCTACTTTCAGGTTATCTGTCTTTCCATCTACCTATCAACTGTATCATGTCCTTCCTATCTATCTGTCTGTCTGTCTATCTATCTATCCATCTACCTATCTATCCTATCCATAACCTAATCATGAGGTAATATTGTTTTGTTTTTGATCCAGGGTCTCATGTAGCCCAGACTGTAGCCTTAAACTGAACTCATTTTGAAGTCAAGTGTGACTTTCAGCTTCTTCCTTTCTGCTTCTACCTCCCAAGAGCTGTAATGACAGCTGGGTGCTACCATATCTGACTGATAATACACATATCAATAATCACTCATGAACATCAATAGATTTTATCTAAAAACCATTGTATACATTTGAACAAGACTACTATGAATTAAATAAATTAAGCTTAGAGAATAGATATCTTCCTAAATCATTGGTTTGTGGATTAATCAATTAACACTGTGTTTCTGTTAATTTATGAGTATATTTAATTGATCTTATCAATAAGTTCATGGGGCTAAGATTCTATTTACAAGAAATCCTGACAGTACGCAATGTGACTTAGGTGAGTGCCTTAGGGCTTTTTATTCCTGTGAGGAGACACCATGACCACAGCAACTCTTATAAGGAAAACATTTAATTGTGGTGGCTCACTTACAGTTCAGAGGTTCAGTCCATCATGGCAAGGAGCATAGCAGCATGTGGTGCTGGAGTTGAGAGTCCTACATCTTGAGGCAGAGACAACACGAAGTTGACTGACTGTCACATTGAGTGAAGCTTGAGAAAAAGCCCTCAAAGCCAGCCCCTACCATGACACACTTCCAACAGAAAGTGTGGCCCAGATTAAAGGTGTGCCCTCCAGGCTCAAGGTCTGAATTAAAGATGTTCGTCATCCAGCCTCCTCCAACAAGACCACACTTCCTCCAACAAGACCACACCTTCTAATAGTGCCACTCCCTATGAGCTTATGGAGGCCAAATACATTCCAACTACCACAGTGAGCATACTGTGGTCACCTTGTAGTGGGGGTATGATATACTATTTAACAGTAGACAGCAATTACTTTAAGAAGACAGAAAGAAAAAAACAGTAGGAGTGATATGTTATGTGATAGTCTTAGACTGATATTATAGACACCATTCAGAAATATTTTTAAAGAATCACCCTCTTTACCAAGAAAATGGATGAAAAAATTCATAGAGAACAATACTGAATAACTATACTCTTTAGAAGTAATCTTATCTTTGCTGGAGATGGCTCAGTTGATCAAGTGCTTGTCCTGAAGGCATATGGATTTCAGTTTGGATCTTCATCACCAACATAAAAAGCCAGGAATAATAGCAAGTCTGTAACTCCAGTGTTGGGGAAGTAGAGTCAAGAAGGTTCCTAGGCCTTGCTAGCAAGGTAGCCTGAACTAATCTATAAGCTCCAGATTTAGTGTGAGACCCTGTCTGTGAACAACCAGGTACAGGATATAGAGGAAGACTTCATACATTGACCCATGGTCTCATTATATGCACACATGTTCAAAGGCAACTATACATGTGTGCACATACCTAAACACATGCACACACATGCACAATACACACAACACACACACACACACACACACACACACACACACACACATAGAAATGAAACTGCACAAGTTCATCTTTTGAATGTGGATGGAAAGTATCAGATATACTTAAGTCTTCTGGACACATTTCCCATGTGAAAGATTCTAAATTTGTGAATGGTTTGTCTCACTTGTTGCTGCAGGAAGCCCATGCTACACACCTAGAATCCCTTCAGACAACAGGAGACATTCCCTCTTCCCCTTTGTTTTGGTGACTTAAGGACATTTCTGAAGTCATCTTTCCTTGAATGTGAAAGCAGTGTTAATGAAATAAGAAAGCAACAGTAACAAAAACAAGATGATTCACAGCAAGAAAGAATCAATTGTTTGCCAAAACAGCATTCAGAAAACCAAATGGTGTTGTCTTCCAAAGGAGAAAGCAGTACAAGCCAGTGAGTGGGAACAGATAACCCAGGACTTGCCTCCTCCATTCAGCCTCCAGTCAAACTGAGCAGCAAAAACAGGACAGTCTACAGTTCAGGGAGTTACTGCTTTATATGCACAGACCTCTGCTTTCTAAAGAAGATTTGCTTTTTGCTTTTTGCTTGGTTTTTGTTTTTTTGTTTTTTGGGGTTTTTGTTTTGTTTTGTTGTTTTGCTTAAAAAAAATAACAGCATTTTTCTTTTGTAATAATTAGAGGGAAAGGAAGTCTTCGGAGAAACTGAATGACATTCAATAGTCCCTAATACCCTTTTGTTGCTTTAGGTGACTGGTATGCTTAATTAAGGAGGTTCCTGGGTCTATCATCCATCCACCAGGGCTTGACCCGAAGGCGGGAAGGAGCCGGGTGTAACCTGACCGAGTCCAGGTGTGTGCCTGCAGGTCAGAGACTGAGAAAACATGTGGCCTCTTGTATGCCTTCCCCCAGCCTGTCCTGGCCTTTAACTATTTGGGGTATTTCTCAGATGTCCACAGTCTGCCACATTTAGGAATGTCAGCTTGCTCTCTCCTCTAGATGACGATTTTGAAGCTGGGAAAGGAAGTGCACATGGCGAAGGTGCTCGCTTAAGGCCATGGAGTCCAAGAGGGCAAGGAGAGAATCCTGTCCATCCGCTCTCTGATTACTCTTCGCTCCAGCACAAAACAGGGTCAGGGGTCAAGGGACTCCCCCAAACACCAACAGCGACTGGAATAATTTATAGCAACTAAAACATAGGCTTCCTTTACAATATTACCTTCTTTTATTACACCCTCTCTTGTTTCTTCGCTTCTGCCCATCCCCCACTTCTTCACAGATAAAACAAATGTGATTTTATAATCTGTCTCGGTTCCTGTGTATTGAGCACACGCTGTTGAAATACAATAGTCAGTGGGTTTTGTCCATGTTTGTTTCCTATCCCATGGGGAGTTTGACAGACAGAAAAGCTGGATAGATAGGGAGATGTAAAACCTCTCTACTCATACATTAGTGGAAATAATAGGTCTTCCCTACCAACAATAGTATCTTAATTATCCATGAGTGATACAAATATTTTCAGGACATGCACATGTCTCTTATCTGACATTTGCAGAGAATTTGTCATTTCTTAATAATTTTTTTTTTTGCATTATGAACATTCAAATAATTCACATTGTTTTTTTCAACCTGTGGTTCTGTTTGTGAGCCAGTTTTATGTGGCTAATATTAAAGATTGTTTTGTGGTTGTGTTATTGATGGTATGCTGGGGATAGGACCTGGGACTCTTTCATGTGTTGGAGCCTTCGACTGCTTAACTAGACCTGTAGCCCTAAAGACGGTCTTTATCATACACATGAACAGGAAACTCTTTAATCCTGCACCCTGATCCATGGACTACATTGATTCATTTCCTTTCCCACTTTCATGGGAGCAGCCTCAGTGCTGTTGAGATACACACACCTATTTGGCCCAAACCTCTTGAACTCTGATGGGTCATTTTACATTAGGACACATAGGAAGAGTTGTTTCTTGCTCTTGCTCCTCCTCGCTAGAAGGTTTAGTAGAATGAACACGTACACATGGGACATTGGGCTTGGACTGCAAACTCAATGTAAGTGAACTCAGGCAAGTCAGTTAGCCCTTGAGAACCTAAATTCACAAAAAGAGAATAAAAATGGATGATGCTTGGGGCTAGAGAGAGGGCCAGCAGTTAAGAGTACTTGTGGATCTTACCAAAGACAGGAGTTCAGTTCCCAGCACCCATAGTAGCTTACCCCAGGCCAGGGGACCTGACTCCCTCTTCTGGCTCCTGTGAAATTGTACATATGTGATGCACAGGCACATCAGGCAAAACGTCCATAAGCATAAAATAAAAAATAAATAATTTTTAAATGAATACTTGGCGAATGTGTTGACAATAGGAAAATGCACCGTGGAAATCAACAATGCGGTGTAGCACTTCCAGATAGTCGTGCTCCATAAGTGTTCATTTCTTTGCTCTTTTCCTCTTCTGATGGGAGAAGAATTGACCTTCACCTGCAAGAGAACCTTCACTCTGTCCATGTGTGTGGTATGATACTCAATTTTCAAAACCGTCACTGGGTTTGAACACACCTAGGAGACACACCTCTGAATGTGAAAATAAGGTTGTTCCCTGAGCAGGAAGACCCACTTTGGTTGTGTGAAACACCATTCCATGGACCACACTGAATAAAACAGGGGGAGGAGGATGCCAGCTGAGTACCAACATTCATTGTTCTGCTTCCTGACTGTGGATGCAGATGTATCTAACTGTTGCCCATTCCGACCGACCATCAGGCCTTCTCTACCATGAAGGACTGTATCACCTCAAATCAGGAGCCAAAAAAGCTCCCTCTCCCTTTAAGCTGCCTGTGTGTCATGTTTCTGTCCACAAGAATGAGAAAAATAATTAATACAAGTGTCTTCTTTCCACTCTCTTGAATATTTTTCCCTTTTGGGTAGTACCGGCTTGGAGAGTCAGTTCAGCCCAAGTTAGCCTCAAATTCATGACGACCTTCTTACCTTTTACATCTGCCTCTTTTGTGAGACTTTCTTTTCCTCTTCTCTCTGTTTCTACTCAGTTTTGTTTCCTTTGGCTCCAAAAGAAGTATTTTGTACATGAAGAAATAACCAAATAGGTTATCCAGCCCCTTCTTTCAGTGAACTGGTTATTTAGAGCTGGAATTCCCATGAGCTGTTTTTTCTTTGTATTTTCATTGCCTTTTCATAGGTCCCTTCTGACCACCGGGTATTCTTTGTCTGGATCTTCCTGTGTCCCTCATCACTCCCAAATGGGCTTGTCAATACACGTAACACTTGCAAATATTCATGGGTGCCCTCACAACTGAGTTTAGTCTGTAGTTAGGTGATCGGGATCTGTGCTCATGGGCCTCTAACAAGGATCACTGAAGCATAAGTAACCAAGGATGCTAGACCCTACTTCTTTCCTGGTCTGCTTTCTTCTGACCTTCTAAACCAAAGTGGGAGTGCCAGCATCAGAGGTGCCAGACATGACAGAGCCTCACACTAAACTTCCCAGGACACATTTTCTCACATAACATTGCCCAGTATTTCAATTATTGTGCTTTTGCTATACACTTGTTGGTTTTCTACTATGTTCATTTGTGCTTTAAGATCATGAGGCCATTGCATGAAGATGTGAAAGTGAAACACAAATTGCAGTGGAGAACTCAAGATGTTGGAGACGCCAGAGACATAAAAGATCTGCCAAGGAGAGTTGCACATAGAGAGCAAAACCAGGCCAATAGAGAGATATATAGGTTATAAGCAGAAAATCAAGAGGGGTAGAGCCATGAAATTTTCTTAACATGACACCAGACACAGAGCTACAGGATTGGGTGTCTGTCCCACTAAGCTCTAGTCTTGCTTTGGGCTAGTATTTCCTCACCATGCCCCCCATTCCTCTCTTTTGGAACGGTAATATGTATTCTGTGCCATTGTATGCTGGAACTGTGTAATTTACTTTTTTACCTTATAGGATTTACAATTAAGAGATTGTTTCTTAAACGTCTTTCTACCTGTGTGTGTCACATCCTGACAGATGTACTGTCCTTTATTTCCACCATTCTCTTTTCTTTGCACACAGCATGTACTAACTTTCTTCTATAGAAGCTTCTCTGCTTTGCAATACTTCACTTTTCAGAGCAGATTATTTTTCCTCCACTAGTATACTTTTTCATATTGTGTTTTTTTTTTTAATTTTACAATACAATTCAGTTCTACATATCAGCCACGGATTCCCTTGTTCTCCCCTCTCCCGCCCCCTCCCTTGTTTTGAGGATAGCAATTAGAGAGTTTGTTTTATTTGCTTCTGGTTCCGTCCATTTTTATTCCCATTTGGTTCTTTGTGTGCTTGTGGGTTTTAGTTCTTTGTTATCGCCTTTGCTTTTCTCTGTACCAAAATAGCCCTAAACTTTCTAACTATATTCTCTGTTTTTATTGAAAAGTGAAGTATACTAGGTTAGCATAAGCTCTGTGCATAGAGTGATGAAGCTGGTTGGTGGGCTTTGACTTAAGCCTATTGACAAAGACCTCTAAATCAGCGGGTCTCAGCCTTGCTAGTGCTGTAATCCTTTAATATAATTCCCTGTGTTGTGTGGCCCCCAACTATACTACCTCATAACTGTAATTTTATTACTGTTATGAATTATAATATGAATAGCTGATATGCAAGATATCTGATATACAACCCCTGTGAAAGTGTTGTTTGACCTCCAAAGGGAACAAAACCCACAGGTTAAGAACCACTGTTTTAAACACTACAAGGAGAACTTTCCTCAATGATCACAACCTCTCCCCAGCTGCCGAGTTCTCCCTACATAGTTCTGTCTCTTTAGATATCAATGTCTCTCATGTATATATGCACATACATACACTATGTACTTACTATATGTCCAGAAAGCTTGCTTCACTGATACACAATGAGTTCTACTTTGAGACATTAGTGGGCATATTCCATACCCTTTGTCAATGGCTAGCTCAAGGTCCTTTTGTATTAAGCCTAAAGTATGTAGATGCACAGAGCTTATAATTAAGTATCTTGTGCAAGAAATGAGAAAATGATCTAAGAGGTGTGTTTGTATACCTGAGAGAAACACCAGACTGTCTGCATTGCCCTCTGGGGCAGAGTGGGAGCTCACTGCTCTGCTTTCTCACCTGCTTTCCCTGGTGCTCTTTAGTTCCTCACACTCTAATGGTGAGATGTCTCTACTGCCCCAGGTAAGAAGATCTCTAGCTTTGGCTTCCTTCACACCTATTTCTGGACTGGCCCTTCCCAGTTGGCTTCATAATCTCGAAGTCTTCTAAACAGTTTCTGCTTTTACAAATAAGGCGGGGGTGGGGTGGGGTGGCGGGAAGACTCTCTGGATCTCAAATGGACTAGGTTTTGGAAGCTTACATCTATTTTTATTCCTTGGAGACATGTACTGGATATTTGGGGATTCAAAATGATTATGCCTGTAACCCTGAACTAGGCTTAAGCTTTAATTTGGAAAGACTTTACATATTACTTTGATTATTTGACAGTTATCACACTTTTTAAAAAAAAAATGTATTCTTTAGTCGGGTGGTGGCGGCACATGCCTTTAATCCCAGAACTTGGGGGGCAGAGTCAGGCAGATCTCTGTGAGTTTGAGGTCAGCCTGATCTACAGAGTGAGATCCAGGACAGGCACCAAAACTACACAGAGAAACCCTATTTCGAAAAACTAATACATATGTATATGTATGTATGTATACGTGTGTGTATACATATACATATATATACTTCTCTCATATATTACATCCCAACCACAGTTTCCCCTCCATCCTTTCCTCCCAGTCCTCTCCCCCCACACCCCTTCTCCTCTCTTCCAGATACACTCCCCCTCTGTTCTGTTCTTTTGCCTGGTTTTTGGGACCCTTTTTCTCCTACTAGGGAGGTGCCTAGTCTTATTGCAACTTGACATGCTGTACTTGATTGATATCCATGGGAGACGTGCACTTTCCTGAAGTTACCACACTTTTTAAGAATAATAAGTTATGAAGTACTCCCTAGGAATAAAGAGAAGAATATTAGATCCCAGTGCTTACAAAGCTCAGCTTTATTAACCTTCAGTCACAAAGCAATTTGCTTTCCTTTAAGCGAAAGATGTTTCTGCTACTGTATTTCCTGGAAAGAATTAGTTAATTAAGCAATGATTAATAATTAAGAGAAATTATTTTCAACAGTTTCATTCTAAACACTGCACAAACACATCTATCCACCTTCTTTTCTCATTCCCTGCATTTCTTAATATTAATTTTTCTGAGTTTGTCTTCCACTAGATGTTTAAAGGACTTTGACCTTGAGCTGAGAAAGGAATGTGGAAGATGTCTGCTAATGCCTGCAACAGCCACCACACACTATAGTTCAATAAATTACAGACACATCTTGGTGATGGAGTTCCAGGGAAGACACCCTAGGAACCTCTTATTATTATATTTTCATTTTTTTTCCCCAGATACAGTTTCTCCCTGTAGCCCTGGCTGTCCTGGAACTCGAATTGTAGACCAGGTTGTCCTTGAACTCAGATCCACCTGCCTCTGCCTCCCAAGTGCTGGGATTAAAGGAGTGCACCACCATCAGGTGGTTATTGGTGCATGGCTTTGGGCCGGGCTTTCTAATCTTCAGTCTCCATCTGGCTCAGCCTTCTGTTATTCAACAGACTTTCTATTCATCCCTCCCTCCAGCCCTCTCTCCCTTCCTTCCTTTCTTCTATTTTTCCTTCTTCCCTCATCCTCCCTCTCCTCCTTTTCTGTTTCTGTCTTTCTTCCCTTTCTCCTTTCTCTCTCCTTCCCTCAACACATTGCTTTGAGAACATGTGAATAAGGCGTGTACAGTTAACTACCCCATCACACTTGAATGTTGTTTTTCTTTCTCATATTTCTTTCCCTTTCTCTTTCTCTCTTTCTTCTCCTCCCCTCTTCTCTTTAAATTTTTTTTTGTTTTGTTTTGTTTTGCTTTTTTGTTTTTGTTTTGAGACAGAATTTCTTTTGTGTAGCTTTGGTCCCTTTCCTGGAACTCACTCTGTAGACCAGGCTGGCCTCGAACTCACAGAGATCCGCCTGGCTCTGCCTCCCGAGTGCTGGGATTAAAGGTGTGTGCCACCACCACCTGGCTCTTTCCTCCTTTTTGCTTTGCATGTTTGTTCTACTCTGTCTTCCTCTTTTTTTTTTGTTCTACTTTTCCTCTTCCTGTTTTCCTCACAATGACTTTTTTTTTTTCATGTGTCTGGACCTCACCAAAGCTGTCCATCATTTTGATAACCAACTTCAGTTCTCAGCCCAACATGGAATCATGAAAGATACCAAGAATCATGAAAGTTGATGGAGAGAAAACCAGTGTTTGTTGAAAAAATAAGCTTAGAAACACCACCCTTAGCTGTTCATGCCTCAAGGCATTTCCACAGTGGAGAGCCTGAGGAAGTGCTGGGAAAGTGTTGTTAGGGCCCCTGTCTTTTAGAAGTGACAATGTCCACTTATGGGGAATGATGAGTCTAGACCTGAAAAATCTCTCAAAATACTCATAGTGTCATGGTTTTGCTCCTTGCTTGCTTATGGTCACTTCAATGACGATGCATGAAAGATTCCAGAGGTATGGTTAAGCAACTCTAAAGCCAGACATGATTGATAAAAGATACCAATCCCAACCAAGTCTTGGCCAAAACATCTCTCTGTTTGTAACAGTTTTGGCTGTCTGAATGCCATATGCCATGCCATTTGGCATTTATCTCCATATGTGTAGAGTCTGATCAACTTTACATGGTCACTTAGAAGTAAGTGTTAGGATTTTGGCTTTGACTTTTACTCTCCCGATGAGTAAAAAGGTAAAACATGTTTATGCTTCTCAGTCTGATAATGGCAGACTCTGGAGAGTTATGGAGAGTAAAGGCAGATTCCCATCAAAAGCATAGGAAAAAAATAGGACTACTTAAAGCAGATATGCTTTACTGATGTATTAGCCATACCAATGGAGAAAAGTTTCCATTTATTTAAGATCTGAAAATAAAGTATAACCAAATGAAGAGATGAACTCATAGGGGAAAACAGGTTTAGACAGAAAATTGATGTGAGACCAGACTGTTGCTTCAAGACCTTGGCATTCATTATTTTTTCTGCAAAGAGTTTGTAGTCCTGAGATTAGCATTTTTTATTTCCATATACTTGAGCATTTTTGAGTGCTATTAAGTATGCCCATAGAAAATTCAGGTCACATGGACTATTTAGATTACACTGGCTAGGCCGTATTTTTGAAACCTCTCTTCGATTTTTTTGCAAGCTAAAATTTTGCAGGTGGTTGAGTGGTAGATGCAAACATCACAATGTGAATATGAGCCAATTAACCAACAACCACATTTTATGAGGTTGCAGCCACCTAATTGTTTTGTGTCTGCAGCTAATTATTTCTGGGAGATATTTCTGCATATGGAAAAGGAGTCTGTTATTATAATTGAGTGTATACAAAACAGAAACTCTGCTGTAAGTACATCAAGGGCACAGATCACATCTTCTCTGTGTTTTATAAACTTCCATAAATCACTCTGGGCCCATGGATTCTAAATGAATATGAACCACTAATGGTGATATGATTCTAGAGTTTGGAAAACAAGTCAAAAGGCTGGCAGTGGTGAATAATAAACAGGATGCAAAATATTGACAAAATTCTAGGTGTTGTTCTTAACTAATTGATGCTTTGCTTATAGGTTTAAAGTATTTCTGGGATAGAAATATGTACTCTAATAAGTTTAATAAAGTTTGAAATTGATAGCCTTAATAACTTGTGTGACCTGCCCAAAGATTTGGGATGCTGCCAGGTTTAACCCCAAGGCACACAATGTCTTTCCCAGTACGTCCCATACTAGTCCCTACACTTGCCCAATTTCTACTTTAAGGTAGAAATTTAGAGGCAGCATATGTCAAGAGAAAAGTTGCCTATTATAATGACCTACACATTGCTGGGCCTAAGGGAGCCCTGACAAATTAATTTTATGGCAGGGTCTAAATGTGCTCTTATAAATTGCTCTGTCCAGACAAAGTAGTGGGCAAGTATGCAGTTTTATGCAGATAGCTTTTATTTTTGTTATTATTGCAGCTGCTCATTGATATTTTAATGCAAGTTTTTATTGAGTTATGCCCCAAGGCTCTTTAAATTGAGGGTTCAATTATTTCTAAAATCTAATAATTAAGTAAATTAATGAGCCTAGTCAGAAATCTGGCAACCTGATTGTAAGGATTACACAAGAAATATTGAATGAGCTAATTTCTCCCATTTTTTTTTACTGGAAGATCTTTTAAAATATCCGAGACTACGTGAGAAAGTCCAGCACTGGGAGTTGCAATCAGTCCATGAATAAACGCATGACAAAGAGATAGCTGTGCACCAAGGTGGATGGCAGGGCAGACCCTGTGATCCAGACTACCCCTGCACCTGAACAACTCTGACTTTCACTAAGTATACTTTTTAAAATGCAAATGAATGTGATGGTTATGTCTTTTTACTTAACGATAGTGGATAAATCATGATCTAGTCAGAAGAATGTGACCACCACAGTGCCTTGAAAAAACATACAATAAGGTCAAAGTTAAAGAAACGAGGAATGTTGACTTCGAGAAGAATAGAGTTTATGCTAATTTTCTCAAAATCTATAACAAGAGAACTACAGTTGGGTTCTGACCTAACAATGGCACTCTTTCTGATTTTTGTGAGGCAGTGACATTAATATTCCTGCAATAAAAAACATAATTCCAATCTTGGAATTTGATGGTTCCTTGGGTTAGCATGAGACTCTTTCACAAAGCTGGGAGACATCAAGGAGCCACTGGTCCCAATCAGCAACATGGTCACAAGGGAAAGCAACCAACGCTCTAATGCTGGGTTTCTAAACTGTGATGATTAATGTCTGCAACTTACAATATGTTCACCATCCAGTGAGTTTATGAAGATAGAATGCCATTTTAAGTTGAGAGCTTCTGTGTTCTATGTCCACAAGTCTTCCCTTTTGTTCATTGGTGGCTATGGCTGTGCCTTAGTTTTGAGGGTCTAGTTTTCTAAGTCCAGCATGAAAAAGTAGGTTATTTCTGCTGGGTATGGATCCCACATCATTTCTATTTAAACCCAGCTAGCAAGTGGTCTTCTAACTCAGGTTACAGATTCTGATTTTGGCCTTGATAACTTGTAGGATCCACTTTGTGCTTGACAATCAGTTTTCTGATTCTGTAACAAATATGTGAGATAATCAGTTTATAAAGATGAAGGTATTTTTATGCTAAAAATGTCTATTCTGCAATTCCATTGCCTTGTTGCTTTGGATCTGGGGCAATAAAGGCCATCAAGTGGAGCAAAACTGGTTGCCTCAGTGTCTTAATAGGAGGAAAATAGAGGAAGAGACTGGAGTCCCACATTCTTCTTCAAGGGTCTGCTTTCATGACCGAAAACCACATACTTGACCTAACCTCTTAAAGTTTCCATCATTCCAGGGAGTCCTGCAGTTGGAGAGAAAGCAAGTAAGCTGAGCTACTAACGTGTTAAAGACATGAAAGTTTAGAACCAAAGACCAGGGAAGGATCCAAGAGATAGAAAATTACTGAGAAGAACCATTAAGTTGTGTTTTTTACCCATTTAACTATATTGGACTTTTGTTATAAGTTATTGGGTGTGGGAAGAAAGAAACTCAATTAGATATCGATAAGAGATTTTCACTAAACAGATCCTGTAAGTTTCTTGGCAAAATCAGACTAAATAAATCTATGACAGGCTCCATGGTAAAGGGATGTTATCACAACAAAAGATTCATTGTTGGTGGGTGTGGTGACACACACCTTTATTCCCAGCAGAGGCAGAGGCAGGCAGATCTCTGAGTTTAAGGCCAGACTAGTCTACAGAGTGAGTTCCAGAACAGCCAGGGCTACACAGGGAAACCCTGTCTCAAACAAACAAACAAACAAAATGAAACCAAACAAAACAAAACTCACTGTCAGGCTATAGAAGTGATCTCCAAAAATCAAAAAAGGCAGTTTTGAAGTAATCTAATAAAACAGTTGAGTGGGAAGCTTTAACAATCACATTACAAAAGAAAATGGCCAAATGGATGATAAATGCAAAATTGTACTTATAAATCATTGTTCTCAATAGCCTTAATTAATAGAGAAATAAAAATGAAAACCACAACATCACATCATCATACAGCTATAGAGTGACTACACTTACGCATATATACTCATGACCCTGGACCTCCAATTCTAAGGTTTTACTCAACAGAAACCCATCAAGATGTTTTCCAAAGTCCATGATCCTTCCAGCATTGCTTGTAGTAGCCTCTAGATAGAACAATCCAGATGACTATGAGCAATGGAATAGGGATAGATGGCATGTTTATTCAGCATTTAAAAATAAGAAGATAGCCTCACTACTATGTGCCTATGTGCAAGAGCATAGAAAGCTCTCCAAACACAGTGTTGAAAGAAAGAGCTGCATGTGCAAAGTACATTTCACACACTCATTCAGAGCATAGCAGAGTTCGAAAACTCATGGAATCATCAATAGAGTGCTTATTTTTGAGGAGTGAATGAGTAGGAAGAACAGTAAGGAAGAGTCCCAGAGTGCTTACCATGTTCTATATTTGTGTTTGTCAAATATTAGCATGCATTGGAGATGTTTTGAAATTGTACTGAAAAGTACATTTTCGTTCACTAGATTTGGTGGGACCTAATAGCCTGCATTTCTAACAATTACCCTTGAAATGAACAGATTGTGGGATGCAAGTTTGATATCTTCTTCTGAATGATACACAAGTTTACTTGTAAGATTCCATCCAATGTCTAGGTACCTATGATTTATGTACTTCTTGTATTTATGTTATACATCAATTAAAAATCTACGTAATTGATGGAGTGGTTCTTCAAGGAGTTAGATGGGTAGGAGACATGGAAAGGTGAATGTACTCGTGATATCTTGTACACATTTAAGAAATTTTCAAAGACTGTTTTTGAACTGTGTATATAAGACTACTGTTTCTCAGAGTAGATATTTGGAGTGAAAATTTTATTTGTAGTTTTAAAAAGATTTATTTTTATGATTTTTAAGTGATGGGTAGGTGTATATGTCAGTGTACATATGAACATGTAAATGCACATGCCCGTAGAGGACAAAGGTATAAGATTCCCTTGGAGCTAGAGTTACAGGCAGTTGTGAGCTTCCCAAAGTGGGTGCTGTGAACCAAAGACAGGTCATCTGTGACTTAAGATTACTGTTGAATATCTCTCAAGATTCAATAATTTGTTGTAGGAAAAGCCTCCCTATGTAGCCTTGCATAGCCAGAAACTCATTATGTAAACCAGACAGGCTTCAGACTCACAGAGATCCTCCTGTCTCTGCTTCCTTAAAGGAATGTGCCACCCCACTCAGCTAAAGTGCATTTTTGTGACAGATACAAATTGAAAACTGGATAGGTTTTTAATAAAAACAATATAAACTAACTTTGAAAACTGTAAGTCAGTAATATGCTTAAACAGAGAAGAAAAACAAAACAAAAAAAAACCCTCAAAGACCATGTCTGCAAAGGAGCCAGCTCATACAGGAGCAGATGGCTTTGGTCTTGGGAACATAATAGAAATCCCCACCTCTTACTACGGGAACCAATGACCTAAAACATTATTAGTCTTTTTGCCCAGTTTGATGTTCAAATTGCAAGGAAAAGTTACTCAGTCACGTAGCTTAGGAAGAGCCTGATTGTGATGATATATTGTATCCCCCAATATATTGTGCATCCTAATAAACTTATCTGGGGTCAGAAAACAGAACAGCCACTAGATAGACATAGAGGCCAGAAAATGGTGGCACACACACCTTTAATCCTAACACTTGGGAGGCAGAGATCCATCCGGATCTCTGTGAGCTCAAAGCTACACTGGAAACAGCCAGGCATAGTGACACATGCCTTTAATCCCAGGAAGTGTTGGCAGAAAGCAGAAAGGTATATAAGACATAAAAACCAGGAACTAGAGCTGGTTAAGCTTTTAGGCTTTGAGCAGCACAGTTCAGCTGAGATCCATTTAGATGAGGACTCAGAAGCTTCCAGTCTGAGGAAACAGAATCAGCTGAGGAATTGGCAAGGTGAGGTTGGCTGTGGCTTGTTCTGCTTCTCTGATCTCCCAGCCTTCACCCCAATACCTGGCTTCTGTTTGATTTTATTAATAAGCCCTTTTAAGATTCGTGCTACAGTACCTGACTGACAGAACTTCACTATCGTCCACCTGAGGTGGAGGCACTGCTTTCCCGAGAACAACTGATCCATTTCTAAGAGACGCTGGGATTGGTGCAGAGTGAGAAGTCAAACAAAGGGCAGTTACCAGGCTTCCTTCTTACTCTGCGACAGTCCTTGTGTCTCCCCTCTGCCACTCTGCTCTTTCAGTAACTTTTACAAACTTGCTCCCTTTGCTGCAATGGACTCCATGACAAAGAGCCTGTGTATGATGGCGAGTTAGCAATAGCGCTGGTCCAGGATTCATACATGGATTGATATGGCCAGCACAATTTACTCTGGGATGATGTAATACTTGCCAGTGGAATTCTGGGAAGAGATTTGAAAATAGCAATAAACAAACATTGTCCTTACTAGAAGTGATGGCGGTTCTTAGTTATTTCTATTTTTAGTCTGCAGAGAGGCATCAATCTGATGTAAACATAGATTGCTGGTAGAAGATTCTGTTTCTACTGAACTCCTGTAGAGGTGTGAGGAGCATGTATCAGGAGAGCTCGGCTGTTCAGTTTTGTAAATCCCTTGGGGGTAGTGATGGAAGTTAGCTGTCGGCATATGCCGTTAGATAGTCCAGCAGTTATTAATTTGTAATAATGGCCAACTGCCTGTTTCCCACCCCTAAGGAAACATGGAAAAGTGTTTGGGATCCATCTGGGTAGAAAGCACAGCCCGGGCATGAGATCATTATCACCCGTGACACATTGAGGTCACGTTTCTTCCACGTTTTTTAAGTTCCGTTGAACCAGGGATTGATTGTTAATGAAGGATTTCCATTGGATAACTTTGTTTTTTCTGTTTCATGTTTCAAGATGCCTGCCTGGATTGTATTAGCATTGCGACAATTTACCCAAGAGGGTTTTGTTTCTTAACTTAATTGGAAAGGGGCATGAGGAGAGTGGTCGTCTTTGTGGGAAACAAGATTTCTTTTAACTCCACTATTGTAATTGTGTGTGCAAGAAGCTATAGAAGTCGGGGTTTTGTTTTTATTTTTGTTTTTGTTTTTTGGTGTTGGTTGGTTGGTTGGTTGGTTGGGTATTTTGTTGTTGTTTTATTTGTTTGTTTTGGGTCTGTTATTTTTTTAATAGTTAACTTTATTTGATGCTCTTCAAACTTTGGTCTGTAAAAAATGTCACAAACATATTTGTTAGGCAGATATCAAAGCCAGCAAGCAGCCTTTTATTATTCAGAGTTACTGTCAGAAAAGAAAAACTAGTAAGGGACATATTGGAAATAATCAAAGCCTTGATGGAAGAGAGGAAAATTCAATTTTTGAAAGGCAGTTTTCTTTTTGCCTTGATTACTTATCACCACCTCATTTAGCTCTTTAGAATTCTTGCTATCATCATTCTTTTACATTCTTCTTTTTTTTTCTTTGTGATAATGATTTCAACGTATGCTGACTCCAAGACAGCATGGGGTTATTTCATCAAATTTACAGAAAAAAAACGGTGTTAATAAATATGAAAAGTTACTTATTTCCCCTGGATTTCGGTGTACTTTTTGATAGCCAGTCCCACCCTCCTCCTTTGCAAGCCAACGTCTGTGGCGGGATGAGTGATGAATCTTCAAGTTCATTGTCACCTACCTCTGTGTTCCACATTTCACATCAATGAACTCAATGTTGCAGAGTAGTAAACCCCAACTCTTTGTCAGTACTGTTATATGTTGACTTCCCTATTTACAATTTGACAGATGCCATGGTGGTATATGGCACTAGGAAGCCATTTTTTTTAACGTATCAGCAAACTGGGTTATGTAAAAATATCATGGCATCTCTGGGAGGTAACTGTTCAAAGCTTTATCCAATCTATGAAATTAGGCCCCTTCTACTCTTTCTCACAGATTCCATGGACATCCAGATGTGAAATAGTCTGAGAAAATGTTCAGTATCCTTAGTCATTCATTCCGGAACAAGCCATTGTTTCTGAGAAGAGTTGTCTTAGTTTCTTTGACAGTTGTAAGAAAAAAACTCTGGCAAAAAGAACTTAAGGGAAAAAAGGATCATTTCAGCTCACAGTTCCAGAGTAGAGTCTACCATAGTTGGAAAGGCAAAGGGACATGATCCTGAAGACACTGTTCTCTTCATACCCACAGTCAATAAGCAGATACACTATGCTGCTCCACTTCTTTTTTCTACTTATATCGCCCAAGTTCCTAGCTAAGGAATGGAGACACACACAGTGGCCTGGCCTTCCCATCCCACTCAGTACAATCAAGATAATCCCTTCAGGTATGCCCAGGGGCCCATCAACTAGGTAATTCTAGATTATTTTAAGTAGACAACACTAACAATCAAGATTGGTTATAAGACAAATTAGCTATTACTCAACCTTAAGTAAGAAAAATAGGTCTCATGGTTCCATGTACTCAGCAAAAATGTACAGGGACACAATGTACAGGGACTCTACAGTGGACTTCCCTTTTCAACACACCAGTCAGGGAAAAATACTAAAAACATTTTCATATATTATCAAATATTTCTATTTGTAATATCTAAAAATCAAATATATGTTGCATATAAAACTAAAGGGATATCTCAACATAAAGATTTTTAGTAAGGGTGAGCATTTCTAATTTGTCATTTTAAAAAGTCTAATTACACTCTATCAGTTATTTCTGAAAACAAGTGCTGCAGTCTGCAGACAACGGGAGGTGGAAGCAGGGGAAGCTCCACAGACCCCAGACTTCTCCTGAAGAATGTGGAGAGAAGAAAGGCTGGAGAACACCAGCTTTCATTCCTGATGTTTTCCTCTCCTCAATATTCTTATAAGGCCTAGAACACTTAGAAAAAAGGCTAACTACCCTGGACAACAGGAAATAACTGTAACAGTCTGTCACCACACACAAAGTTCATAGTGTCACTGGTAACTTTCCCATGGGTTAAATAGGGTGTGAGACAGAGCAAATTTCTTCTGGGAGAGGGTTATTGCTAGAACTATAGAAGCTTTGGGTTTTTCAACTGAAGAGTGGAAAAAATAATCAATAGGAGAAAAACTGCCATTTATTGTATCACAAGGGGCTAAATTTTCTCTAGGAAAGGGAATGGGGGAGATGGCTTCCAGTTCAGACAGGTCTAGACAATGAGATCACAGTGATTTTTGTTGTACAAAGCAGCTTTGGCCCATAGATGTGGGGAGAACATATCCCTGTATCCCTGGCACCGGCTTCCCCAACTCCGTATTCTCTGTGAGGTTGCTTGGCTTTCCACAAGTTTGTTTGGAACCTGACATGGAGAGTCTGTCATGTACTGTGCACATATCTTGCCCAGAGGAAATAAGAGAACATTCACACTGCACTGTCTTTTAGAGTTTCTCAACTTCTCTGTTTCAAACACCAGACAACACATCCAGTTAATTTTTTCTATTAGGGTATTCTAGAGAAAAGTGTTAGGATCTAAATTCAAAAATCTAGAAAATTTAGAAATGTTCCTAAACAATTAAACTTCTCCAACATCATTTTGTTCTACCTTTTAAAAAAAATTATATAACTTAGAAAAGGGCTCTGTAAGACAAATTGCTAAACGGTCTTATTAATAAAAAACCCAGAGCCAGATATGGGGGTAAAAACTGAGAGATCAGGGAAGCAGAAAGAAGCCAGCCACATTCTTACCGCTAGATTTTTCTCAGATCCTCAGATAAACTTTATTGGGGTGCACGAATTAAATATCACCATAGGGGTCCTGCCCTGAACCCCAAATATACCAGGGGCAGCATGATATAAATGTCATTTAAGTACTATTATAATGGTACCATTAAGTACCATTATACACGGTGTAAAAAATGTCATATTTAATTGAGTATGAAGCATTTCTTACTGAAGCAGCTAGACATATAGCTTTTTCCAAGCTATAATTCTGTGTGTGGTATGCAAATACTGTCACCATCCCCCAAAGGCACATGTCTTACATGTTTTCTACATTCTTTCAGTGAGGGTGTACATAGGTGTAAAATACATACAGCAAAATTGCTGAAGCATGTGAGAGAGAGGGGTTAACAGACTCCCACCCCAATCCCCCACCGTTTCATCAGTGCTTAAGATTTCAAGACAAGCTTCTCTTTGTTTTCTCTCCGTTAACACTGAATCCTAACCTCATCAGGGAAGACAGGGTAGGACACCACAAACTTACCGTGTCTCAATTACAGCTACAACAAAGAAGATGTATGGCCGACTTTCCATGCTTGGCTGTCCCTTCTTACTTCAGAAGATACTTGCCTGTAGGAGTCTTGTGCTGTGGATATTGCTCTATATAAATAAAACACTGATGGCCAGTGACCAGGCAGGAAGTAGGTTGCCAAGCAGGAAGTAGGTGGGACAAGGAGAGAGGAGAATTCTGGGAAGCGGAAGGCTGAGGGGGAGACACTGCAGCCACCGCCAAGACAAGCAGCATGTGAAGACGCCGGTAAGCCACCAGCCACGTGGCAAGGTATAGATTTATAAAAATGGGTTAATTTAAGATATAAGAACAGTTAGCAAGAAGCCTGCCACGGCCATACAGTTTATAAGTATTATAAGCGTCTGAGTGATTATTTTATACGTGGATTGTGGGACTGCAGGGCTTGGGGATCCTGGAGAGAAGCCCTCCAGAAACAGTCTGGTAGCAAATGGGCAGTGGAAGGCTTGTGTTGTCATGATCTTCCAACTTCAGTAGCCTAGTCTGATATCCAGTGGAAGATCCTGCAGGGCAGAAAAGTTCACATCATTCAGTCTGCTTCACCTTCTCTTTTGGCATTTGAAAGTGTCTTGATCACCTCCATCTTGCCTCCTTTCTCCAATTTAAGAGTGACCTTTTAGGGCCTGCCACATGGTTCCGTCGGTAAAGGAAGCTGCTACCAAGTTTGATGATCAAAGGGACCCACATGGTAGAAGGAAAGAACATCCTAGCAGTTAGTTCTCTTCTGATCTCCACTCATATGCAATAGCACATATACACATATAAGCATGCACACACACACACACACACACACACACACACACACACACACACTAAATATAATTTTAAAAAATGACTCTTGTAGACTAAACAGTCCTACACTGAAGTGTTTACAGCCAACTCTGTCCCCCCTTACACCTTGTAAACATGCTATAAAAAGAGCTTGTTTTTTCAGATTAAGGGGAAAAAAGAATCATGAGACCAGAACTAGCCTCTGTGGGCATAATTCTGCCAAGTAACTTCCAGAAATTTTTGCTAATTTGCTTCTGAGAGGCCACAGAAGTGAGAAGTTCATGGGATGCACCCTCTCAATGCTTACACTAACAAACAACAAACAAACAAATGTCCACAGTACCAAGAGCAGACATGGTAGAGCCATGTCATTTTCTGTGTCACAGAAAAGGTCAAAGCATGATTCTCTTTCCAACTTTGACCATTTTATCCTTGCACAAGGCAAGCACGCTATACTGAGCTACATTCCAACTTAGCTGTGTATTCTTCCTTCTCACCTACAACAAACTTTTTACAGTCTTAAAATGTTGCCCCTCTTCCATATTTCTAAGAGGATTTATCAAGGTACATAAATGTGGATTCATTTTTCCTACTTTTGTACTCACTCTCAGATGAAACTGCACTTGAGGAGGAAGCCCTCATGTGACATCTATACCACCAGGGGACTGGTCTTTTTAGTGACAGCTCTGGCTAAGTAGGTTTCCTGAATAGCTATGGCCTTCATGGAGCTGTTTTTCTTTGCACTTCATAAAATAGCATAGAGTGGGAATACTGTTCTGTTAACAAAGAAAATTAAAATCATGAAATTTGTATGAAAATGAAGGGACTTAGAATATATAATTTTAAGCTAGGTCAAAGAAACTCAAATGGGGAAAAAAAAGTGCCTGTTCACTCTTATATTCAGATCCTACCTATAATATCTATGCATTTATATGTAAATAGATGTGAGCATGGGCAAACCAAGACATTTAGAAAGGAATGAAAGAAGGGTAATACTAAGTGATGAGGAAGGGTGGAATGCAGGCAAAGAGACATGAGTCTCAGAAGAGGTTACAAAGCTAATTGTTATTCTAGTTTCAACTCTGTTATAGTTTTGTTTGTTTGTTTATTTATATATTTACTTATTTGTGTGTGTGTGTATATGTGTGTGTGTGTTTGTGTGTGTGTGGTGGGCAGGTGCAAAAAAATTCATTGATACTAAAAGTGTAAGTCTCTAGGTAAAGCTCTGTGGCATCAGAATGGCAATTTTGCCTGTATAGAGGTTCACTGAGACATGTTTCAGACTGGCTCCTGTTTGTTTAAGTTGTTCCCTTAATCTAACTGATTCTGGTTTTTTTTTTTTTTTTTTTTTTTTTTAGTTCATTTTTTTAAGCAGCATCTAAACAAATTCCATCTAAGCCACTAGTTTATGCAATCCATAAATTATATGTTTATTTCACCATTTATTTTTTAAAATGAAAATTGGAGCCTATCTTAGCAAGGTCAAAAGGTCAAAATCAAAAGGAATAGTTGGGGACAGAGTTGTAGACTCATGACTTTGCTAAAGTTCAGGAGTCCTTTGACGACCAAGTTTCCTAGTGTTCAGAGAAAAGAGTATAAGAACAGAGGAGTTAAGGGCTTGCTAGTGTCCTTAGCCAAGCTTAGGGCACCTTTAAATAAGGTTTCTATACTGCCCTGAACCCAGCCTGTTCCAGGAAGAGCAGGAAGAGAGCAATGCTTCCCTAGAGAGCTTGAGGCTCACCCAAGTCTAGACATCACTAGAGTAAATAACTAGCTAATGTCGATTTACTTGTATTTATTGCTGTGGGACATGTGAGGCAGCTCCTCAAGAGAACTAAGATATTCTCCCAGTTAGACAACTGTTATGAAGCCTCATGTGTCTCAAGCTGTGCAGCCCAAAGTGTATTTTGGAAGCAAGATTAAATTCAGTACTCTATTCCCTATAGCAAATTTGATTAAAATTTGTTTTTAGATGCTTTGAATAGATATTGATGAGGGAATGACTTTGCAATGGTAACAGCAATGGATTCTAGAAAGCTCCGTGGCAATGGGAAAGTTTTCACCTAATGATTGTCTTCCTGGTAGTTTAGACATCTACTATATTTCAGAGAATTGTCCCCAGTTGTACATTTGTGGTTTTTGGAAAAGAATTCTGGAAGGCTGAAGCAAATTTCATGGCTACTACAATTTTGTGTCCAGATTAAAATATGAACATGATTTAAAAAGAAAATCAAGTAGAATGAGAGGACACGTGGATTTCCAAAGTAATTTATCCACTCAGAGTCCTCTGCTTAGAAAAACCATGCTGGCCCTTGTCTTGCATCTATCTGATGGTATAGGGGTGATGTATGAATCATCTCATTTATGAATATTATTGATAATTAACCCTCACTAGGAAAAAATATACAGCCTGTTAAGAATCCCATTTCCTTAGCCCATCTACTGTGTGTGTGTGTGTGTGTGTGTGCACGAACGCATGCCTGTGTCTATGTATTTGTGTATGTCAGAGAGCTAGAAAGAGGAACTGTTATGAGAGGAAAGGAATGCATCTCAAGGGAAGGAGGCAAAAGAGGGAAAATATGGGACACATGTCACATGAAAGTCCAGGGCAGATTATTTAGAAGGAATGAAGGATACCATATGGAATGGGAGATGGGACAAGGGTTAGGGAAGTGGATGGATTAAAACAAAGTGTAATGATTCACATGTATTTAAATGGCCCAATAAATCCTATTACTTTATGTTAACCTAAACTTAATTTAAAAGAAAAATATTTCAAAATAAGACAACGGCATTAAAAATGATTTATGTTAGCATTCAAGGTGAAATATATCTGTTTCCCTACTTTTCTGATTTGTTTGCTGCTGATGCTCCCGTTACTGCATATCTGTAATAATGACTGCTGCCATGTTTGCATGTTTCCTTTTCTTCCTCCAGACATGAATTAGCTAAGAACATAATATTTTTGTTTCCTTTGAGGAATTAAAAGTGTGTCTCTAAATCAACCTGGACGTAGGAGTGTGTATGAATGTGCACATACATGTCTATGTATTTAAACCTGGGTCCCACATAGAAAGGAAAGTCTGCATCACTCATCTTTCTGACTCTCATTATTTAGCTTCACATAATAGGGTCCATTTTCACCCATTTTCCTGCAAATGTCCTGATTTTAGGTTCCTTTAAGGCTGCATAAAATTCCATTGTGTACACACACCACATTTTTTTTTATCCATATTTCTAGACATCTAGGCTCTTACCAGTTTTTGGCTATTGGCAACAGGGCAGTAATGCACATGGATATGCAAGTATCTGTGCTATGTACATTTAAAATAGTTTGGATATTAACCTGAGTAGTATAACTGAGTCATATTGTAGTTTTAGTTTTAGGATTTTTTTTTTTTTTTTTTTTTATTGCAAAGCCTTTATCTGATTTCCATAATGGTTGCTCAAGATCACATATTCATTTAGGTAGTTTCATTCTGGGATGCAAGGTTGGCTAAATCAGTATATATAATGCAGTACATACATTGATTTAAGGACAGATATCACAATATCTTCTCAGGAGATGCAGGGGAAGTCTGGCAAAGATCAACATCTTTTCCTGCTAGAAGTCTCAAAGAAACTGGGAGTAGAGAGATTCTCCAATTGAACAAAGTTTGTAAGTGACAAACTTAAAGATAACTTAAAGTAAATGGGAAACTAAGAACTTTTTTTTAAAAAAAAATGTGGTGGTTTGAAGGAAGATGCCCTCCACCCTGGGCTCACAGGGAGTGGCACTGTTGGGAGGTGTGGCTTTGCTGGAATGGATGTGGCAGTGTTGGGATGTGTCACTGGGGGTGGGGCTTGGGGTTTCAGATGTTCAAGCCATGCCCTAAAGCTACAAATGGCGCCCGAACATGGGGCTAAAGAAAAAAAGGGCTAAAGAAAAAAGGGCTAAAGAAAAAAAGGGAAGAAAAAAAAGAGGGACTAAAGAAAAAGGACAAATGAACAGGGATAAAGGCCGGTGTTAAAAAAGAAAAAAAATATATATATATATACTAAAGACAAAGTCCCTTAACCAAGAGGCGCTCCAATAAAGTGTGATCTGAGAAGAATCCTCACGTGGTGGTAAAGAGGATTCAGAACTCAACACACGGAGCGGTGACGTCTTTAAGTTCTCCAGGAACGGTGACGTCGGTAAACGCCCCACAGTTCCTAATTCTCTCTCTGAAATGAGCGGCAGCCGCCGGTTTGAGTTACTGGCGGGTTCCTAGTGTGTGTGCTTGACCTGCAGTATGGCGGGAATGAGGCCTCTGCAAGTGGCACATTAAGCTGTGTGGTGGATTTAGCCTTTGCTAGTTACAAAACAAAAAAGGTTTCTGGGCTACACACTGCTTGGATAAAAGCACAGACCCACGATGGCTCCCAGAGCTGGTGGAAAACGTACCACCGCCATGTTGGGAAGCTGAGGTGGGCGGAGCCAGCAGCCACAGAGCTGTTTCAGGCTTAGAAGGCTACAGTTTAAAGCAATAAGTTTGCAATAAGACAGATTCAGATGGAACAAGACTTTAAATGCTTTACAATGTGTGTAAAAATGTACATAGGCTTGGAAGAGAGAGGAAAAGGAACATAGACAGTTATAAAAAGAAATAGAAAGTTTAAAAAAAATAAAGTCTTTAAAGAGAAAGTAAAAGTAATATAAAAAATAAGCCATGTAAAGATGGATATCACACAGAGAGTCTGGATTGTGTTGTCTTTGGGATTTTTAACTGCAGAAAGACATGTGATTGTAGAGACTGCTCAGTTAAATCAATGTGTATATTTTGAAGGTATTTCAATTTTGAAATTTATGTCTAAGGATGTGTTGCTTTGGAAAGGAGATTCTGCTTTTGTTTCCACAGAAAGCCAGAGGCTGTGGATTTGTTCCAGATTAAGATACATCAGGTTTGACCAGCCAAGACCACCTGAAAGGTCTCCGATGACACCATGGCCCAGATGATCCAACATCCAGAATCGTTTCAAGGCAACTGGCTCAGATGATACGGTCTCACGGACTACTCCATGAACCTAAAATTTTCTTTGTATCCCCATAAGATACAGCGCCCCCCTCCAGCAGGAAGTAGTTAAGAGAAGCTACGCCCAAATTCCCAAATATACCAAGCTGGCTTTGGAGATGTGTAAAAGTTAAAACCTTCCTTTTTTAAAAAAAAAAAAAGGGGGAAGTGCTGTGGGATGATTTGTATGTCCTGTGGGAGCCCTTCTTGGGTTCCTTGTGGCGTTACCCAGCAGGTCCATATAGAGGATGATTAGGACCATGGGCCTGAGTGCAGGTGTTTGAGATGGTCTGCACTTGGCTGTGCTGGGGGATGGTCTGTATGTCAAGTTGTTCTGATTGATAAATAAATAAAACCTGATCGGCCGTGGCTAGGCAGGAAAGATAGGTGGGACTAACAGAGAGGAGAAATAAAAGGACAGGAGGGCAGAAGGACTTGCTGCAGCCACCGCAATGACCAGAGATGCTGCAGCCGCCGCCATGACCAGAGACACTGCAGCTGCCGCCATGACAAGAAGCATGTGAAGTCGCCGGTAAGCCACCAGCCACGTGGCAATGCATAGATAAAAGGAAATGGTTAATTTAAGATAAAGGAACAGTTAGCAAGAAGCCTGCCACGGCCATACAGTTTGAAAGCAATATAAGTGTCTGTGTTTACTTGGTTGGGTCTGAGCGGCTGTGGGACTGGCGGGTGGCAGAGGTTTGTCCTGACTGTGGGCAAGGCAGAAAAAACTCTAAAGCTACATGCCCAGTGTGGCTCAAGGTTTCTTCCTGCTGCCCGAGGATCAAGATGTAGAATTCTCAGCTACCATGTCTGCCTGCATGTCACCAAGCTTCCCTCCATTGTGATAATGGACTAAACCTCTAAACTTTAAGCCAGCCCCAATTAAATGTTTTCCTTTTCAAGAATTACCATGGTCATGGTGTCTCTTCACAGCAATAAAAACCTGACTTAGACAATGCAGAACCAGACAAGACTTCTCACTTCACTCTTATTCAATACAGTGCTTGAACTTTTAGCTAGAGAAATAAACCAAAAAGAGTTAGAATAGGAAAAAAAGAAATCAAATTATTCCTGTTTACAGATAACATGGCCTTAGTCTCAAAAGAACCTAAAAACTCCACTGGAAACTCTAATGCCTACAAAACACTTCCAGTCAAAGAGTAGGGTGGGAAGTCAGCATACAGAAACCAGTAGCTTTTCTATATATCAACTATCCTGCTGAGAAAGAAATTAGAAGGAATGAATCTCATTCACAAGAGCTTAAGCACACATATACAACAACAACGACAAAACTCTAGGAATATAACTAACTTAAAAAAATCAAAGACTTTATACAGTCAAACCATCAAGACATTGAAAATGGAAATAGAAGAAGACCAGAGAAGATAAAAAGGCACCCTCCTCCATGCTCATGGTTTGGCACAATTAACATTGTGAAAATGACTATGTTACCAAAAGCGATGTGCACATTCAACTCAATCTTCAAATTCCAATGATACTCTACTCAGAACTAGAAAAACAATCTCTAGATTCATACTGAAGCATAGAAGACCCTAGCTAGCCAGGTGATGGACACGTATCAGAATGAGCAATGCTAAGTCTCAAAATATTTGACCTCAAATTATTACAGAGTCATGGGAACAGAAAAAAAAAAAAAAAAAAAAAAAAAAAAAAAAAAAAAAAACATGGCACTGACACAAAACCAGAGCTGCAAGCTAATCGAATAGAATTGAGCATGTAAAAATAAGGCCACACAGCTATGGCTGCATAATTAAGCTTGTTTTGAAGGGCTGTATGTAAACCCACAATTGTATTTCTTCATGATATGTTTCCATGCTTTAACTCACTTTAATTTGGCTAAAGATTTTGAACATTGTTGTATGTATATTTCAGGCATTTGTGCATCTTTGTTTTAAAGATATCCTGTAGTCAAAAGTTTCTCCAGTCTTGCCTGGCCCTCCACTATCCAGACAAATCTCTCTCACCTGTAACCCTGCAACTTTTCAGACCCAAGTAAACACACAGAGGCTCATATTATTTACGAACTATGGCAGCCTCTTGCTAGTTCGCTCTTATACTTTAAATTAATCAATTTCTATTAATCTATATGTTGCCACATGCTCCATGGCTTACTGGTCTGCTGGCATGTTGTTCCTTGGGCAGCAGACTAGCATCTCTCCTCAGACTCTGCCTTTCTCTTTCCTGTCTCTCTCCTTGGGTTTCTCACCTGCCACTAAGCTGCCTTGCCATATGCTAAAGCAGCTTATTTATTAACCAATGGGAACAACATATATTCACAGTGTATAGAAAGATATCCCCTAGTGTGGGAGCCCATTTTCAGGTTCCTTGTGGCTTTACCCAGCATGTCCGCATAGAGGATGATTAGGACCACGAGCCTGAGTGCAGGTGTCTGAGATGGTCTGCACTTGGCTGTGCTGGGGGAGGAGGTCTTTTGCTCCACCCCTTGGCATCTCTATAAATACCCTGGGACAGAGACAGTCAGAGCCCGTTGGAAAAGGTTCCAGGCCCTCTCGAGGCTATCCTTTATTTTCTATCTGTTTATCTCCACAATATTCTCCACAATAAAAATCCTTCTATCTAATATTTCCTGCTGCTCACACTCAAGAAAACTCTGGGGAGCTGTGGGGTTGGTGGGTAAATGCCCCACACCCCAGCAGTATCAATGTAAAATATTTTAAGCAAGTTGTTCTTTAAAAGTAGGTTCATTAATCTGCCCTTTTATCTTATCATCTCTATATCCTCTTATATATCTATATCATATCCCCTTTTCTTTTTTAGAAAGAGATCACATTTATAATCAATCTGTTTTAAATAAAAATATTGGTTTTTCTCTATCCCACACCAGAGGGCTCTTCTGATTTGAGACAGAAGAATCTCTTAACCATTTTTTTTAAGCAATATGTCTGGGTTTAGATGGGGAGTGAGCCAATTCCACCTCTAAAGCCAGCTTGGTATATTTGGGAATTTGGGCGTAGCATCTCTTACTACTTCCTGCTGGAGGGGGACGCTGTATCTCATGGGAACGCAAAGAAAATTTTAGGCCTATGGGGTAATCTTTGAGGCTGTATTGTGTGAACCTGTTGCCTTGAAACAGCTCTGGATGTTGAATCATCTGGGCCATGGTGTCATTGGAGACCTTTCAGGGGGTCTTGGCTGGTGAAACCTGATGTATCTTAATCTGGAACAAATCCACAGCCTCTGGCTTTCTGTGGAAACAAAAGCAGAACCTCTTTTCCAAAGCAACATATCCTTAAATCCAAATTTTGAAGTCATGGTACCTTTAAAATATACATTTTGGCATAACTGAACAACTTTTGCAATCAAATGTTTTTCTTCAGTTATGAATATCAAAGAGAACATAATCCAGATTCTCTGTGTGGTAGCCATCTTTACGTGGCTTATTTTTTATATTACCTTGAGCCTATTGCTTTAAACTGTACCATTCTAAGACTGAAATGGCCGTGTGGCTGCTGGCTCCGCCCATTTCAGCTTACCAGCATGGCGTTTTCTGCCAGTTCTGTGAGTCATCAAGTCTCAGAAATAATGGGTCTACGCTTTTATCAAAGCAGCGTGTAGCCCAGAAACTTTAATTTTTTTTAAAGTAAAAAAGTCTAGTAAAGACTAAATCTACCACACAGCATAATGTGCCGCTGGCAGACAGCTCATTTCCGCCATACTGCTGGTCAAATGCACACGCCAGGAACCCACCAGTGTTCAAACCCGCGTTTTGTGGCGTCTAGCTGCCAGTATGAGACAAGAAGCACAACCTGGTTTTGGCTCGGTTTAGAATTGGTTATTAAATATTCTCAGGTTTAAGGTGGAAACTCGAGCCGTTGGGCGCCATTTGTTGCTGGAGGGCTTTTCTCCAGGTTCCACCAAACCCCGCAATCCCACAATCCAAGTATAAAATAATCACTTAGACGCTTATAATATTTATAAACTGTATGGCCATGGCAGGCTTCTTGCTAACTGTTCCTATATCTTAAATTAACCCATTTTTATAAATCTATACCTTGCCATGTGGCTGGTGGCTTACCGGCGTCTTTACATGCTGCTTCTCCCTGCGGTGGCTGCAATGTCTCTCCTCCTTCTTCCTGTTTCCCCAATTCTCCTCTCTCTTTGTCCCACCTATACTTCCTGCCTGGTCACTGGCCATCAGTGTTTTATTTATATAGAGTGATATCCACAGCAACTACCCTTTGTTAAACACGCTGTCTTTTCTCCAGGGTGTGTTTTTGACATTTTTTTTTCTTAAAAAATTAGATGACTATAGCTGCCCAGGTTTATTTCTATTCTATGGTGTTTTTCTCTCTCTCTGTCTCTCTCTGTGTATGTAAGCAACTGTAATGTTTTATTACTATAGCTCTGTAGTATGCTTTAAAGTCAAGTTGTTCTTACTACAACTCTAGTTGTTCTTATTACTAAAAACCTGGAGTCAGATATCAGTGTAAATGCTGAAAAATCAGAGAAGTAAAGAAGCCAGCCACTAGAGATACTCTTACTTCTACTGAATCCTCAATCCAAAAAGGAGCTGAGCTCCATTCTTCTGCCTTATATTCCTCTCTCTGCCCAGCCATATCACTTCCTGTCTCCACCTCCCTAGGGATGGGATTAATGGCATGTCCCTCCCAAGCACTGGGATTAAAGGTATGTGCCACCACTGCCTGGCCTATGCCTGGCCTCCATGGTTAACTAGTGGCTAGCTGTGCACTCTGATCGCCAGGCAAGCTTTTATTTGTTAACACACAAAATACCATTACATATTTTGATATTTCTGTCACTACCCTTTTTATTCAAGATTGTTTTGGCTGTTCAGGGTCATTTTATTTTATATAATTTTAAAAATATTTCTCTACTTCTGTGGGGTATGTCTTTGGAATTTTGATAGTGATTGCATTTAAACTATAGATTGGTTTAGTAATAAGCTCACTTAATCATTCTGCTGATTCATGAACATAGCAATTTTTAGTGTATTCTACAGTTTCTTCCTTCAGGTCTACATAGTTTTCATTGTATAGGATTTCAACATTTTTGGTTAAGCTTGTACCTACATATGTGTTATATATTGTGAATGGAATTGTTTTCCTGGCTCCTCAGTGAGTTTACTAGTGACATACAGAAAATGTACTTTTGTTGTTGTTTTTTGTGTAATTTTGGTGCCTGTCCTGGATCTTTCTCTCTGTAGACCAGGCTAGCCTCGAACTCACAGAGATCCTCCTGACTCTGCCTTCCCAGTGCTAGGATTAAAAGTGTGCACCACCACCACCCTTAGAGGAAGTTTATTAAAGATTCCTATGTGGAAGCTTAAGTGGAGTAAGGGAAAGAAGATATATATAGAGAGAGACAGAGACAGAAAGGGAGGGGGGAGTGCAGAATTTCTATATAGCAGGAGAGATCCAAGAAAATAGCATGACATTGACCTGTTTGTCTAGGATCCTTAAAAGGACTTAATGCAGAAACTGGGGTGAGGTCTGTGGAGATAGCTGGCCCAATTATGTCTCCATATATCCCCTGTGAGTTTCAGTCTCTTGGTCTTGTTTAGCCATTAGGCCAAGGCACTCATAATGAATAACAAGCAGGAAATAGAACTATCTTCTGGCTTATCCGGCCTCCAGCAAGGGCAGTCTCAGAACTGTTGCTTCAGGGTTCCTGCTGCGCCTTTAACAGATGATTGCTTCTGCTCTCCACTCACAAGAACCCTGGAATATTCTGGGAAGTGTTTGGGAAACAATTCTCACCTTTTCTGCAATAGTCAGATACTTTAAATTCCTTTGCAATGAAAACAAGTGGCCAGATGCAGTAAGCCAAGCCTTTAACAGAGAACACCTGTTAATTAGAATCACCAATGTGCTTACTGTTAGAAACGTGCTTGGTGTTGCAAAGAAAGAGACCCCCCACTCCAACTGAAGTGTCTGGACAAAGTGAAGTTGACTCTTCATTAAGAGGGCACCTTTGGAAGATGGAACCCAGTGAGACAAAGAAACGCATTTGGTTTTTATTCTCACTGAGGTGGTGGTGTCTCCTTTCCCCTTTGGCTGGGGTCAGACCTCACAATTTTACCCAACTGACTAGTCTGAAAAAAACAAAAACAAAAAACTGGTGCATAGGAAATGTAGGAGGAAGGGGAAACGGATTGAGCTTTCTTAGTTGTGTAATCTAGGGCCCAGGGAAACCATCAAACTGGACTACCATGGTTGGAAAGAAAGGTTTATTGGGAATCAAATTGCCCAGGCTCTGGGGGAGGGGTGGTACAGAGAGGGAAAAAATGGCAGAAAAGCAAGCAGATTTAGCAAGACAGTCAGCAGGGTGGGTTCTATATGAGCGGACAGAGGCTGTTCTGATTGCCTGGGAACTAGATGTCCTTGTTCCAGGTAGTTGACCTTTGGGGGAAGTAAATGAAAACTGGCCTGTAGGCTTCTGTTTACCCAATAACAATCCTGTTTACTCAGCCTAGGTTCTTCTAATTAGGACATTGTCACTGTTCTTCCCAGATCACAGGGACCCCCAAAAGACCAACATGGAGACTGAAGCTCATATGTAAAAGCAAAGAGCCTTTAATTTCAAGCTCGGGCCTTGGTCTCTCTGTCCAACCCAGCCGTGAGAGCAGAGAGCTCAGAGCCTAGGCAGAGTGGGGTTTTTATCATAGCAGAGGTTGGGGTGAGGGGATTTCCAGGGTTTGGGACCCTAATTAGCTGACATAGGGGTATAGGGAAAGTTTGGAATGTCAGGTATTAGATGCAGGCCCTCCCTGGGTGGGGTCAGCTTATGGCTTTTCCTGGGTCCACCGTTGCCTGCCAGAAGCTGTGTCTGGGCCACTAAACCTGTCATTTAAGCTGTGTGGTCAAGCTGCTCTGGGGGCCCCCACAGTCACCAGCATTTTGGGTGCCATTTGGACCTAACAAGTTATTTTCATCACTATACTTATTATACTACTTGAGCATTGTCAGAACCAAAATTGACTCGAGCCCCAGGGTCTTCTGTTCCGGTTTTGCTTTCTGTGTTTGTAAACAATGGAAGATGACAAGAAAACCTGCTTCCAACACCAGTGCTTCTGGAGAGATGGGTTAGAGGTGCTTCTGTCCATGTTTTTCACGATTTGAAAAGAAAGTGCTCAGCTGCAAAAGGCAGAGAACCAGGGGAATTGAGACAGAGCAGCCCTTGCTGGGAAAACAACTGGCATGTGGTGCAGAGATCTTCGCTTCAGGGTAAACACAGTTCCTCTTTAGAGGGTGAATGAACATTGAAAAGGAAAGATTCCTTCTGCAAGCTGCAGATCCAAATATTTACCCTCTAATTTCCTTGCATTATGAGGAAATGGAGAGAATGAGATGGTAAGTCTCTAAGCTCTGTATCTCGGGAACTGGGGGTCCGGCTGGGGGAAGGGTTGCAGCTTCTGGCTCTTTCCAGGATGCCAGCAGCCAGAGAAAAGCCGGTGTCTCTGACTTTCATAACCTTGACCCTCGCAAGACTCCAAGGTTCCACCATCACCTCTTCCCCAATTCTTCCTCAGCGCCTGACTCTCCAGCCCCGGTTTTATTTCATTTTTTCATAGTCTCTGAAAATGCAATGGAGAATAAAAATGTGGTCGAACCTGCCGCCAGCACCTATGCCCTCCAGTCCTAAGCTGACAAAAATGTCAAGAAACAGACAGTAAAATATGCGAAGGAAAAGCCCTGGCGAGCAGACTGAAGCGCGGTCGGCCCGGTGCTTTCACGGCACTGCACCCTATCTCGGTCTTCAAGCAGAAATGGCAGTTGGTGCCTTTATCATTTTTAACATCTCTTGTTAAATTGTACACCATGCAAAGCATAGAAAGAACACTAACGAGGAAGCCCCGGAGATGGAATGAGATCAGGTAGACAAGAAAATAGAAACTCCTCCCTCCACCCTGGACTAATAATGGGCGGGGCACATCTCTGCCACCTCTGGATTCACCAGGCAGAGGCAACCACAAACCCAGTGGGCATCTATTCAATCACTGGTTGAAAATCTAAATCATACTTTCTATCCTTTTTGATTGGCCAGCCTGGTGTTTTAGACAACCCTAGACTTCTTGGATATCAGCATGTTTCCAAACGGTCCTAGGGACTTGACGTGTTTGTTGAGATCCTTCCTGGTGGCTGAGTCTTACCATCCGTCCCATGTAACCCTCCTCAATCCCACAATGTGAATTTGTTTATTCAGTCCTCCTTTGCAGAGATCAGAAAACCAGTGTGTTTGAGAAAACAGCTTTTCTCAAAATCACAGTTTTTAGTAACAAAGCTGGCATTCAAATCTGCAATTTCTTGATCACAGGCAATACTTTCCACATAAAGTTTACCCAAGGGTGGGGTGGGAGGAGGGATGAGGAGGAAATGGGGGGTCCCAACACTTGGTTTCTTTAATAAACATATTTACAAGCTATCATTTTTTAAATGGTGAACACATCTTGGGGCACATTATAAATGAGAACTGGAGATATTTGGTATTTATGTGTTTGAAATTGTATCTCAGTTCTTTTCAATCTTAACAACTTAAGACACTCATAAATATGTTTTATTTCCTTATGTTTTAGCATGGCGAGAAAATAAGGTATATAGGAATGAAATGTCCTGTTTGGTTAAACTAATAACCAGAGCACTCTTGTAAAAACAGGAAACAGAATCACATAAAACAACTCCATCAAAGCAATCTGACTACTCCCTAAAGACATTGGATATCAAGGATATATTTATAATTGATGGTTTTGAAGGGTAGTTGAGGTGCCTCACTTAAGGCTTGGTGTAGTATGCATAACTCAATTGCACATAAAATTGACAACTCTTAGCCTTTGAAAGAGAGACAGAGACAGAGAGAGGAGAAAAGAAAGAAAGAAAGAGAGAGAGAAAGAGAGAGAGAGTGAGAAAGAAAGAAAGAAAGAAAGAAAGAAAGAAAGAAAGAAAGAAAGAAAGAAAGAAGAAAGAAAGAAAGAAGAGAGGTGCATGTTTGGAAGCACACAGGATTCAATTGCCCTTGAAATTTGCACGCAACATTTGCCATAGGCAATTAATCGTATGCAGAGAAAGGGGAGGCCGGTGTAATGTTCTGCCCCTTCCTCCGTGCCATCTAGCAGGTGCCTAGCTGAGCATGAATAGGATTGAGGTGTGTGGTTCCTTGCCCCTGTGACTGAGAGACAAGTTTCCCTTCTCCTGAGGGGCAGTGGGATCATCTACACATCTCTGCTCTGATCACAGCTGTAAAGAGAGTCATAAAACTGCCATTGAAACCCGAATGTCATATCAATGAAAATGGCGAAAGCCCATAAGGGCTCTTGTGATAACCCTTTAATGTTCAAGTAGATCCCTGAGGGAAGGGCAGGCACGAGCTTCTCCTTCATGATGGCCACTTTGGGGCTTGGTACACCTCCAGAGACTTTCAATGTTCAAGACACTCACCTCTCTAGACAGTCCTTCATAAATGTCGTTATTACTTTGAAAGCAGATTGAGGCGAAGAAAGAATAACAGCTCTGATACGATTACCATATGAATAGAAGGATGTGCACAGGTATCACAGAGGACCTGCTCATTAAAATAGAGGCTGCAGAACAAAGGCAGCCTGATTGGAGTCTGAGGTGAGGCGACTGCACTTCTCTGCTTCAGCCATGGTTCACAGTGTTCTCACAAGGCTGTGGCTACTTTTTCAAAACATTATTTTCAGCAGTTTTATTTATTTTATTTTTTCTTTTTCTTCCTCATTGACATCACTGGCACTTTGCGTTTTGTTTTGTTTTGTTTTTGTGTTTTTGAGTGAGACACTCGAATGTAAATGACTTTTCTTTTAGGGGTAAGCCCCTTTGTTCTTATTTGAGCCACTAACTGGTGGTAAACAGAGACATTCGTGATCAAATGTAATGAGCCAGCAAAGGTTGCTCACCCCAGTCACAGCCCATGGCATGGAAACATCTAACCTGAAAGCAGAAACCAACAAAAGCAGAAGTACTTTCTATGGATTCTCTCTTAGAGGGGATCGACAGATTTGTGTTCTACATGCCCAAAAATTTGAATCTGTACGTTCTTTTCTTTTCCTTTCTTTCTTTGTTTCTCTTGATTTCCTTCCTTCCTTCTCTCTCTCCTCTCTCCTCTCCTCTCCTTCCTTCCTTCCTTCCTTCCTTCCTTCCTTCCTTCCTTCCTTCCTCCCTCCCTTCCTTCCTTCCTTTTTTTTGTACAATTACTAAAGTTAATTGATGCTGGGAGACTTTCCGTGTCTTCACTCTGTACCAGAAGTTGAATACAGATACTCAAGGACTGATGTGTGAATAGTGCATTTGGAGTGATAGTCTACAGGGTTTCCAAGATCATTTAGCAACCTCTTTCCACCAAAATCTCATGCAACTGATTTTGATTAAGAGACTAATCAGAAATTAACTACAACTTTGATCTCTCTTCACTACTTTTCCTTCCATTACTCAGCCATCAGAGAATCTGTGTCTCTTGCTTCACCTGTTGGGCGCAGTTGACAAAGTCTGAGAAATGAAGGCATCCTGCAGGAGTCCATTGCTCTTAAAACTTTACAATGTTCAGATACCGGAGAAGCATCGTTACGCTTTTGACACATAATCAACACACTACAGCTGAAGGGAGTTTCGCTAATCCTTTAAAAACCGCTTAGGTAATGCTTCCTCTCTCTCCTTCTCAATCCTTGGTATGGATTCACCGGAAACTGAAAGCAGTACACGCTGGATCTGAGTCATTGTCATGTTTTCCATGGACCTATAGAGGCCTGAAGGAAAAATGAGATGAATGAGAGATATGGTATGAAAAAGTGTAAAAATTTAGGGCTGGGATAAGGCTTGAATCCCCAGAGTGTTTACTATATAAGTGTGAGGACCTGAGTTCAATCCCCATGTAAGAAATAATTCCTTATGGTTTGGTTTCTGTATGAGGCATGTTTATGCCTCATCTATAAATCACACATGAGCAGGAGGCATAGGCCACTTTTTTCCCTAGCTAGCAGCTGACTGACACCTGCTTGTTTGGGCAAATTTCAGTTTATCTTATGGTTAAAAAGTTACAGATGGACAGCTGTGTGACTGAGCCCACCTGTCAAGGAAGAGGGGGAATCTCAAACCCTAGGAGGATGGGGAGTTTGGGGTGCAGACGATGCTAGGAAAGAAGGAGAGATGGTAACTCTCTGGAGAACTAGTCCAAGGGGAAAAGAGAAGAAGGTTTGTGTCCACGGACTATAAAAAAACTGCTGCTTTGTGCCATATCAGTGTCCCAGTCACGTCTGCCTTTTGTCTAGGCTGACACCTGACTGTGCAAGGTTAAAAAAATAAATGGTTTCATTTTCGATACTCTGAGTCCCCAGTCCCCTTATTATGAAGTGAGGACCATTGTTCCTTACACCAGTATCTCGGTCAAAAACGTGTGTGTACCAGACACCTGCAATCCCGACACAGGGCCAGTGGAGCCAGTCGGCTGCCTGGGGCTTTATGTCTGAACTGACTGTCTTCTTCATATTAGGATGGTTTAACATGTGTTGCCAGGTTAGTTTTAGAAGTTCCCTCATGATCTGAAAGAGTTAATAAGAGTTTCTCAGGCAAGCATGCCCCTCCAGGAAAAGGTGACTTGTGTTTCCATGACAGGGCTTTCTGGGAGGTTCAGTCCACTGGCCAATCAAGTGAGCGGGACGAAATCGAGTAAATTGGTTCTTTAGCTGCCTCCACTGTTCATGTCACTCTAAACATAGGGACCCTAGCAAGTCTTCAGTCAGTGTAGAGCCTCATCTGAGGGCTAAATCAGAGTGGGTTGCATTTTTAGAAAGATAGCGCTGGTATCTAGAAATGACTTGTCATTTTTATCTTTAATCATATCGTCCAAGAATTTAACATTAGTGAAAAGTCACGTATCCAGATCTCTATACTACTGTTTAAGTCTAAAGAGGAGCTATGCACTGAGGATGAATGGGAGGAGGGAGACATGGAAGTTAGTGGCTGAAAACTTGGTGGATTTCTTATTCTGTCAGTCAAGCAGCAGAGTCCCTTTTGTTGGGTAGTTGTCTACTGTCCATAGGACATGGCCTCTGTCCACAGGTTAGAGTGGATCACCACTAAAGCTGGGTCCCCATTAAAATTTACTGAGAAAAAAATAAATAAATCCTGGACACAAACTACAGTGCTGTAAACCAGAAAGCATTATGCAGACTATGAAAAAGCTACACTGACAACGGATTCTATACTTTTTTTTTTTTTTCTGGTAAAACTGCTTTTTTCTGGTCAAGCTTGATTTTTGCCTTGCTTGTGTTCCTCTCTCTGTCAGGAATTCGTTCCCTTTCCTCTTCTTTCTCTCCTACTCTCCCATCCTTCCTTATTTTTCTGATCTGAAGTTTCAGCCCGCTATTATATTAAGGTAATATAAGCCACAAATTTCATAAATCTATAGTTGTACTTCAATAAGTGACCATAGCTTTTTACCTCCTATTGGAAATAGGATTATCACATTTCTTATGAAGACTAGCTGTTTGGCTGGTGCCTTTAGAGTCCCTTCGTTCCTTCAACGTGTATCTGATGAGGATTCTGTCATCTGTTCTGTGTGCATCCTTTCTCATTCCTCTCCACAGCTTCCTTCTCTATTCTGAAATGCTGCTGCCTCTCAGCCTTATTCTCCATTGCTTTTCTTTCTTTCCCTGAGTGTTTTCTGTGAATATGTTGACTCCCTTTATGTTTCACAGAACAACTATTCTAGAACCATAACTGTCCCATTTGAGCTTCAGATCTACAGATTTGATGTCTTCTTAACATCTTAAACACTTCAACCACAAAGCATAAGGGTAAGCAAGGCCAAAATGCTCTCCTATATCTCTCTTCATTGTTTCTAAAACTGCAGTACATCACTGTTCACCATTCTGACAATTTCCTAATCCCATGTATTATTCCTATTTTCCCTCCCTGAAGTCCAAATCATATATTTTTTCTAGTTGTCTTTGTCTATGCTGGTGCCACCAAGTCCAAGCACTGATTTCCCATCCTTTAATTATCACCAAGGCCACATTACCATGTTTCCTGTGCTGACACTGGTCTGTAACTTTCCGTGTCTTCTGTACTTTCAGTGAAATCTAAACCTTTGCCTATGGCTGTCTATGCAGCTTTGATTGACAGGCAGGGTTTTAGTCTCTCACTGCACTTGAGGCATTCCTTTCCTTTGTTGGTCATACCCAGTCAGCATTGGCTTTTCAGACCCTTCAGACACCAGTGTCCTTCTCCCTCAGAATCTCTGTAAAAGCCTCTCCTGTGTCCAGAGCAAGCTGTGCTCCTGAGTCAGCCCTTATTTCCATTCTGTCCTCACAAACATGTCTTTACCATTCACTGTACTTGATTCTTCCTTCATACTATGGCAGATCTGCTTTCCATATAACACTTTCAGGCATCATTATTAGATATGGATTTCTATATGTATTGTTCTCCATCTTCCTAACTATATTATTAGCAATGGAGTTCCCTATGTCAAATTGGCCCAGATTAAACTAAATGGGTCACAAATAAAATCAGAAGTCATGAATCTGAGAAAGGTTCTGGTAAGGATAGGAATTTGGATGGGGATGGGAGGGAGAGGCTCAAGGGAGAGCAATCAGAATACATTATACATATGTATGAAATTGGCAAATAATAAAATTAATTAATAAATAACCATATAAGGGCCTAAATCACCATCATTACACTTGAAATCCAATATTTAGTTCCCAGCAATTGAAATTAAAAAATTGTATCTTCCTCCCCAAATTTTTGTCTCATTTCTAGAGTATTCTCCAATGTCCACGTTTAGTTTAATGTATTTCCTAGTGCACAGCCATTACTTAAGCATTATTTTTTAGATGGTTGTATGAGTTCTCTATACCACTCAACTTCTAAGGCAAAGTCTTTCTTCTTCATGATAGAAATGTTTTAATCTATGTACCCCTGTTCCAACCTTTTTAAATACATACAGTTAGGGTCTCTACCAAAAGATAAGATTATCCAATGATATCAAATGTAATTAGTTTCCAGCATATATTCATTGAAATGCCCATAGCTGTCATATCACACTATTCTCAAAACCCTAGCTATGGAAAAAGGTATAAGTGAATGGACTCCTTGGAAGAAATGAACACTCTAAACTGATCAGATTATACATCCTATCCAAGGACTGAGTCATCCCTGTCAAAATTTGAAATGTGGCTCATCTTCTGAAGGTCCTTTATCTTTTTAGCCTGCTCCCTAATTTGTCATTTCTAGAATGAATGTCGTAACTCTACTGATGAAAGAGAACTTGCATAGATTGTAAACTCAATGAGCCATTAAATAGGTGACAATAATCTTGATAGAAGTTTGGAATATTTAATTAGCACAAAAAATACTCTTAGGCAGTGCGCTCAATTACTTCCATGAATACTCCCCAAAACACCAACCAACTATTTTGCATGTCCATGAAATGATTTCAAAGACATTTAAGAAAGAAATAGGAGGCAATACTTCATCTTTTAATTGAGGACTTGACAAGCTTTTGCATGTCCAGTAATAAAGTCTCAAAGTGAATTTAGTTTAGATCCTTGAGATATTTTTAAAGGTGACATTTCTATCCCCAAGGCTAGCATTACAGGAGGGTGAGGGAAAGGCTATGAAAACCACCGGACTAGAGAAAGTCACTAATATTGTCTGGTATACCCAGTGTTCTCCTTATTGGTTTTCTTTATTTTTTTGGTGTTTGTGTGTGTGTGTGTGTGTGTGTGTGTGTGTGTGTGTGTGTTATCTACAATGTGTAAAGACCAGTAAGACAAATAGAAGAATCAGAACTATCAGAATTGTATAAATCATATTAATGGGAAACCCAAATCATCAGAGTCTGTCTTTCATTACAAGAACAAAAGGCTCAGAGGAAGAGTACAATGGCAAGTTTGTGAGAAAGAGAGGGATGAGGGTTGGATGTTGTAATAACAAGGTCATGAGAAAGCATGTTAACCTGCTCTTTATCTTTTTCGGTCTTTCTCTGTCTCTCTCTCTTCATGTGTGTGTCTGTGTGTGTATATATGTGTGTGTACACAAGCCCATTTCTGGTATGTGTGTATCTGTAGGTACATGAATGCCACAACCTTTGCATAGAAGTCGCAAGAAACCCTGGGTGTTAGTCAACTACGTTTTCTGAGACAGGGACTCTTATTCACTGATGTGTACATCAATTTCCCTCTTCTGCAACATGCTAAGGATTCCTCTTTCTGTTTCTGCTTCCTACAGGTCACAGATGTGTGCTAACCCTTCTGACTCTACACAGGTTCTAGAGCTCTGACTTCAAGCCCTTCTATTTGTGTGGCAAACACTCTCCCCACTTAGCAATCTCCCAAGTCCTCTTTACCTGACATTTATAAGACTTACTAAATATCTCTGTCAGGTCATGGCAAAAACACGACATGATTTTTTTTTTTAAATGTAGGGCTTCAGAAACCCTCCATCATTTTATTTCTAGGCGAAGTAACTTCTTATGATTGCAAGACAACCGTGAAGCATTTGACCTGCCATGTATGCTCAACTCTGAAAGTTTTATAAGATGTTTCATGAAACCTCATCACCTATATTTTTACACTCAGATGCATGGATCATATAGATAGTCACTAACAGAATAAAAAGCATATTCTCTGTGTCATTCAGCTAAGACTCAGCTCTCTGCATGCTGTTCTGTCAGTGTCTCCCTTCTGTGGTCATGGACCCTGCTGAGGACTGATCTGGGATAGATGTTAATGCTGAGTGCCCTAGATTAACATTCAGGTCCTCTGACCTAAAATGATGAGTGTGTTGGGACAGAAATAAGAAATTTCAGCTTGTCCCAGCTGTCCGGTATCTTGACATTGCTTCCCACGATTCTCTCCATCACCTGTGGACAAGGCAACAAGTTACAGAAAATAAGCATTGGTCTCAGCATTCATGATGAATTTACATAGTTATTTATGGATTGAGAAAATTACCGTTAGTGAGGATATAATACAAGTTAGGCCCTAGTATGAGCACACAGAAGATTTTAATCTGGGGAGAGTCCAAGAAGCAGGTGCTTGAATTATTTTGGGGAGTAGAGTTGAGAAGGGACCAGTTAATGAACCCATGAAAGGCTTAAAAGGCTTATTCCTTCACAGTCAAGAGATTTTTATATTTCCAGTGGTTTTTTGGGTTCAGTTTTTGTAATAACTGGGGTTTCTAACAAGTACTGACATAGCCAGCACTTCAAAATATTTAATTAATTAATTAATTAATTAGATTAATTTATCTTACACCAAATAATTGCCTTTTTTCTCCCAAATAGTTGAAAACCATAGTTACTTTGGTGTCCTATGCAAAACATATTATATGTGTCCATTCTACAAATGTCTACTACCTCACACCTTTAGCAACCTGAAATAGAAAAAACTGACCCATGGAGTGGGGCTTTGCCCAAGTACTTATGGTTCTGCCACAATCTACTGGGGAATGGGATGTATTTCTAGAATGCTTTTCTCTCTGATGTGAGAACTCAGGCAGACATAATTACATTGATTAAAACTGTTGAAACAACACACATTTAAATTACAGGTGAATGAATAGCCTGTATTTATTTAATTATTTTTAATAATACTATCAGCATCAAAGAGACACGCCACTCCAACAAGAAAGTCATTGATAATAGTGTCATGCAGATCTGTCCATCCATCTATCCATCCTCTGGATGCATGCGCGCATACCCCCCCCCCCCCACTCCTCAGATCACGGATATGAATGGATGTCTTTTCTCACATTAAGGATTCTGACCTCCAAAAGTCTAATCAGTACAAGCAGCTGACATCCTTTTTACATCAGCTTTTTCTGTTCTTACCTCCCATTGGTCTGTTGAAATGTTCTTTTTATGCTAAAGAAACTGATTTTTTTCCCTCATACATGGTCCATGCAGAGGCATTTGTTGCTATTCTGAGACAGGTCTAGGAGGAATTCAGGATAAAGAAAATAGAAGGTGTTCTAATATTTTTATCCATGGTGACCTGGAGAACCCAGTTCTCAGTATCAAAAAAAAAAAAAAAGGAAACATCAGAGGTTAGAAAGTGCTAGATACTTGAACATGAGTGAAGAGTATATTTTCTTTAAAATGTCTATAGAAGGTGAGGAAATAATGGGAATCATCACAAGAACTGCAATAAACATAAATGTATCAAATATGTTTGAAATCTTATGTTCTTAGTGATTAACAGAAAGTCACCATTCCAGAATTTCAGGGAAACATCTGATTTTCTAGGTAATAATAGTCTAAGTTGCAGCTCAAAAGAATGAAGATTTATTGTATATATGGATCTTAAAAGAGCCTCAGTATATTCTGATCGAAAGTAAAGTTATCAATCTATATTTTAAATAAAAATGTACAGTACTTTAACTTTGTTTTGAAGTTGTAAATATGCTACCATAAACTAGCTGAGTTTGAAATATTGCAAATTTTATATATTCTATTTATAAATTATTTTAATCTATTGTATTTATAGCACACATCCTTTAATTTAAGATATTGAATGCTCATCTTTATACCCATAGATTAATGTGGTTTTCAACTTTCTTCAGAGAAAAAAATTTAAAAAAAAGAAAGATTATCTTCTTGCTATTTTTTTCAGTGGTTTTTGTGAATTCATTTTGAGTCCTCAGAGGGCAAGATTTATAAACATTTGATGCTCTGTTAGGCATCTTCTAAGATATTTAAAATAATACATGTACAAATATGCCTGCTGGATGTCATGCAAAATTAGAGATACCTGTCATGCATGCAATCATCAGTTTCTTAAGACAATTATTGAAAACATTTAATGTGTGTGCTTCTTTTCTCACTTTTACCCAAGAATAGTGTTTCTTTTATAATCAAGCATCAAATAAAATAAACAAGGAATAGAAATGTAAAAACACAAGAGAAAATTTAAAAATATGCTGAGCATGTATCACCATCTGGATCGACAATATTTCCAGCATGCCCATGTTCACTGAACCAGCGATTCTCTCTTGACCAAAATGTGAGCAAAATGTGTGACTTCCTACGAAGTTACTTGTGGTTCACTGGCAAGAACAGCCTATTACACAATGGAGTGCCGGCTCACTTCTCTCCATATTATTATTTACAGACAGAGTACAAAGTATTTTGTTGCTGATTAGATAGAAAAAGGAAATTCCAGCCAGCAGTTTCTCAGAATGACTTTTATTTTGATGGATATTTTTTAATGAACCTAATTTATGTGAAGGTTGTTCCGTTAAAAGTAAAGTTCACAAAAATATCATGCATGATTGATCTCAAGACTGTGCTGCGATCCAAAAACAACACACAACAGCAGTCAAATATACGTTTTATGGGCTTTTGTCTGTTTTGTTATAACACCGGAAAACATTCTTTAATTAAAGTTTAAAACCGTAACTGATTAATTTTCTGAGCAAACAATCCCTGTAAACATGGAATGTCAGCATCTTAGGGCTGTGTGGGTATAAATTTTACTTTCTGTGCATAGGCATTCTGGGAGGGCTCTGGGAAAAGAAGAAAGTAACATTGTGCCCTACAGGAGCAGCATCTGGACATGCAGTGTGTTGTATGATCCACCTCTCACCCAGTGAGAGATTGGAGAGATGTCCCATGCTTGTGACAGTGCTGGCATAGACCTACTTGTCACCCTTGCTACACATAGCTCTTTGGCAGCTCCTCGTTGTGAAAGGGTTCAAAGAATTGTATTTACTGAATTACCCTGTTGCTGCCCTGTTGGTAGAGTGAGGAAGAGAGATCCCCGGGGCTTTGGCTGTTGGCATGGATGCCTGTAATTTAGAGTGAGTACCCTCATTTGTTTCCTACTGCGAGACCTCATCTCTGATTTTTCACAGTAGTCAGTAACCAGTCTTGAGTCTTCTCGGCAACTTCATGACGTATGTGTGTTCTTTCCTTTAAAATTGGAGGAAAGAGTTTCAAATAGTATTTAAAATACTCTGAATGAGCTTTCAAGGAAATAAATATGGAAGCATATTGACAAGGAAATGGGGGAGTATATTCAAACTAAACTGAAAAATTATGCTTGGGCATTTGTTTAAATCTTGAAGTAAAAATGCCCATAATTGAGTTATTTTTTTTATTAGGCATTTACAGTTTTCTAATAATAAATTACAGTGACCCTTGTTTCTCTACAGTCTAGGATGTTCTTTGAGCTTGTCTAGGTGACATTTGTAGAGTGACTTTGTGCTTTCGGCCTGTCTACTCTTTAGACTCACCCTGAAGTCTTGGTTTATTCACACAGAACAACTCTGCATAATAGATCTCCACTTTGTCATCCAGAAAGGTGATATACATTCACTCAAAATAAACATTTTCATAGTCCCAGACTCACTCTACATTCTCAGTGTAATTATTTCACCTGTCATTATTCAGTGAAATCTTTTAAAGTAAACGTGTCCTTAAAATTAATTATATTCTTAAGATTTATTTTAAGAATTATGTGTATTGCATGACAGACTTGCATGACATGCATGTGCATCACATGTGCCCACTGAGGCCAAAAGAAGATATGGAGTCCCTTAGAATTGGTGTTACAGGCAGTCACAAAGTCCCCTATGGGTGCTGGGAAGCAAACTGGGGTCCCCTGGAAGAGCAACAGGTGCTCTTCACCACTGAGCCTTCTCTCCAACTCCTAATCATATACTTTATTAGTGCAAGATGAAAAATAATTGTGAAGAAACTTCTAGAAAGTAAGAGAGCCATTGATCTTTTATTCTTCTCTCCCAGGGAAGTGGTAGATTAAATGGCACATCATTTAAACCTGATCAGGAGGAAGCAATACAGTAAGATATGTGTTGGGTTTAGAAATGAACACTTGTCTGAAATGAGATTTATTAGAGAATTCTTTCAGCCTGTTTATTAGCAATGTGATTGTTATATGCCTGATTTCTGGGGTAAATGGTACAGAAAATAAAGATCGTTGTATCTCTTTCATAGCAGAAATGAACATAAAAGAAAAAGTCAACCTATAGGATCTGCATGCAAAAGGCAAGGGCAGAGCATTTAATCTGTACCCACTACAAGCAAGTTTATTCATGTCCCCCGGTAAGATAACTGTAAATTTAATGTCTCCATGCCTTGTGAGATGAGGGAACTGGGATTTATGAGTTTAGAAAGCTTGGCAAAGGACAAACACCAACACAAGATACTGTAGAGGCAGAATTCGGGATTTGACCTGAAGTGCTCTGGAGTTTCAGGCAAAAGACTTCCCTTTCTAGCATGCTGCCTCACAGCTGATAGGATGAGTCAGACAGGAGAATTGCAGGGGCCCAGATGGAAATTCTAGAGGACAGTCAGGCTTGTCCCTTCAGATAAGTGATTTTTTAAAAAAAGTCACACCTTAGAAGTAGAAGAGGGTCATGGCTGGGCCTGATTTTGTGTTTGTTAATTACACAGCATGCAACCTCAGCCTGAATCAGTGGGTCTACCTTGATGGAGGCAGACTGACCCCCAGGAGAAAAGTGAGGAACATGAAATTAAATTCTCTGACATCCTGGTTGATCAAGCCTTTCCTTGGTATAAAGTAAAACAGACATACAAAAGCTTAAAACTCGATGATTAAACCAGAAAGCAGATCTGTGGCATTGAAATGTGCTCTACCCTGGGAACCAGTGTTTCTCGTTCATATCGAACTCCACAAAGCAGCTTTGAGCTCCAGTTGAGAACTCTACAAGGAACCACTCATGGTGTTTTTAAACTCAGTTTGTCTCTGGAAATACTGGAAAGTCTTCCTTGACAAGGTGCCTAGAAATTAGCAGAAGGGCATGATGAGTACCATCTTTAAAAAACAAACAAACAAAATGAAACAACAACAAAAACATCTAAATCTGTTGCGAGATATTCGATCACAATGTGTGAAGATGTGCCTATTCTTCCTCACCTGCCTAAGGCACCATCTGATTGATTTAATGAAGAGCTGAAGGGCCAATAGCTAGGCAGGAGAGGATAGGCGGGACTTCTGGGGAAGAGAGAGAGGCACTAGGGGGAAGAATCCGAGAGGTGGGAATTTGCCAAGAAGACTTGAAGGAAGTTGGACATACAGTACAGAGGAGAGGTAATGGGGCATGTGGCAGAACATAGATTAATATAAACAGATTTATCTAACTTTTAAGACTAGTTGGGGACAAGCTTAAGATAAGGCCAAGCTTTCATACTGAATAAGAAGTCTCCATGTCATTATTTGGGAGTTGGTTGCCCAAAGAAAGTCTGACTCTATAATCTCTGGAGGCAGCTCAGCAGGAGAAAGTGATTGCTGAATTAGCCTGATCCCTGAAGGCCATGTAAAAAGCTGGGCCTGGTGGTTTATATTAGCAACCCCAGCCCCACAACAGGAAGACAGGGTGTGGGGACAGGAGAATGAGCAGGAGCTCCCGGACCTGCCAGCTACCCTGGAGTTTGCAGCATAGCAGAAAGAAAAGAGAGCCTGCCTCAGAGAGATGGAAAGCAAGAACCTAGTTTGAAAAGTTGTCCTGTGACCTCTACATGCATGTCCGCATTCACACATACATACATGCCACACACAGAAAGGAATAATTACACAGATAAACTGAAATAGATAGCACTCTTTCCTTCCTAAACCTCCCTTTTCTCTTGTCCTTTGAAAACCACCACGACAGAAAGATATTGACTAGCATTACTGCCTTGTTCTGTTCTCCTTTCAGATGAGGACACAATAAATAATCTTAAATTCAGGCCGCCCCGTGGTCTCCACAGGCAAAATCAGAAATGCCAGTCTACATGTGTGTAGGATCTTGAACAGGAGGTGCTCATCATGTATTGGATGGGCACACTTTAGTCACTAAGTGTTTTCTTCCCCCCCCCCCACCCCCAGGGATGTGATACAATGCAGAGCTAAGCAGATTGAGATTTTTCTTCTGACATCACCATTTCCTAAAACCTTAGATAATTTATATGCCCTCTTTAAACATTAGGGAGGAAAAAAAATGGAACGTCTTCATGAGGTTCTAAGGAGCAAATGAAACGATAAACAGAGACTATACACAGTATTGGTGGATTAATAGGTATTTACTGTTGCTAGAATTTGTGTAGGTTGAAAATATGTATTATTAATTATTATTATTATTATTGTTATTTTTTACAAATTACTGAAACCGTTTGTATTTTGAAAGCGGCATGACCCCAGTGGTATATGCACACTGCCTTAGAACAGCCTGCACCCGGTAAACACTATTGAAATCAGCGTGTTCTCTATTAGATTCTCACTCCAGTGGACCGGCGTGGAGAAATAACAGCTGGCATTTAGCTCTGTTGGGCTTGGTTTCTACAAATCTTCCCTTAGCCCCCGTCGCCCCCCGAGTCACCGGCAAACACTCCGGGCATCATATTTCTTTATGTTGAGCTGGGAGGGATGTTCATGTCGATAAGGAACCTTCCTCCCACCCCCACTTTGTCTGCCCTGCACTTAGGAACCAAGGTTGAGTTCAAACAGAGGTCAGGGAGATAAAAGCCCGAGGCTTAGCCACCAATTCACTAGTGTGGTGCCTAAAACTTCCGTCATTTATTTATTGCCATTAAAAGGGAGAAGCTGGGGCCTGTGTCCCGACGATGACGGGTGGCTACAGACAGAAGCCCGGCTGTTTATTACATCTCCTTCAGCTGGGCAGCAGAACAGGCCCAGGCCATTTCCCCTGACACCTTGCCAGCCCACACGCTGCAGGCTCGGTGGAAACAGAAGTTTCCACGCATCTGACGAGATCTCTTGGTATAGCCATTTTGAAAACGTTGTCTAAAACAGGACTGTATTCAGCACAGGTTGGGGGAGGAGGGGAGGGGAGGACAGGGGAGAGCCAGCCAGTCTTGGGAGGAAAATTCAGACGCCTCAGGACCGAAGCGCTTCCAGACCCCAGGGAGATTTACTGCAGTTCACACAGACTATTTGTGTCAGAGGAGAAGATAAACAAGAGGCTCCTTCAAAGTGAATAGTCACTTAGAAGATACTACAAGCATTCCTGGACAAGAGCAGAGCAGAGCCTCAGCGCCAGCTGGTTGCCATCGAGTTGGGTCCACTGAGGACAAACCCGTTATCCCTTCTTCCGTTCTGCGCACTGGCCCTTTCTTTCAGTGTTGGTGCAGAAGAATCCCAGCCAGACGCAGAGAAAGGACAATCGCATCCCGGATTTGAGCTAAAAAGCCAGCCGGCGTTGGTGGGTCTAGAGAAGCCAGAGAGCAGCAAGCCAGGGAGCCTGGATGCAAAGCCCTTCCAATCCCAGCACTGGCTGCTGGGCCTGCGGGTGTCTGAGTGCTGCCATTCCGCTCTCTGCAGCTCCCCTAAGCTGTCCGTTCCCCCCACTCCTCCACTTTGGCAAAACAAGCTAGTCGTTGTTACGATCTTTTGACTACGCGTGTAAATGTCCAGGGAATAGATCTGTGACTCGAATCTCCGTTCTGTGTGGTGGGTCCGCAGGGTCCGGAGCTCCTGTTATGTGGATGGAGATGTGTTCCAGATCCGCCCCAGGGTGAAGCCTGGGAGGCTGGCATGATATTTTCACCGCCTCTGATGACACATTAAAATAAAGAATGTCTCATTTTGCGGCAGAGCATTGCGTCTGCAAAGCCAACATACATGTGGTTACTATTTGCAGAATTTGGCATTTTCTACGAATAGTATAAAACAGGCATCGGGTCGGCTGTCATGTTTTGACAGGGTTGTTCTTTTTATCCAGAATGCCACTCGCCTCGCTCTCCCCTCCTCCATTCCCCCGCCGTATTTGAACAACCCTACCATTTTTTTTTTTCTTTTTAATTTAAGTGTACTAAGGAAATTGATAAATAAAAGCAGTAGGGCTAGACCGGTCAGGAGTGTGGGGCCAGAGGAAGCAGTCACCTCACAGAGAGTGTTCCCCTGAGGAGTCCCTGTTATGACTCAGGTCAGATTGTCCCCAGAGGAGGCCTCACCCAGCCCTGGAAAGGTGAGTGAGGTCAGGGACCAGATTAGTTAGTGGTGTGAATTTCAATGCAGTTGAAATCCTCTTGGTTTGCAGGTAGTTGGTCCCTGAGAAGGGAGGACTCCAGCTCCTTGCAAACTACTCAGAATGGTGTTTTCTTAATCTCTCAGATCTGTGTCTTTTCTATATTCACAGCCTGAAGAGAAATGAAGTTGAGAATGAGAAATAATATCAGCTGTTAGGGCAACACACAGCTATCAGTTTCAGTTCTGGGGTTTAAATCTGGATATGGTGTTTTAGCTTCTGAATGAGGGATTTGCAATGTTTAAATAGCAAGTCTTTAACACACAAACACATGACATACATAACACATACAGACAAACACATACACCCACACAAAATACTCTCTTGAAAACATGTTGGATTTGCATATATTTCTATTGAGTCTTACATGTGTTTATTAACTTCAAACACTGGATTTGCAGACTGGGAACACAAATCAATTGGTAAATTTCTTCCCAAACATGAAGATCTGATTTCAATCCCCAGAACTCACATTAACAACAAACAAACAACAACAACAAAGCTAGGTGTGGTGACATGCACTTGTAATCCCAGCACTGGGGAGCCAGACGTAGGTGAATCTCAGAATTCACGGGCTCGGCTAATTGGCAAGAGAGAGCCTGTCTCAAAAACCCATGTGGACACTACCTAAGGAATGACATCTAAGGTTAATTTAGAGTCTCCACACTCAAGTTCATATGTTTAGTCTGCACACACACACACACACACACACACACACACACACACACACACAAATCCCACTAGGTTTGACCCTGATGGACCGCCATTAGTTTTTCTTCATTTGCATCGAAGTATTTCTGTATTTTTGTTTGTTGTATGGTTTAAGAGACCATAAGCCAAAGTGGGCCAAGGTTGAGTCCATTTCCTAGTTAGTTCTTCAGATTTAGGTCAGAATGATTCTACTGAGTGTGCTCTTTTCTTTATTTGCAGAAACAAGTTCTTTGACATCAGGAAAATCAGCGATTACCTATCTTTTCAAGAAACACTTGCTTTCCTGGATAATCGGTGTTACATTGCATGTTTAAAGGAGCAATACAATTTTGGTCAAAATTGAAACCTATTGTGGAGATGCCCATGCTTGCTTGGAATGAGGATATTATAATTCCAGGCCATGTACAATATTATCATTTCACTATTATTTATGTTTTCCTAGATTTGACTCAGGTCAAAATTCTGTTCTTATATTGCTCAAGATACAAGAAAAAAGTCAACAGCTATGTACTCACTACTGAAATATATTTCATGTATGTGTGATATTTATGTATTATACATGTGCAACATTATATGTATAACTTTTTCATTTCAGGGAAATCTCTGTGGTGTGGAGTAATCATCCTCTCCCATTACTTATTGAAAGGACACTGCCAGGCAGCTCTTCAGAAGTAGGAGTTTAGTTTTTATAATAATTAGCAAAGATACTTGCTAATTGCAAGGAACATTTCATGAGTCTTTTATGTAGTCCCTGCTGTAGTAAATTTTGCGTTGCTATAGCAAAATTCTTGAAGACAAGTAACTTAGAACAGAGAGAAGTCGATTTAGTTCATCATTTTCAAGGCTTGAGCATGTGAACAGGTCAGTGTCAGCATGGTGATGCTTCACACCATGGCAGAGAAATGGAAAGAAAAACAACTGTGGAGAAAACTGGAGTGTCATCATCAGGGAAAGCAAGAGACCGGGGTGGGGCCAGGGCAGCTATTCTAACTAGATTGCTGGTGCTTGGGATGGAGCTGAAGGCACCTGCAGGAGGCAAAGTTCTCCTGAAACTTGCTGCAAGAAGAACAACATACTCCAAAAAGGAAAGCATTAACCAACTTAGGAGGAGAAGGTTCCCACTGAGCTCTATGCTCTTCAAAATTTTTATTATGTTTTAATTAATTAATTAGAGAGAGAGAGAGAGAGAGAGAGAGAGAGGGTGTGTGTGTGTGTGTGTGTGTGTGTGTGTGTGTGTGTGTGTGTGTGTGTGTACAAAGTGCCACAGCATGCTTGTGGAAGTTAGAAGACAATTCGAGGGACTCCGTTCTCTCCTTCCACCCTGTGGGCCCAGGGATTGAACTCAGGTTGTGAGACTTGGTGGCAGATCCTTTGCCTGCTGACCCATCCACAAGCTTTAAGCCATTTCAACACTACCACACTGCTGAACAAGCATGGGACACAGGAAGCTTTGGGTAAGTCCCTCAATCCATATCCAAAGCATACCATGATCTTATTAGATTATCCATCCTCATGAGACATCTCGCTTCACACTTCATAAAATAGTGTACAGCAGAAGTTCCTCACTTAGGGGCTTAACAACTACAAGACTTCAAAATAAACAGTGCAATTATCCAACAAGTTAACTTCATTGTTAACACATTAATAAATGTGTGCATGAAACCCTTGTCATGTAAATCATGATGAGCAAACAGTTTGTTTTCCAAGCAAGACAGAACATTCTGTCTAGAGCTGGGCAAACCATCATAATAAGTATTGAACAAAATGTTATTAGGGGAAAGAATAGTGTTCTATGAAAGAGAAGATCAATGAAGGGACACGATTTAAAATGGAGAACAAGAGAGATCCTGCCAAAGAACTGGAATATGTTCTGAGAACTAAATATTAAGTTAGCGAATGGGTACAACAAAGTGTGTCTCTCTAAGAGAAATAACGTGTGCACGTGTTCCAGACTGGAAAAAAAAACAATTTCATTTAAGACTTGGAGGAATTATGGGGTGCTGGGAATATAAGGAAAAAGGAGAGAATTATGTACAGTAGCCTGGAGACACAGGCAAAAAGTAAATCATGAAGGGTCTTGTGGTCCAAATATATTAGTCAGGCTTGTCCAGGTTATGTGGCAATAATAAATAAGTCTTCAAACCTCTGTGGCATAGCACAATAAAAGCTGATGCTTGCTCACTGATCTTATAGGACAATATGACAATGATGGCAGATGAAAGCTTTATGAACTTATGGGGACTGGCGTGGGGAGAGATTCACAAAGGAGTTGACCATACTTTTGACCACCTTGACCTAGAAGCAGTGGTTCTCATGTCAATACAATTTCATTGATGAGAACTGGTTTACCCAGCCCCATCAGGATGAAAAGAGATTTGGAATTATAGTTTCGTTGTTTCCCCAGTAAAAATAAATAACAAATAAATAAATGGTTGACCAGACCCTTCGTAACCACAACAAAAAGGGAGAAATGCTCTACTTCATCACGAAGGCTGTTTATCAGGCTGTAGCATTGCTATGGCTGTAGTCCTGGGAATTCCCAGATTGAGATTCTAACCCACCAGTAATCTTATCTAGAGGTCAGATCTCCAGGGATTTATAGATTCTGAGAGTAAAGTTATTGTGGAAGGGATGAGTGACTTTCTAGAAAAGTCCCAAGAGATCTCAGTTTCTCTTCTGTCACTAAATGACACAGCAAAATATATCTCCTCTAAGCAAGAAAGTTGGCTGTGACCTGTCATTGACTCTGCTAAGAGCATGATCTTGGACTTTCTAGACTCCATATCTGTTAGTAGGAAAACACATTTGCTGTTTTTAAGCTCTCTAGGTTGTGGTATCTTGTCATAGCAGATGAATAGACTAAGACAATCAGAAAACACTTTTTCTGTGATTATCCTCTCAGGGTGAAAAATGTTTAGGAACTCTGTGGGGCTTTGAGTAAACTTTGAACTAGGATTTCTTCATTTCCTCCCAGTTCAGAAAAATAAGTTATCTCTGTGATTTCAGCCTGCCTTCCTGAAGAATTAAAGCACAGGACTGACTTTACAGAAGATCTTCACAATGGGAAAAAACATCCTTGTGGAGGGTGAGTCCACAAAATCAAAACAGAATGAAATCAAATGAGTGAATTAAAAACCTCTCAGATGAAGAGATGGGAAAGACAGCAAGCTCCAAGTGATAAAAACCAAGATGCTTAAGATATAAAGGAGCTGAGCTTGGTGGTATGCATCTATAATCCCAGTTCTTGGGCAGTTAGGGTTAGGGTTAAGATTAGAACTTGGGTTAGGAGAGTTGTGAATTCAAGGCTAACCTGAGCTATATAGTGAGCCCCAGGCTACTTTAGGCAACCTAAAGAAGCCCTGAATCAACAAAATCAGAAAAGATAAAAACAGGGAAGTGATTAAAAAATAGAAGGAAGTAACAAGATGGCATACTACAGAAGCAAGCCCAGTGTATATGATAGTAAAGAAAGACTTCAAATTAAAACTGTAATTAAGAAACATCATCCTTTAAAAAAGTGTTACAATAGCCATATTCTGGTTACATTTCTCACTGATTTGACCAAATACCAGACAAGAAGCAACTTGAGGAAGGGAGGACTCATAATGCCTCCTATTCAAGAATACAGTCCATCATCGTAGGGCTGGCTTGGCAGCAGAGGAAGCTTGTGGCTTCAGCAGTAAGAGGGGTTTATTCATATCCGGGTGACGCAGGACACTTACGTAGCTCAATGGTGGTGCTGCGTGGCATTCTATCCCCTTTTGTATTTTCAAAACCAGGTTAGTACTCCATCCAATGAGATGGTGTCACCTACCATCAAGGCATATTTTCCTCTCTCAGTTACCAATCACCGAAAAGCCCTCTTAGGCATACCCCAAGCTTCCTGAACTAATTATGTTGAGAATTGCAAATAACCACCACAAGTCGTTAATCATTAAGTTAGACACATGTAAAAAAAAAAAAATGTACTAGTGACTTTATTACAAAATATGTGCCCAGAATCCAGCCTGAATTGGGGACCTAGTGGTAAAAGAAGAAGAGCATTGGAGGGAGGATGAGGGAGGAGGTACTTAGAAAAGGGGGATGGAGGGGCATTTATGAAAGATACCCTCTTGCCCTTTTACAAAGTAGGTGCTCCTTACACTTAAGTCATATGAAACGGAGCAAAACCACAGTGGGAGTGCAGTAAGCGATCTGCACACTCAATAAAACTCTCATTTCCAAACCCAACACTCTCATCTCACCATCTCACTTCCTCATTTGCAGCATCATTTTTAAACCTTGTGCTTTATAAAGGTCCATACCCTGAGTATAGGGTTATCACACTTTTCCTGTGTTTGGCCAACCCCCTGTTCATCATCACTTTCCAGCCCTTCCTGCCAGGTCCCCTTCTGACTCTGTCTCATGGTCCACTCAGTACCTGTCGGAATGTGCTGTCTTCTAGATCGCAGATGTTCGGCACAACCTGGGATGAATTATCCAGCCATTAGCCAGTTCGGTGGCTGTGGAGATTTGAATCAAATCCATTGTGCACATCCTCATTGGGGACCTACATCTTGTTATGAAAATTTCATAGTGAGAGGGGATTTAGTGGATAGGAAGGGGCAGATTATACATCTCTCCTATCTCTTTTCCAAAGCTGAGTCGGTGAGTTTCAAGGCATTTAATGTTCACTACCTATGTAGTGGTAGGCAGTGAGAATGAACTGTTGGGTGATCTTGAGATAATACATACCTGTGGTGACAGTCAGCCTCCAACAGAAGAACGCTACCAGGTTAGCAGAAATACTGTAACTTAAAATAGTAATTCTGTAGGAGTAAAGGAGCATCAAAACAGTGGAGTCTTGGGTTTAATCGTTTTGTGGGTGTGATATTCACACACACCATCTTTACATAGCTGGAAAAAGGACAGCTAAAATGACCATAGGGCCAGTCAGCATGAGTCCCATACTCTCAACTGGTAAACATAAAGTAGGGATACGCACTGGAACCAAACATCCTTGTGGGACCGTTTTCTTAGTTTTGTGGTGGATCTTGCTTTCAGAGATGGTTACTCGTAAGAGCTCATGTAAAACCCATTCCCTCCTTCCTCCTCTCTGGCAGAATCTCTGCTTTGTTGGAGCTACCAAATGCTCATACTTGCTTAGGTTAGATGACTACTGAGGAGCACAGGAAACACGCTTCTGGAGACTACTCTTCCCCAAGGTCCACCCTCTTTTCTGTGGTGTGGATTATAGCCATGATGGCAGGGACCACATCTGTATAGCCATGATGGCAGGAACCACAATTGCCTTCCTGCACCTGAACATGGTAAGAGACCAGAGAGTAGTTGTGTCCCGTCACCTCCAAGCTGCTAGCTCCAAACTGCTGGTCAGATGGGATGAAAAGAAATCTCTATTGCATTCATCCATGGCTATAAAGAGTCTTCTTTTGCATCAAGGGGTACACAAACCTTAGCTTTCCTATTTTTTTTTTTATTATTTTTAATTAGAAGGGCTAGAGTAGTTGAATGCATTTTAAAAAAAATAGTTTCTGAGCCTAGGAACCAAAAATGCATTTGTAATCAGCCACTTGACAGGTTGCCATCTGCAGTAGGGCTGGATTAAAGCTTGGTGTTCCTAGCTTCTTGATCGTGCCTTGGGCTCAGATCTTAGACTTGAAGTCAAGTACTGCTCCCCCGACCCCCAGTGCTGTCCAGGGATAGACTCATTCATTAGTGGATAGCTTCTGTAGATTGAAGTTCAAATTATGATTAAAAAACCTGCATGGAAGCAAGTTTGGAAGTCCTCTCCCAAGTACCTCACATCTAGAAGAATCCCTGTAAAGGGGGAGACAGGCCGTTTCTGACCCAGCCATTTGTTTTATGCACTGCCAGCAATACCATCGTAGCGGAAAACATATTTTATAGTGTGCTGGGTGGCTGGAGCAGCACTTGGAAAAACACACACTAATTCCAGGTCAGCAAGAAAGATCCAAAGCACCGAGACAGGACCCAAACTGACCCCTTTTAACTCGTGAGTGAAGTGTTATTTAACTCACCCAAGAAATCACGGAAAATGAAACTAAATCTCGAAGAAGAATCGAAATGCCAGAGAAAGAGTAACTCTCTTTGGGGCAATGCTGTGAACTCCGTTTGTTCTTATTGTTGCTTTTTAACTAAGAATCCAGAGCATTGGATGCATTTTCTACAAACCCATTGCACATTTGGATGGGTGCTCTAGTCTGTTCTTTCCTTTGCAGGGTTGTGAGAATATCAGTGGGGAACTCCTGAGGGGTGTCTGTGAATGTCAAAGACTCCATTAACGAAGTCACCTCCCCTGTCTTCATTTCTGTTATTATCCATCCCAGGAGTTAAAAAGCTCACTATTGGAGGAGGGAAGTGTCTCAATGGTTAAAGAGCACTGACTGACTGATGTCCCAGAGGACTCAGGTTCAATTCCCAGGCCAGGGTTAAAAACAAACAAACAAAACAAAAAACTCACTAATGTTCTTGTACCCACTTGCTCATTCTTCAGGATTGCCTTTCTCTAAGGTCTTGATGTATGTCTACTCTTACCCTAAATTAGTATATACCTATGAGGATTCAAAAAACATTTTCAAAAATCTTCTTGAAAATGATTGAATATACAAGCAACAGCTCTTGGGCAAAAATATATGCATATCCCCCCAACTAAAGCCAATGACAGTTTTTGCCTGATTCTTCAATGAATTCTCATGGTTCTGGTGTGTTCTCATATTCCATTATTAGCACCACTAAGTTCTCCAAATCTTACTCAACTTGTGGTCAAAGTAGTTTACTATTAAAGGCTGGGAACACTGTGACACTGATGACAACTTGAGACATTCATTCACTTGTCTTGTGTGTTTCCTGTGTGTATGGCTTCACTTTTCTTAGAGTCAACCATGTCCTACCTTTCCTTTCCTGACTTGAGACTAAGACTTTCTGTAGTTCCCCTTAGGAAAGAGCTGCCCTTATCTTGTTAATATGTGTTTACTTACGAGCCTTCCAAGGAGATCTTTTAGCTATCAGGAGCAAACAATAGTCCACAGTGCTATGTGGCTACTGAGCAGCGGAAGTCATCAGTGAGGCTTCAAAGGATGTTCTTAGTGTTACTGGTGATTGGCTTCTTTCTGGTGGCCAGGGAATGGAAATGCCAGGAACCATCTCATGTAGCAGAAAACAATAACCCAACAAAGAATCTAACACAGTCAATTAGAGGGCTATTAAGAAGCAAAGACTCTCTAACAGAGTGACATTCAGGGAGACAAAATCTGCCTTTGGGCAGCAAGCTGGTATCAGTGTCTTATCACACAACCTAAACACTCATCCCAGAAAACAATGGGGATTCTTACATTTGTGAAGCTACAGATACAAACATTAAACATGACAAAATGGTGAATTAATAATCCATTTTTCAAAAAAAGTGTTCTAGACTTTATCACCAGTCTCTGAATGTAATGTCAAATGTTTATAACAACCAAGATAAGACAAAGGAAGTTACTGTGAAACATAATGTCTCCAAAGATCTTAGGGATCCACAAAGAACATTTCCTCACTACCCAGGATCCAGGCAGATGAATCAGTAAAGTGTCATTACGACCACTCAACTCTAAAATGTGTTATTAAATGTATGGGTGATTTTTTCCAAAGTCATTCAAGGTATGTGATGCAACTATTACTGATACATATAAAGACAATTTGACTTAAGTATTTCAAGTGTTATATTCTAAGCCACAAACAATTCTTCCCATTGCACAGGCAGTCTATGTAAACTGCTCTATTTTAATAAACTTGGTCATGTAGAACCTACATTTAAGGAAATTATCGCCTTGTATACGGTAAAGGGTAAATAATAACAATGGAAAATTAACCAGTGTCTAAATGACGATATTAAAGAGAATCATTGCACTGGACACGTTGGTACATGCTTGTAATCACAGGACATAGACAGCTAAGACTGAAGGATTGACACAAGTTCAAGGACAGCCAAGACTATGTAGTGAGATTCTTTCTCAAAAAGTTAAAAATAAAATCTCTGATCCCAGTAGCTCTACAGCTAAATTTTTCAACAAAGAAAATAATTCAAAAGAAAGAAGTGACTTCCTTCCTTCCTTCCTTCCTTCCTTCCTTCCTTCCTTCCTTCCTTCCTTCCTTCCTTCCTTTCTTTCTTTCTTTCTTTTTTTTTTTAGACAGGGTTTCTCTGTGTAGCTTTGCGCCTTTCCTGGATCTTGCTCTGTAGAAAAGGCTGGCCTCGAACTGACAAGGCTCCACCTAGCTCTGCCTCTCTGCCTCTCAAGTGCTGGGATTAAAGGTGTGTGCCACCACCGCCCAGCTAGAAGTGACTTTCTTTACATGTATTTTCTTTCTCTGTTGTTTCCCATAGTAAAAATGTGAGAACAGCATCACTGCTCAAAGAGATTATAGAATAGGGGAGATAAGGAAGCCTGCTAGATAGATCCTTACGATCATGAACGCCAGAGATTAGAGACACCCAGAATAGCCAAGTACCTACACTGAAAAAGAACATCACTTCCCTAGAAATATTCTTGTGTGTGATTTTGTACAAAGACCGAAATGAAATAAAAAAACAGAAAAAACTTGAATTAACTAGAGTAATAAAGTTATACAAATAATTAGGATCATTATACATACATACACACACATATATAGAGAGATATGATTTATTAAATATTTTTATCAACATCAAATTACATATATAATTTCAGTATTTTGTTGCATTGCTGTATAGTAATTGGATTAAATGAAAATAGAAATTTATAATTTTGTTTTATCATGTGGAAAGCTGAATTGGGGAAGGGAACAGGAGAGGGGGAAAAAGAAAGCAGGCAGGGGCTGAGGAGAGAAGGAGAAGAGAAAGAGAAGGGGGAAGAGAGGAAGAGAGGATATCCAGAATGACCTTGTGGGAAGAGAGAGGAAAAAAGAGAGGAAGGGAGAAGAAAGAGGAGGGGGGAGAGAAGGAAATTTATAATTTAGAAAATGGCTTCAGATGAATAAGAGTACATTGACTACAAATCAAGAGATACAGGAGGCTAAACATGAAAACCAAGACTCAGATTATACACTGAGCTTTGAAACTGAAGGATGAGAGAGCCTTCTTCCTGGCTGACACTTAGGTTAGAATCTTTTATCTAGCTCTCTGCTTCATGAGAATCCCAAGACTGTGATCTGGCTTTGAGCTTCTTGGCTGTAGCAATGCATGAAAAATTACCTGAGAGTGTTAATCAGACACTATGAGAAGATTCTTGGAGCTCGGCATGACGGGGGATGGCCCCCTTCATCTTTTATTCTCACTGCAGACTTCAGAACCTTGCTAGAGAGGTTGGCGAAGTGACTAGACATGTCTGGTCCCATCACTTTAGGTGACCATCTCCATTCCTTCTCAACTTCAGTTTCCACTAGAACAAGTACAGCTATTTCGTTTTCTCGAAAAGAAGTGTAAGATGTCTCTGGGATTGGGGTGTAGTGCAAAGAAGACCGTGTTACAGTCAGGAAGGTCTGATGTGTGTTCTTCACCCATTAATACATTGGGCTTCAACAAGTAGCTCCCCATTCAAGGCATCTGTGTTTTATAAAACGATGCATCAGTGTTCCTCATGTGTAGTATGGCTCTGAGACTTGGCCACAGTACAAGCACATGAATAGACTACAGAAGATGGTGTTACAACACAATATGCTACACACCAGTGATAGACTGTAATTAATGGGAGGAAGGGAGAGGATGCTGGATAGGAAGAAGCCCTTGATACTCAGGAGTGGAAAGAATGTGTGGGCACATGATCGGCCATGGGGAAGTAATCCACAGTTATCATGCTTGGGAAGTAATTGAGGGATATTTTCACCATTCTGATGAACAAAAAATATAAGGCAAATTTGTGAAGGAACAGTAAGCTTTAATTGGACTTAGACACTCACTCAGTGTTATGTCTTTTCTGTTAGATAACACCCTTTTGTGTTATTCAGCTATAGAAAAACAAAACAAACAAACAAACAAACAAAACAAAAGAGGTAAAAAACCTCTGAGGAAGAAATGAGTTTTTGTTTGTTTTGTTTTGTTTTGTTTTTGTCTCACTGTTTCAGAAGTCTCAGAGCATGATTGGAGGGCTCCACTGCTCATTTTGCCTATGATGGAGCAGGACTCAAATTGGGTGTTTGCAGTAGAGAACACTGCTCACTTCATGATGGCCAAGCTCACAGTGGTCCCCTCTAGAACAGAGCTCCAAGGACCCCACCAACTCTCTTCCATGGTGTCACAAGTCCTAAATGCTTGGCTACTTTCAGAAGCAGTGACATGGGCTCACAGCTATGTCTTACATATACCCACTGCTTGCCTCCAAGAATTAAGTCTTCACCTGAGCTCCTGATCTCAGGTCCTCCTTCAGACCCCCTTCTTCCTCTCTCCATCACTTTGCCCACCCTCTCTCATCTACCATGCCAATGCCTGCCTAAACTAAACTTGGTTGATTTTTTTTCCTGTGTGCCTTCTAGGATGACATTTTAAGAAAATTGGTGACCCCTTCCTTTTCCAGGTCCTTAATTTCTACCTGCACCTGCCTTTTTCTAGCATCACTAATACAAAACTGTGCTTTCCCACACTCCATCATGAAGCTTTCTTGTCTTTTGAGTCACGCCCTCTCTGAATCTGTGTTCTCTTGGTGGGCCTCCCCACTGCAGAATATGTCTCAGCATACCTGTTTCCTTAGGTCTTGCTTGAGGAGGTGGGGCTCACCTCTGTTCTTCAGTATTTTTTGCTTCATTTCTTTTACTCCAGAAAACATTCTCCAAAAGCTGTATGATAAATAACATTGCCATGTTCAGTAATAGACTAAGAACATCTCACCTGTGAACTTTTGCTCCCATGAGCTTGAGGTTTCCCACAAAGCGGCGTCAGCAGTCATGCATCTCCCATGAGGATTAAACAAGACCATCTTCACCAAATGTCTTTGCACAGAGAAATCATCTAAGAATCTTGTCTTTCTCTTCCCCTTTGCTTTTGTCATGTGACTAATGAGTGTCTAGGATTGTCCACATGGAACTGGGGACGCTTGGTGAAACCTTCTCTTCAGCAATATTTGTAATGTTGCCTGCAAAATGGCATAGTGGAGTGGGGGCACTTGAATATATTTGGCTCTAGTTCTCTGCTTGGAGATCACAACCACTTGCTCTTTTGGCATTCATGTTCTTAGACACATTAGACAGAAACTTATTATTCTTTATGTCAAATTAAGCAAAGCGATGCACCCACTGATTATTTTTCCCTTGATGGCGTGGGGTGGGGGTGGGGGACACCTCCTCAAGTATCATCCTGAAAAACCAACGTTTAAAAATCCCAGAAACCCTATTCAGATTAGATACTATCCTGTTGCGGTCAGAGAGGGTTAATTCTAAGTTGCAAACAAGATCTTGAATCAGAATTTCAAGATGAAAGATTCACAAGCTTTGTGGAATGTGCAAGGGGTGGATAGTATTCAAATGTTGGCTGGGTGTGGCGGTGCCCACCTTTATTCCCAGAACTCAGGAGGTAGACTTAGGCAGATCTCTGTGAATTTGAGGCGAGCCTGGACTACAAAGTGAGTTCCAGGACAGCCAGGGCTGTTATACAGAGAAACCCTGTCTTGAAATGTCACTTCCCACCCCCCTGAAAAAAAACTCAAATATTGCTCAATGTTGATTTTATCAAAATAAGTTACTGAATTATTTTATTTTTGATCCATGGTAATGATTTTATGTATGAATGGAGTATCAGTTATTTTACTATATGCATGTAACATATACTGATCAAAAATAGAGTAGTCAGTGTTTCGTGTTTCCATCTTATCATTTCATTACATGTGGAGCCTTTGAACTCTGCTGGCCCTTCCTGACATTTATCAGAGTTTAGTATGAGCTAGAGTATTGCCACTGTCATCATTGCTGTGGGATGGGATGGGGAGATCAAAGAAAATGAGGTATATAAGGAACTCATCACTTTGAGGCATGGAGTTCACTGGAATAAATATATCCAAGTTCAACCTGGTCACCGTAAAGCATATGTCCTCAATATGGAGATGTGATCACATTTCCTCCAATGCCTCACTGACTTCCAAATATCAAATGCAATCTTATGGAAACTACGTCCCACATATTTTATTTGGAAAATCATTTAGACATGAGCTCTGTCCTGAAAAGGTAACATTGGAGTTTTTCCTTAGTAGACACCACATTCTTCTGCTCCTGGATGAACTAACTCTATGAGGAGTTTTAACAGTCATTTGGTCCCATACCCTTGATACCTCATGGTCATCATTTCATTGAATCCTTCTTCTCCTTCCTCTAAAGTGCAAAAACACTTCAGCTCCCAAGACATCTTTCATTTATCAATGAGATTCCTCCATCTCACTTCAGTTTCTTCGGCTCTTCCGATCCTTCTATAGTACTGCCTTTGAAGTCTCCACACATGTTAACCCTCCGTGCAGGAATAATTGAGGTTCACTTTCCATCATCATTGCCCCCCTGCTGTGGGATGTTCTGTATGTCCTGTGGGAGCCAGTTCTCGGGTTCCTCGTGGCTTTACCCAGCAGGTCCGCATAGAGGATGATTAGGACCACAGGCCTGAGTGCAGGTGTCTGAGATGGTCTGCACTTGGCTGTGCTGGGGGATGGTCTGTATGGCAAATGTGTTGCTCTGATTGGTCAATAAATAAAACCTGATTGGCCGTGGCTAGGCAGGAAGTATAGGCGGGACTAACACAGAGGGGAAATAAAAGAACAGGAAGGCAGAAGACTCACTCCCTGCTAGCTGCCACCAGGACAAGCAGAATGTAAGACGCCGGTAAGCCACGAGCCACATGGCAAGGTATAGATTTATGGAAATGGATTAATTTAAGATATAAGAACAGTAAGCAAGAAGCCTGCCACAGCCATACAGTTTGTAAGCAAAATAAGTCCCTGACTGTGGGCCAGGCAGGAAAACTCTAGCTCCAACCCCCACCCCCAAAAGATCCTATATCTCCCAAAGACCAAGTTTTCAATATAATTTTCAACAAAGTGGTACAAGATCATTATCACAAACTTCTAATTCTCCAAAGCATAACCCCCTTTTACAAAGTGATGTCTTAACCCACTTTCCGCATTCCAAGGTCTGACCCTTTCCTCTTTGCATTGTAATTAGTACCTCTTTTTCTGAACCTGATTCAAACTCCGTCCTAATCTTCCCTAGCTAGATTTTCTTTATATCCCAATTTGGCGCTTACTCTCCAGGCTGTTTGTGCATTTTTCAAGCATGTCGGTTTCATTTATCTGCAGACTCATTCATACCTTTAAGAATCCCTCTGCAGGCTATCTCAAGGACGTGTGTGTGATATTAGGGATGATATCATTGTTAATTGGCTGAATGGATGAAGATGTTTTAATTCCAAAAGATGAATGTAAATAGGAGGGTAGAGTGTATAACTCTTTCAATCAGAAAACCTTCTATCTTCCTTAGCCTTATTGCATATGGCAGTAGAGGTATTGCACACCCTCCATCACTCTGCAGAGGGGGATAGTGGTGCCACTATTTAGCTGGAAGATTAGGATGGAAGACAGTGAAATGAACTTGTTAGCGTCTATGAATGGAATACATGGTGAGAAAACCGTACTATAGAATCCATCTACATCAGCTATAAACAGAGAAAGTTCATAAATGTCAAGGTGTAGAATATTTCTTAGTGAAATTTCAAGGGGGCTCTTTTCATGAATAAAAATCACACTGTATTCTATAATTTATTTTCCTCAAGTTGAATGCCTCATAACAAATGATCCAGCCATTATGCTAAAAATGGGCACTTCTTCAGAAAGCTAAACTTAGAAATACCATATGAACCAGCAATTTTAGTCCTGGGGATACATCCAACAGAACTGAAGATAGTTACTCAAATGCTTGTCCACACATGTTCATGGAGTACTATTAATAAGAGGCAAAAGGAGAAACAATCCATTAGCAGATAGCTAGATAAATCAACTATGGTATATAAATATAGTGGGATACTTTTTGGCTATAAAAAGAAATGAAGTAGTGATACATTCTGTGATACAACTGAGTCTCTAAAACACTAAACGATGTGAAAGAAACCAGACACACAAGGTCATACTGTGGATGCTTCTGTCTTTATGAAATGTCCAGAACAGACGTATTTGTAGTGGAAGAAAGCAGATTGGTCATTTCCTGGGGCTAGAAAGGAAGATAGCAATGAGTAACTTCTTAATAGACAGAGAGTGTCTTAGGTTTAATAAAAACATTTGGAGACTGAATAAGGCAGGGGATGTGGAACATAATGAAATGTGCTAAATGTCCCTGAACGGTAAACTTTAAAATGGCTACTTTAGTCTATGTCAATTCTACCCGAATTTAAGAAGGGTATTCTCCAACTTTACCCACTACATTGAACAGAACTACTGTTTCTTTATATGTGTTTGTAGCATCACACGGTAAGAAGGAAAGAAAGCCCTACAGAATGTTCCCAACTATCAAAGGATTTATAAATCATTTAGAAAAGAAATCCTAACCAAAACACTTGGAGAATGTCACAAATCAGACCCAGAAGGATGGTGCTGTTATTGTCTGAAAAGAGACTATGTACTTTGTTTCCTGCCCTAGTTTTGTCGATAGGTTTTGACCGTGGGCAAATCGCTCTGTGTCCCTTAGTTACAGGAAGAGAAGATTAAATGTGACAGTCTCTAAAACTTCTCCCAGGCCAAAAAGGGTTGAGATATTTTAAGCACGGTTGTATGGTGGAGCTAAAACATGTCATGGGAAGTAAATACCAAGAAAATATATGAGTGCCAAAGGTCCCTGGGAAATCCCTCAAATGGCAAAAGGGTTGTGGGCCTTTGCTCAGCCTGAAAGGCTAGCCTGGAAGAGTGGCTCTTCTCAAGAGGCGTGTCAGAGAGAACTTCAGCGTACATCGATGGAGCTGATAGATGCAAGTCATTCACGGACTGCCTTCTGTCTAAAACTTGCAAAGGCAGGAGCTTCTACACAACCGAGGCTCACATATGTAAAAATTCTTTATAACTTTAAAACCTCACCAGCAACCCGAACCCAAGTGCACTGTTTTATAATTATAATTTAATTTCATCATGCATAAATCTCTTGTTTATGGTTTGTATCCAATTATATTCATTGGCAATTTTGAAGTAATGACCTATAGTTGGGATGAGAAACATTCCGGCATGAAAACATGGAGAGGATTAATCATTCATGCTCATTGTATAGTGCCGAGTTCAAATCTACTCTTAGTTCTCCACATGAATTACACGAAACAAAGCACCCCCTAAATAATAAGTATGCCAACGCTCTACATCCCTAGGATATCTGGGTACTTTTTAAGAGGGATAGTGTCTCATGAAATGTCATCCCGGCTGTCATAGTCTGACTCCCCTTTTTACCATGGCACAGTCTACAAAGCATGGAAAGCTTTCTTTCTTATCCCATCACAGTACAACTCTTCCCTTTAAAAAAGTGCTCTTCTCTCTGATAGTCCATCTTGTGTGTCGATTACCAAACCCTGAGCTACCTGTCTGGGAGGGTTTCTGACATCTCTTGGCTTCTCTCTACTCTTCAGGATGCCTTCCTTTGTTGTCTTGTTCAACTGGAAATGTCCCCACCTCTAATAAATGTCTTCGCCATCTCCTATCTCCAGGTGTGGGTTGGGCTGTAGGACAGACAGGAGATGATATAGAAAAGCATTTTAAGGTTTGGAGGCAATGGATCTCACAATAGCACAGCTTGGAAAGCCCGTGATTCCCTGTGGCCATGTTCAGGAGAAGTCTCTCCTGCCTCCCTCTGAATGCCCCCTCTCATATGCATATTCACATTCAACACAGACAAGCAGGTATGGTTCCCAAACCAACTGCCCCCAGCTATTGCCTCTGGCTTCTCAGATGCTGGGGTGGCAGGCAGCCTCCTAGAAAGGCAGACAAGGAGGGGTAGTTGGTTTTTTTTTTTTTTTTTTTTTTTTTTGTCCCTTTTCACACCTTCCTCAGCAATTTTCTGTGGCAGAAAATTTGGGAATGGAAAGAAGTACAGTTGCAAAAGAAAAAAAAACTGTTTATGAATAATGGAACACTTCAAATCCATCTGGTTCTGAGACATTTTTTTTTCTTAGTTTCTCACTACAGCCAATTATATAACATGCTTGAGTGAGATCTGGTTCTATCCCGAGGCTCATTCTGCTCTCAAATTTCTACATTGATAGTTGCTACCAACATTGGAGGTTAGTAGCCATATGGTAGCCCAATATGGCACTTTATACTCTACTTGTGATACCGTGGGTGATATTGTGGCCAACATAAATCCACATTGTAGTAGGTGCAGAAAACGGAGGGCCTGGGGTGGGGAAAACGGAAGGCCTTCCTAGGTTCTGGCAACATGTAATGATTTCTCTTTTCAGTTAAGGATGCTGTGGGCTTATTCCATCATTTTTCCTTTTGGTGCCTACATATATGTGGTGTATCCCTGAAGAAAAAAATGCCAATATCCCGGGAGAAAGACATAATGACAATTCTTTGGTCCAGGGAATAGGTATTCCCTTTATATCAATCTTCAAATTACTATGCTTTTTCTTTTTGTCCACTCTTTCTTATCAATATATAAATTCAATTTATAAATGCATGTATTTTTTTTTCAAAGCTGAGGGACGAACCCAGGGCATTTCACATGTACTTTTAAATGTGCATATTTCAACATAGAGAATTTACATATTCTAATTTTTGCATTTTAATATACAAAACGAGTAATAATCATGTATTGAGTATTTATACATAGCAGTGTGGATCTTTAAAAGACAAGAACATTTTAAGAAATAAATAAATTTCACGTTCTAGGTTCTATAATTTTATATCAATAATTCTTTATCAGCATTAAATACGGACTTCACAGAAGAATTAAAAACTTTATATTTACCTCTTAAATAAACCATTTTCTTTCCATGTTCAGGCATCCCTAAAGGCTTCACTGGACGTTTCTGTTATGAGCATCGTTTTCAGAAACGAGAAGGAGTTGCTTCTTGGAAAACACCCACCGGAGGCCACGGTTGCAGGGCGGAGGAAGACTGAAGGGGAGCTCTACCGCCAGTCTGCACTGCGCCAATCCGCACTGCGCCAGTCCGCACTCGGCCGCCCTCACGTGCACCAGACTGTCCTGAGCCTCCTGACTTCTGAGCTCTCTGGATTCTACCCCTGCTTTGGCAATGCAAGGCTAGAGTTGACAAAGCAGGCACCGACATTTCAACAAGCTTCCGTTTCTTCCAAACTGGCTCCCTGGGTGGGATGTGGATTTCCCTTTAACGCATGCGTTTTCCTCTCTATGCTTAAAACATGTAGGTGACACTCTTTCTCCTCTCCCAGAGGGAACTTCAGGTTTTGCAGTGTTTCATCGCATGCCCTTGGACCTTTTGCCCTATTTATTACCACCTAGCTAGAATCTTGAAGGCAGAGACTTAATTTCAATATTAGCATCACCCTCCCTAATATCCAACAAACACTGTATGTTCCCGGCAGACGGCCTACATTAATACCTGGGTCTTTTGTAAATACTATAAACCAGGGCCTTTACAATGAATTTGGGCAATATGCAAGTAAAATTTCAGTTCAATTAATCTAAAACAGATGACCAAATCCATGGGATAGCTTTCCAGGTTAAATGGAAGAAGGTAATGAAAACATTTCAGGATTGCCAACGTTGTGCCTGAAACCTGGAACAACTGACCGTGGGTTTCCTAACAATTTTGCATTTTCTAAGGAGTTTTGATTTGCTTTAGTTCTTATGCTGTCTCTCATGGTAGAATCAGTCCAAGGACTTGCATGGTCTTTACTGGGCTTTAGGATTTCCTTTTCCCATTGCTTCCCATTGCTTTCAGGCAATAGATTATCTACTCATGGCTTTACATCTATCTCATCCAGCAATCTTTTTTTTTTTTTTTTTTTTAACTGAACTAAAATAATGATGTTCAAATGAAACTGGCTTCAATGTCTTTTTTTTTTTTTAAGTGGGAGCAGTTTTGATTGTTCTTTTCATTAAAAACACAAAACAAAACTAAACTACCCCCCCTCCCACACCCATACAGTTGTTCTTTTTCAGAAATTAAAGAGAACAGGACAGTGGGCTGCTTAAGTAGCTTCCACTATGAAGGATCAGCTGGCTCAAACCCTGCCCTGTGGGTATCTTCATACAACCTTTGCAAATGTTTTCTGGCTTCTTCACTGGAATAGATTCCTCAGTGAGAGAATGAAGGGCAGTATTTTCTCTAATTCTAAAGTTGAGTTCAGTATTAAAGAAAAAAATGCTCTTCCTGAACTGACTCCATACATTCTCAAGTGTGCACTCCTTCATGTAACGCTCCTGGTATGGAGCCTGGCCCTGGACAGCTCTCAGAGATTATGGAAGGTAACCATAAAGCTACAAGGATGCTCATTCCCCATCTGTCCTTTCTGTAGAGATGGCCGCATGAGCTCTGTCAGAAAGCATGCTTCCTTCTGCTTTCTAGAACAAACAAGCCCATGGGTCACCCACTTACAGGGCACTTTACTGCTCCTCTGTATTTATGATTTTTTTCCCTTAATCTGTCCATGAGGTAGCTTCCTTACATTTAATTCACTTAATATGCACCCCAATAACAATAAAACTTGTTAAGATTTCCTTGCTTGGTTTGTGCAGAAAACAGTAGAGGGGAAAAAAAAAAAAAAAGAACACACAGCCTGGGGCTCAAGCAGGCATCTGAAAACAGATGGCCAGTGAGCTTCCACCCGTGAACACGGCTGACAAACAGTAGGAGTGACCTGTTCCAACACATAACCACAGAGTCGTCATTGGGGGAGAACTGGCAGCTAAGCAGCTTCCTTGGTGACTTTAGCCTTGCTTTGTAACAGCGCCACCAAACCTCCTTGACTGGTAGCACGCTGGGTAACAATGGTAATATAAAAGTCCATTTCAATAAACACACTGCACGATGTGTACTCATGCTACTCGCATCTGTTTGACGTCATTCAACAAGATCTGAAGTAAGCCAGGATGTTCAGGAATTAATTAATGAGGTCCACAGGAGAATTTTCATGAATTCAGGAAAAGAAGGAGTTGCTGGTACCTCTGGATTCGGCCTACCATCATTCTCCCTTCCCTGGAAAGTTCAAAGTGTGTCTGAAAAGCAAAACAAAGATCTTCTACTTGGCTAAATAGCTCTTCCAAATTGCTGGTACAATTCATTCTCATATGGTCTTACCTTGGCCTGAAGGTCATCTCTGTGTCCCAAAAGGCCATCCTATGTCCCTCTGAGCTTAGACCTCTAGTTCTTTACTTCCTCCTTAAGACTTTCAAATGGTGCCTTTCTGTCTTGTTCATTCGGATCACATTCCTAATCCATACCATATCACTTTAAATCTGGAAGAGTAACACAGCCTCCCATCTGGTCTCTTTATGTCATCCATTATGACTGTATCCTGTAGTCATGGGAACACTTTAGGAATGTTCTCCATCCTGAGGATGTCACCCAGTGGATAAATTGCCCACCATGCATAGGTAGGATACTATGCTAGATCCTCGAAATGGCGGAGGGATAATGATCTCAGGATCCCATGTCAATCACAGGAGACTCTGTTCTCTGCCACCCCCCAAAAACCTCTTCAGACAATGAGTCATTACCTGAGCTTCTTGTATATTGTTGCATGAAAGTTTGCTGAGCAGACAAGAACAAATATCCACTCCCCCCAGACAGGTTATCCATGACAAACCAAAGTAATGATCCCACCCAAGTCCAGCTTTGTGGACCAAGGGGCTCATTGGTCTTATTTACAGAGGCAAGTGTGTGGTTTTGTTTTTTTTTTTTTTTAAGATCACGGGTGACCTCTAGACAGTTGCATCACTGAAAAACCTCACTCCACACAGATGACAACTTCCCCATAGCTGCATAGACATCCTCACCATCAGGTAATCTTCCACTCACTATATTCTCTCACTTCCCAAGGCAATGAGACCACATGCAGCTGAGGCAGAATTACATAAAGCTGGTGGAGGGGTGTAGGAGCCAGTGGCTGAGATCTCAGATGAGGCAATTCTGAAGTAGAATACATATAGTTTATCACATTATGACAAATAGAATGCAAACAAGTAGAGCAGAGAAAGCAGAAGGAGAGAGCCAGCCTGGGTGTGGACCACCTGCCCATCCCAGAGAGTAGAACTCAGCCCCCAGGTTAGAACTGCTTCCACACCTGGACCAAATGCTCTGACCATGAAATAAGGCATCATTTCAGATCACATATATTCATAGGAAAGGATAAAGCATTTCTCTAAATGTGCCAGGATTTTCAAAAGAAAAAAAAAGCATTCAAGACTGAAAAACTGGGCCAAGGGTGTACCTGAGCTGGTAACGTGTATGTGTATGTGCAGTTGACTTCTGGCCTCCACGTGAACATGACATACATGTGCACCCAAATATGGACATGCACACAGACACCCACCCTGCCACATTTAGAAGTAGTCCATGTAACTAGAAATACAAATTTCATAAATAAAAGCAGTAAGAGTCTCTTTTCTAATCACCTTTTTTTTTAAAATGTTTGAGACAAGATTTCTCTGTGTAATAACACTGGTTGTCTTGGAACTTGCTTTGCCAACCAGGCTGGCCTCGAACTCATAGAGATCCCCCCTACCTCTGCTTCCTGAGTGCTGGGATTAAAGGCATGAACCACCAAGCCCGGCTTTTCTAACCTTCTTAAACTAATTTCTCTCTTGTTTGTTTTGGTGGTTCCACCATACATAATGAATCTGTACTTCTGGGGTATGGATACAGGCACCCGGCTCACAGTCTTGTGAGCTGTCACTAAAAACACAGAAGGACCTTTGGTATAGTTTCATAAGTTTAGAGTTATCTTCTCAAGCAAGAATCCTCAGCCTTTCACTCTTCTGCTTTGTGATAGCACTCCCCCCAGGAAAGGGAGGCCTGTGATTTCTAGTCTGGTGAGGCAGGTGCATTTCCTTTCTCCAGTCTTGGATGACTGGTTGCTGGATAATTCTGAAAATAAATCCTGGAAAATTTATGCAAATCTAAGTGTCCGGTTCATAATTTCGTCTCCTGAGGAAGCTGGCCAGGCATTTCAGAATGTAATGCATGTACAGCCCAGACTCTAAATTGAAAACGAGCGTGTTTTAAACAAGTCCAGTGGAAAAGAATCAACAGTAGGACTAAAAACACCATATGCTTCTAACAGAAAAAGTCGCTCAGAGCAATATGCTATAATAGTATAATTGAGTAAGGATCCAATTGCATCAGGACCAGTGAGGATAGTAAGTTAGGCCTGATAACTTCTGTTGGCTGGTTAAATTGACATATTAAAGCAAGGAGACTCTTAGAGTCTTTTCTTTCTATTAGGTAAGAAACATATCACTGACTTGCCTTCTGCTTTTAGTAATGATGAACTAGGCAATTTGGGCTGGTGAGAAGAAGCAGAGAAGCCAGACATATATTCTCTTTAAGGACATACCATTGCTAACAAACTCTGAAAAATAAGTAGGCTTAGAACACAAGAAAAGATCAAAGCCCAAGGAATGGTGTAAGTGTGGAATTTGGAGCCATTTGGCCGCTGGTTTGAGCTGTTGTTGAGGGTGAGTTAGTCAAGAGGTTGAAGGTTTCATCAGTCTTCCTGACCACCCAAAGCAACTTGAGAATTGGGAAGTAGAGCCTGGAAGCCAGCAACAGGGCTTTCACTTCTGCTGAAGCAACAAAGAGCGCCCAGCTTCTGAGAATAAGCACATGGATGTATATAGGCTCTCGCAGGGACTCTTCTCTCAGTTTCCATTTTTCTTAATCAGCAAGCTGAAAAAAGAGAATGCCAGATTGCTAACGTAGCCAGTACCTGGCAGAAACAACTACCGAAGAAGGAAGAAGCATAATCTTAGGCCTCACATTATTTCCCCCAAACCATTTTGAATATATAATATAGAGCGCACAATAAAACATTAGTAGCTTATAAGAAAATAAAGCCACATAAAGAAAAAATAGTAGAAACCCCAGGCATCACACATGTCACTAAGGAATGAGTTACTGAAATTACCAGACATGGAATTTAAAACAAACGTACCTATTATATTCCAGAAGCTGAGTAGAAAAGCACAGCATTCAAGAAAAAAAAAGTTAAAATAAGAATAAAAACCACATTGGTACCTGGGTGATCATAGAAAGTGTGGTTAACACAAGCTGGAAAGACAACCAAAGGTAGACTTATAGGGTGACTTTATAGCTTTATATATACAATGTAACTAAATAAAAAGTCATAAACAAAAACATAAACTAAAGAACAGAGAAGTTTTTCTTCCAAAAAAAGAGAAAAAAAGAAGATAATTATCGAACAGAAAATAAATACACAGTAGAGAAAATGAACACTGACAAAGGGTTTATTAGGAAAACTATGACAATATAGTCACTGTAGTTATATGGATGAAATTTTAGCAACAAATATACCAAGAAAAAGAAATAACTTATCTTATGGTTATAGGTCATGTCCTGTATATTTGACAACATGTTCAAATGTGCACTGAGTAATAGATCAGGAAATGTAGAGTATTATTAAGAAAACTCATCCCCAAAACAGCCAATGGCCATCAACAAGTAGTTTATGATTACATAATACTGGACACACAAGAAGATGGGTAAACCACAGTACACACTAAAACTTGATGAGACTTCCGAACAAAATGTGAATAAATAACACCAGGCACAAAAGATTGCTAAGTTTATATGAATTTTAAAATTATGCAAACTTCAACTAACATGATTAGGCGTGCTTTTGCAGATGCTCAATATATGAAGAGTGAAGAAAAAATTTCCCCTTAAGCCAGGAGGAAGGCGATCATTGTGGGGAGACTGAGGAGAGAATTTTCTGGAGATGAGGTTTAGGGTGATGTACTAGTAACAGCATTGGATTTACACTTTTGTGAGTGTCATTGAAGGCATTTGGAGTGTGCTTTACATACACGATCGTTAAAGCTTTGAAATCTGGAGAAAGGGGTGAGCTGCCAGGCCACTGAGTGTTTCTATAGCACGTTGTTTGAGGATAGCAGAGCTGTGTAGTAATAGCTCTCTCTGCTGCCTGAGCTTTTCTTGGCAAAACTAGGAATCCTCCTCTTTGATCTCTTGGAAACATGATAACATCACAAGTTTCTCTCTCTTGTTTCTCTCTCTTTACTTCACGTTAGCTAATGAATGTGAAGTTGGGTGTGCTGTATAGTCCATTGTTTGAGCTGCCTCTCTATTTGCAAGCTCAGAAGGTAACCATCCAAGTCATACCTTTGGTTCCTTGTCACTCAGGTCCTAAACAAGAGAGGCCTGTGGAGCTTAAGTTTCTGATGCTATTTACAGCAGTCACAGTGTCCCTGTGTAATGATGTGACCAGTTCCATAGGTCATGGAGGGTCTTGCACTTTGGAGAAAAAAATGTGTGAATATGCATTTTATTACCAGTATATATCAAATAGCTCTAACAATCAGTGCAGAGATATCCTATGGTTCAGGAAATATGGGTGCAAATTGTGGTCTTCTTTCTGATGGGATGTGACCTGAGACTGTTTTCTGTGTGGATATTATGTTAGCTTTTGGTCCCTATGACAAAAAAAAATGTGTGACACAATGAATTGAAAAGGAGTGAAAATCTACTTTGGTGCGTGTTTTCACAGTCGCTTGTCCCTGTTTCTTTCAGCCTATGACACTCCAGTACATTATGGTGGGAATGTGTGATGGAGGAAGCCATTCACCTTATGCATCCAGGAAGCAAGGTTGGAAATAAGAAATGGCCTAGCTTCCAGCATCCATGTTTAGGGCACACCTCAAAGACCTCATTTTCTAAAGGTTCAACCCTTTCCCAATAGCGTTCCAGTCTGGTGACCAAAGCTTTTACATTTGGATTTTAGGGGCATATTTCAGACCCAAACTAGGTCAGGCATCAATGGCTTCATCTACCTTGATGACAGACATTTTATGGGATGACCAGACTATATGTAGGTAGCTGTTGCTTGTGACATGGATTATTCCACAGGCGTTCAATAAACAAGTGTTTGAAAATTTACACCAGGATCAACAAACTATGAACATGCCACATTAGCAAATATTTTGATGAGAAGAGAATTTCTGAAGTGTATCCAGAGAGATGAATCCTGCTTAGTTGACTGAGTTTTCATTTTCTTTGTCTTAGATGTAGAGGAGAATACAATGCACAGATCTACAGCCTAGACTATGTCTCTTCCTGTGACCCCTCTTCTTCCCTACCTGGTAACTAAGGCCAGGTCATAGCATGACTCTTCTCCTTTCTCAATGTGTGCTTTCTGCTCTCTCTCACTGATCTCCTTGCTTAGAGCAACATCACTGTGCTGGTCACATGCACATCTTTTACCCACCTTGTCTGGCCTAAGTCTCAGAGACCCCAAACCACAAAGTGGACACTTCCTACCTTCTTATCTGCACTTCCTTCTCTTTTCAAGAATGTTTTAATGAAGTTGAGAATGTTTAAGCATTGATTCTTGACAGAATGTGTCATTCTGTGTTATGCATTCCCAGACACCAGCTATCCATGGGTTGCCTAGAAAGCCCCTGAAGCCTTTGGTGCTGCTCTGAGAGAACTCCTCAGGAGCAAACTGATTCTGAACCTCAGGCAGAAAGTGAGAAGCTGTCTGCATCAACATCTCCTTCAGTTCCTCCAATACTGCCATGACATGGCTGAATGTGCTGTGGGACTGTTCCTGATATAATAATTCTATCATATGTAAGTCTTAATTCTCTTAATTATTTGAAAACTCAGTTTTCCATCAGAGCATTGGCTTTCCTTGAAGGAGTAATTAAATACACACTGCCCTGGCTTAATTCCTGTCACATAGGTCTATACTACAGTGCCCCTACATAATTTCAATTGAAATAATTGGTGTTTCCCTGGGAAAATAGTAATGAAAAAAGTGATCATTGCTTCTGTCCCAGTCATTTACTTAAAAATCTGCTGTGGATTGCCAGGCGCCACGAGAGTTACTGAGAATCCACAAATAAATTAGAATCTCATCTGACTACAGAAACTCCATCTAATAGAGTGAGTTGGAAGGGCTGGGAGAAGAACAGCACGTTACAGATTTGCTCCAGGCTCTATAACAAAAGTTTCTTTGGAAGCATGGTCTAGCATCCTTCCTTGGTCTTCTTCCCTCTCTCCTACCTATTCTCCTACTCACCCTCTTCCTACCTCTGAAATTTGTCTTTCACTCCCAAACTGCTCCAGTCATGTCCCAAAACTTTACATATTAAAAAAAAAGAAAAAAGAAAAAAAAAACTTCACTCAGGAGGCAGAGGCAGGCGAATCTCTGAATCTCTGTGAGTTTGAGGCCAGCTTGGGCTACAGAGTGAGTTCCAGGACAGGCACCGAAACAACACAGAGAAACTCTGTCTTGAAAAACCAAAAATGAATGAATGAATGAATGAATGAATAAATGAAAATAAAAAATGAAAAAATTCAATTCTTGATTTGAGCCCTACGTCCCTGAAATGCGTCCCACTCTGCCTTTACCTCCCTCTAGCAATGTTCTTTCTCCTCAGTTCACATGGTGATGAATTCCCTTCCATGATTCCTCTGTTCTCTTCTGTCCATCTTTTAGAACAGAATGCAAGTCTTACTTATATGTCCACAGTCCTCTTCCCTTCTTTACCCTACAGACTTTTCTCTGAACTCTCATCCCTCTTTTTGGTGGCTGCTGACTAAGCACCACTATCCAGCCTAGATGATTTTTTTTTTTAAAACTAATCCCACCATAGAACTACTTACTCATCATCTTCCATATCCCAAATGCTTGTGTCAGGAGCAACTTGAATACAGTGCTAAAACAACCAGAGATGTTTCTCTTCTCAGCATGTTATTTCTACTGAGTTTTCTTTTTCTACCAAAGCTACTCCTCCCCTCAGGGTTCCCAGGGTAACAACCCAAGAAGCTTATGCACATCTCCCTATTTTATGTTCATACCCAAAGAGTCAAGGGTATACTGAATCTACCTCTTGCTAATTGTCAATTTTTCTCTGCTTTCCTTCTCATAATCACTAACTCACCTTCCATCTGTCACCTTTAGGTCATTCATAAATTGATCTCTCCTTAATTATCCAGTACACACACATACACACACACACACACACACACACACACACACACACACACTCATGCACACACCTAGCATTAATTTCTGTGGTTAGACATTTTTGTTATACGTATGCTTCCTCACAAATACTGTCTTTAATATATGGAAGGACAATGCATCAAATATACTATTCTTTCTGATCATCACTTACTAGTCTTTTTTTCTGAACTTTGAAGGGTCCTAGCCTTAGGTCCACCAAGAAAACAGGCCTTATTGAAGGGTTCACAACACGCCCCCACAGTCGCATATAGCAGGCAGACACTTGCGCCTAGCCAATTCCAGGTCAGGATAGGCATTTCTGGGTCAGGGCGTCTCTCGTAGCCAGGATACCCGGCAGACCTGGACACCTCTGCCTAGCCAGTTCCAGGTCAAGATAGCCATTTCCGGGTCAAGGCGTCTCATGTAACCAGGATCCATGACGTTTCATGGCTATGTAAGGGCGCAACGTGACCATGTGATCTATGCACACGCATGGAGTAGTGAAGTGACCTGGCCACACCCAGCCGGTTTTTAAAGCGGAGCACCATGTTCCCGGTTCCTTCTTCTCCATGCACGTGTCTCTCCCACAGGCCTGCGCACTCTCTATCCCTTTATCTCTAATAAAACTCTTATAAGCGGATTCTGTTGTGTTTCGTGACATTTCCTTGCAGGGTAAGAACACAACGCAGCTAAATAACAAACACTTATTACATGTTAATATGATATCCTGAGTATACCACTTAGGGGTGGATGGTTTATCACAACTGACTTTTCTCTCTGAATGCATAGACCATGTATTTATTGCCTTGTCCTTAATAATTTTCAAACTTTTGACAGTTCCTACAACTTAAAGAAGTTATATTGACTATGGAATGAATCAATGATATCTAAGATATCACTTGTAACCATAGGGACAGAGCAGCAAATTCACCTTCAGGAATGACTGAAGGGTTCATAATCAGAATGAAGGACTAGATCTGCCTTAGAAGACTTCAGTGAGGCTTCACCATGCAACATAATAAGCCAAATGGAAGTTCATCATTCATTCCAGCCACCCTGTGCATCACACATTCCTCTTTACTGGTGTGATATTCAAATTAGATGCTAATCAGGATTGTTGACAATGTTTTTAAACTCTTTGCTTATCTTGCTATGCAGGAAAGAGAGCTAATGCTGAAGGCTGTTCATTCCCCAGGACAGTACATGGTGAAATGAATATAGTTAGATGGAAATAAGGAATTAGATTAGTATTGTTTCAGCCAAGACACCTAATCAACAAAGGTCAGAGAACAGAGACAGTCTAGGGATAGCAGAAGACTCTTGAAAGCGGATTATTGTACCAATGATGTTCAATCACACAGACACTTTCTCCTTCAGTTTGTGTTCTGGTGAGCTTGTGGGCCTGGGGCAGCCTCGGCCCTGCCGCCCCTTGACTTGATAAACATGCTACTTCCTTGAGATTTGCCCCAGGAGATAAACATTTCCAATCTTTTTTTCTTGCAAAGCCAATAAAGCTAATAATTCCCATGTCAGGCAAAGAAAAAATTGAAAACTGATTCTGTGTGATCTCTTACAAAAGAAGGAAAAAGCAATAGATGGTTCACTGCTGGCCACGTGAATTGTCAGAGCTCTCTGAAGATCATTTGAAAAAGAACCTTCCACCAGGCTATAAATAATGGCAACAGACAGTAATTTGCATGGATTAAGCTTGTTAGCATTCATCAATTTGTGCATTTTAAAATACTCCCAAATTCTTGACCAGGGGTGTCTCTTTGTAGTGAAGGATTGATAGTGGGAGTTAAGGAATCTGATGAATTTAAAACTCAGATGAGAAAAAGCAAAGCCGTCCAGATCTAAACTGAGATACCATTAGTAGTTCCCATAAATCAAGCTATGTTTATAGTGAGGATACAGTTGAATTACCATCTGGACTTTTTAACCTCGACATTTATTTCCGAATCGTTCCCTAATATTGGAAGTAAACTTAACCCTTCCTTTCATCTCAAGTTCGCCTGGACACCAGTCAGTTCTCGCCAAGAGGAATGATCTGATTGTTGATGGAGACGGAATGTCACGCGAGACACTAGCTCAGCTGGAACGGTCAAACTCTTGTGTCATATTAAGCGTTAAAGAAGGGGAACATGTTTAGCTTTAAAAGCAACTAGGCTGCAAAGAGTCCAGAGTAAAGTCAGGGTATGCAGTGAAAAAGAAAATCTATATTCGAACTGCTTAAGTTTGGGGGGCATAAAGGAGATTTGAGCTTACAATCATCTAATCATCCCCTGACTTCTGCTCTGTGGGGCTATAGATGATCTTGACTATGGAGCGAGAGCCACATAGATTTTTACAGCTAGCACAAAATCCTAAGTAAATAACTAAACAGTTCTCACCATGTCAGTTATGTCTACAACCATGTTTGGCTTCAGGTTGCTTTATAGTTTTCAGCTGACATTTTTTTTTTTTAAATCCATGACAAGAAGAAAAAAAATAAAGTAAAATAAAAACCCCATTCAACCGCCACATATAAATTACTCTTTTCTTTTTAGCGTCCAATTTTTAATGAACATCAAGGCAGGATATACCAGTTGCTCCAGTACTTGGGAGGGTGATTGGCAGGCAGAAGCGAAGTGACTATGCCCTGGGAAGCAATTGTTGGCGAGTTTGCTAAATAGGGACCCATTTCTTTACCGAGATCTGCACAGACAAAGTTTGTGTTCATCTAGTTTGAAACAAAATCATGATCAGCATCTCTGACAATTAAGTGGGTCATTGTCATCCTGTGCAATAGTGTCATCCCTTCAATAGAGGAAGAGATGGTCATGATTTGAAGGACGTTTGTAGTATTCAAGGCAGTGGAAACCCAGGCTTCAGGAACACACAAATACACACGCACCAAAATAAAACACCCACTTCACTGACTGGGGAAGCAATGTTGGACAAATTTCTGCAATTTTTTTTTATCAATCAAGATTTACCAATAACTGTCTGGCATTTTTAACATAAAGCTTAAATGAAAAATAATTCAGGGCATATGTAGTATCATAGCCCATTCGAACAGAACATTTTAATGTGTCATTTATCTGGTCCTGAGAGTGTACTCTAGTAATTGATATTCGTGTATTTGTTTATTTATTCACTTATTTACTAAACTTTCAAATATAGTTGAAAGAATATGTCTTGAATTATTCCCAAAGTAGCATTGACATTGGATTGTATGAAATTCATGTTCCTTCCTTCCTTTTTTCCTCCCTCCCTCCTTCCTTCCCTTCCTTTCTTCCTTCTTTCATCTTCATTTTCTTTTCTTTTGTGACATGATCTCCCTAGAGTTCAGGTTAGCATTTATCTCATTATGGTGACTTCAAAACCACAATCCTCCTGCCTCAATCTCTTAAGAACTGGAAGTCCCTAGAAATGCCACCTGTGACTTGCTCAAAGCACAGGTCATGTGGCAAGTCAGCGGAACAGCTGGCCAGTGACCAGTGAATCTCCTTACCAACAGCAAGAAAAGATAGTTACTACAACAAAGTACAAAATATTTGCACTTGCTTTACCGTAAAACTGGAAACATGATTGAAAAGACAGACCTTTTGTCCTTTAGTGCGCTAACCAATAAGGATTCCATGGTGATTTAGAGTGCGTTACTCAGTAATAAAAAGAATTTGTTACTGAGAAGCTAGCACTTTGGGTGATAGAGTAAAAATCAGAACTTCAAGACCAGTGGTTCTCAACCTGTGGGTCATGATCCCTTTGGGGGGCTGCTTAAGATCATTGGAAAACTCAGATATTCACATTACAATTCATAACAGTAGCAGAATTATAATCATGAAGTAGCAATGAAAATAATTTTATTGTTGGGGGTTGTCACAACATGAGGAACTTATTAAAAGGTTGCAGCATTAGGAAGGTTGAGAGCCACTGGCCTAAACTAAGCAAAGTTTCTTTTCAAGGCCTTCACATGTGCACAGCATTCATGTAAGGCTAGCTAATGCACTTGGAGATGATTGACCAGAAAAAAACTGAAGCTAATATAGAGTTATGAGTCTACTAAGTTGGAATAAGACTTCATGGTGGGCATCTTAGCTCAAGCTACTACAGAAATCTAAAATAAGAAGGAACTGAATCTTTGTTGTGCTGAAGGCTAGACATTTGATACCCAAGAACCTAGCCTGGTCACCTTCTGTTGAGGGCTCTCTTTTGTAATCCAGGCTTTAGACTTCTAGCCTTATGAGGCAGAAGCAGAAAAATAACCAAAACAAATTCTCTGAGAGTCACTTTTCTAAGGGTGATAACCTCTTGGTCCAGGGCATGATTGTCACTGTTCCGTGTCTTAATACTGTCACAGTTGAAGTTGGTGTTTCTACACCTGAATTTGAGGCATGTAAATATTTACTTTATTTAAGCAGGGACAGACAATCACTTCAGGTTGGAAACATGTGCAGTAACCTATTTCAGCTACTAGGATACAGGGCTGAACTCAGAGTAACATCTTACTTAGAAGCTCAATATTCTAATGCCAGAAGAGCTGAAGTATTTACCGCTTAGGAAAAAATTACACTCATCTCTTAGATGACACAAATTCTAAGCAGTGGTTTGCAATCTTCCTAATGCTGTGAACCTTTAACACAGTTCCTTATGTTGTAGTGACCCTCAACCATGAAATTGTCATTGCTATTTCATAAGTGTAATTTGGCTACTGTTATGAATCATAATGTAAATATATGATATGCAGGATATCTGATATACAACCCCTGTGAAAGGATTAATAGACTCCCAAAGGAGTCACGACCCACAGGTTGAGAACCATGGAAATACAGTGTAATTTGTGGGATAGGTCATTTTTTCCCTGATTTTAGATGTGAACTTGTTCTTGTGTGTGTGTGTGTGTGTGTGTGTGTGTGTGTGTGTGTGTGTGTGTGTGTGTGAACTGCTATACTTGGTCAGTGCCATTTCCAATAAGAAAATTTCAGTAGGAAAAAGGAAAAAGAAAAAAAAAAAAGGAAACCATAGAAGCCATCAATTATAGCCATTTAGCTGAGGAAACGTGTTTGGTCTCCAATTCATCTTTAAAATCCTATTTCCCCACTGTTTCACATAAAGAAGAAAATTTAGCACTGAAGTTTGACTTATGAGCTAGCTGAGTAACTGTCAATGGACCTCTCCCAGGTTGCAGAGGTATTCTCTTTTGTCTGAGAACTTCCTTTAGAAAGACAAGTGGACGCCTTCACCACTTCAAAGGTTGCAGTGATAAACTTCTTTGTGTCGCTTGCAGCTTTCGCTTTGAGTTGAAGGTTTTTCACGTAGCCCTTATTATAGGTGACCTAGCATTTTGCTCCGGGGTTGTGATCAGAACTTTCTTCCTCTAGTCCCTGGCAAGCTGGCTGTCATTTCCTTTCCCTCTCCTTCCTGAATTTCCCTCAACCCAAGTTCCAGGCTTTTGTGGACACGCTTTTCTCCCTTCCGCTCCTGTGGGCCCCATGCCACGTTATCTGCAAAAGGTTGCGACTGACTTCCCCTCACTGTGGACACAGGAAGGGGAAATGAAGAGGGGACAAGCGACTGAGCTGATCCGAGGGGTCAGGGGTGGATGTGAGTTGCCCATCTGTCTCAATGACTCTCTCTGAAGTGTGTGCTCTCCTTTGTTGACGATCTACTGCTATTGTGCTGGGAAGCTTTTAATAGCAGTCAGCAGAGTCGCCTCAATGGCAGGGCAAAGATGAAAAATACTGGGTAAAAGAATACCTGTGGACATGTGTCTGGATGTGGCAGGCACTTGGCTCCTTCTGAAATAGCAACATTCCTGTGAGGTTTCTCATCAGTCCCCGGACCATCAATTCTTGTGTTGAATCCTCATGGTACCTCATTAAAATGAAAATGGTTTCACTATCTTTTCAGTGAGCAAACTGAAAATGGAGATTGGAAGAAGAATGCCAAACATCACATCTTCCATTCAAAATGTGTGCCCTGTCATGTTCTCCCAACTTTCCTTGATGCTCTTAATGTCTGAGCACATGAGCTCCCTGACACAGAAATCCAATCTTTCAATCGAGGACAACGTTGCCTCATCAGAAGGGCAACGAGATTATCTTTTGCATTTAAATTATTCTCTTCTGGTACAGCAGGCTAATTAATGTGGGTGTATTTCCGTTCTTCGAACCCAGAGATACTTGGACGATGGCTCTCAAGGTGCCTGCACATCTTCCTCTTACAACCCGTGTCTCTTCCAGACCTTAATTTCTGTAATTAGACTCTACTGCTCCACCGTCTCCACAGGGCTGATGGTAGCCTTATGACTCTTTCTTCTGGTTTATGGTGATTACAAATGGGGCCTCAGAGTCATATAGCAGATAGAAGCAGCTCTTAACAAGGCCCAGCATTCCAGAGTGCCACTCTTGACATGGTGTGGGGACAAGGCCTGTGAAACAGGGCATTCTAAACAGAGGGCCTTTGCTTCACAAAATCATCCAGAGGATGCTTTGAAAGTACAGGGGTAGATTAATGGGTACACAAAAGCCTTTGATTTATTAGCACTTTGTAAGTGTCAGAAATAATGGAATAACACATCAAAGGTAACATTTGCCTTGCGGGGGGGCTCCCCAAACATGAGCTGTCTAGAGGCAGAAATTAGACTTTATGAGGAGAAGTCACACAGGCCCAGCGCTGGCTCCAGGCCAGAGGGACAGTCCTTCACTCAGAGCACTGACACTGGAGCCAATGGCTAGCAGAGAAGTGGGGGAGCGGGAGTGAACTATGAAAATGGAAAGGAAAGCATAGAGGAGGCGGGGAGAGAGAGAGGCGGTAAATCAGATAAAGGGAAAAGATACTGAAGGCGTAGTGAAGTTTGTGGTACATTTTCTGTAAGAGTAGAAAGTTGGCCCTTGTTCAGTTAAATGGCACATGGTGAAAGTATTCATCCAGGATAATAATGAGGTGGCATGAACTCCAAGACACACTGGGGAGGGGAGTGTCTGGACTTCTGTCCAATCCAGCTGGACTTTGCCACAGGCCACGTCTGAGGTTATGAAGGGTGCTTTGGGCATCTGAGTTAGCAAACCAGACATGCAAACATTCCTTCCTGCAACCTTGGGAAAAACAAAATGCAGAAGAATGTTCAGAGAGACCGGCCACCCTGCAGCCTAATGGCCACATCGTCACGTCTGAGAGTGTCCTGAAAGCATCCAAGAAGAAACATCTTAGCATGGAGAGGGGAACATTAAGTTACACTCCTCTGTAATGCCATAGACTTCTCTGCTATTTAAAGCGAAGTACTATAACAGCTCTCAGCTCTCAGTATCTTTTTATTTTTCATCCTTAACCTCCTTTCTGAGGTACATCCTTAGCTTTTTTTTTTTTATTTTCTTACTAGAATAAAATGAAACAGGAACACCGAGTATCCACAAAGAATTCCTTCTGATTCCTGAAGGAATTTATACTCATTAGAGGGCATTTGGCAAAGATATAAAAGCATCATAAAATAAAAGCCACCCCTTAATTTTATTATGTCCAAACTTTGGAATATTTGACTGGTTTCATGGGAGGTGGACTTGAATAAACTCAGAGTTGATCCTCGTTCAGCCTCTCGCTATTAGTAGGTCTCAGGGCTGGTGTGGTGGCCAGCTACTTGGGAAGTTGGAGAGGGTGCTGACTTTGAGGTGAGGCCTCACCTTAAAAGTGTATATGCCAGTGGGTTCCCAAGAAAATTACAAAGGACTTCCACATTTGTATGATAAGACTCACACAATGATAACAATGGTCAAATAGCTATGTGACAAACACACTCGAAGATTGTAGTTGAACACTAATTGTTCCATGCTGATTTCAGCTTCTTACATAGGCTGTCTGGTTATAAGTAGGGAGCTGAGGGTTGACACCCTGATGAAGCACAAGAAGAAAATAAATGTTTGCTGTAATTCTTGTCAAATTTTCCCCCATGATATTTCTCAAAGTTAAATTTCATATATAATTTTGCATGCTTAATGAGGCATTATAGCACAAATCCTCTGCACATTGTGACTACAAAACATTTTGTGATAGTTGTGTAATAGTCTACAAAAAAACCTGTAGAGTTCTTAATTATTGGACTTTTAAGGTTTTGGGGGGAAAACAATATTGTAAATGTTATGAAAGAGAATGAGCATAAGCTGCATGTGTATAAGAAAGCTCAATGGCTCCTAACTACTGCTTCTCATCCATCTCTGAACCCACAGTTTCAAGGACTTGGCTGAGGATGAGATCAACTCCCTATGAGAGTAAAGTAGACTATGAAGGAGGCCAACTACAGTCCTTGTCAGCTGAAGTAACATGCCTTAAAATTGTGTGGTTTTCTGTTCAACTAGCACACTTGTAACTCAATTGGAACAAGGAAATACTCGAAGTGGTCTTTGTCATGGATTTCCCGATCACGCAAAACTTTTTAAATTCCTTATAAGAAAACTCTTTACATAAATGTTCTTAGATATTAGTTTCAATGTTTGATGTTCTGTTTTATGGCTATATCCTAACATAATAAAACAACCAAGGTTTGATGTAATATATTCTTCCCTAATTTTTTTCCCTGGCACTTTTTATATGGGAATAGATATGTGTCTAACTATAACATGAATGTACATGAATATTTTCTCTGGTCAAATTCTACATAAGTGATACATATAGTATACTATATGGAGAAAACAAAACAGAAAACCAAACTAAGCTACAGTTCTCCAAAGGATATATATATATATATATATATATATATATATATTACACACAGAGAGAGAGAGAGAGAGAAAGAGAGAGAGAGACTAAATACACTAATGTAGAAATCAATAAGCATTCATTTGTCCATACAAGTATACATGTTCTCAACACTTTATTATAACATTCTTATATTAAAGAAATTGAGCAATTGTACTTGACAAGTTTTTACTTAAAAACACACAGAAAAAGAAATCCTGGCTAATCTAATAATAAATATTAAATGTGAAATGCAGATTTTTGTCAATTATTCTTTCTCCAAATAAGTCACTTGGGGCTTTAAATTGGAGCATCATTACCTTTATAAATTAATCTGGAAATAATTCACTTTTGGTCTCTAGTACAATGGTACCTGTTTCACCACATATTAAATAAACTCTTTTTAGGTTTTTTTTTTTTTTTTTACATACATTTCTTTTTAATTTTACCTCATATGTAAATACTGTATTTACATAACTTCCACTGCTCCCATCCAACTTCCCTCATCTCCTCCCATGCCTCTCAAATTCTCGACCTCTTCAGAATTACTATTGTTACATTTAGTGCTAGTATGCTCAGGACTTTAGTTCACTTCGCAAACACACAATCTTCTGAAAAGTCTGTCTAGATATCAGGAAATAGTTTGTCCTTGGCTTGGAATGGATACTGAAAGGTTCAGTAATAAGTGAGTTTTTTTCCTAGATATTGCATGTTTTTTAAAAATCGAGAACAGACACTTTTCATACAATATATTCTGATGATGGTTTTCCCCCTCCAGCTCCTCCCAGAGTCTCTCTACTTACCACTCACCTAAACTCACACACCCTTTCTTTCTCTCTCTTATTGGAATAGAAATAGGCATATAAAAATATAATAATAATAAATAAAATAATACAAGGACAAACTAACCAGAGCAGGACAAAACAAGCAAACAGGAAAAAAAAAAGACCCAAATATTTCTGACTTTTATTTTGGAGTGCACCATAGCTTTCTAATTAGTTAATGTTTATTTCATTAATTTGCCTTTATAACTGCCCATTCCAGAGATTCTGTTTTTGATTTCATGAGTCCTTTTTTATTAATTTAATTTTCTAACTGGACAGTCAGTATTGGAAAATAATGAAAATTATATATTCTCTTGTTAATGTATTTGATTATGTATTCTTTTTTTTTTTTTTTTTTTTTTTTTTTTTTTTTGGTTTTTCGAGACAGGGTTTCTCTGTGTAGCTTTGCGCCTCTCCTGGGACTCACTGGGTAGTCCAGGCTGGCCTTGAACTCACAGAGATTCACCTGGCTCTGCCTCCCGAGTGCTGGGATTAAAGGCGTGCGCCACCACCGCCCGGCTGATTATGTATTCTTATACATGTTGCATTTTCTAGTATTTGAGACAAATGAAACACAAGAGTGGAACACTCAAAATTCTTTTTCCTGACTAATGGAAACTGTATCTAGTTCACATATCGGTTCCTTGTTTTATGGATATGTGTCATGTATCACACTGAAGTACATTAAATTAATATACTTTTAGTAACTTGTATTGCACATCTGTGTTAAATCTGAGGACAAATTCTGAGATATAGTTTGCTCTTTAATGGACTGATGAAATATCATACATTTATTTTCTTACATGAATTATCTTCATATGCATAAAATAAACTTTATCATGTAGTTTCTTTCTGAATAGGCTATTGACCTAGCATTCATTATATACATACATACATACATACATACATACATATATATATACACATATATATACATGCATATATATATAGTTTTGTATTTGTATTCACATATAAATTATTAATGAGGGTTATCAGTTCCTTGAGCCCCAGAAGGAGCAACATAGGTTTCTGATTCTTTTATTCCATTTTGAAATAAGATTGGGCCACTACACCACAGCCACAATGACTTATTCTCAGGAGCTTTACTAATTGTATATGTATAGACAGAAATATAAGTGTTTATAAGGCAATTCAATATCCATTTAATGAAACCGTACGAGTTCATTCATCTCTGGCAGTGTGACCTCCCCAACCACGGGCTTTTGCCCTGATTACTGTAGCAGACATGAACTCGCTCCCATAGAGTGGGCTTCAGATCCAATCAGAACGCAGGTGGCTGCATCTCTAACAGCCGTGCCCCAACGACACCAGTGGGTCTGTCTTCTCTGGCATGTTTGTAGTATAAACTGTAACTGAGCAGTACTCTTGGTGACAATTTTCCCATCAACCTTTTTGAGGCTATCTCTATACTTATGAGACAGACTCCATTTATTAGGGAGACAGGCTACCCCATACCACGTAGGAAAAAAAAAATGACTACTCTTGGATCCTTCCCCTCCCCACCCAAGATGCTCCATTCACAGAAAGTTCAGCCATCCTTGAATTTCTTATGGTTCGCCATAGGGTGTGTGCAGCCACCATGTCAGCAAAAAGTCAACTATCTCCTACTAAATGGGGAAAAGTAGCCACATTAGGATTGCCCCAGAGATGCCTCACTCTCAGAAGATACAGCCACAGCTGAATGTATCATCTCCTACCACAGAGACCATGCAACTGCCTTTGGTTCTGCCAGTTTCTGCTCAGTGCCAATTGTACTGTGTAACTTTTCCTGGGGAGACATCAATCAACATGTATTCATCCCACGTAGGGTCATAATGACAGGCCGAAGAAACAATACCACTGATGTCTAACTTACTAAAGCACTGAGTTCACCATACAGGAGCACAAGTGAGACATTACTTACTGGAGAATGAATAACTCAGCAAAACATCATCACTGAAAAGCCTGCCACGGAATGGGTGGCAACCCATGAAAGCTGTATCCCTAAGGCTTCCTGCCTTGCCTGCATTCAGATCCATCAGACAGACTGTCCTCTTCGATAGCTGTGCAATATTTTTATAACCACGGTGAAGGGCCTTAGGAACCTTGCAATACACATAAGGTTTGTAATATTTGTTTACTTCCTAGGTCTTGTGAGTCTCCCACGGGGAGGGAATGTTTCAATTCGGAGGGAGTAGCTACACACTACACAGCAACCGCACAGGTGGTATTGCATCAGGATAGAGTCAAAGGCTGTATAGTAAACTGAGCATTTGTTTTGTCATTCACATAAAATCTAATCATATGAGTGTTTTGTAGATCCACAGGGAAGGCATGGCTTTTCTTGGTCTTAAACATGTTTCAGTAGTTCAGGATCCTAGAAATCAAGTTTGCCTTTCCACCGTTGGAGCTTGGGAATCGAACTCAGAGCTTCAGGCTTGGTTACAAGTGCCTCTAATCATCAGGCCATCTCAACGGCTCTCTTGACCTTTCCTAAGCTTTAGAGAAAAAGAAAAGAAAACTCATAGGTAGGTTACGAATAAATCTTCAGTGATTTCTCAGAAGTGCCCCCGCTGTGCTTTGCAGCTGTGGTACCTCTGTAGCAGGTGTTATGGTTGCTATTGGTAACAGCAATGAAACAAAAATATAACTACTGTGGACCTCCGCCCTTCTTGCATATCAGAAAGATTTAGCTGGGACATTCTACAGTGCTTTTCAATGATTATGTAAAATAGGTCTAATAATACAGTATTTTTTAAAAAAGAAGGTAGGAACAGCACTGTTCCCAACCTGTGACAAGCCACAGAATCACTTCTGGCCTCTCTCATGCTCAGTTTGTGCTCAAACCTAAACTATATCCACAGCACTTGAATGGCAGATTGAAAATCTAAGAGTGATGCCGCAGGCTCACTGCGGAGCTCTGCCATTTCCAACAGCCAAGGTGGCTCAAGGCAGGGAAGGGGCATGCCCAGTTGTACAGCTGGTCAGCAACGAAGCTGAGAGGGTCCCAGCCTGGGGCTCTGTCCATTGTACCACTGAATTCCTCTAAACACATTCCTAGCTTTCAGTCATATGCAACATGGTAGAAGAATTGAGAAAAAGAAGAAGTCTCTGGTTTTACAGGCGAAAGCAAAGTCCCTTAATTTTGCCTCAACTCTCTGGCTATGTGCACAGTAATATATTCTTGTTAACAATGTAAACATTGGCCCTGGGGCTCCATTTTCCTTAGTCTGTATAAAGAGCTCTCACACTAGATCAAGCCATGTGTTTCATTTGCATGGTGTTATGTTGGTTCACATTTTCTCTGGGATCCTGCCTTCTGTTCTTGCCATCTCCCTTTTGTGTGTGAAGTCATGGAGCACACTGCAGTCTACAGTTCCACTGGCTGACAGAACAGAAACTGAATCAGTCCCTGGGAGCAATAGATGCAACCCTGGGAACCTCCAGTGTATCCTGGCAGCTGCTAGCCAGCCTTGTGCCTTACATGCCTCCCAGGGATTTCCCAGGGATGCTGTGTTTAAAGAGAAACATGTATAAAAACTACCCATTGTGCAAACGCAGCATCAGTGAGTGGTTCCCCATGCAGGAGCTTTGGACAATTCTGTAGAGCAAAAGCAGTGACTAACCTGTAAAAAGAGGCATGCTGAGAGAGAAGTCCTGAGCAGTGAGGAAGAAAACCTAAGCCTGCTGGAGACAGGGACACAGGGTTCTCACTCATTTCTCTCCTTGTTCTGCTAGAGTTAAATTACACTCTATGGTAAGCTTGGAAATATCCAGGAATCTCATTTTTCAGGCATCTAAGAAACTAATCCAAAAATATAGTTTTGGCACATAAAGAACAGGTACAAAAACCTGGTGCAATTCAAAGAAGAAAAAGACACTAGGTAACAAGGAAGCACACTAAAGTGTCCTCAAGTGGATTCAAAGTCATAGGATAATCAAAGTGCTATTTTGCACTTATTAAGTGAAAAGAAACATACTAGAAATTAATGGCCATTTCCATTCAAGAAAAAAAATGCAGTGAATTGAGAACACTCATTCATCAGTTGAATCTGGTGAAAAGTTACAGCAATTCATTATAAAGGAGCCATCACGGCACTGTGAACATCTGAAAACATCTACAGTTTGATCGAGAAACATGCTACAGGTAGAAGATTTTCAAGATTCTAGAATACAAAATGTTCCAAAACTCTCAAGCTTTTCCAACACTTTTATGGTTCTATCAGTGGTAAATCCTATACCTTACTTTATGTAATGTGTTGCCATGAAAATATAACATACTAAAATATTGTATAAAATGACCCCAGGATATGTGCGTGGATTAAATATGAAACAGAAATGGTCTATGTTTAAAAACGGGGCTTCATGTCCAAGAGAGCTCTTTAATTCATATGCAAATACTTAGAAATTCAAAGCAGTTCTGTCCCCAAACACCTTTAAATAAAGGACAACCAAGTAGGGCTATTTTCTTTTAAAGAATATTTGGGGACAGGCTGGGGAGATAGTAGAGCGGGAGTGCTTCATGCTTTTCCACAACTTGGAATTTGTTTCTAGCACAAATATATAGCTCACAACTTTCTGTAACTTTCTCTTCGTCAACTCCAGAGGATTCAGTACTTTCTGGCCTCTCAGGGCACCTACACACATATGCGCAGACATCCACACAGACACATAAATAAAATACATCTACAATAATAATATTTCTCATTTGTATCAATCATATCTGTTTTACACCACCTCCTTCCTACTCCAAGTGCTCTCATCCTTTTCCTTCTCAGCTCCAGGACCTCTTTTCACTTGGTGATTGTGTTAGAATCCCCAAGTCCAGTTAGTGTTGGCCATGAGTACAAGGTTGTATGGCCAACCACCGGGCATGAGAAGCCTAACAGCGGCAAATCCATAAAGAAGAGCGACTCTCCCTCACTCAGAAGCCACCATCTTCCCAAAGCTCCTCCATTTACCCTAGGGTCTTGGGGACTGCTCCCCAGATCCCCAGAACTTTCACCAGCTTCATTTTCCACAGGTCTTGTATAGGTAATCGCAGCCTCTCTGAGTTGATGCGTGCAACGTCCATGTCATATCCAGAAGCCAGCACTTCCTAGCTTTCCTATCCACATGCGTACTCCAAACATTCTTTCCCGCATCTCTCAGGAAGTTGGTTGAGTCTTTGCTGATATGGGAGGCTGACTCATTAACCACTACCCACTGCAAAAAGAAGCTTCTCCTACCAAATTAGACAGTAGCATAAAGCTATATTTAGAATATGGTATATTTAGGATACAGTCTGGCATCACAGTTATTTAGTAACACAAGAGTCGTTCCCCCACTTCAGAGTTCTCTTGTCATGGGCTTTTGATGAGGTGTACATTAAAGAGTATGAAATCCTTCCTGTGGAGCAGGCCTCATATCCAATCAAAAAGGGATCCTCATAACCTTTGTTTCGCTACCGCACCAGTAGGCATACCTTGTCAGCAGGTCAGCATTACAACAGGCAGGGTCCAGCGCTGGTGAGGCCACTGCTGTCTTTTCTTCCCCCAGTAGCCTATAGAGCAGCTTTTGGCACTGTAGATACCAGGCAGCATGACGAGAGTTTCCTGGTCAGTTTGAAGTTGATTTCTCGATGATCTACATCCAAAGTGGGTAGTGTCTTCTGCAATAGGTAAGGTGGGAAACCCAGAGCAATGGCAACTATCTTTGTTATTTTGAGTACCTTTGGGGCTTCCCTGTCCAATAACTCATAGAGAGATAACGTATGTCTGACACTGAGATTTTCATTTAATAACCCTTGTCATCTGGGAGAAGCATTGTCCACTCCTTTTGGACACTTCTTTTCAAACGTGTGTGTGTGTGTGTGTGTGTGTGTGTGTGTGTGTGTGTGTGTGTGTGTGTGAATATGTGTGTTTATAAGCTAGTGGATTCATTTAACTTGGGCCAACCCCCCCATCCCAAGCTTCCCCTCTTGACTTTAACACTGAGTGTACCCCATTCTCCTTTCATGTCTCCTATGTTCTAATACCCCCTTTAAATGAATTATTTTCTTGGGTTGGAAGATCAAAGTTTTCTATATATTTTTTCATAGATCTTTTATTTGAGCTAATTCTTTTTTCTTGTATTGAAAATAGATTCTTTTCTCAGATAATATTATAATCTGATTATAATTCCTGCTCCTTCTACTTTTCCCAGTTCCTTCCCACCTTCCCTCCCCTCCAAATCCGCTTCCTTTCTGCCTCTCATTAGAAAATGAATAGGCTTCTAAGAGAACAACAAGGCATAACTGCTGTGGGGTGTTCTGTATGTCCTGTGGGAGCCCTTCTTGGGTTCTTTGTGGCGTTACCCAGCAGGTCCACATAGAGGATGATTAGGACCATGGGCCTGAGTGCAGGTGTTTGAGATGGTCTGCACTTGGCTGTGCTGGGGGATGGGTCTGTATGTCAAGTTGTTCTGATTGATCAATAAATAAAACCTGATCGGCTGTGGCTAGGCAGGAAGGATAGGCGGGACTAACAGAGAGGAGAAATAAAAGGACAGGAAGGCAGAAGGACTGACTGCCAGATGCCGCCAGCACAAGAAGCATGTGAAGATGCTGGTAAGCCACGAGCCACGTGGCAAGGTATAGATTTCTAGAAATGGGTTACTTTAAGATATAAGAACAGTTAGCAAGAAGCCTGCCACAGCCATACAGTTTGTAAGCAATATAAGTCTCTGTGTTTACTTGGTTGGGTCTGAGCGGCTGTGGGACTGGCGGGCGACAAAGATTTGTCCTGACTGTGGGCAAGGCAGGAAAACTCTAGCTACACATAACCAAATAAAACATAGTAAGATGAAGTAAAATTATCATATTGAGGTTGGGCACAGTAACCCAACAGAAGAGTTCCAAGAGCAGGCACAAGGGTCAGAGACTCACTCATTTTCACAGCCAGGAGCCCCATAAACATTCTAAGCTAGTAACTATAATATATATGCGGAGGACCTGGTGCTGACCATGTAGACCCAGCGCTTGTGCATCTGTATCTGTGAGCTCTTATGTGCCTTGCTCAGTTGATTCAGAGGGTTTATTCTGGTGCATGCCATTTCCCACCTCCTCTCCCATGGGATTTCCTGAGCTCTGAGAGGAGACATTTGATGGAAACCTTCCATTTACACTCTCTCCACATAGTGTCTGGTTGTGAGTCACTGTATCTTTTCCCATCTGCTTCCAGAGGAAGCCTATCTGATCATGACTGGATAAGGCACTCATCTATGAGTATAGCAGAGTATCACTAAGAATCATTTCGTGGTTATTTATTTTTTTTAGACCAGTAGTGTTTGGTTTTATCCCAGGTCTCTGGGCTATCTAGTCTCTGGTTCTTGGTCACCCAAGCAGTGCCAGGTATGGGATCACTGCCATGAAGTAGGCCTTAGGCCCATCAGACAGTATCTACTCCTACAAATTCTGTGCCACCATTGCCATAGCATATTTTGCAGGCAGGGCAGGTTGTAGGTCAAAGGTTTTGTGGCTGTGTTAGTGTCCATGTTTCTCTTTCAGTAGCCTGCAGAGTATCTTCCCACACCAAAAAGACTATAACAGAGGGCTGAAGGCTCCATGTAGACACCACCTTGACTTCTCTGTGTTCAATAGGTTGTGTGGGTGTTGTCCTCAGCAATGGACACCTGCTGTCAGTTTGTGGAGAGCAACCATTTGTCTTAATAATAGCCATGGGGTCCCCTTGGCCAACAACTCAATTGAATGCAACCCAGTCCTGCCACTAGATGCCTCACCTGGGGACAAGAGATGGTCAGTTGAGACTCTATATACCCATTTCCTAGGAGTCCTCCTTAGAATCATCTTCATACATTCCAGGAAGTTTGCACTGTGCTGGGTTTACACACCATTCCCCAAATGACCCCAATTCCCACCATCTCTCCCAGAACTCTCTTCCTCCATGCCATCTATCCCACACCTAGTTACCCCTGCTTCCATCCCCACCCATTCCCAGTCTGCCCTTAAAATGTAGTCTGTTTCTTCCTCCTAGGGAGATACATGCAGCACTTCCCACCTTCCCCAGATCTCTTCTCTTTACTTAACATCTGTAGGTCTATGGATTGTAGCTTGGTTATCATTTACTTAACCACTAATATCCACTTACAAGTGGAAACACACCATATTTATCCTTCTGGGTATGGGTTACCTCACTCACAACAATTTTTTTTCTAGTTCCATACATTTGCCTGCAAATTTCATAATGACATTTTTTTAAATAGCTGAATGATACTCCATTGGGTAAATGTACCACATTTTCTTTATCTTTCTTCTCTTGAGGGATGACATCTAGGTTGTTTATAGTTTCTGACTATTATGAATAAAGTATTAATGAGTGTAGTTGAGCAAATGTCTTCATGATAGGATGGAGCATCCTTTGGGTATATGCCCAAAAGTGGTATAGCTGGATCATGAAGTAAATCAATTCCCAACTTTCTGAGGAACCTCCATACTGACTTCTGAAGTTGCTGTATAAGTTTGCACTCCCACCAACAAGGAAGGAGTGCTCCCTTGCTCCACATCCTCACCAGCATGAACTGTTGCTTGTGTCATTGAACTTAGTCATTCTGACAGGTGTGAGATGGAATCTTAAAGTCATTTTTATTAGCATTTTCTTGATGGATAAGGATGTTAAACATTTCTTTAAGGATTTCTCAGCCATTTCAGTTTCCTCTATTGAAAATTCTGTTTAGATATGTACTCCAATTTTAATTGGATTATTTGTTTTTTGATATCTAGTCTTGAATTCTTAATATATTTTTGGAAATTAGTAATCTATTGGAAGTGGAGTGGCTAAATTTTTTTCCCATTTTGTAGGCTATCACTCTGTCTGAGTGATGGTGTCCTTTGTCTTACAGAAGTTTTCCAGTTCCATGAAATCCCACTCATTCTCTATTGATTTCAGTGCCTATGCTATGAGTATTCAGAAAGTCATATTCTGTGCCAATGTGTTCATGGCTCTTCCCCACTTTATCTTCTATCTCTTTCAGGTATCTGGTTTGATGTTGAGGTCTTTGATCCATGCAGACTTGTTTTTTTTCTGCAAGGTAATAAGAATGGATCTATTTGCATTTTTCACCATAACAGATAATCAGCTTGACTGATTTTGTTGAAGATGTTCTCCTTTACCCACTGTGTATTTCTGGCTTCTTTATAAAAACAAAAAAATCAGGTGCCCATGTGTGGATAGATTTATGTCTAGGTCTTCAATTCAATTCTATTGATCAGTGTGTCTGTTTTTTTTTTTTTCCCAATACCATGCAATTTTTGTTACTGTAGCTCTGTAGTACAACTTGAAATCAGGAATTGTGAGACCTTCAGCAGTTCTTTTATTGTTCAGGAATATTTTATCTATCCTGGGTTTTTTGTTTTTCCATAGGAAGTTGCAATTGTCCTTTCAAGGTCTGTAAAGAATTTTGTTGAAATTTTGATAAGTATTGCATTGAATCTTATCAAATTGTTTTTGATAAGGTAGCCATTTTTATTATGTAATTCTACCAACTCATGAGCATGGGAGATCTTTCCATCTTCTGATATCTTCTTCAAAGACTTGAGTTTTTTATCATACAAGCTTTCCACTTGCTTGGTTAGATATACCACAAGATATTGTATATTATTTGTGGCTATTGTGAAAGGTGTCATTCCTCTGATTTCTTTCTCAGTTCATTTATCATTGTATATAGATGGGCTACTGAATTTTTTTTTTTTTAGTTAATCTTGTATTCTGTTACTTTGCTGAAGGTTTTTATCAGCTGTATGAGAACACTGGTGGGATTTTTAGGGTGACTTGTGTATACTGTCATATCATCTGCAAATAAAGATATTTTGATTTTTTTCTTTTTAATTTGTATTCACGTGATCTCAGCAGTTTTTTTTATTGCTCTGGCTAAGACTTCAAGCAGTTTATTAAACAGATATCAAGAGAGTGGACAACCTTGTCTTGCCTCTGATTTTAGTAGAGTTTAGCTTTGAGTTTTTTCCCCTTTAATTTGATGTTGGTTGCAGGCCTGCTGTGTTTTCTTTTCTTTTTTCTTTTTTATTGTTGTTTTTGAGACAGGATTTCCCTGTGTAGCTTTGCGCCTTTCCTGGGACTCACTTGGTAGCCCAGGCTGGCCTCGAACTCACAGAGATTCACCTGGCTCTACCTACCAAGTGCTGGGATTAAAGGCGTGTGCCACCACCGCCTGGCAAGTTTTCTTATTATGTTTAGTAATGTTGCTTTTTTCTAATTTTTCCTAATTTCTTCAGGACTTTTATCATAAAAGGGTGTTGGATTTTGTCAAAGACCTTTTCTGCATCTAATGCGATGATCATGCAATTTTTCTTTCAATTTGTTGATAGGGGGATTACATTTATTAATTTTCATATATTGAACCTTCTATGCATCTCTGAATGAAACTTATTCAATCATGGTAGATGATTTTCGATGTGTTCTTGGATTAGTTGTGCAAATATTCTGCATCAGTGTTCATAAGGGATATTGGTCCATAATTCTCTTTCTTATTTGATTCTTTATGTCATTTGGGTTATCAGTATAACTGTGGCTCATAAAATGAATTGGGCAATATTCCTTCTGTTTCTATTTTTTTTTTCTGGGATAATTTGAGTAGTAGTGACAGTAACTCTTCTTTGAAAGTCTGGTAGAATTCTGTGCTAAAGCCATCTGGTCCTGGCCTTTTTTTCTTTTGTTTCTTTCTTTTCTTTTCATTCTTTTTTAAATTGGGAGACTTTTAGTGACTACTTCTATTTCACTAGGGGTCTATTTAAATTGTTTATCTGATCTTGATTTAGCTTTGCTAAGTGGTACTTATTGAGAATGCTATCCATTTCTTCAAAATTTTCCAATTTGGTAGAAATTGGAAACAATTTCTTGGTACTAGAAGGGCTTGTTACTAGAAGCCCAATGGCAGGGCTCAGTGGCATATATATATATATATATATATATATATATATATATATATATATATATCTTGTATGATAAAAACAGGTTTTTAAAGTATGTCCCTATGATTCTCTGAATTTTCTTGGTGTCTGTTGTTATGTCCCACTTTTTGCTTCTGATTTTATTAATGTGAATATTCTCTCTCTGCATTTTAATTAGTTTAGATAAAAGTTTGTTGATTTTCTTAAAGAACTAACACTTTGTTTCAGTAATGTTTATTATTATTATTGTTTTATTTGCTTCTCTTTTATTGAGTTAGATGCCCAGTTAGATTATTTCTTGCCATCTTTTCCTCTTAGGTGTATTTATTTTTTGTTCTAGAGCGTTCAGGTGTGTTGTTAAGTTGCTAGCACATGATGTTCAATTTCTTTTATGTAGGCACTTAGTGTAGGACTTTCCTCTTAGCATCATTTTCATTGTGCCTCATAAGGTTGGATATGCTGTCTATTTATTTTCATTGAATTTTAAAAAGTCTTTAATAATCTTTCTTTATTTCTGTCTTTTCTCAATTTTTTCATTCAGTAGAGAATTATTCTATTTCCATGAGTTTGTAACATCCTGTTGTTATTGATATCCAGCTTTGATCTGTGGTGATTTGATAGGATACAGAAAATTATTTCGATTTTTTTTCTTTGTATCAATTGAAACACATTTTGTGTCTAAGTATGTGGTTAGTTTTTGGGAATGTTCATAAAGTACTTAGAAGAAAGTGTATTCTTTTGTGTTTGGGTGAAATGTTCTGTTGATATCTGTTAGGTCCATTCGGTTCATAATGTCTGTTAGCTCCAGTATTTCTCTGTTTAATTTTTGTCTAGATGGTGAGAGTGAGGTATTACAGTCTCCCATTAGCAGTGTGTGAGGGACAATATGTGACTTAAACTGTAGTGGTGCTCCTTTTACAAACTCTGGTGCCCATGTGTTTGGGGAATAGATGTTAAGAATTGAAATGTAATCTTTGTGGGCTTTTCCTTTGATAAATATGTAGTGACCTTTCATATTTCTTTTGATTACTCTTGATTTGAAGTCTATCTTGTTAGATATTCAAATGGCTACACCAGCTCGCTTCTAAGGTCAATTTTCTTGGAATATCTTTTTTCAACCCTTTCCTGTGAGGTAATGTCTATCCTTGATGTTGAGGTGTGATTCTTGGGTGAAGCAGAATGACGGAGCCTGTTTTCACATCCATTTTATTAGTCTGTGTCTTTTCATTGGGGAGTTAAGATCATTGATAATGATAGATATAAATGACTAATGACTATTGATTCCTATTAATTTGTTGTTGTTATTGGTGGTGGTGGTGGTTGTGCTGGTGTGTGTGTGTGTGTGTGTGCGTGTGCGTGTGCGTGTGCGTGTGCATGTGTGTGTGTGCTTCCCCTCCTTTGATTTTGCTGGTGTTATTTTATTTATTTTCTGTGTTTTCATGGGTGTAGTTTACCTCCTTTTGTAGGAGTTTTCCTTCTAGAACCTTCTGTAGGGCTGAATTTGTAGGTAGATATTGTTTAATCATGCAATATTTTATATTCTCCATCTATGGTGATGGAAAGTTTTGCTGGGTATAGTAGTATGGACTGTCATCTGTGGCTTCTGAGAGTCTGTGCCATATCTGTCCAGACCTTTCTTGGTTTTAGAGTCTCTCTTGAGAAGTCAGGTATAATTCTAGTAGGTCTGCTCTTATATATTATGTGTTTTTCTTCTTGTAGCTTTAATATTCTTTCTTTGTTCTGTGTGTTTACTGGTTTGATCATTATATGTCGAGGCAACTTTCTGTTCTGGTCCAATGTATTTGGTCTTCTAAATGTTTCTTGTACCTCTATGGGTATTTCCTTCTTTAGGTTAGAAAAAAATTTGTTCTATGATTTTGTTGAAACTGTTTTCTGAGCCTGTAAACAGGCATTCTTTTTCTTCTTCTTCCTCTTGTTCTTCTTCTTCTCCTCCTCCTCCTTATCCTCCTCCTCCTCTTTCTTCTTCTTCTTCTATTCCTATTATTCTTAGGTTTGGTCTTTTCATAGTGTCCCAGATTTTCTGGACGCTTTGTGTCAGGAGTTTTTTAGATTTAACATTTTCTTTGAACAATGTAGCCATTTTTACTAACATATCTTCAATGCCTGAGATTCTTTCTTCCATCTTTTATATTGTGTTGGTGAAGCTTGCTACTGTAGTTTCTTTCTGAATTCCTAAATTATTTATTTCCAGAATTCCCTCCATTTGGATTGCCTTATTGCTTCTATGTCCACTTTTGGGTCTTGAAGAGTTTTATTTGTTTCCTTCAACTGTTTGTTGAGTTTTCTTTAGGGATATATTCATTTCCTCCTTAAGGACCTCTGTTATCTTCATAATAGTGGTTTGAAGGTGTTTTTCTTGTGCTTCAGCTGTGTTTGGAATATTGAGGGCCCGTTGTGATAGGATAGCTGGGCTCTAGTGCAGACATATTGCCCTGGCTATTATTGACAGTATTTTTACACTGTCACCTAGGCATTTAGGATTGCGACAATTATAGGTCTAGGTGCTGATTTCAGGGTTTGTCTTTGTTGGGTGGGTGCTTTGTGCCTTGGTTTTTATTTCCTGTATTGATTTTTGGAGAGTGTGAAGCCTGAGTGTTGCCTGTTTTCCTGGCCTGCTCAGCTGGTGTGTTCCTGTGGAATGCCTGCTGGTGTTGGAGGCTGGGATACTGGGATAAGTTGGGGGAAAGAAGTTTCTGGGATAAGGTCTTTGTGACTGATTGGGGAGTTGGGGTGAATTCAAAGAGGAAAGGGAGATTGAAGCAGATTTCCTGCTACAGAGCTGAGGATGAGACTGTGGGCATTGGATCTTTGGAGCATTCAACCTACTTGTTGCTCTGGGAGGGGCTGCCCTTGGTTTATCATGGGGTGTCTGCTAGGGTTAGGGTCTTGCACAAAGCAATGAGTGAGGGGAAGAAGGTTAGAAGGGATCCATTGGACATGGGAGCAGTGGTCAGGGAAGCCTGCCATGCTGTTCTTCTACACAGCTTGGGATGAGGCTGTGGGTGTTGCATCTGAGGAACAGAGAAAGAAGAGAAGGTCTTCTGGCAGCCTACCTGGTTTGTTATATAGGAAGGATTCTAATATTTATCTGCATTAATTTTGTTGCCTGCAACTTTGCTGAATGTTTTTGTCAGCTCTAAGCATGTTTTTGAAGAGTCTTTAGGGTCTCTTATCCAGAATCACATGAGCTGCAAATAGACATATTTTTGACTCCTTTTCCTGTTTGTATTTCTTTTATTTCTTTTCTTTTCTTATTGTGCTACCTAAAATTTCAAGCACTATACTGAAGTGGACAGAGTAGGCAGCTTTTTCTTTTTCCTGATTTTGGTGGGAATTCTTTGCATTTTTCTCCATTTAGCACGATATTGGTTATAGGCCTGTTGTATAGTGTTTTATGTTGTGGTATGCTTAATCTACCCCTAGTATCTCCATGACTTTTATCCTAAAGGGTTGTTGAGTTTTTATTAGAGGACTTTTTTGCCTATATTGAAATAATCATGTGATTTCTGTCTGAGTCAATTTATGTGATGGATTCCATTTATTGATTTATATATGTTGAACCTTCCCTGCATCCCTGTAATGTAACCAACTTAATCAATATTAATGATCTTTCTCATGTGATTTTGAATTCAGTTTGACAGAATTCTAGTGAGAAATTTTGCAACCTGCTCATTAGGGAGCTCAGTCTGTAATTTTCTTTTTATTTTCTTTGTTAACACACCATATCTTTAACTGGTTTTGATATCAATAGAATACTGCTTGACTTAAAGACTTTGAAAGCCCTTCTTTTCTTTTTCTTTTTTTTTTCTTTTTTTCTTTTTTTTTTGGTTTTTCAAGACAGGGTTTCTCTGTGTAGCTTTGCGCCTTTCCTGGAGCTCACTTGGTAGCCCAGGCTGGCCTCGAACTCACAGAGATCCGCCTGGCTCTGCCTCCCGAGTGCTGGGATTAAAGGCGTGCGCCACCAACGCCCGGCAAAAGCCCTTCTTTTCTAACTCCTTATTCTAACTTCTTATTCTAACAGAATAAATTATGTTAGTGCTAATTCAGCTTTGAAATTTTACTAAAAGTCTACAAGGGAGTCATCTGATTCCAGACTTTCAATAGTCAGGACACTTTTTATTACTGCTTCCAACTTGTCACTCATTTAAGGTTTAAGTCATTTTTTCTTCTTGTTTTAATTTTGGAATGTCATATGTATCGATAAATTTAACCTTTCGTTGTGATTTTTACAATGTAGTGGAATAAAGGTTTTTAATGTATGTTCTTATGATTTTCTTCTTTGTTTTTTAATAATTTTATTTATTTATTATTTATAATTTATTATATATGTTTATATATTTTTATATAATTGTTTGTAATTCTGATTCTTTGGAAATTTCACATCATGCACCTCTATTCCATTCAATTCTCAGTTCTTTCATATCTGCCTTTAACCCTTGACTTATCTACCCCTCAAAAATGAAAATTAAAAAAAATTAAAACTGTTTATTTCATGAGGTTATTTTGACTCTAATTATTCTCTGTATAGTTTTTGTCTGGACAATCTCTCTGTTGGTGTAAGTGGGACATTGAAGTCATCCACTATCACTGTATTGGTATTAATTTACCTTTTCTATGTAGTAGTATTCATTTTATGAAATTGGGTACATGTATATTTAGTATGTCCATGTTTAGAAATATAATACCCTCTTGGTTTATTGTAGTGACTTTCCTTATTTCTCCTGACTAGTTTTGGTTTGAAGTCTATTTTGTTAGATATAAGAATAACTACACCTCCTGTTTCCCAGTTCTGTTTCCTTAGACTACCTTTTTCCATCCTTATACTATGGATGGTGTCAATAGTTGATGGTGAGATGTGTTTCTTATAGGCATAAGCAAGATGGATCCTGTTTTTGAATCCACCATTCCAGTCCATTTCTATTTATTGAGGAATTCATATCCAAAGTTATTATTGAAGATTGTTTATTGCCTCCTGTCATTTTGTTGATCTTGTAGTGAAGAACAATCCAAATGGAATAATATCCATAGTGGCCCCTTGACTGTGTATATTCTTCTTTTGGGTCTGAATAATTCCTTCTAATATTCATTATAGAACTGGATTACTGGTCATAAATTCTTTAATATGCATTGATCATAGAAAGTTGTTTTTTTTTTTTTTTTTTTTTTTTTTTTTTTTTGGTTTTACGAGACAGGGTTTCTCTGTGTAGCTTTGCGCCTTTCCTGGAACTCACTTGGTAGCCCAGGCTGGCCTCGAACTCACAGAGATCCGCCTGGCTCTGCCTCCCAAGTGCTGGGATTAAAGGCGTGCGCCACCACCGCCCGGCCATAGAAAGTTTTTTATTTCTCTTTCAATTTTAATAGAGAGTTTTGCTGTTTATAATAATGAAATTGGTAATTTTGTGTATATCTATCCAAGTAGTCTGCTTTAGTTATTCTATTGAATAACCAGGTTATTCTGATGGGCCTGTTTTTATAAGGTACTTGACCTTTCTCTCTTGCAGCTTTCAATAGCCTTTATTTATTCTGTGTTTTTAATGTCTTCCTTATAATATTTGAAGAGTTTCCTTTTTGGTCTAGTCTATTAGATATTCTGCAGACTTCGTAAATCTATATGGTCATCTATTTCTTCAGGTTTGAAAAGTTTTCTTTTATGATTATGTCAAAAATATTCAACATAATGTATTTGGTATAATAATCTTTTCTTTGTTTTAAAATTCCCAGAATTCAGTGATTAGGTCTTTTCATGGTGTCCCATACCTCTCCTTCATTCTATTCACATTTCTTTTAAAATATGTCAATGATATTTTAAGTGATGTAATTCTACTCCTTTGTCTTCTAGCCCTGACACTGTTATTCACATGATATATTCTATTTTTGTGGGGTGGTTCCCACTAAAGTTTTGATTTGTTTCATTCTCAGCATTATTTCAGGTGTGTTTTCTTCAGCAATTCTGTCTCTTTATTGAACTTTATTTTCATATCTTGGCTTGACTTCACATTTCATTCAGCACTTTGTGTTGTCATGGATTTGTATCTTTTTTGAGTTGTTCAAGCATAGTTACAATCAGCATTTTGACTTCTTTGTCTGGAAATTCTTCCAAGTCATTTTCATTGGATGCCATTACAATTAATATGATATTAATAATGTTTAGAGGTGCTGTGATTTTTCTTGCTGCTTTTGTTTCTGCTTTGAGACTTGTGAATCTGTCTACTTTGTTTATTGGGTCTTTATTTTTGTTCAAATCACTTTTCTTTCAATTACTGTATGTACAGTATTCAGGAAAAGACTAAGTTTTATAGTGGTTATGATACTATTTTCTTCTGAGGCCTGTATTGAGGGCTGCAGATTATATACCTAGTCTTGTGTTCAGAGTCTGCTTCTGTCTCTGTTAATGGTTACTATCCATGAGTCAACATTCTGTTTCTCCTTTCTCTGATTTCTGCTATGCTTGTCTGAATGTCCTGCCTTGAGTCATCCCAGGTCTGATCCTTGCTTTCTCTACCTTCCATACCCATTTAGGAACTCTGAAAGCCTGGACACCTGATGGCCTGCGGGGAAGGGCTAATGACTGTTTTTCTCCCTTGTCACTTTGCCAACGGAGAACATTTTGATGCTATGAGAGCTACTTCTCAGGAACGAGAGTTCTAAAGAGATCTCATCAAGTCTGGTAGCTAGATGTGCAAGTTCACAAACCAGCAGAAGAGTAAGTGGGATGAGAAGGCGGTAAAACCCTAAGGAAAGGGTGAGCTGATGTTGATGAAAAACTGCCCCAGAGGCAACAGCCTAAAGCCTATAGTCGTTTTAATAACCAGACTTCTTCATTCCATAGTAGCTGGGTATATAATGAGATTGTATTTTCCAGCCACTCTAATTAGATTTGGTAGCAATCTAAGTTCTCAGTGGAGTGTAAGAACAAATGATGTGTCTTTCAGCATGAGTCCTGTCACAGAAGACATAGCCTGTTCCCTGGTAGCCAGACATGGGAGAACCACGCATATAATAAGGGTTGTGGCTCCTGAGTGACAATGGAGAATAGGCTGTCAGCCAGCAAAACCTCTCACCTTTATCACAAGCAGGAGAGTATCATATTTCTAAGAAGCACATTGTGGTGAAATATAGCTTTTTGGTTCACTTCATGCAAGCATGAGTAATATAACTTTAACACATAAGCCTACACCTAATTATATTTATTTTATTTATTATTGTATGTGTTTATGGTATGTATGTGTGAGTGTGATATGTGTGAGTGCTATGTGTGTGTGTGTGTGTGTGTGTGTGTGTGTGTGAGAGAGAGAGAGAGAGAGAGAGAGAGAGAGAGAGAACATCTGGAGGCCAGAGAATAACTTTCAGGAGTTGGCTCTTTCCATCTCCTGTGGGTTCTATGGCTTCACCTCCTGCCCGTGCCATCAAGCTTTTTCCTGATGAGCCATCTCACTGACCTTACATTCTTTGTTAGCATTCGTTTGAATAATTTTGATTATAACTACCTTACAGATGGAGAAACTGTGCTTGAGTAGACATTTGCTAAACATACAAGACCTGCCTGGGATACAGCAAAACTGCAGTCTTGACGGGCAAAATGTTGGTTTTGCAGTAGCAAAACCTCCCTGCACCTTTTATTCGATATAACCTTTAAGATCCCAAGGTCTCATTTACTTCTAAAAGTGAGGATGAAAGTAGAACCTGTCTCCTAGGGTTCTTAGGAAGGCTAGGTAAGATAATCCATGTGGAGCATGTAGTGTACAGTAACAGCTTTCCAAGGTCCTGTCTTCATTTTAGGGCTAGGGAACAGTGAGACAAGATTCATTTCGTTCTCTAAAGCTCCAAATCCTATCTTGTCAACTCAGCAAGGAAACTGCAATGGTCTTACCTAGTCCCCCCTGCTCCTGTGGTTAGAATATGCCTGTCCCACACTTCCGTACCACGGATTTTTGCATCCTAGTGTACTACGTGGGAAGTCGTGCACATGACATTGCATCTGCCACTCACAGAGGTTATATAGAAAACACAGCTTCCTGCCACTAGAATGATTTCTCCAATATCCAGGGAAAGATGTTTCTTCCATGTAATATATGGCACAGTTATGTAAGCCCTGCAGTCAAAATACTCTAAAACATACACTACAGAACCCTAGTGAAGCTTTATTCTTAAATGTGTCCAAGGTTTTTATCTCTCTCTCTCTCTTTTTTTTTTTTTTTTTTTTTTTTTTTTTTTGGTGTCTTGTGGTTATTTCTCTTCCTCCATATTCATCAGGGTTCTGGCTGTAATTTTTCCCTTTTCTGAAAAGAAACCAGGGTGGTCAGAGAGAACCACATGACAGAAGGAGTTGGCTTTCAGAACTGTAGAGGCATTTTTCTGCTACCATTTCTTTCTTTCATTTTAGTTCTTGACTTTCCTACAGCAAGCTTTTCTACACCATCAGTTCAAAGGTTTGAATAAATATTCTTTTTTGCTGGGTGGTGGCAGCGACGCACGCATTTAATCCCAACACTTGAGAGGCAGAGGCAAGTGGAGCTCTGTGAGTTCAAGACCAGCCTGGACTACCAAGTGAGTTTCAGGAAAGGCGCAAAGCTACACAGAGAAAGCCTGTCTCAAAAAACCATATATATATACATACATATATATATATATATATATATATATATATATATATATATATATTCTTTTTCCTCTATAGTAGCTCTGACTAGTTCAGTTTTCCCCAGTGAGAGAAAAGATGTGTTTAGTATTCGTTCTGGGTTGACCAGCTTGGTGTCTGTCAGCCAAATGTGACTAGAGCATGATTAGACTGATGTGAAGAACTGACTTTATAATAATAATCTGTTTAGTTTTGATTACATTCAAACAGTGACTAATTTGTATTCTAAACCAGCACTGTCAAATAAGAAATATGAACCATTATATGTGCTTTTAGGTTTCTTTGATGCCACACTGAAATTAATATACATATGTCATATATATAATTAATTTTATTAAATTCTGGTGCTATATGACATGAAATTTAGAATATTTGCATGTACATCATAAGATATTCTTAGTATTTTATGCTTTTTGTATCCCTCCTATTGAACAGTCAGTTTTCCAGTGCTCAAGAGAACACAGGCAAATAGAAACAGCATCTGATAGGACAGACCTACGACATTAAAAGACATGCCTGTTAGTAATACGGTCTTTCTGCTTTATCAATAAATATTTGGCCTACAATATATTCTTAATAATATGTTTTATTGACTTTCATTCACAATGATCAGTTCTCATCTATATTACAGTTCAGTAAAGAAACTATTAGATAAATATATTGCTTTTCCATTTTGAGTTAAATTTATTTTGTCTTTACAAACACTCTAACAATATTGTTAAGTTTAATGCTGAGACCAGGAATCAGTTGTTTCTGAAAAGTGCCAGAGTGAATATTTTAAGCTTGGAAGGCTATATTACCACTGCAGCTTTCAGAAAAATCAGTAATAGACAATGTGTAAACAAATGAATATGTCTGTGTTATAATAAAACTTTATTTACAAGAACAAGGAACAACAGGTTTTGGTCCTAAAGACTGAATTTAGTTATTTATTGATTTAGAATGATGTCTTTTATAACTCTAACATAGTAGCATGTAAACCAGAGGTGCCCAAATACAAAAAAGTTGACCTAATGCAAACAATAAAACATTCTGATTCTGTTTCAACTATAAATTTGTGAAGATAATTTTCATTCATGAATCACTAAAGGCTTGTTTAAAGCATTATGCAACCATAAGATTGCACATGACAGACATATAGCAAATTATAATTAATCATAATTTAATCATAATTAATATGTGTATTAAATGCCTGTTAGGAGATGAAGAAAGTCACCTGTGAAAACTTCCAAGAGGCATTTAAATTGATCATGGAATGTAGAAGGTAATGGTACAATTTGACAGGCATGGACTCAGTTGGGGTGGGTATAGAAACAGAGAGAATCATGGTCACATTGATAACTGTCAGTCATGCACATAGTATCCATTGAGAACTGTGAGCCTTACTCTTTAATATCTGAACTATCCCTGTAGCCCAGTGTGTACTCTAAAGATAGCAACAAGAATCCTTCTGTTGTTTCTCACCAACTTGCAACTCGAGTATTTTTTTTAACTTTTTTAAATTAAGAAATTTTTATTCATTTTTATATACCAACCACAGATCCCCCCTCTTATCATTCCTCTCATTCCTCATAAGCCTTTCCCACCAGCCCATCCCCTATCTCCTCCTCCAAAAAGGTAAATCATCCCATGGGAAGTCAGCAAAGCCTGGAACATTCAGCTGAGGCAGGTCCAAGCTCCCCCCCACCTTGCATCAAGGCTGTGCAAGGTGTCCCACCATAGGTAATGGGCTACAAAAAGCTAGTTCATGCACCAGGTATAGATCCTATTCCCACTGCCAGGGGCCCCTCAAACAGACCAAGCTACACAACTGTCTCACTTATGCAATGTTCACAGCTGTTAGTCTAAAGGCCATGAGTTCCCACTAGCTTGGTTTGGTTGTATCTATAAGTTTCCCCATCATGATTTTGATGCCCCTTACACACAGAATCCCTCTTCCCTGTTCTCAACTGAACTTCTGGGCCTCGGCCTGGTGCTTGGCTGTGGATCTCTGCATCTGTTTCCATCAGTTGCTGGATGAAGGCTCTTTAATGACAGCATATTTACCAATCTGATTACCAGGGTAAGCCAGCTCAGGCACCCTCTGCATTATTGCTAGTAGTCTAAGCTGGGGTCATCCTTGTGGATTCCTGGGGACTTCCCTAGTACCAGGTTTCTCCCTATCCATGCCATCTTCCTCTATCAAGATATCTCTTGTATTGCTGTCCCACTTCATCCCTGTTCCAGTTTGACCATCCCTTGGAGGCTGAAGCAGGAGAAGCTTCAAATTCAAGCCCAGATTTGGCAACTTAGTGAGTTCTGTAACCGTGCCTCAAAAATATCAAGTAAAAACAAACAAAGGATTGGGGCTGGAGTATAGGTTTGCTGTAGAAACTTTGTCTAGCATTTCTAAAGTTCCAGGTTGGTTCTCCAGAGCAAAGTGTGAGGGGAGGGCCAGAGAGATCTTGTGAGAAAATACAAGAGAGAACAAGAACACAGGCAGAAAGAGAGAGGAACAAGCATGCAAAAGAGATAAAGAACGTAATATAATTTAAATAAATTGTAGACTTTATTAAATAATAATGTACAAGCAATTGTTCAAAACATGTGGTAATTATATAATGATAATAATGAGGATTACTAGGCATGAGGTAGATGGAAACTGTTTAATTTTTCTATAAACTTAAGTGTTGAAGAGAGAATATCAATTATAGAGAAAATACATATTGGTAAATTGGTTGACTAGAGTCTACTCCCTGTGTGACTCAGTGAAGAAAATACAGGGAATAAGGAAAAAAATAGACATTATCTCAAACAATAATGGAAGGAGATCTTTAGAAACTCATGAAAGAAGTGAGAGAATACTGGACAAGAGGAGCAGCAGGGGTGAGGGGGTGGGGGTAGGTTTGGTGGGGGGGGCGGTGGGAGAGACACTAATACAGAGAAGAAGGTCAAACTGATCCTGATTTGCATAGTTTTCTGACAGAGCAAGGGGGAATAGAAGCCATTTTCAAAAGATAAGCCAAGAAAGATTAGGCAGTCCCATCCTTGGGACAAGCCCAAAGCCCTCACCCCTTTAGGACCAGTTGCAGGTTCTGGGAACACAGTGATACCTTTAGTGGATGGGACCACTGTGGAGAGAAGTCACAAATTATCATACTGTATGATTCAGAAGGCACTGGCCAGGTACAATGTCATTGACAGCTATTTTAATAATATTTAAATATATTTTAAAATTTCAAAACATTTAAAAATATTGTTGAAAATTGAAGCTCCTCATGCATATTCTACTTTTAATACTAAATATACAGAACAAAGAACTAAAAGCTGCAAGAGATCAAACTGAAGTCACATGTAAAGAAAACCCATCAGAATAATTATTGGAATTCTCAGTGGAAATTTGAAAGCCAGAAGAACCTTGAACAATGTACAAGATCCAATGGACCATGGATGCCAACCTAGACTACTATACCCAGCAAAACTATCTACAAGAGTTGACGGAGAAAGAAAAACTGTCCATGATACTAAGAAGTAAAAGAATTTATGTCCAACAAACCAGCCTTACAAAGAATACTGGAAAGAATTCTCAGGTAGGGGGTAGGTGGTCCAGTTAGTGTTTGAAATCTAAAGTGTGATGTGTAGGACAGAAACAAGGAAATTATTACAGGGCAGTAAATGGGGTAGCAATGATGTCTAAAGTGTGATGTCTAGGACAGAAACAAGGCAGTGAATGGGGTAGCGATGGTGTTCAGACATCACTCATTTTCGATTTTGCAATGGGATACTATTTTTACAGTTGATCTTTTGTTGTTATTGTTCGTTATTTATTTGTGTGTCGATTCACTATGTTTGTTCTTTGACAATTTCATACATGAACATAATCCCCATTATCTCACTCCATGTTCTTTTATCTCCCTTTGCACCTTGTTATTTCCCTCCTCCATACAGGTCCACATTCCACATTCATATCTTTTACTTTTGTTCTTAACGATTTAAAGCTACCTCCTAGGCTGAGCGTTGTGTACTGGTGGAGAGAGGCCTGCATGAGTTCTAAATGAGTTCAACCAATCCTTTCCCTTTCCCACCCCTTTGCACTAGCAATGGACACACCCTGACCCCACTGTACCTTTTGCAGTGCATAGCAGCTTTTTGTGGCAGTGCTTGTTAAACAACCCTGCTTGCGCTGTCTTAAAAAAAAAAAAAAAGCGTAGCACACAGTTATGAGCAGTAAGCACCCCATACCTGACAGTGTTAACAAATGGCTTAGGCTGTAGATCTAAACATGTGCTTCCCTATTGCTGCTACCTTTCTTAAAATACGCTCGTGTTGCTCAGGAAACATGAGGATAGTTTTACACTTTCTTTTTACTCCATGATATGATGTTATTGAGAGCCAAGGCTCGCCAAGCAAAGGAAAATCACAAGTTTATAGAGTTAACACCAAATACATCTGTAGTAACACTCCCATTTTGCAGATGAACAAGCAAAGGCATGAGAGAATTAAATGAATGGATTCAAAATCCTTCAGTCAGAGTTTTCCCCTATACTGCTGCCTTAGCCAGTATCATTTCAGGAGCATCAGAGCTTTCTCATTTGTCATCTAGAACTCTGAGCAGTAAATAGTGGGGAAGAATGTCAGAAACGACACCCTCACTGCTGAGGTGGACACTTGGCCATGGTGGCCATCCAGGTCTCCTGAAGGTGCCCTGTTCATCACACTATTAATGATGACACCACCTGGTAGAAAGAGCACAAACTGAGGATGCTGCTTGTTAGGCACTGAAGTAAGTGCATGATTTTCATGTGACTGGCAAGGATACCCCCCCTCCCCACCCCCACACCACCACCACCACCACCAAAGTTTCTAAGGACAGTTCCTTCCCTGCTTTTAAGTTTCTGGGACATCCCTGGCAACATGTGGAAGATGGAGAGGTTGTTTGGGAGATGATGAGAATTGCCTGTGTGCACTTCACCTGCAAGAACCGTTCCAGAATCTACCAGGATCAGTCATGTATCCTCCCACACCACCCACACCTTGTGATGTTAGGGCTTTAATGTGTGGGATGCATCCCTTTCTTCCTCTAAATGCCAAGGGTCTCAACAACAAGGATGTTTTCAGCCAGGCTGAGGTCCTATTATCTTGATAAAGATGCATTTATTTTTATCTTGTGAGCTAGTCAGAATGGAGGATTAATATAAGAATCTTTCTTGAACACGAACAAGACCCACTTAGAGATAGGCATCCATGAATCTGTGTTAATGGTTCTGGTGACAGCAAGGCCGAGATCAAAAACAATGGGCGGAGATGGTAATCAAACTGATGAGAGCATGGTCTGCGGAAGCTGGACTGTGATGAATCTCATCAGCTCTCTGATGAGAAACAGCCCTTGCAGCAGACCTCCTGGTGGGTGAGGAATGAGCCTTTGAATCTCAGACTGTCTTCTCCTGGAAGCTTTTAATCACAGATCCAAAGCAGCCTAAGGTGTCACATGTAGATTGTTCTCATTCCATCCTCACAGTCGAGGAGATGCTTTCTGACCCTATGAGCATTGTTACTGTGGAATTCTCCATGAACTTGGGAGAGCACCTCTACCTCTGGTGTGGTATTCTCCTATATGGAGGAGATAACAACAGCAAACTTCTTCTAATATGTGTCTTCCATGTGTACATTTGGAAACTTTGCAAGTACGTGTGTATCTATGAGTAAACACAAGGTGTCTGTCTACCTGTAGCTATAAATTTCAAACAGTAAGTTGCTGAGAGTTTTGGTGATTTGTCTGTAAATTTGATCAATAATATCAACATAAACAAGCATCTTAACCCAATGTGAGAGACGGCGGCTATTTTTTTTTTTTTTACACTAACATGTTTTTTTCAGGTAGGTCTCTACTGGTTTAATGAAGCCACATGTAATTTTCACTTGTTATATTTCTAGTATATTCATAGGGTTTATCATATTCATAAACTTTTGCAAACTAACTACGGTCTATTTCTTCCTACAAACCCCACAGATGTTAGGTTTCTGACTTCAGCTAGGGGAAACATGAATATAATTCTGGTCTTTATGGATTTGTCTCTTCTACACATTTCATATTTGTGAATTCAGTATTTAATCTCTAGGGCCAGGCAGTTTATTTCTCCTCCTCCCCTTCCATTGCTTTTCTCATCCTCTTCCTCTTCCTTCCCCCTTCTCTTCCTTTCCTTCCTCCTCCCTTGTTTGGTTTTATGAGAAACATTCTTCCTAAATAGCTCTGGCTGGCCTTCAATTTACAGCCCTCCTGACTCAGCATCCTGAGTGATCAGATCACATGTTCATGTGCAAGCCACCGCACCCAAATGTGGAATTTCTGTTCTTCAACCTAGCCTAGTAGTTTCAAAGTTTATACTATGTTTTAACATGTATTATAACTCCATTCCTTATTGTGGCTGAATAATATTCTATTTTCTCTATATACAACACTTGGTTTTATACATTCAGAAATGGATGGACAGTTGAGTGTAATAGCTTTGGCACACTCTAAATATTATTGACATGAATGTTTGTGGATATACATGTCCACATGTATATTCTCACACACTTGGGTATGTACGCACAAGTCGGATTAAAAAAAAAACAACAACATGTGAATACTTTTAGCTTTCACATTTTTATAAACAAGAAAACTGATCCCCAATGAAAGTGCTTCATTTGACTTTCCCACCTGCAGTGAACATTATGTACCAATTTTTCCATATCCTTTTAATTCACTACTTTTGTGGTCCATTGCTTTTTTTCTCTTGGCCTGATATTATGAAGTAATATCTCTTTATGTTTTTAATTTTCAGTGATCTATCATGTCATAATATAGGGTAGTACTTCAGAGATGCATTGCATCTTCCTATCTACTACTGGAAAAGGTCTGTTTAAATATGTTGTCCATTTTACATGTGAATTAAATCATTGTTGTGTGATAAAGTTCTGAAAATCTCTAAACAGTCATCCGTGACCACACATATAATTTGTCAAATGTCCTCAGACATAGTGGACTGCCTTTCCCATAGCCCAGTGGTCCTTTTGACCAAATTTTTAGTTTTGATAAAGTTCACCTGTATTTTTATTGTTGCTAATGCTTATTGTCTTTTCTAAAAACTAACCAAGACCATGACAATTCATTCCTGCTTCCACCTAAAGGCTCTATAGCCATAGCATTTACATTTGGCTCCTAGTCCCTTTACACAGAACTTTTTTATATGCGATACGGTGAGGTTTCACCTTTCTTTTGATTAAGAATTTTAAGTTGCTGGGCGGTGGTGGCACACGCCTTTAATCCCAGCACTCGGGAGGCAGAGGCAGGCAGATCTCTGTGAGTTCGAGGCCAGCCTGGGCTACCAAGTGAGTACCAGGAAAAGGCACAAAGCTACACAGAGAAACCCTGTCTTGAAAAACAAAACAAAACAAAACAAAACAAAACAAAAAAAAAAAAAACAATTTTAAGTTGTCCCAGCAACATTGGATGAAAAGATTTTGATTACCCTATTCAATAAATTTATAAATTTATTCCCCAAAATCTGATTTGTAGAAGGATTTTAGAAACCATATTTGGTTGTAAACTTCTTATATTGGTCTAGAAATCTTCCTGGAATTATTAATTGTAATTCCTTTGTGCTGAAATTTCCATATATTGTGTGATGTAATCTACAAACATATAATTCTGATTCATTTGCAGTCTGGATTCCTTTAATTTTTCTTGCCTAAGCACTCTGTTTAGAAACTCAAGTGCAATGTTAAACAGATCTGATCTTTGGGAAATGTATGCAGTCTTTTTCATTAAAAGTGATGTTAGTTGTAAAATTATTTTTCTTGAAATACTCTCTTAGTTTGAAGAGATAAACTATGTGTCCAGCTTTTATTAAGTGTTCTATTGTGTAAATATTAAACTCTCACATTTTATTTCTTCATTTTTTCAGCTGATTATAAAGATATGCTCTATAATTCTTTTCACATGACTCTATTCCACTTGACTTTAGTATGTTGAACTAAGCTGGATTCTGGGACATATTCACTTTGTAACTATTCTCTTTGCATGTACTGGTGACAGCAGCTTTGTAGAATTGGTTGAAGACTTGTTCTTCCTTTTGAAATTCTTGTAAGAGTTTCACAAAGATGTGTGCTAATTATTTATTGTTTGGTAGAATTCACTCAAAAGGTCAGGCAGACCTGGGGCTTTCTTAGTGCAGTATGCTCTTGATTACTAATTAAATATCTTACTTGTTATGGATCAATTTCTATTTTGTAGTTCTTAGATCAGATTCATAGTCTGTGTTTTTCTAGGAATGCACTGATTTTTCTCCAGGTTACCTAGTTTGTGGGCCTATAATGCTTCATAGTCCTCAAACACCACCTTTTCCATTTCTGTATGGATCTGTATGGTGAACCTTCTTTCATTTCTGTTTATCATGTCATCATGTAGTATTCTCTCTGGATTGAATCTGGCTTTTGTTAGTTTTTTAAGCTTTATTTATTTACTTTTTTGTGTATGGGTATTTGGTTTATAAGTATGTATATGACCAGATGCATATAGTATGCATGGAGGCCAGAAAAGGATGTCATATCCTCTGGAATTGGAGCTCAGCTGTGAACCACCATGTGGGTACTGAGAACCAAACTTTTCTAATGGCCTGTTTGGTCTACTTGGCTTATTGGTTCTTTGTGAATTTATTTTATAATTTCCATGTATTTCTGAACTTTCCCAGTGTACTAACTGGTTCTGTTTTAACTTCATACAAGCTAGAATCATCAGAGAGGAAGGAGCCTCAGTTGAGAAAATGCCTCAATGAGATCCAATTGTAAGATACTTTCTCAATTGGTGACCAGTGTGGGAGGGCCCAACCTGTGTGGTGGTCCTGGGTTCTATAAGAAAGCAGGATGAGCAAACCATGGGGAAAAACAAGTAAGCAGCACCCCTTCATGGCCTCTGCATCAGCTCTTGCCTCCAAGATCCTGACCTGCTTGAGTTTCTGTCCTGACTTCTTTTGGTGATGAACAGTGATGAGGAAGTGTAAACTGAATAAAGCCATTCCTTCCCAACTTGCTGTTTTGGTCATGGTGTTTTGTTGTAGCAATAGAAACACTGACACCCAATGATATTTCAAATTAATAGTTTTACACACACACACACACACACACACACACACACACACACACGAAGTTGTGGCTATTCTATCTTTTTCAACCTTTAATTTTCAGAAAGAACTTGGATTTATAGTATGATATAAAATTTCTCATATTCCATCATCCATATCTAAATTTCCCTCATCAACATCCCTAGCAAAATAGTGTACTTGGAGAAACTGAGTAACCTACACTAAAAATCATAGCCATCAAATTCTTTCTTCATTTGTTCTTTCTGGGCCATCTTCCTCTCCTTCAGGATACCCTTAATGCATATGTTGGTAGGTGTCTTAGTTAATTTTCTATTGCTGCAACAAAATACTGTGGCCGAGGGAACTAATAATAGACTAGAAAGCATTTACTTGGGCTTATGGATTCAGAGAGTGGGACTTCATAGTGATTGAGCAAGGGTATGGCATTGGGGAGTGCTGACAGCTCACATCTTGATTTGCATGCAGAAGACAGAGAGCACACTGGGAATGGCACAATTCTTTGAAACCTCAAAGCATGTCCCCATGACTCATGTCCTCAACAAGGTCACACCTCCTCATCCTTTTCAAAGAGTACCACGAATGGTGGAAAAAGTATGCAAACATATGAGCCTATGGGCCCATTCTCTTTCCAACCACTGCAGTAGGTTTTATGACATTCATGAATCTGACCACATCTGCTGGCCTATCTTCCTTCATTCTTTTCTTTGTTTGTTTCTTCCTGCCTGCCTTCCTATGCTCTGTTATCTATGGCTGTCTTTGATGCTCTCCATGAGCAAAATGTGAAGACTCAAGGAAGGACTCTTTGCTAAAACATTGAAGGCATGTTCAGCAGAGCCTTTCACCAAGCATTAAGATAATCATTGATGTAAAGAATCTAAAAACCCTGCCCCACTTCCCCTATAATCCTTTCTTCCAGTCCCCCTTTATCATGTTCCATCTTGATTTCTAAGACTGAGCTTCCTAATACATCTGGAGCTTACTCCTTTGGCCAGTCCAGGTGCCAGCTATGCCCTGTGACACATCTGCCCCTGCTCCACTATGCAGGTGTTAAAAGTGCAAGCCACTATGCCTGTCTTTTATGTGAGACCTGGTGTAAACAGACATTTCCTGTCCCAAATGCCTGGTCCCAACTAACCAACTCACAAGCTGAATATGAATTCCTGATCACCTGCCTGCTCCCAAATACCTGGCAGTGACTTCCCAAATTACCACACAGAGGTGTATATTAATTATAAATACTCAGCCAATAGCTCAGCTTATAACTAACTAGCGCTTACAATTTAAATTAAACCATTTCTAATAATCTATGTACTGCCACAGGGCTTGTGGCTTTACCTGTCCTCCAGTATGTCTTGCTTCTAGGATAGCTGGCTGGTGTCTCTCCTGACTTGACCCTCCTACTTCCCATCATTCTCAGTTTGGCTTTCCAACCTAACTTCCTGCCCAGTTACCAGCCTGTCAGCCCTTTATTAACCAATGAGAATAATACATATCATAGTGTAGAAAAGGAATATTCCACAGCATTTCCCACTTTTTGTCTAATTAAAGAGGAAGGTTTTAACCTTAATATATCAAAACTATAAACAACAAAAACTATTAAGTAAGAATTACAGTAATAATATCTAATTCTTTTACATTTGGCAAAATTAGAGAAAATACTTAATTATCTAAGTTATCTTGGTGAGTCTAAAGTTTTGTATCTAATTTACTTACTATTATAACTATGGAAAACTATAATTATAACTACTTAGTCGTCAATTCTATCAAAGACCCCAGAAGGGTGAAATGTTACCTAATGACAAGGACATCAGGCTGCCTGGAGAGTCACTCAAAAGTTTCTCTGTAGCATTGGTGCATCCAACTATGGCCTACAGGCCTGGCATATCTGACAGACTTTCCTATGAAGCAAGGAATTTTGAAGAACTGTCCTACTTTGTCTTGACAGAGTTCAGCAGTTGCCTTTCTTATGTCCAGCTAGTCCAGTTTGGACAGTAACTGTCAGCAATTGAGGCAAGGGCAGTTTCTTTGTCCACATGGCTAGCTTTTGCCATAAAGAAAACAAATGCCATATGGAGTTTCTTTAATGTCCATCATCCTCTTTGAAGTACTTGGTACTGCCAGGAGCGGAAGTGTCTCACTATGAAGAAATGTCTAAATTCTTAAAAAAATTTAGGATGCCATATTTGGTAGGTCTTTAAAGTATTTGAAGGTTGCCTGTCTATATGAAATACATCTCTGTTTGACCTTGAAAACCTAACTAACATGACTATAAGTTTGCTATTGTAGATGACTATTAATCTATTTAATTATATATTACATTTTCAATGAGCTGCATAAACATAATACTCTAAAATAGAAATATACATGCAATATAACAAAATTAACTTTAAATTTGTATCAATAAATCCAAATCCACACCAATGTAAAACATGTAAGATTAATAGTTGTTTATTGGATTAAAGTAGATTCAATAATCTACCCTTTTATTGTATCATTTCTCTATCCCCCTTTTTTTCTTTTTAGAACAAGATTCCTGACTAATCTCTTCTGTTTTTTCCTGACCATTATCCATAACAAGTTGTAACCATCCCCCTAAACAATGACAAATATTCATAATTTATTTTGGGGAACATGGGCCTAGTTCTCTAGACTACTTCCTGTTGATTGTGGGTACCGGTCATCTTTGGGGGACCCTGAGAAAATTTAAGATTATGGTCAAGTCCTGACTGGAGTATTTTGTGAGGTTGGATTATCTCAGCCAGCAGCCTTAAAACTGTTCTGGATATAGAACTCAGAGGAAACTGCAACAGAGGAGCTCTGAAATGTTGGATCATCAGGGCCATCCATTGCCATGGGAGAATTTTCAGGGGGTCTTCCTAGATCAAACCTGATTTTCTTTAACCCAGAATGAATCCATAGACTCTCACTTCCTATGGAGATAAAAACAACCTCTCCCCCAAAATAACATATTTTTTACTTCAATTTTGAAATCAAGATATTTTTAAATATATAGGTTGGCTTAATCTATTAGTTTTCATAATCCAGTTGTCTCTTAGCAGCCCCCAAATCCAAAGAGAGCATAATAACATACAGTATCCAGACTCTTTATGTATTTTTCACTTTTATGTTGCTTATTATATTTTTTAATTACTCTATTCCTTTTTAAGGACTTTATTTTAAAACTACATTTTTTAATCTAAGCCTGTATATATTCTTTCTCTTCTCTCTCCCAAGCCTACATATATTTCTAAATATATTATGACCCATTTAGAGGACTTCTCCCTCTGAATCTGTCCTTACTGTTTATCTATGAACTTTTCTGTCTGCATGAGCAAAGAAACTGTTGTGTAACTTAGAGCATGGCATGCTGGTGTTGGACCCTACCTCTCAGTTCCCTGAGAGTCTAGTCTCATGGTGAAAGCACATTTACCACCAGCTCTGGGAGCCATGTTTACCACCACAACTCTAGGAACTCTCTAGTTCCATGCTGCCACTGAGTAGCATGCCACCAGCTGCTCTTAAACACCATATAAGTGTCTGGTAGTAGGGCCTCTTAAATGAGCTGCCTGTTTTTATTGCTAGCACTGAGCCAGGAAGCCATCTCTTAAAGGAGCCATGCTTTTGCTTGCCACCAGCAAACAGAGCCCACAGGAGAAAATACAGCTACCAAGATGCCATGCTGTACTCTGTTCTTGTGTGTCTAGAATCCTTTTTTAAGCTTTGTCAGGTTTTATGTGGAAATTTCAGCCACATGTTGGAACACCATATGTAAAAGGATGTTTCCTGTCTAGATCTCCTGGTCCCAAATAACTGACTCAGAGGCTGAATATGAATTCCCCACCACCTGTTCCCAAATACCCTGCAGCCACTTTCCAAATTACCACACAGAGGCTTATATTAATTATAAAAATCTCAGCTGATAGCTCAGGCTTATTACTACCTAGCTCTTACAATTTAAATTAACCTGCTTTGCTTCTATTAATCTATGTACCGCCATGTGGCTCTTGACTTTACCTGTCCTCTAGTATGTCTTGCTTCCTGGGTGGCTGGCTGGTGTCTCTCCTGACTCTGTCCTCCTTCTTCCTATTGTTCTCAGTTTGGCTTTCCCACCTAAATTCTTGGCCAGTTACTGGTCTGACAGCTTTTTATTAACCAACTGGAGTAATACATCTTCATAGTATAGAAAAGAATTGTTCCATAGCAGCCTGGGGATCCAAAGGTAGGTCCTCATTTTTTTCACACCAACACTTTGTCCTTTGAGCCACCTCTTCAGCCTCAAGCTTTAGAAGTGTGGTGGCTGAGAAGGGGGGATGAAAAACACTGGACAGGAACCAACTGCTATTACAACACTGCTGAAGTATTATGAACTTATGGAATTTACTGATTATAGCATATGCAATATCCAATTCCAATTGATGACATCAGGGTGCATGTCTACCAGCACCCACCCACACTCTAATCATATGTTGACATAATCAAGAAACCCACAACCCGTGGAAAGATACTTGCAATGCATGTATTCAGATAACATTAGCATCTGTTTAATAAAAGCATCTACGTTATATAGGTTGACAAGAAAGCCCACTAGCAACATACACACACACACACACACACACACACACACACACACACACACACGTATATAATGAATGAGATTAATACAGAGTTCACTGAAAAAATTGCTATAACCAGTAAACTCAGAAAAGTCACAGGCTAATTAGCAGTTAGAAACGTACTTAGAAATGGCCCAGTGATTTTTTTTTTAAAAGATTTTTTTTAAAGATTTATTTATTATGTATACAGCATGTATGACTGTAGGCCAGAAGAGGGCAGCAGATCTCATTACAGATGGTTGTGAGCCACCATGTGGTTGCTGGGAATTGAACTCAGGACCTTTGGAAGAGCAGTCAGTGCTCTTAACCTCTGAGCCATCTCTCCAGCCCATGACCCAGTGATGTTTTAAACAGGTATCCTCCAAATTTACAGTCAGGCTTTCTCCACTTTCTCCCCTTTTATCCTCTAACTGACTGTGATATCACTTCATCCTTTCTTCTCTCAATGGTGTGGAACATCATGTTCCTACTCTTCAAATGTCCTATGTTTAAGCAGACACACTTCTATTTTTCTGGGAAGTTTTCCTCTGAGCTGAAATTAGCTTGAGCAAGTTGTAACACATGGTGTCTTATCCACAGTGGGGCACATGTGTTTTAAAAAGTCTGTGTAGGTGTTTCTCCAAATGCATGAGTATAACAGGTATCCAGACACAACGTGTGTTTTCGGAGCTACAGCTGGTTAAATAGTTGATGTAAGCAATCCTTCAGAATAGCAACACAGCTAACGCAGCCGTTCATTTCTGTTCTCATGTACTGAAATGGAATGGGAATTTGGCAACCAGACTTGGAATAACAAGAGCTGGGTGTGCTTGTTGGCTCCCGAAACATTTGAGGCAATAATATATCCTCCACAGTCTCTGACATTCTGTGTTCCAAAAGATCCTCATTTTAACCACACTTAATTGCCCTTCAGTATCAAAATTAATTGTGTTCTTTGCTAAAAGGCCAGTGCAACATAAGGTTACTCTAAGGTGCCCACAGCCAATGCATCTTCTGTAAATGACTTGATTGCTGTCTGCAGAGAGGATGGCTGGGAAAGACGTGCTTGACCGAGGCTATACATTACAGTCCAATTAGTGTGAAGATCACTACATGAGTCTTTAACGTTATCTAGTAACTGTGGAATCTCTAATGGAGACCACAGACAGAGTGGAGAGGAATGTAGAATCCACTGTCTATGAAAAGCAGACAGGGAATGGCTTTGGCAGTGGATCAAGGGGCCACCAGGGTTGCTTCTTTCAGATTTCCTGTCCCCATACTCCTCTATTCCCATCACCATCTAAGTGAAGTGTAAAAACATAGCCCAGAGCCTTTAAGACATATCTTAGGATGTAGCTATGTTTCACATTAGGGGCTGTTGAGTCAGGGATCGTGGCTGGAATTTCAAGTGATTTGGCATTTGTAATCAACATTCAATTTTTAGGTTCAGCAACGACAAGAATGATAAACTGCTTCTAATTCATGGGACAATGTTATTATTTAATATCATCCTTAAATAACCCTCAGGCATGTAATAAGGCATTTATGTATTTGCTTTTATTATGCTATTATTGAATATTAGTGGAATGGAAATTCTAATGGGCTTTGAATCAAGACTTCCAAGTTAATGCATAACAAATGTTGATCATGTGGTATGATAAGTAGATTTCTGGCAATGCTCTTCAAAGCATCTCTTCCTCTTTGGTCAGTGAACATTTTCAAGGTCACTTAAATTCAGTTCCTTCTTTGCCCTAAGTTTCATAATGGGAACACTATGAGTACCATCCTGGAATAACTGGTTCCCATTTCAGCTGATGTTTTGTCATTGCTTCTTGTCAACTCTTTGTTTTCTCTAGGATTACTCTCCTCTCCTTTTTTACCAATTGTCTTCACTAGACCAAGGTTTGAAGGCGAACCCTTTTTTAATGTCTTCTGTAGTCATGCTCTTGAGTCATGGATTTTTCTCAAGAATTTCTTCATCACCTATTGCATACAACAAGTTGTAGAAAAAATAGGGGGAAATGTGTTTTACCTTCTAGCCATGCGATTAGTCAGTTTGTAATCTACATTCGCTGGATAATTTACATGGTTTGTGATATGATGTATGTTACATATACATTCATGGTTTTACAATTACTTGCTTTAACTGACATTAGAAAGACTAAATACTAACTCCAGAGTCATGGAAGAGGCGCTCACTGTTGTAGAAGTCTAAGTATGGGTTTAAACTCCTACCAGGACACAGTTCCTGTCTTCCTTGGTGAGCCAGGAGGTCATGGCTGATGTACAAGCAGTAAAACCAGTTTTCAGTGTGGACACTCAAAAAAAAAAAAAAAAACCCACAAAACCAAATAAACTCAATGAGACACAGAAGGGTGTGGGGGTGGGCCAAGTCCTTGTGTGGCATGGGTCCCTGACCAGCAGGGCCATGAAACAAATGAGCAAGTGGAGAAAGGACAGACACTAAAGAAATGACAGATGTAGACACAGAAAAGCTTGGATCAAGTGGGATGTGCACACTCCAATGGAGGGGCATCAACTTCCACAGCATCCCTGAACCCTGGTGTGTTTATTATACACAGCAACTCAGGGAGGAAAGTGGTTCTTTCCCCAGAGCTAGCTCTCTATAGGGGAATAGTCTCAGGCTGTAAATATCCATGGAGTGGAAGTTGCAGTTGCTAGATCTTACACACAGTGGTCAAACATTTGTAAATACTTGTGCTTGAACCAAAGGCAAATGTTGCCATTCTGAGTTGAACCCATGTGGAGAAATCTTTGCCAATCTCTGTGGATCAGAGATATTGAATTCCTGCCATGGCTGTGCTATTGGTTGCAGTATTAAGGCAACTCCACATAGTTAAAAGGGAGGTTTATTTTGAGGGGTAACTTACAAGTAAAGGGATAGGTTACAGGGCCTAGGAAAGGTGTAGTGCAGTCCAGAGGTGTTCTCTGGAGAACTCTGCTCAATCTACCTCCAGTGTCCATGATCTAGGAACCAAGAGGGCTGGCACATCCGGATCTCGGGTCTCAAGGGCTCCTGTCTTGGCCCCGCCTTGTAGGTGTGACAGTTACTGAAGCATCAATGGGGGTAGTACTTCCAGGTCAAAGCTGGGACTGCTACCCATTACACTGTGCCTATGTCAACAGTACATATTCACTCAGGACTTCCTCGGCTCTAGACAGGAGTGAAACACTGGAAGGAACCAGGAAAGAATACAAGAGAATCAAGGCAAAATCCTCTGAGTTAGAGATGCTAGTAATCACACATGCGTGCCTTAATAACCCACAAACACAATTTTAAGCTTTAAGCTAATTAAGCTTACTCCTGTTAGAATTCTGTACATGCGCAGCTTGGGATCTTGTCTGGCGCCTTACATCATCAGCAGGCGACTGCATACCAGCCTTAAAAAGTTGGACTTGGACCCCCACCCTCCCTTTTTCTGTTCCCTCTCTGCTGTCTGCTCTGTCCCGCTTCCTCCACCTCTGCCAGGCCTGATTTCTCCCTCCTATCCCCTCTTCTTTCTAATAAAGCCCATTCTAACTCTGGTAACCATGGCCTGTGACTTTTCCACCTACTAACCAGCACCGTTCATCCTTTCAACTCCTCTTAAATGTTTAGATGCCCTTGTGGTCTTCATACTTGAGACTTTTTCTGTCCAGAGCCAAGAGGGTGCGCCCTTAATCCATAAGCCACTGAAAGTCCACATCACAAAGGGCAGGGTAGAGACTTTATTAATTACAGTAATGAAGGCAAAGTATTTCAAGAAATGGTAAAGAAAATTGTGCATTGAGAAGGATCAGGCTTGTGGTTGATCTTAGCTCCCAGTAACATTTCTGAAAATATGTCCTAGGGCCACATCTGCTCCTTAGATGATCCTCCTCTGTCTGCAAGCAACAACTTTTTATAGCAAATAAAGATATTTCCCATGTAACTTCACTGGTGTCTTTCTTTACACAATAGAAAAAAAGGGAGAATGACCATGTAAAAAACTTCAAAGTTCTTTGTAATTATTCTTTGAGGTTTGATTTTAGAACATGATGAAATTAGTAAAGTGTTTTTATCTTGTTAAGAATTAAAAAAAAAAGTGTTACACTATCATCAGTAGGACACACACACACACACACACACACACACAATTTTATGTCCTAGTGATATATCGTGATTGTCTTGTACCCAGGAATGGCTCATTAATATTATGCATCATTGTTGAAAGGGTATTGTAAGGGGAGACAAATGTGCATTTATTCTCTAGTTTAGAGTGTCTCATTCACAAATGAGGACTCCTTCAGCTTTGAACACTATCTGTATCAATAGACATGCGAAGACTTTAGGAGCAAGCTGCACTAGGATCTTAATGCTTCTGCCTGCACCCAAGATGGGGCAAGGTTGAATGTTGAATAAAATATTGTCTAAATTCAGTCCAAAAAAAATCTATAAAAGTTTTTCCAAATCACTTCACTTAAAGGGGCCTAAAGTTTATAGGGAAATCTAGAAGAATCAACAAAAGATAACAAAATAAAGAAAAATCTAAATAATTTTATGTAAATCTAGAAATAGAAAGGTTTTGGCCAAGGAGATAGCTGAGTGGGTAAAAATGCTTTGGCACTCAAACATGAGTTCAATCCTGTAACTCATGGTAGATAGAAGAGAACTGACTCCTAAAAGTTGTCCTCTGACACTCACACTCACACTTGCACCCCTGCGTGCGTGTGCGAGTTCGCGCGCGCGCGCGCGCGCGCGCGCGCGCGCGCACACACACACACACACACACACACAGAGAGAGAGAGAGAGAGAGAGAGAGAGAGAGAAGCACACACTAATAATACACAAAATATGTAGAAATGTTCATACTGAACACAAAAGTGAAGTGTGTGCTGTAATTTTTGGAAATACTGAAGCACATCTGGCCATCCCCTCTACCCAGCTGGAAACCCACTGGTGGTGTACTCTCCACAATACACTGGGTGACGGCTGAAGCCGAATTTAAAGCTATTTCCTGCTTTGCGAGATTATAATTAATTCTTACAATATTGTCAGCACTGTGTGAGCTAGGAAAGCCCCCAACAAAATCCATAGAGCTTTTACTCCTAGGCATTTTGATATTTAGAGAGGCTAGGAACAGCTGCTCTTTTTGTTGTTTCCTACCTTCTGTATTTATCACATAATTTACAACACAAAATATTTGGCTATATTTCATCTCTCAGTAGTGATAAATTTTCCTTATGAAAGGTTACTCAGAAAGAAAACTAAGGGGAAAAAAATCAATTCCCTGGAAAACGAGCAAGGATTTGGTGTCATACTTGAGGTCGTTGGGGATCTGAGTAAAGACAGTCTCCTTCCACACCACTGCCAGGAAGTAAAATTCTCCAGAGATGGTGATTAGAAAAATAATAACAAATGCCATCTAAGGGAAAGATAGATTTCAGATCATTCCACTCCCAGAATCTGCCCATGATCCTGTCTATACCCCTAAAGGAGTCTGCCCAGTTTGGACTCGCTCTGATTCCTGGATTCTTGTGAGCATGCGCAGAAACTTCAGCAGTCAAATACTGTTTCTGAAAAGAGGCCTGGTCCTTCTGTAAGAACCAGTCGCCCCAATCTTGAGCCAGATGGAAGAGTACAGTTTTGCAGACATAACACCGAGGATGCAAATGGCAGCCCAAGTAGACAGGTGTGTGGCCTGACAGTGTTAGTGCCTCCCCAGTGGTATCCGGAATAGGCAGAGAAACATCCACTCACCACCCTCCCTCCATCTTAGCCTAGAAATGCCACCTCCCCTCAGTTCAGCCTTGGTTGCGTTTAGGTGCATTTATATTCCATGGTGCCCAAAGGGTGCCGGGCTCCTAGCTCTTCTGTTCTGCTTTGTTACATCTGAAACCCCTGCAAACTGTGAAGGGATCTGTTTCCTTTCCACTAAGCTCCAGCTTCAGGACTAAGCACATTTCTCCTGGAGACAACTACCTCCTGTGCCAAAACCTGGATATTTGCATTGCAAATAGTGGACCTTGGAACTTGATGACATCTCACTACTTTGAGCAGAACCTGAGGCATCCTTCCTGGTGGGAACAAGACGGGAAGACATCCACTTTTTAGTCAAATTGAGTATAGAAAGAAGGCAAGGAGAGGATGGGTAGGAATTGGACCGTTTGTGTTGGCAGCCACATGAAGAATCTTGATTTTCAAATAATGAGGTCACTGTTCCTTTCAACCATGAACTGCCACCTCCTGTGGTGAGGTCAGTTCTGTCCACTCTGCTTCCAACATGGAGCTCTGTGGGAGCCCACAAAGGTTTCCTAGTGAGATCTGAGCTTGCTTTACACAGCAGGGCTGCATCAGGTGATGGATTGACCACATGCATGGTTACCAGGTGTTTGGAAGGGTCTGCACTTGCCTGTGCTAGGGAGAGGTCTTTTGCTCCATGCTGTGGGATGGTCTGTATGTCAAATTGTTTTCATTGGTCAATAAATAAAATACTGATTGGCCAGTGGCCAGGCAGGAAGTAGGTGGCCAGGCAGGAAGTAGTTGGGACAAGGAGAGAGGAGAATTCTGGGAAGTGGAAGGCTGAGGAGAGAGACACAGCCAGCCGCCGCCATGACCAGCAGCATGTGAAGACGCCGGTAAGCCACCAGCCACGTGGCAAGGTATAGATTTATGGAAATGGATTAATTTAAGCTATAAGAACAGTTAGCAAGAAGCCTGCCACGGCCATACAGTTTGTAAGCAATATGAGTCTCTGTGTTTACCTGGTTGGGTCTGAGCTGCTGTGGAACTGGTGGGTGACAAAGATTTGTCCTGACTGTGGGCCAGGCAGGAAAACTCTAGCTACAGCTCCACCTCTTAGCATTCTTTTAAAAGCCCTTTAGAAGAGATAGAAGGGGCTGGTGGGTTTTGATCCAGGCCCTCCCAAGGCTGTCCTATATTTCTATTTGTTTTTCTTCCTCTGTATTTCTATCTAAATATTTCTCACTTCTCCCTCCTCAAGAGTACCCTGGGAGAAAAAGTGGGAGCGAGTCTCCCACAGAGCTCCTACCTGTGTCTGTTCCTGATCCATGTCTTCTGAAACTTTTTATGCCCATGTGCCCTGCAGGTTTCTTTGTTATTAAAAATCTTTAACAAGGACTGTTGTCCCAAATATAGAAGACATTTTCTGCTAGGGTTAAGAATAAAATCTCATAGAATGGTTGTCCCATTTGATAAATCTTATCTATTATTTGATTATTGTCTTTTGAGGATAGTGATTCTTCCAGGAGGCAACAAACCTGGCTTTTGTACCAGAAAGGTTTGGATGCCACCACTCTCTCTCTCTCTCTGCTCTCAAACTCTATGACTTCATATAACAATTTAATCTCTGTAAATGGAATACATACGTATAAAATGGCGATAATGACACCCTTATTTTGCAGTCATTTTAGGATTAAATGGATAGTAGTATTGGTCCCATTGGTTTGCAAATAGGGTTGGTTAAAAGCTGACCTTCATTATTTAATTGGGTGTAGACCTTCAGGTTAGACTCAAGGTTTTCTATTTGAAATACAAAAGATCTCATATGGATCCAGACCTGAGAGTAATTTGTACTGTATGTTATAATAAGTTAAAGTTTTAAAGACTACAATCTCTCGTCTATAGAATACAGATCTTAAGTCATACCTTACAAGGATCTGTTATTGTCCAGTTAGGATGCTATATCAAAACCCTGCAGACTGAGTGGCTTACAAACAACAGAAATTTGTGACTTCCACTTCTCGTGGGTGGAAAGTCTAAGGTGAAGGAACTAGTGTGTCTGATATGCTTCACTTTCTCGTTTATGGAAGACACCTTCTTCTTGTATTCTCACACAACAGCAGAGACAAGGACATTTTCTGGGATGTCTTAGAAGAGCAACATTGCCTCTCATAAACTTCCAAAGGCCCCACCTCCTTCTGTCACATTGAAGATTAGGTGCGTTTAGAAAGGACTGGAGACTATGAATGAAAGCAGCAAGCACTCAGCTCATGGCAGGCTGCTTGAATATTTGATGAGATACAGAGCAGGCTTTTGGCCATGGTGTTGTTACATCTCATTACTGAAACAGTAAAAATTGTCTCTAGTTTGGGCTGAGTTGCAAGTTCCTTTTTTTTTAGAGCTCTCATCTTCTGGGAGTGACTCTCAAGCTGTGGTCCAGGAATGTATGAGCCCCTGATGCCATCCAGGGATGTGATGATAGACACTATTTTCACACCACTGCTAAAGGATTGTTTACCTTACCTCACCGTACAGTAGTTTTGCAGACACTGCAGATAGATGGGGGTTTTGCGACTCTGATGCTCCTGTATGATGAGCTCACCTTTGTCATTTGACAACAAAATCAGCATGGCAGAGAGGTTTGTTTACGTCCATGTTGTTGTAGCACTATCCACAAAATGTGGAATTTACCCGGGTGTTCACCAGTCCCTGAGTAGATAAAGGAAACACCCTTTGAAAGCATAATAGAATACTTGGATACTTGGGACGACAGGGGTAGATTGGAGGACAGTCTGCCAAGTGAAATAAGCCAGACACAGAAAGATAAAGAAAAACAAACATTTCCTCTTCATCCATCCATGAGTTGTTCCTTGTGCATCTTCAGAAGCTTTTGTCTAACATTGCCGCACTCCAAATACTCTTGGGAAGAACCAGGGCACAAGGATTCCCTCCTCCTCGAGCCTTATTCTTGATAGTCCATCCCTGTACAGCCTGCTGTCCTTAGTTACAGAATTTTTCTGACCCATCTATATTTTCACCTGTCTTACTTTCTCTACCCCAAATTCTCTGACCTTAGTCTCCACCTGTCCAAATCGACCGCGTACTAGCCTATTTCCACAGAACCGGTAAAACCGAACCACTCTTCTTCTAGGCTTTGTAATATTTACCACAGCCTCTCTGTCAAGAATCTACAAAGCCCTTTCTATTTTGTCTAGTATCCTGTAGGCAAGTGACTAATTACTACTCGTTATCATCTATCACTTTTAACAAAAGCTTGTTGCTGGTGCTGGAATCACTTCTGTGGGAAGCTCAATCAAGGTACATTTCCACATTGCTACCATCACGACCATTTTTTTTTTTTTGAAAGTCAAAGGAATGAGAATTAGGTAGTACTTGATATAATCAAACGAAGGAAAGAAAGGAAGCCAGTTTATCCCCCAAGGGCTGTGTATGTATGGACTTGACAAGTAGTTGTTCAGTACTGTGAGCATGAGTGGGAGATCCTGCAAAATCTGTGCCAAGTAAACGAATTACAAAGTTCTGTGTCACCTGTGCACCTAACAACACACAGGTCTGTAAAAGCACGCACAACGCCGCCGCCGCCGCCGCCGCCGCCGCCGCCGCCGCCGCCACTACTGCCGCCACACCACCAGCCCCAAGTTAGAGTGGCTGCTTCATTAGACAAGTTTGGGAGAAGAATAGGAAGTGGTTGTAGAACAGCCAGATGATGGAAAATCCCATATACCACAAACATGAGTTTGTCATTATTTTTCCTTTGTGGAACTCCATAAAATAATACAACAGAAAGTTCTGGAAACTTTACAACTCACAAGGGAATGAACTACGAGCTCATAAACCAGGTGCCATCAATGTTTCCCCAAAGCTACCAGGCTGGCCTGGAGACACATGCCTTGCAGCCCATTACTTCATCTCGAAGTGTGCAAGCGTGAGTCTCCCTAAGCAAGCTTCACGTGCAAGTGCCGGCCCCACCTCAAAACTCAGAAGTCTTGCCGATGAATGGTGCAACTTAGCATTGATGCTTTCAGAGGCCATTGCCCACCAGGACTGCAAAACAGGGCAGGAAATACCCCCTAGGCAGGCTTGTCTGACATGTGTTCCAAGATCTGCAAGAGAATCCTAAACACTTTCATTTCTCAGGCACTTGCAGCCTTTCTCCCTTAGTCCAAAGTTTCTTCTTTATCTTCAAGGAACCATAAACAAACACAGTTTTGGCAATCACCCCTGGGAAAGATAATGCTGATGCGGTTATCAGGAATTCCTCTCTAGCTGGGCCTCTTCTTTCCCAGGACTTCACAGCTGTTTCCCGTTGCCTTGCATTCCTCTTAGCCAGCTTTAAATGGGCAAAGCAGAGCCTGGGCTTTCTTTGGAACATGACTTTCCACCTCTGACTCGAAGCTCTGTTTTCAACATGAAGACTCTTGCTTCCCAATTTACCACTCTCTCTTCATGTAAAGCAGTAACCGTATCCCCAGGGCAGTGGAGCAAATGAGGTTACAGCCCCTGCAATTAATGAAACACATTAATATCATTATACTTTTCTTCACTTCTTTTCCTCAAGTTTGAAATAAGGTTTCCAGGCATATCTGCTTTCTGCTGCGAACCCAGAAGAATGATATCGAATATGAGGGGACATAAAGGAACATTCTTTACTAAGGAGAACAAAGCGCTTCATAGCAGTTTTCGTCCAGTGTGCCCCTTTCTTGATAAATTGTGCTGACCCAAGGCTAAATTGGCTTAGTGGACTTTTCTTAAAGATACAACCTGCTAATTAGCTTTTATATTAAACATTTAATTTAATTTAATGTATGTACTGGACTTTTTCTGGAACATATTTCCCTTATTCCTCAGGAAAAAAAAAAAGAGACTTCAATTTTGGTAGCACCAGGAAGCAAAAGCAAAAACACTATAGCAATAAAGGACAATATTGTAATATTACTACGAACACATGTGTGACTTAAATTACATATCCAGCACACACATTAAATTAAATTGCTTAATATAAAAGTAAAGTAACTTGTGGTTGTGCACATAAAAGATGGGGGAATGTATCAAAAATTCCAGCTCCATAACATTGTTAGTGGATTAGCAATTACTGATAGCTATCACACACTGAATTATGAATTTTCCTTCAAAAACTTATGTTACTATTAAGGTCAGGAAAAGTAATATATTAAGATCTTTAAGTATAAATGTCTGAAAATTGTGCATTATTTTAATCTAAGACCAGATTGAGGCATCTATAAACACACTTGATAGACCTCCAATCCACCTTTATAATCTCTTGACTAGAATACATTCATGAGTTACTCATAATAAACCTCCTTGATGCTTATCATTGAGTTAGGCAAATGCACATGATGGAAAGTATAAGGTTAGCACTGACGCACACAGAGACCTGCACAAAGAAGATAGGACTTTATTACCTCCTCGGCAGATTTACCTTTCTAATTATGCTGCTCTTAAGCCAATATTAAACTTAATAAGCACCCCCTAAGCACAAATTTACTGATAGTGTGGAAGTGGCTTTGGCATAAAACTAAGTTGGGGGCATTAGCAGATCAAGGTCTTTGTCGTCCATACAGAAAGATCCCAGTCGTCCTTGCAAAGAGCCCGCAGTAGTGCAATGATTTACTGGCCCGCAAATTCCTCATGTGCTGGGCTGTAAGCAGCAGACCCTCAGCTGTCAGGGATGACGTCTTTCAGATGGGAAGTCAGGATGATCGTTAAGGCACCCACGGCATGTTCCACCACTGCAGGATGGTCATTAACTCTAATGATCCTGGCGCGGCTCCAAGCTAGGAAGCCATGTGCTACTTCTCCTCAACATTCCCTTGAAATGTCAGCTGAAGAAGTTGCTTTTCTGGTAGGGCCCCCATCTATTTGTAGTGCCTCACACAGCTGTGAGGCAGATGCCGTGTCACACGCCAGACACACCTGATTTCAATAGTGGACACAATCATGCCACTGGAACCATTATTTTGAGTCTGGGGGCTCAAACAGGCTACTTTCAATGGAAATACCAACTATACAGTGATTAATATGGCTGACTGTAATGGCTGGACTCCGATGAAAGTTGAACTGCTTGGGAAATGGTTTTAGCAGTCATTAAGTTGAATTTGATTTGACTTGGCGTAAGTAAATGTGGCCCCTAATAGTTTCCTTTCATCCAAGACTTTAAAGCTGTAAGCCACCAGCATATGATGGTGACTGTAGGTACTGCTCTCATCTGCAAGCTGAGGCACAGAGAACTTAGGAAATAGCTTTTCCAAGGACAGAGTGAGTGGCCAAGTCTGATATTTCCCCATTATGCTGCTGTCCACACTTATTACATTCTGAGTTCAGAAGGGCCAGCCCATGTCAATCATGCAACACCTAGCTCCCTCTTAAGATATTAGAGGAAACCAAGACAAAATTTGAATTGATGGTTAAAAATGAAGAACTAGGTTTTAAATTTATGCCTCTAACTAAAGTGGGATATTTCTTTCTTTTTTGTTAAAAGTGGGATATCTTAAGATGAGATTATTCTATAAACCCATTTCCTAGACACTCTAATTCTCAACAATTACTTTATTTTAATTTTTTAGAATTACTTTATGAACAAAGTGACAAAGCATATTTGGGAAGTTAAGTTCCAGAGCCCAGTCTTAGTTCTCTAATTTGCATCTTTTCTGAGTTCGTTATTTAAGCAACAGTGTGCTGAATGGTGTAGTCACCTTGGGGACAGCCATCCCAAGTGGATTATGTTTTCATGTGCAACAGCCTGTGCTGTTTCGTTAGTAGTAGGTAGCATGCTGAAAAGACAACAATGCATTTGTCTTTTTAAAGCCTCAGTAGCCATTGAGTTAGATGCACATTTAACACATTTGTCAAGAACACAGTAACAGTGTTGCAGGCACGTGAACAAGGAAGCCATCCAGATTCATCCAATGGTCCATTACAAGTGGGCCTTGGAGACTGGTTCAGTGGAGAGTCTGGATAATCTATGAGGCTGGAAATTCAGAGTAGCAAGGGGAGTCAGAACAGTGGGCTTATGTAGCACGTACATTCTTATGCCACATTCAGAATCTGCAAAAATAATACTGATACTGAACTTAAAGACAGATTGATCATAGAATCCCTTGATTCACTCTTCTGCTGTTAAAACGGAACAACATAGACTGTGCTCCGTATGTAGAATAGAAGTTGACTTGGCTCCTGGTTAAGGTGGCTGGGAAGTACAGGATCACAGGACATGGATCTAGCAAGGAACTTTGCCTTCCCTCGTAACATGGTGGAAGTAAGCTGGAGAGATGGAGAGACAAGCATGCCAAATTCACCCCTTTGCTCAGGACTCCTGCTCATGATAGCTGACATAAGCTATTTATTGCACTAGCACTTCTGGTGTGTAGTAGCTCAGTAAGAGTTTCCATTCTCAAGACTCTTAAAAGTGCCATTAAGTCTCAGCGTGAACATTGAAGGAGAAGCTCAGACCGTGATAGACAATCACATCCCAGCATCTGTGGGAAGCTTCACCATTGGTGTTTTAGTAAAGCAGCGTTATCTATCTTGTTAAACGTCTTGTTGAATTGCATTGGCTTTATGGTTCTATATGCATTTCATTTATGAATCTGCTTAAAATTCTAGTTAAAAAGATTCATAAGTATGAATATTTCATACCTAATTTATAATCATATGTATTTAAATAGCAAGAGTAACTTAAGTCAGTGTCATGTCCTTTGAAAATTCATTTTATTAATATACTCTTATATATGAGTGTGTTATCACTTGCTTCTCTTTAAGGGTTATTCCTAGATAAATGTAAAATTTCCTGAAGGAATCATGCCTATCATTGCTACTTTTCACATAGTAGAATTATTCTTGTAAGAAAGCATAAAATGAAGTAATGCCAATGAAGGAAAATAGTAAATTAACAGAACAATAAAAAATAAAATAGGAGGCTGGACTTAAGAATGTGGGAGAATAGCAACAGTCTATTTTTCCATGCTAACATATCAAATGTTTGCTTAAATGTAATCCATAAATGGAAGCATGAGAAGAAATGATCGTGAAATTATTATCCAGAATATTTTCAAATACCAGGTACTATATTTTACTCCCAAGTGATTATTTGGAGGTATTATAACTGTACTAAAATGTTTATGAATTTTGTGGTACTAGTATATATTTAAAGTGTGTTGATAATCAAAAAGACATGCTTTGAAGCGTGTTTTAAAACTAAGGATGAGAAGAATACAAAGTAATGAATCAGGTAGCAAAACACACAGGAATAAGACGTAAAATAATCTCAGGTTCTCACTCTCACATCTGCACTGAGCCCTTCACAGAACTTCCTTTGAGATATCTCTGGCATACATTCACATAAACTTATAATGTATGTGGGCGTTTCCGTCTTTGTGTGTGTGTGCGTGCATGTGTGCGTGTGTGCGTGTGCGTGTGTGTGTGTGTGTGTGTGTGTGTGTGTGTGTGTGTGTTCTGTTTTGACACCCAGTCTCACTACATAGCTTGGGCTGGCCTTGAACTTGTGATGCTTCTGCTTCTACTCCAGAAGTGCTGTAGTTATCCATAAGTATCATTTTGCCCTGCTGTAAATAATTATTTGCAGCCATGATTTTAAAGCTAGGAACTATATACACTTAGAGTAACTCAAAAGACTTACCCATTCTCAATACTGACACTAAAGACCCTTCACACCAGTCTCAATATTGAGACCTGAGAGAACCTATAGATTTTGAAATTGATTTGTATAACTAAATTTAACAGCGAGTTAACAGATATAGGATAAAAGAATTAGAAATCCATTTGAACAGAGGAACAGAAGTATGAAATTCCCCCCTTATGGTTTTACCTGAGCTTGAACAATCTTATGTTCAACTTCAAGTACACTTGAGTTTATAATGAAGTAAGTGGGGTAAAGGTGTGTTTATGTCAGCAGTTTAGACATGGACCACAGGACTTGATGGTATCTCAGATTAATTAAGAAGTGTGCTGGGGGTATTCTTAATAAACCTGGCCAACTGTTAAATCAAGTTGACACGTCTGAAGGTGGAAGCTGAATTGCCGTTGGTTCAGAATCTTAAGATTATCTTATCTTGGTTCTCACCATGTGCCAAGTGTACTAAAATCTCATTAATTTAGACTTCTTCATTTGAATTTCATGGCAATTTGAGCAAGGTGCACAATTCTTCATTATGTAGAAAGCAATGCTCCCCAAAGGGAAAAAATAACTGCATGAGGACCTGCTGGTACCATGCAAAGTATTGAAAAGAACAAGCAGTTTGCAGACACTTAGCATGTATACAAATATGCCCTGACTACAGAAGGAAAAATACATATCAAATTTTGAAGTGTATTCATTATAATTTCCAGTTGGATTTCTCTTAGCATTCAATCTATTTCTGTCTATCTTTATCTATTACTTTATCTGTTTTTCTACCTTGTATAACTAACTCTTAAAATTTTCTAGTTTATAATCCCATTGTTCCATAATTTCCTGTTAATGATATTTAATTTATTAAGACACATACATTATGGATTTGCTAGAAAAATTCTAATCATATGAACCATATCTCATGTTAGTATAAAAGTATAGTCATTACAATATCTTTAAATCATGATTTTAAAGTAATTATCTTGAAATTTTTAAGTAAAATATCTATATTAATGGTTTACAGCAAAACTTTTGTTCTTCATGGAGAATATCTTAGCTAGAAATGGAGATGCAGGTATGCCTTGAGTTATACTGCCAAAATACACCCTCCAAAATACACAGGATATCCTTCCACAGGAAATAATTAACCATCACTCCAAAGCACAAGTGATTTGAGGACAGCATTTGATTTTAAATGACTCAATCCATTATCAACGTAATGAAACAATTGACAGAATAAACAAACTGTCCATGAAATTAACCAAATTATGGTGAGAACCACAGAAAGTCATTCCCCAAATTAAAATGGCGTGACCACCCTACAACTTGAACCAGAAGAACTGATATTGGTGAGACCCTCACGACGGCCCTGTGTATAAGAAGATCTAATGCAGATCTGTTGAGCAGAAGTTGCTGAGAAGACAGAACTAGAAGGAAAAATTCTGTGGCCTGACTGGAAGGTGCAGGGCCAGGTCCATCAACACAAGCAATGGAAACTCGAGCACACGTGGACCGTCCCTTTGGCCGTATTCATGTCGGCTGCTTCATGTTTCATGGGGAACCACAGCGAGCGGCATCTGCTTATTCAACAAATTTGTCCACTCAAAATTCAAAATCTTCCCCGGGAAAGCCACAAAGAATGTCTGGGTCATGTGTGGAAGGCGTCTAACAGGGAAACCAGTTTGCCATTGATCACGATGAACTCTACAGGCAAATGTGTTTATCATTGGCATCCCCTCTCTGCATCTACATCTGTAAAGCTATCCCTGTCATTCATCAAAGCCTGAACATGAGGGAAACACCTGGACAGTGTGGCTGGCTGTGGTACTTAGGTCAAGGAAGATGGCATAGGTTTCTCAGAACAGGTAGGTGATTCATCCCTGGTGGAAGTATTGTACTTGTGGAGGAAGGTATGGCTTTGAGAATATGAGGAAAATCAAGGACCTCTGCTTGATACAAAAGTGTGTTCATTTTACTGTTCATCAACTGCTTCTAATTAATTCCTTCACAGGAGAGTGGAGGGACAGCCATAGTTCTGGTCCATTGTGCAGGCTGGAAGGGACCATGTCTTTGCTTTGATGACAGCTGCGAAAATTTATGGCTACAGAATTTAGTAGGCAGTTTAAGACCTTCCAAAATTCTACCTTCCACTCAGGGATGGGGGAGCCATTTATGTTTGTTATTATGCTGAGGTGCTTGAGGTGAGGGTGACTTGATATAGAAAGGAGGTTTATTTAATTTATCTTGGGAGGTTCAAGAGTGTGGCTCGGGCATGCTGGTGGGCAGGTTGATGAGTCTATATGGATGTCAGGGTAATACTGGGAGATCCACAGAAGGGAGAGATACTCTGGTGGACAGGTTGGTAAAGGATCACTTCCACAAAAATTAACTGATCATGTACTTACAGACTTAATCATAGTAGTCATTACTTCCCAACATGACCATATTGACAATGATGGCTTCAATTCATGAACCCTGAAAGACACACCCCAAAGCATTTTAAACTGCAGCAGTTAAGTCACCTAACTGTTCTAGGTAGTTACTGCTCCAGTGGCTTCAGACCTACTGTGATTAAAGAATCCCAGCACCTACCATCATGGCCTGGCATGGACAAGGGTCACAAGAGAGTGATAAACTCTTATTTAAAAAAATATTTTCACCTGTGTATATGAGTGTCTGTGTCTGTGTGTATATGTATTTATGTCTGTATGTGTTTCTAGTGCTTGCACTGTCAGGAAAGAACAATATATCCCTCGGATGGCTGGGAGCTGTCACGTCAGTGCTGGGAACCAAACACAGGTCCTCTGCAAGAGCAGCATTTGCTCTTAATCCCTGAGCCACCGCTTCAGTATCTTGTATCAGTTTTAAAAAATAATTCTGTTGCCACAACACAATTATTTAAATTATTCTGACCAATGGTATTTTGCATTTAAGTATTGAGTAGAGAAAAACAGTTAAACTATGGGACAGATCCATCATTTGGGAACAATAAATAGAGAACTGGGCCATCATATGGTTACATATGCCTTCACATTTACTTAAGCAGTTCTTTATTTTTATTTTTCCAGATGCAAAATAAAATGCAACATATAAAGGTAGGAATAACACTAGTTATTTCAAACATGAAACACCTTTTAAACACATTTTAGAAAGAAGATTTCAATATATTTCTTGCTTTGAGCATGATACTTGACATTTTGAAAGCCTAATTTAGGTATAGATATTCCTCTATGCAGAAGGAATAATAGTATCCAATAGTGAGTATTCACATATGCAGTGATCTTATTAGGTATATTTATAAGGGAAACAATAGTATTTAATGCCATTCTGTTCTCTTGGAATAATTAGTTTTAAGATTAATTTTTTTATTTTTAATTGTATGTACTTGTATATGTCTATGAGTGGGTATGTATAAATGAGTGTCATTGCCCATGGAAACCAGAGGAATCAGGTCACTCTGAAGGTGGAGTTATAGGCAGTTGTGAGATTCCTGACATATTTGCTAAGACCTGAATTTCTTCAGTCTTTTGTAAGAGAGTATGAGCTCTTAACCACCAAGCCATCTCTCAAACCCATGTGTGCTCTTGACGTTAAAGGCCCTTGATTTGTTATGCTGGTAATTCAGAACATGAACACATGAATTGACTTTCCAAATGAAAACAGCTGACCTTAGAGAAGTTCCCAGTATGTCTCAAGTCAGATTTATAACTTCCTCAAAGAAGCAAGAGAGTTGCATTTTTAACCTTCAAGAGAAGAGAATCATAGAGGCCTGCTCTAAACCTGCTCTGAGGGAATAGCATTGCTTTTTCATGAATCAACTGAGAAAATTGGGATTCTGTGAAGCATTGAATTTATCCCAAATTCCAATTTCTGATGATACACAGCCAGGATAGACCCATGGGTCTCTGTCTCTAAAGTTTGCAGCTACCTCTTGCTGTCTTGCTACTCAGGGGTGTTCTTTGGACTAACAGTATCACATTTCACACAAATTTATTGGAATTACAGAAACTTAAGCCCACTCTTACACATCAAGATTGGGAATCCAGGAAGTCTACCTCAAGAAGAGAACGGAGTGTGGGTTCCAGCTGGGATATGCTCAATCCGATTTGACACTGTCATAGAAGATCTGGCCCACCCCCAAAACTTCTGGAGCTTTGTCCAATCATCATAAATGAGATCTTTTTTTTAAAAAAGCTCCCTTTCTAACCTTGCCCCCAAAGCATAATTTATTCTTATCATTCCAGTTGGCATTTTTAGTGACTCACCCTTCAGTAATAGGTTTTGAAATTTAAATCTCATGACTTTAAGAAGAAGCAGTTTTCATTTGATGTTATTTTAGTAACTATCACAGGTGAGTAGACCACAGGCAAAACAATAAAGATAGAAAGCTGGACAAGATCCAGGTGCTGTTCTCAAGAACTTCACATTTTAATTTGGAGGTCTCATTGTGTGTACACAGTTAAATAAGTGGGCTTATATGTGCCTTTAGCTCAGAAAAAGAAAGACAATAAACACTGTTGTATATTGATAATAAAGCCATGCTCAGTGGGAATGTTAATGCCAATTATCATCTAATATTCATCTTATCCAGATAAATTGCAACATCATGACTCGTGGCCCCAACCAACAAACATCGAGCTTTGATAGAGTCATTTTCTCTGGGAGCAAAGTTAATAGAGATGACTGTGGTCTACTTACACCCAGCACATTTTAAGCTCTGTGGTGACTCCCCAACAGGAAAACCCATGTCAGGAATTCAGAGGTGTCTACCATGTGTTGGAGTGGCTGGAGACATTTGTTTGATGAGCGTGCTCCCACTGCAGCACAGGTAGGCTAATACAAAAAAGTACGGAATTCTAGGGAAGATTTTATGTATGAAAAAATGTTCCAATTAGTAAAGCAGCCTTTTGTTGGCTGGGCTAAGTCCTGGTCATATCTAAACACTTGCAAAGCATATCTGTAACACTGAAAACTAATATAAGAAAGGCGTAACTTGAAAAGCTCGAAAAGGAACAAGGAGGAACCCCGTAGCCATTCCACAAGGGGTAATGATTGTGTTTTCATTGTCTGTACTAAAGGTGTCTTTGAATACAGGTTCTGGAAAAATTCTTGGCTGTTAAAGTATGGCAAGATCTGAGAAAATTCTTACTTGAGGGATAAACAATTCCCAAACAGACTTTTCCTATAAAACCAAATAGATTTAAGGCTTTGAAAATAGCCCTTTAGTCTTTTCGAACTTGCAGTAATGGCTTGGGGGATAGAAAAGGAGAGGTTATTCGGTAGAAATCCAAAGGTTGAAATATTTTCAGTTGACTACATTTTTATTTCTGTTCAGTTTGAACATGTTTTCTTAAAAACTGCACTGACCTTTTTGAGAGGAGTCAATAGTTGGAAAAAATTAAAAATAGAAACAAAGGCTAATAATTCTAAAATTATGTTTGCAACATATGTTATAATGTCCCAAGTAATATGTATAAACCAAATGTTTTTAATGGTGTTTTTCTATAAATATGCAAACAGAGGGACGACACAACTTAAATGCATAAAGGATGAGAGGAGTGACCCAAGGTGAGAAGAAAACACATTTGCTGCTTCACAAAGCACCCAGCATAATGCATGCAAAACAAAGAACATAGATCACCATGGAAACAAATCTCTGGGCATGTCTGTGAGGGATTTTCTAAATCGAAAGAATTAAGGTGGGAAGACTTACTGTGAAATTTGGGTGGCCTGGTCCAATGTACTGGGGCCCTAAACTAAATAAGATGGAAAAATTGAGCTGAGCACCAGCATCTGGGCTTCCTGACTATGGAGACCATGTGACAATCTGCCTCATGCCCCTCTCGCCATTCCTCGTTGTGATGATTAATCTCCATTGTCAACTCCATGAGATACAGTATCATCAGGAGAATGGGCCTCTGTACAGGACCATGGGGACTCTTTATTAGGCTCATAGAAGAGAAGGACCTGCTCACTGTGTGGCATCATTTGCTGGATTGGGATCCTGGATGGTTATAACAAAAAGGAAGCTCGGAGAAGGCAAGCATCCGTCACTCTGTGCTACCTGACATTGGATTATAATATGACTGGATGCTTCAGGCATCTGTTGCCATGACTTCCCCAACAATATGATGGACTATATCCTAGACATGAGGAACATACACCTTCACTTGTTCGTTACTTTTGGCAACACGAATTATGCCATACATAACAGTGAGAAAAATAACTACTGCAAGAGTTCTGAGACTGTAACCCACTCTGCCAATACTCTGAAATAGCTAGGATGAATAGATAAGTCACCTGAGGCCAAGTCACTTATCTGTTCACAAGGACATGAACAGCCCCACTGGCTGAGGGTGGCACATGAGGATTCACTAGTGAGGGTTTACAAAGCAAAAAGATGGAACACTCCATCTCTCTCCACCATAACGGCCATTTCAACTTGTTTCAGTGGTTTTGGCAAGGAGAGAGCAGTAGAAACAAACTCCTGGGCTACATGGACAAGTTACTTGTATGGTGGTGAGCCTTCAAGGGTGGACCCCACAGAATGCCAGGTTGGGAACTGGGAGAGAAGTAAGTTTACGGAGTTATTAATGGTTTCTTCCAGTATGTTGCAGATCAACAAATGGAGGAGAAAGGCATACAATTTATCTATGCCTATGAACAGGTGAAGATTTGTTTAGTTAAATAATTTGAAAAACAAGATTTTCAGTATATTTAACCTCAAAGAAGCTGAATAGTAACTCTCTGTTTTTGCTACATTAGAACAGCAAGCTTAAGTTTTGTAAGGTGTCCACAGGGTATCGGCACCATCTAGTTGTTAGACTATACTTTTTCTTCTACAAGGCAACTAATACTGGCTTTATCTTGTTTGGCATACACTTATTGTGTCCAACAGCAATAACTACAGACACTGACTTTTACTTTTCCCACTTAAATTCATTTGTAGTTTATAACATTCTTGCTTCCTAAGGCAGGAGGCCTGAACATAGTTAATATTATTTTTACATTCCTCCCAGTTATTTTCTTCAGAATTAAACCATCCACCCCAACTGATAAAATCCAGAGAAAAGCATCCTGCATGCACTTTCAGGGGACTATCTTTCTCTTAGCTTGACCTAATTTATTTAAAGTTTTATTTTACAGATAAAGGGATGTATCTGTGTGAGCATTTACTGCACGCATGAAGGGCTGTGTGTCATAGAACCTAGAGCGAGTGTCAGATGCCCCTGAAGCCAGAGTTACGCGTGGTTATGAGCTGCCTGTCATGGGTTCTGGGAACAGACCAGAGTGTTCGACAAGAACAGCATTCTCTCCTCACTGTTGACTTTGTAACTGAGAGAAGTCCTTTGTTCTTAGTTGTTGTTGTTGTTTGTTTGTTTGTTTTTTGTTTTTCTTTCAACCATACAAACATGCCTTCCAGTATAATTGGGTTTTTAGAAAAAAAAAGAGGTTTTGTTTTGTTTGCCCCAGGGTAACGCTGATTGCCCTTTAAACTTGGGATTTAAAATTCTGTTCTATTTTGCCATGACTGTGGCTATATTATTTACATTTTTGAATAGCATAAATTTCATAAGAAATCCAGGTATGTTCCCATGAGCACCCATCACTTTGAGCACATACCTTTTTTAATTAAGAAAATTTTCTCATTCATTTTATATACCAATCAAAGGTCCTCCTCTTCCCTCCTCCCACACCCCCAGCCTCCCCCAACAACCCACCTCCCACTCCCTCCCACAGGAAGGCAAGGCCTCCCATGGGGAGGTAAATCCAGTAGAGTCAGGTCCAACACCCAGCCACCCCCATCCCTCTGCCTCAGTGCTGTGCAAGGTGTCCCTTCATAGGCAGTGGTGAGCACATATCTTGATAGAATACCAGAAGAACCTAGCGGGGGGGGGGGGGGGGGGAAGAGGTTTCAGGGGCACAAATAATAATTCCTTTGAGTTTAACCAAGAAAACCAAGGAAGGCTAGCCCTTGCTTTTAAATCTGCAACGAGGAGTAAAGGACCCTGTTCCCAAAGACAAGTATATCCTGAGGCCAACAGGCTCATCTCTTGCAGCTTGGAGATGTAAACATCAGATAGATCATTGTTTGCTTTGATAGATATTTAAAGCAAATAAATCACTCCATTAATGTCCAAGAGGTTTATGGAATTCTGTGGTACAGAAAGAAATTCAAGTGAAGGAATTTTATACTGGAGAGTCATGTCCTAGTCTATACTAAAGTATAGTTTCTTCATATATATATATATATATATATATATATATATATATATATATATCTCCACATTGTGTGACAAAATGGTAGCTGTCATAATGTGCCAGTTAACATGTCCAATGTGAGCTGATCATTGAGTGTCCCCCGGGAAAAGAAGACAGAAACATGACAAAGAACAAAGAACGTGGATCGATAATGCTTGGGGAAATAAGACAGAGAAGGTTATTTACTCACATTGATCTGTGGCTGCCGTGGCGTAAACTCAGCCTGTTTTTCTTTTGTTAACCTTTAAGCCCGAGTATACTTGAGGCAACCAGGGAGCCAACTAACAGGTGTAGATTAAGGATCGAAGGAGGTCACCGTACCTCTGTCACCACCAGGCACCCATGTAACAACATCCCTGAAGAAATTTAAACATCGATAGCCATAATAAGGGCAAATTTATCAAGCCCAGCCAGCTTGAGCTGGGAGCCCGCCTGCGTTCAGCCCATTTGCCCTTGCTAAAGCTCAATTGATTTGGACATTCTTTTACTAGAGTTGATTATCAATTGTGACATAGCAAATTTGTTACCTTCCAAGTGCTGAGCAGATCCTGGCCATTGGAGTATCTGAAGTAAAAACACCTGGCCTTTCGTTTCCACTCACTAGTGAAAGAAAGAGGCAGCATTAGGCTTTCCAGAGCACCAGAGGGGGCTGCCCTCAGGGACAGACCTGGATTCTTCTGGAGAAGGAAAATATGGGAAGGTGGGGAGAAGGTGACTTTCTCCTACCAGCTGATAAGACTCATTGATCAGAGATAAAAAGTCCAATTGGAAGCCATATCATGTAATGCTCACACATGCTGTTCTCTGTACCAGCAATCAAGTGTATCATTCTGTTCTCACTGACCCAAGCCACACCCAAACATCTAGACACTGTGGAAGCTCCTTACTCTGGAATGTGTTGTGTAAGGCACTTTCTTCTCCCTCCATACTCTATAAAACACCCCACTCCCTAATTTCTCTATTGATAATCCACTATGTCCATTTTGTTTATTTTGAGGTTGGGTCTTACATAGATCAGGCCGGCCTTCAACTCACTATGCAACTGAGTAGAACCTTGAACTTCTGATCCTTGTGCCTCTCTGTCCCCAGCACCTGGGATTGCAGGCATGCACCATCATGTGTGTATGCCAGGATTGCAGGCATGCACCATAGTGTGTGTATGCTGGGATTGCAGGCATGCACCATAGTGTGTGTGTGCTGGGATTGCAGGCATGCACCATAGTGTGTGTGTGCTGGGACTGCAGGTATGCAGCAGCCTGCTAGGTTGACATAACACACTCCTTGAAGCAGAGGTTGCTTTGCATATTGGGGTGTTTATTAAGTAGCCTACTACAATGTTGACAGTAATTATAAACACAGTCCACAAAAGTTGGTGTATGAATGCATAAGTGAATAACGACTCACAAGAATCTAGATGTTGGTTACAATTACAGAGTTCTCAACAACTAGCATCGGTCACAGTCAGAGCCTGCACATTGTTGGATCATGTTCTGTAGATAGAGTATATCTGGTGACTGTTTCCTCATAATTCCAATTCCTCTCTCTCCCCACCCCTCCTCTCGTCCTCTTTCTCTCCCTCCTCTCAGCTTAGCTGTATTCCTATACCCCTGTTCTCTTCATGACACAGGGGACCCACCAATCTCCTACAGATAATTTTAACAAGCTACTGGACACTTACACCAGTCTGTCCCGCAAGGGATTGTCTACCTGCTAAGATTCTGTTAAGAATTTTAGCATCTGAGCCAGGCGGTGGTGGTGCACACCTTTAATCCCAGCACTTGGGAGGCAGAGACAGGTGGATCTCTGTGAGTTTGAGGCCAGCCTGGTCTACAGAGTGATTTCCAGGAATGGCACCAAAACTACACAGAGAAACCCTGTCTCAAAAAAACAAAAACAAAAACAAAAAAATTTAGCATCTTTATTCTTGAGGGATACACACAAACACACACACACACACACACACACTATATATATATATATATATATATATATATATATATATATATATATATATATATATAGTAAGTACCACTTCGTTATATTTTTAAGGACAGCTTTCAGCGGTAAACCAGCTGACCATCCTTTCATCGAGCCTTCTATTTGTAGTACTATTAGAGGACTTGGAGTTTTCACACAGAATAAACATCCTGCTGAAGGCTGGAAGTTGGACCTGGTGGCATACACTTGTAATCACAGTAATTGGGAACCTGGGGATCATGAGTTTCAGGACAGCTTGGGGTACATAGTAAAACCTTGTCTCAAAAAAAATAATATCCCTTGCGGTCTATGCACAAGTAATATGCACAAAGCGGGCATCACCGCCTTGCTGAACTGAGTCTGGAAGACAACACTGATTGGCCCAAGGTCACCCAGCTCGGAACTGGAGAGCGCAGACAGAAGTCCTACCTTCTGACTGCAAATCCTGTGTTCTTTGGAAATGGCTTCTTTGAATTTTTAAATCCATAGCCGAATAGCACTAATTACAAATAAAGAATCTGAGATTATATATGGAAAATCATGGCTTATTATGTCAAAGACTGGAAGTGAGGAAGCGTGGAATCTAACATACATCATCCACTAAAGAAAACAGCCCCCTCTCCTTGTTCCAGAGCATTGCCTCCCACCTACACCCCCTGAAGACTCATAAGCGAGAGTGGGGACCATGTCTAGGAAACTGCTCAGGCCTTATCCTCCAGTGGCCTCCAAAGAATCAATGCTTTTGCAAGCTGTGCCCGTCCCAGCTTTCCACGCAACCACCATCAAGTGCTTCTTACCTGGGATGAGGTAGGGCCTGGAGTCCCTATGAAGTGACAGTGATGTGTGGCAGATGCTCTGGAGTGCAGAAAGGCTTCAGATTACCGGGGCCATTGCAGCCCTGTCTGCTCTCCTAAGCCCTTCCTCTGCTTCTGAGGCCAGGCCTGTGTGCTGTAGGCCTCATTAAGACCCACAGTAGCCTCGCTGCACTTTGGTGTCTGGAAAGCAGCTGTCTCCAGGGCACTGAGTCCTGTCCTAAAACGCACTATTTCCTCAGCCCACTCTTTCCAGGCCTGTTATCCACATCAGGGAAATGGGGGAAATTAACAGCTCCAAACACCTTCGTCAGGACCACTAATTGGTGTCTGTGCTGATGAGGGCTGCAGGAAATGGAATGGGGGCCTTCAGAACAGCTTCCATTCTCCTGCCAACTGAGGCCCCCAGGGCAGCAGGGTGTGTGGGTTCCTGGGGAGGACAGGCACTGGGTATTCCAGTTCTGCATGTTCTGCCTCCTGGATACATTAGCCACATGGTTTCCAGAAAGGAACCCATCACCAAAAGATGAAAAAGTAGCTTTTGATCTCTTTCTTCCCATTCCTCCCTCCTTCTTCACTTACTCCTTGCTTCCCCACCTCCTTCCCCACTGGGGACAGAACCCAAAGCCTTTTCCGTGATAGGCATAAATGCTACCACTAAGCCACATTCTCATCCCCAAGCATGAAGTCTCTCAACACAATATAAAATCTAGAGATGGAAATCCAGGGAGAAAATTAAGAGCACATTTCCAGGCAGACTCCAGGTAGAACATACATTCTAAGGATTTCTTTACATGTCTATCCATCCCAGACTGCCTCACAGTATCTAAGGTGCTGGGCCTGAGTTAGGTAGTCACCATGAGACTTCTCACATGGCCACATACTCCTTTCCTGATAGAGTTAGCACATGGATATTGACCATCATCATACCATCAAATACAGATGATTTTGTTTTGGGTTTATAATAAATATTCAATAGGAGACTCAGAGAATGCTATTATTAAAAAGTTGATAATTAAAAGTGAAAGGTGGCATGGGGAGCAGGCTCAAGATGTATAGTGCTTGTCATACAAGTGTGAGATCCTGAGTTCACATCCCCAGAACTTACCTGAAAATCTCTCTCTCTCTCTCTCTCTCTCTCTCTCTCTCTCTCTCTCTCTCTCTCTCTCTCTCACACACACACACACACACACACACACACACACACTTTTTTTAAGTGAAGAGAGGGAAGTCTCCTCATGAGAAATGATGTATAAACCACAGATATAAGAAGGAAATGAGAAGTAGACAAGGTAAGAATAGAGAGGAAGTAAAGAGAAAAAAATGCCAGAGATGCAAAAAGAAACATGCTACCTTAGAAATTTGGAACAGAAGTTATGGTGGTTGAGACTCTATGCACACCAGATGAAGTGTGGGGCTCTCTGGGCAAAATGGAAGGGTATCATCCCTTGTGCAACAAGAACTGAAGACATAACCGAGATTGCTTGATGTTATAATTCAATTATTTCCAAAGGGGACTTTACACTCCTGTTTGGAAAGGGGCATTTGGCAATAAAGAAGCTAATAGGGTGGAACAGGAAAGAACCAGTAAACTCTATGAATAGAAAATGAAGCTAACAGTGTAGGAGCTACACAGTCCAGACATGCGATGTGGATGCATATTAAATAATAATACCTTTAGAGAGACAGGCGACAGAGGCAGGCATTTCAAGTTATGTGTATAGGTTTATGTGTGTAGCTTTAGATAATTCAAGGTCTTGGAAAAAAAAGATGCAATGGTCAGAATGAAGAACTAAAGACTAATTCACATCAGGAGATAGGATTAACAAGATGGATACAATTGACAACTGAAAACCAAAGGGACCCTTCCAGAACATACGGAAAAAGGCCCGAGAAAAATGCAAGGAACAAGAAGAAGCACAGGAAGGCTTAGTATGTTAGTCTTTTTTCTTTTTCTGTTACTGTAATAAAATGCCTGAGAGAATCGACTTATCAACTCATCACAGTTTTAGAGCTTTCCTATCGCCCATGGTAGACTGGACCCAGTGCAGTGGAGCCCATAGGCGGGCAGCACTTGGTGTTGGGGACAGGTGGCAGGATAAACTGCTGACCTCGTGGCCAGTGGTGGGGGAGTAAGAACAAGGCTGGATGAAGTCCATGCTCCACATCATAGGTGTCCACACAGTGACCTACACACCCATTACTAAGCCACACTTCCTGATGTTTCCTCTACTTCCCCATTATATCCTTTTCAAAGCAAACAATTCCAAACCCTAAAATACTTTCCAACAGGTATCAAAACACTCAAGTAAGTCCCTCCACTGTTAATGTCTATCTCTGCTGTATATGCGGTTTTCCAGTTATGAGATGATCCGCACACACAGGCTTCCCCCAGCATCAGGAATGTGCCTTACTCATAGTTCAGGCTTCACTGAGGTCATAGGTTTAGTGTATCAAACTTACTCTTTGTAAGTGCTGAGTGTGGAGGGAAATTCATTAATAAGATAGAGAAGTGAAGCCAGACTCCATTAGAAATTATCACAAGCTTGACCCAGGAAACCTATCTGTTAGCCTTGCTTGGAATGCTCTACCCTGACCCCATACAGCTGTGATCCAAACCCTTGCGAAAGACCCGGCTTTATTCAGCCAGGACTGCTCTGATTTGCATGACTCCTATGGAGTTTGCAGGATTGGAAAGTACATGCACAGCAGCTCACACTAGCCTGGAACTCTCCACTGCCAGTCCCACCTGCATTCCTTGGCATAGTATGAATTCCATTCAGAAAATGACATACCTAGAGACTGACTGTCAAGTACTCCCCAATAATGGAGATCCCCACATCCATCACCCTATCTTCCTGCCCTCTTACAGCTAAAAAGTATTTCATTCACGTATTGCCAGTACTTTCTAGTTTCCCTGATACCCTGTTGGCTGGTTGTTCAAACAGAAAGGCCAGGATTCAAGCTGGGGCAGTCTGTTTCCAAAGTCCCAACCTGTAAAGACTAAGTTATAAGGTTGGCTAGGCCCTCAGAACACTTCCGTGCCTTTGGTTCACATCCAAAATACCCAATCTGCTGTCATCCCTTCCTGCCCCACCACCTGCCCCCAGCTTCCAGGCTCCCACCTCCACCTTGGGTGGCTACTCACTGCTCGAGTGCACACCATGCACTCGTGAACTCAGGCAGAGACTCAGTGCTGTACCAGAGGCCATCCGAGCTTCGAGAACTTCAGATAGGGAGCCCATTTGCAGATGTCCTCCACTCTCTCGCCAGGTTTAACCCCCATCTCAGGTGGAGACCCCTTGCTGGAACAAAGGACCACATTAGCCACCAGAAGTCCAGCTGCAAACTCAGATGGAGACTCTCTGCTAGACCAGAGGTTACTCCTCACACCAGCTGCCAGAAATCCAGGCCACAAAGACCTGAACATCAAAGAGGAAAAAGAAACAAAACACCCATCCAAACAAGACAAACTCAGAAATTAGCACTTAGACCTATAATTAGCTTCAAACCCAGATGCCTACATGCCTGTGTTAAAATACAATCAACAACAATCAGGTCATTATGTCACTGCCAGAGCCCAGCTATCCTACCACACCAAACCTGAATATTCCAATACAGCTGAAGCCCAATGAAAAGACCTTAAAACCAACTTTATGAAGATTATAGAGGTCCTTAAAGAGAAAAATTAATAAACTCATTAAAGAAATCTAGGGGGAAAAAAGAAACAGAGGAAATGAATAAATCCCTTAAAGAAAACCAAGAAAAAAAATGAACAAATAGTTGAAGGAAACAAATAAAACTATTCAAGACTCGAAAATGGAAATAGAAGCAATAAAGAAAGCACAAACTGAAGGAATTCTAGAAAAGGAAAATCTGGGTAAGCAGGAAATAATTAAACTGAGGGCTGAAATAAATTAAATAGAAAGAAAGAGGACAATACAAAGAATCAATGAAACAAAGAGTTGGCTCTGAGAAAATCAACAAGATAAACAAACCCTTATTCAAACTAACTAAAAGACAGAGTGAGAATATACAAATTAACAAAATCATAAACAAAAATGGGGACATAACCATAGACACTGAGGAAATTCAAGGAACCATAAGGTCATACTTTAAAAATTTATATTCCACAAAATTGGAAAATCTAAAAGAAATGGATAATTTTCTCAATAGATACCACTTACCAAAGTTAAATCAAGATCAGGTAAACAATTTAATGTACCTTTAACCTTCAAGGAAATGAAGCAGTTATTAAAATTCTCCCAACCAATAACAGTCTAGGGCTGAGTGTTTTAGGACAGAATTTTATCAGACTTTCAAAGAAGAGCTAATACCAATACTCTTCAAATTATTCCATAAAATAGAAACAGAAAGAACATCGCCAAATTCTTTTCACAAGGCCATAGTCACCCTGATACCCAAACCAGACAAAGATTCTACAAAGAAAGAGAATTACAGATCAATTTCCCTCATGAAAATTGATGCTAAAATAATCACAAACCGAATCCAAGCACACAACAAAAAGATCATCAGCCATGATCAAGTTGGCTTCTTTACAGAGGTGCAAGGATTGCTCAATTTATGAAAAACTGTCAATGTAATTCACCATATAAACAAACTGAAAGGAAAAAAAAACCACATGATCATCTCTTTAAATAAGGAAAAGGCCTTTGAAAAAATCCAACACCACTTCATGATAAAGGAGAGATCAGGGGTAGAAGAGACATAACTAAACATAGTAAGGGCAATTTATAGCAAACCAGTAACCAACATCAAATGAAATGGAGAGAAACACAAAGCAATTCTACTAAAATCAGAAACATGACAAGTTTTCTACTCTCTCCATATCTGTTCAGTATATGAAGTAATTGAAGTTCTAACTACAGCAATAAGACAACAAAGGAGATCAAGGGGATATAAATTGCAAAGGAAGAAGTCAAAATATTGCTATCTGTAAACGATACAATATCATACAAAAACATTGCCCAAAACTCGACCAGGGAACTTCTACAGCTGATAAATACATTCAGCAAAGTGGTTGGATACAAGAGTAACTCAAAAAAAAAAAAAAAAAAAAAAAATAAGTAGCCCTCATACAAATGGGCTGAGAAAGAAATCAGGAAAACAACACCCTTCACAATAGCCACAAACAATGTATCTTGAAATAACTCTAACTAAGTAATTAAAAGACCTGCATGACAAGAACTTCAAGTCTTTGAAGAAAGAAATTGAAGATATGAAATTGAAATATCCCCCATGCTCTTTGATAGGTAAAATTAACATATTAAAAATGGCTATTTTACCAAAAGCAATCTACAGATTCAATGCAATCCCCAGTAAAATCCCAATACAATGCTTTATATACCTCGAAAGAACAGTATTCAACTTTATATTGAAAAACAAAACACCGAGGATAGTTAAAACAATCCTACACAATAAAAGAACTTTCAGAAGTATCACCATCCCTGATTTCCAGGTCTACTACAGAGCTATAGCAATAAAAATAGCACGGTATTGGCATAAAACCAGATATGTCAATCAATGGAATCGAATTAAAGGCCTACACATAAATGCACACACCTATGGACACTTAATTTTTGATAAAGAAGCCAAAAATATACAATGGAAAAAAGAAAGTATCTTCAACAAATGATGCTGGCATAACTGGATATCAGCATGTAGAAGAATGCAAATTGATCCATACTATCATTCTGCACACAATTCAAGTCCAAGTGGATCAAAAGCCTCAACATAAAACCAGATACACAGAGCCTGATAGAAGAGAAAGTGGGCAATAGCCTTGAATGCATTGCCACAGGAGACAACTTCCTGAAAAGAACATCAATAGCACAAACACTAAAATTGGCAATCAATAAATGGGACCTCATGAAACTTTCTGTAAGGCAAAGGACATTGTCAATAGGACAAGATCTCAGTGTACAGAATGTGAAAAGGTTTTTCACCAACTCCACATCTCACAAAAGGCTTATAACCAAAATATATAAAGAACTCAAGAAAATAGACATAAACAAACCAAATAACCCAATTAAATATGGGTACAGAAGTAAACAGAGAATTCTCAACAGAGGAATCTCAAATGGATGAAAAAACGCTTAAAGAAATGTTCAACATCCTTAGCCATAAGGGAAATGCAAATCAAAATGACTTTGAGATTCCATCTTATGCCTGTCAGAATGGCTAAGACCAAAAGCACAAGTGACAGCTTATTATGGAGAGTATATGGAGCAAGGGGAACACTCTTCCCCTGCTAGTGAGAGTGTAAATTTGTACACCCACTGTGGAAATCAATATGGTGGTTTCTCAGAAAATTGGGAATTGGTTTACCTCAGGATCCAGGTATACCACTCCTGTGCATATACCCAAAAGATGCTTCAACCTATCAAAATGACACTTGCTCAACTATGTTCAAAGTAGCTTTATTTGTAATAGTCAGAACCTGCAAACAACCTAGATGTCCCTCAACCTAAAAATTGGACAAAGAAAATATGGTACATTTACACAATGCAGTATTATTCAGCTGTAAAAATGACTTTATGAAATTTGTAGGCAAATGGATGGAACTAGAAAAAAAATCATCCTGAGTGAGTTAACCCAGACCCAGAACAACAAACATGGTATATATTCACCTATAAGAGGATTTTAGCTGTAAAGTAAAGGATAATCATGTTATAATCACTAGACCCAGAGAGGCTAAGCAACAAGCAGGGCTCAAAGGGGGAACACATGGATCTCCCTGGGAAGGGGACATATAGTAGATTACTACTGAAATTGGGGGAGCCTTTTGTGGGATGAGTTAGAAACCTAGTGCAATGGAAACTCCCTGGGATCTACAAAGATGGCCCCAGGAAAGACTCCTAGTAATGGGGAATACGGAGCCTGAATTGGCCATCTTCTGTAACTAGGCAAGGCTTCCATTGGAGGGACTGGGAGACCAACCCAGCCACAAAACCTTTGGCTTTTAACTAAGTCTGCTTGCATAATGTCCTGGGATAAAGTTGGTGCAGAACTTGTGGAAGTGGCCAACTAATGAATGGTCTAACTTGATACCCATGCCACAAGAGGGCATCCATTCCTGACACTGCCTGAAGATGTAGGAACCAGATGCTGGATAACCCAGTGACTTAGGGTAGAACCAAATACAACTGGAAAAAAAAAAAGGTCGACGAAAATGGTTCCTAATGGTACTCTGTTATACTCTTAGACTGAATTGCCCTCAGAGGGGTTTCATTCAGCAACTGACAGGAGAAGTAGAGTCCCACAGCCAAACATTAGGCAGAGCTTGGGGAATTCTACTTCTGTCGGAGGAGGGTGGCTTGTAGGAACTAGAGGGGTCAAGACTACCCCAAGAACAAGGCTCACAGAATCAACTAACCAGCACTCATGGGGGTTCACAGAGACTGAAGTCAGGGAGCCTATTTGGATCCGACCCATGCCCTCTTTGTATATGCTATGGTTTTGTAGCTTGGTGTTCCTGTGGGACTTTTAACTGTGAGAGTGGGTGCTGTTTATAATACTTTTGGGGGGACCCTTTCCTCCTACTGGGTTGCCTCATGCAGCCTTGATATAAGGATCTGTGCCTTGTTTGGTTGATATCTCTAGGAGGCCTGCTCTTTTCTGAAGGGAAACAGAGGAGAAACAGATCTGGGGAGAGGGAAGGTCATGGGGAGGGAATGGGAGGAGAGAAGGGAGGAGAAACAGCAGTTGAGATATGAAAGAAGAATAAATAAATTAATTAAAAAATAATAGTGTTCATGAAAAATGCCAGATCATATAAATTAAGGATTTCTGTCATTCTATCCAGGTATTAGCATTTGTATAATTTTTATCTTTTCCAGTAGTTTCTGAAGCATTTTGATTTTTCTCTGCTAGTGTTGTGGACAAAACTACAAAGTGGTTTCCAGAGAATCAGATCAGACAGGTGACTGACACCGGCAATCAGTACTCAAGGTAGAATGTTTTGACAAACCTGGTTGCAAAAGCATCAACTGTCAGAGCCCTCCTCTTTGAGAGAGCTATGTCCATTTCATACATGACAGGGCTGACTCTTGGGGTTCTGGCCTAAAAGCTGGAGCCCATGCTCTCAGCATGCCTATTTAAACAACCAAATTACCCTTTTACCCCCTGAGAAACCCCCACAGCTACATTAGCAAAACACTAATAATAGTCCCCTCAGCAGTCAAAGGCAGGCCTGTCTGGATGGGCATCTTCACAGTATGCGGTCTCTGCTTAGGAGTCAACAGGTCAGCCTCACCCAGGGGCCTGGAACATTCTGACCTGCTCACTAGTTCTGGCCAGTGGGCTTCTTGGCAGTTTCCCCAGCAGTCACTGCTCTCCAAACATGACATCTATCATAGCTTTAGTCAGAAAGATGGCATTTACCTGATGGGTGGGCAAGCGTCTTGTCTTACCATATGCTGGGGATTGTCAGGGGCTGTTCACGCCAAGAATGGCTACTTTTAGTGCCAGGAAATAGGCCTTTCCCAAAGCCTGCCAAAAAAAAAAAAATTTAAAAAAAAACCCACACACACACAAATAAAAATTTCAAAAGAACCAATTTTCACATCAAATTTTGTGTTAAGGAGTTATGTAACAAGCTATGCAGAGCAGAGAATCATGGGCATTTTCCTGGCACCCACACACTGAATGCAGAAAAGAAAAATGGTTCTCATCTGTGAAACGATAGGAGAAAAGAAAAAAAAAAAAAACACAGAACAATAACAAAAGCCATAACCTATGTGAATATGAGGTTTAGACCTCACCCCATGCAGAGACTAAGTAGGCAGTTCACCTACCCAGGGTGACTGAGTGAGCACTGAAATGCCCAGCAGGGAGGAGGATGGGTTTCTCATCGTATGAATCATTCTCTGGGGTGGAGGCTTTATTAGGTGAAAGTCCTGTTGAGTCTTTATCTGTACTCTGGGAAGACAAAACAATGTCAAACCATGTGTCCAATCATCCTTGTGCAGATTAGCTAATTTGACACAACACAGCGGTGAGGACTAATGAAATCATACGCAGTGTAAGATACCTAGGATATTGGGTGTCACTTGGAAAAGGTCCTGTCTACTTCTGGGCAGGTGTTCTGAGCAATTAGGGGGCAGGACAAGGATGCAGGCCTGTGAATCTGTAGTGCTATGTCGGAAGGGGGACTTGGGCATACAAGAGGCTATGATGTTAAGTGGAAAGGCCATGGTCTAGAAAGTGGAGAAGATGCCTGTGTGCACAGGAGAGGCTGCTCAGAGTGAAGCCAAGGGTTGCTGCCAACACTCTTCATCAAGTGTTCCTTGCCTGTGTGGGGCTGCGGTTCTACAGTTTCTCAGAACAGCCTGTACCCATCTGTTGGCCTGCAGCAGCCTGAGGCAACCCGTGGCCTCATTGCTACCTGGCCAGGCTCACTCTAGCCAACTTTCAAAGGAATGGGCATAGGAAAGGGCAGTTTGTGACTCTAAACCCATCACGACCACACTCTCAGGACCAGCTTTGAATCTCTTGTTTTGCATTCTTTGGCTATTCAGCCATCATCATGGGAAGGACCAAAAGAGCATTTTCTAAATCAAATTCAACAGCTTCCACTTTTAATCTCTTACGGCAGGTACAAATATTCTCCAGTCCTCGTTCTTATTCAAGACTCTTAAGACTTCTTAGTTCCACTCATCGGTCTGTGAAATCTCAGAGGCTCATGTCCGAAGTAAAATCAACACCCAGATCCATGTTTCCACTCTGGCCCCAGAATACTGCTGTTCCCAGCAGAGTTTAGCAACTTGCTGGCCAGATACACTGCCGGGCTTCAGTGTGTCCATATATCAGAGCAAACAGCACTGTACCCCATAAAAATCTTAGGGACCATGGCCTGTAATTGAACTATCTTTTCTCTAAGATGTCATTTTGCAGTAAGAGGCACTTAAAGACCATTTAATGACAAAGAAAGCATAAAAATTAAAATTCATGTATTATAATTTTTGTTTTCCAGTGAGTAAAGAAAATAGGACCAAATGAGATAGTGGCTAAGAATGTTGGCAGGATTTTAATCTCTGGGTCCCACATGCTGGAAGGAAAGAAGCTACTCTCACAAGGGGTCATCTGACCTCTGCAGGTGTGTATTTCATTCATGTACCCCAACATATACACATATCAGGAGCACTCCAAAAATCTACACAATGGCAGTGTACTCAAGAATTTTTAAAATGTAATTAAAACATGACCACATTTTTCTTCCTTCCTTGAGGCTGATAAAACATTCAAACTTTGAGCTTGTGTGTGTCAGCTACTTGGTAGGGAAGCCAGCTCTACCTAACACTGCCCATCTGAATGTAAGACATTTTGACTTTTGGAAGGGTCACTCTGCAGTGTTTTCCAATATAATCCTTATTCCTTTATGAGTTTGTCAGGAGCATTAGCATAGATTGATGTACTAGAGAAAATATTTGTGGTTTTTGCAGAAGGTACAGGACAAAAAAAAAGCAGAAAGTAATATTAATATCTGTCAATGAAGAAATGTTAATAAATTATAATGTCATATAATCATCACCAGTCATTAAAACAAGGACAAATGCAAGAGACTTTTTTTGATGATTCTTATCTTGAAGCATTGTGTGTGTCCAAGTATAGGTCACCAGACATGTTATTGTCCCTAAAGTGCAGTAAGTAAGTCAAAAAAGCATCATAGAGAAATTAAAAAATAAAAAAGTAAAATATACAAAAGCAAGCCACAGATTTTAGCATATGCAACTGAGTCTGAGATTAAAACTCAGCCTTGAGACTCACCATGTATGTGGGACTTGGACATGGGGTCTCAATCTAGTCTAGTCTAATTTGATGATCTGACATAAGAATGACATAGAACTCGTACTTACAAATCATAGACTCTATGATATAATAAGAAATGCTATCAACATCCTTACGTATGGGTATGTATATTTACTCTACTAAAATTTCAGCGTTAAAAACAGACTTATTCAGGGATTTTAATTGTAATAACTAAAATAAATAGTAAAACTAATTAAAAATAATTAGAGTTGGCATACAGATAATTCTTTAAAGAATATCTAAGCAGCATCCCAAACTTTACACAAAGGCAGTATTCTCAAGATTATGTCAAATGTAACTAAAATATAATTATATTTTCTCCCTATGCTGTGTAGAGTGGAAGAAGGCTTGAGTGAATATGTAAAAGACAGATGAAATCCTTAGTTTACATATACTGTGGACACAAGCACTTGTCAATGGCCAAGCTTCAGACATGTAGGAAACTGGCAAAGCCTTCCTGTGGTCTGAGTGCAAATGTTGACAGTGTGTGCAAGTATCAGTGTCTGCTAATGATTGGCCACTGTATGTAAAAACAAGCAACTGCAGCTTTCCCCTCCAAAAGTTTGCAGCCTGTTGGCCTACAGAGACAGCCTATGGAGACTAGCTAACCCTTCCCCCACCCTGTGCTGTATATAACAAAGATACTGAGGTTCTAGGTTTCTGTGTAGTTGGTGTTCCTCCATCTGAGGACACACGTCTGGTATGGCTAGGGATCTCTCTATCTGTCTATCTACCTATCTACCTATCTATCTATCTATCTATCTATCTATCTATCTATCTATCTATCTATCCATCTAGACCCCACCTATTCCATACATACGTGTGTTTGTCTGTCCTTTTGCATTCTTTCCACAAACTCAGTCAGGTCAATTATCAAGTCATTCTGGGTGCGACACTATGAGGCCGGTGAAAGAGTCAAACTTTGCACTTCTCCAAATTGCTTATTTTGATACACAACATGTGAGCTGCCAGTTTTCTTGATCAATAGTTTGGGTAAAGAAATGAGATCTTATTTACAAGAAATGGTTAGTGTGACTGAATATTGAACTTTGAATACTGAATGATCTGATGGTTTACATGTATTTGTTGGGAACTTGATCTTATGTTGATAATTCCAGGTCTAATGAGACGTAATAAGTGTGCTAATTAGTGCTGACACCTTAGCAAGGTGTTCTTTGATAATGGGAAAGATGGGTAGGGAGATGGTTCGTTAGAGATGCAGGCCAAGGGATCACTTCAATGCTTTCTCTAGGCAGAGAGCTCCAGTGATGAGAATGTCCATTCTTCCATGTAATTTTTTCTACTGGTCTTCTCCTCCCCAGACCCACCTAGCATGTTCGTTCTCCATATCCTTATATACCCTATGCATCTGTCTCAACCTGCTCTTTGATTTACAAATAAAAGGACAATTCTTTCCAAAAGTATAGGGAATTATCTGTTGGCAAAACGATCTGGAGGTCAGTTTTCAGGGTCCTTAGGTGTTTTTTTTTTTTGTTGTTGTTGTTTTTTTTTTTTTGTTGTTGTTGTTTTAACATGCAATCTAACTACATTTCCTTTCTCTGCTTTGATTGCTTAACTTCCCAGAAACTTGGGCACGGTTTTGCTGGCCTTGGCGGTTTTCAGGTGTGGATTCGCTTAGGCTACTTATGAGATGCCAAGGGTTGTCAAATCGGGAACATGTTTTTTTTTTTTTTTTTTTTTTTTTTTTTTTATCCTCAGCTCCTCTTGGACAGTGGAACTATTCTGAAAATCATCAGATTCATTTGCTGATATTTAACATTTCTCTCCTTTTTTTTTTTTGTTCATGATAGGTTTCAAGTGAGGTGAATTTCAATGTTCCTTTATTCTGAAACCAACAAAAATCTCCTCCCAATGTTTAAAATGAGGAAAGGCAAGCTTCACTTTTCAATGAGAATAGTGTTCATTTTGTTACTTGAACACTTCACAAGTACATTCCTGCCAACAGAATTCAGCTTTTTATTCTTACAAAAAAATTAAAAAGAGCACTATTAAGGACATCCTAAAAACACTGAGCAGAGCTAACAAGATGTGGTTGTGGGCATTCTGAATTTGCCAACATGAGGCTCTGCTGAAGTTAACAGTGCTATGGGCCAACTCAGGATTCTCTCATCCCCTAAAATGTTAATATTTTTCTAACTCACGCAGTTATTAAACTAAGTGACTGTGCAGAGTCATCAAGTGTGCTGAGAGATCAGAAGAGAGGACATCTGTCCATCATGGCATCCCTGTCCTCCAGGGATGCTCTGTGTCCAGCCCTGGCTCCTTATCTCACCTGGTTGATGAGTAACTGCCCTTTCATTCTGATTCTTCATCTCTGGCTATTGCAGTTTCTCCACCGCAGTCAGACTTTCCTATGAATGAGCCAGCGTGGAAGCCCAAACCTTCCCACCTTGGAAAAACCATGCAAATGTTACCAGCAATCGGGAAATCTTACCCGAGTTGCCACTTTTCGCTGGAGTAGGGGTATTCTCTTGGGGTTTGTAGTTTCATTAATGAAATAACCTAGGAACAGACTCAACAGGAGCTGGAGGACAATTTTATTAGAGTTTAAAAGAAAATCCCTGGGCGGGGAAGTTGTAAATCTCCACAGCTGCCTGGAGGCAGAAGGTGGAGGAGAAAAAGAGAAAAAGCCCTGGCGTTTGAGGGAAGCAAGCATGAAGTTCAGTCACTTGGCAGGAAGGGGAGCTTTAGAGGAAGAGGGGAGCCCAGAGTGTTAGGAAAGCATGCTTTAATAAGAGGAAGGGGATAACAAGAAAAGACAAGCACGTTTTTCTTCCTAACTCATGAGTTAAGGTGGATCTGCCTTCCTGAGAGGTGATCCATTAGTCACATGACTGACCTGCTCAACTCAAATGTTAGCTATCTACCCAGGCCAGAGATTCCAGTCTCATACCAAATGGGTCTTTATTGCTATTGAAACATCAATGTGTAGTCATTCTAATGACTCATGCCTGCATGCTAGGGCCTCAGGTACTGGCCTCCTTCCTTTCCTGGTCATAGAACCCTGTCTCCCTTACCTCTTACTTTTGTGATTTCAGGCATCAGCCACTACTCTTGTCTGTCATCATCTCTGTGGGTTTATGACTCTGATGCTATACACCCTGTGTGGTGGCCTGTGAATAAATATTTGCCTGAGGGAATGAGTGAGTGACTGAGGTAATGCCGACGTCCCATCAAGATAGGGATGGAATGAGACACAGTTTTATTGACGACAGTAGACATCCACACAGCTTCCCCACTGTTTTGTAAGTTTAAGGAGCAAATTCTAAAGACATGTTTTATAACCCAGACACAGTACATGCTACCAAGAAGTCTCTTCACCATAGTCTCTTTCTAGGATGAGGAAAGCAACCACGTGAGTGCTAGGACCATGGCTTTCTCTGTCTCTGTAGCAAGGGGAATGGACTTGTACACCTGAGATGACCCAGCTCTACTCGCCAATTTCTAGGTTAGGCACCCCTTCCTATGGGCCTCAGGCCTCCTTGCTTTAGATCCTGAGCATCTCAGCATAGAATGATACTCTCAGCACACTACATCCAGCAACAAAGAAACCAAAGTACACTTCAACAGTGAAGGGAGACACAATACAGGGGCAGGAGTTTGTAAAGTCCGAGTAGAAAATAGTCCATAGACTCACATCCTCTGACTTTAAGGTCTCAGGCCCTCAGTCTCCTCCTCCTCTTTCTCTCTGTCTGCTTCCAAACATAGAACCATGATTAAGCAAGATACTGTTCTTCTAGTCTATTATACATAGATAAGACATGTAATGACCAAGAGAGGAAAAGACAAGGATGAAAAGTCACAGGGGTAGAATGTGTTTTGGGACACACAAATGTTACATATCTCATTTTTAAAAACAAATTGCACCTTTAGAATTATTATTATTATTATTATTATTATTATTATTATTATTGTGTGTGTGTGTGTGTGTGTGTGTGTGTGTGTGTGTGTGTGTGACTCACATGCCACAGTGTGAGTGCGGAGGCCAGAAAACTGTTTGCAGGAGTGAGCTGTCTTCTATCACGTGGGTTCTTGAGCTCAAACCCGGGTCAACAGGCTTGAGCAGCAGCCCTCGTTAGCCGCTGCGCCATCGTGTGGGTCAAAATATCCTAGCTTCAAATACACGTCCTAGACTTTTCAAGATGATCTTCCAAAGGTTACTAGGCAGTGTATGTAAAAGGACAAGCAGAGGGGCAGAGGGGCCGGAGAGCTCTGCTGTGAAAAGCACATACTGCTTTTTCAGGGAGCCAGAGATCAGTTCTCAGTGCCTGCCTGTAACTCCAGATCGAAGGGATTTAGTCCTCCGTTATGGCTTTTGTGGGCACTGTAGCATCCATCCACCCCTCTCCAAGACACACGAAATTAAAAATGAAAAGATTTTTTTCTTTACTTTTTTTTTTTTCATGATAGGGTTTCTCTGGGTAGCCTTGGCTGTGCTGGATCTAACTGCAAATCAGGCTGGTCTCGAACTCAGAGGTCCACCTGCCTTTGCCTTCCAAGTGCTGGAATTAAAGGTGTGTGCCAGCCTTGCCTGGTGAAATCTTAAAAAAGAATGGACAGCCAGGACTCCCTCTGTGTCCTTAAAGCAGTTTCCAGAAAGCTAGAACATCTGCTGGTACTCAAGTCCTGTGAGTAAAATGATGTGGCATTTGCGTAGGACCTGGATCTTTCCACCATACACTTTCAGTTGTCTCTATAATGCTTATGAGACTTTTATAAATTATCATGACACCATGTGGTGTGGAGAATGAGAAGAGAAGAAAGCCTATATATTCAGACCAGAGGGTTTTTTTTTCCCTCAAGTATTTTCTTATCTGGATTGTTTGAATCTTCAGATACAAAAGCCAGATAACTCCCGAGGGGTTGAGTTATTTATCCATGGCAGTGAAAATTGTAATAGCCAGAGCCAAGATGCCAGGGACTGCAGCGGGGAGTTCATTTACTGTTCAGCAAGGTTGGGATATTATCTAGCTGGTGGCTATTTGATTTTATGCCTTTTGTTTGCCAAACTCTATAAGAAATGCCTAATTAACCATAACACAATGTCATTTCTAGTGTTTAGCCCTTCACAGCCCTACATTCTATGTGTTTAATAAGCATTTGCTCAATTTAATTAATTTAATATAACAGGTTAAGTGTATTCAGTACAATAATATACAAAAATCTGAGAAAAAGAAAAATAGAACCTCACCGTATAGATTCATATTTTTTTTCCTACAAATAAGAATTGAGTCTGATTTTGTCCACAGTGAAGGGAAAATGTGTGACATGGTAATTTACATAGTTCTCACCATTGGAATGAAAAAAAAAAGCATTCCGGGATCCTTTGGGAAACAAAGATTTTTTTTCTGGCAAAATATTCTCAAAGAAATTTCTCACTTCAAACCTGCTATAAATAAAGAAGGACACTTTTGCTTTACACTGGAAATCATCCCATCACAAAATCTGGGCTTTTTAATCAAACTCTGCAGTGGAGGAAGGGAAATGAAGAATTATGAACTTCAATACACAGATTTTTTTTTTAAATAATGATAATTGTTATAGTAACTGAAGCTATTACTCAATTTAGTGTCAGTCTGAAATTGACACAGAAAGCTAAGATAATGGAATCAAGAGATGTCTGAAATAATTGCCTGGGGATAACACAAAGCTGGCATACACATCTAATTCCATGGGCTGCGCAAAGTTGGTCTTCAATAGATGAGCCAACCAAGTCTAGTTAGCTGAGAGTGGAAACTGCTTTAAAAAACGATGCATTAATCACACATGCAAGCCATTTTTACATGTAAAGGGTTCATGATAGACACAAAACGATGAAAAGGTTCCTAGGGGGATGGGTTGGGAGAGCCAGAAGGGTGACGGGCTCTATAGCAGAGGGCCTGGAAATGACTAGTGCAGGGACATTTTCCTTCCTTTGCAATCCCTTGAAGCAATTGGTAGTATAATTCTCCACTCTTGAACAATGTCGGAGGACTTCCTGAGAAGCCGTCTGGACAGAGCACTTCAGGTAGCAAGCCATGAGTAGCGTTTTGTCTCCCCTTTCCATCCAGAGGGTTTTGCTGTTGTTTGCTTGTTTTGTTGTTTTTTAATTTGTTCTGTATTTCTTAGGTGTGGGGATAGCGCCGTTACTCCATGGTACCCTTGTGAAGGTCAGAGGACAGATTTCTGCTTGGATAATAGGAAGGCCTGTTGGCAGGTACCCTTAGCCACCAAGCCATATCTTGCTGGCCCATTTTTTTTTTTTTTTTTTTTTTTTTTTTTATGTTTTAAACCTGTAACAGGGCCAATTCCAGTTTAGTTCACTTTTGGAGGAGATTATTGTTTTAATGAAATTTTAAGCGTTGCATGGAAATTTCTAAGGCAGACTCTTATCATTTGTGCTTTCATTTTCTCTCCATCATTGTTTATTTTATGTCAGACTATCGTTCGGGATACATTTAACAAGGACTTTGTCTATTTGGTAAATTTTTCTAAAGCACAGAACTCAGACTTATCAACTACTCTGCTGGTTTTCTGTGCCTTCCATGTTACTTCTGCTTTACCATTTCCATACTTCTGCACCTCCCTGCTCATTCTGTTGTTCTAGATGTTGAGGCAGGTGTTTAACCTGTTAGTTTCTCCCGTTCATTTTTAATAATGAATGTGTTTACTGTTCAGGAATTTTCTTCTGATCATTGCTTCAAATTCACCCCATAATTTTCTTAAGAACTGTGAAATACCAAACTTCTCAAGTCAACAATTCCTGGTAAAATCATTAAATTACAAAGATAACAATCCAAGTCTCCAAGGTTTCCAGAAAATATCAATATAAATAAATTAATAAATTTATATATACAATATATAAAATCATAAATATAAAATATCAATAAAAATATCAAATAAATTATACATAAAAAGTAACAGATCTGCATCTGCTCTCACCGACACTGACACAAAGTGATAAAATAATTTTACATTCAAACATTCAATGAGACAGTGAAGGTGAAGATTATATACAGAGGCAAAAGGCTTTTCAGCCATCAAGGCTGCGAAAGTCACTTTGGATTAAATAATCCACATACACACTGAGCCATTTTGGTGACTTCCATATTTTTTCTATTTTCAGGAATGTTTTCTTGAAGTATAATTTGAAAAATGAGTCCAGTTTCATTGTTTTACTTTTTTTTCAAGATTTCTGTAAAATAAATACTATCTCCTGTTTCTCTTCTAGTTTTAATACTTTTTCTCTAATCCTTTCATCTTTGTTCTCTTGGTGACTTTCCTGGCTTTCATTAGCACTTCTATGATTTGAGTTCTTTTCCACGCAGGGAACAGATAAAAGATCCCTTTCAAAGAGTGTGGAGGGCCACAGCTGATACCTGAAGTTACCCATCTTCCGATCTCCATACATCCACTGCAGCGTTTATGCATACACTCACACAGAGGAACCGATGCGGAAACACATTCCACACACATTCACATACAGACTTTAATCAAGTTGAGGCATTTCTACTTTAGAGATTAAGAAAATTAAATTACTTCTCACTTGTCTGAAGTCATCCCCTTCTTTTGAAAAAAAGTATATGTAATTGCACAGCACGAGTCTTCAGGAAACAATTCAGTCATCATCTACTGCTTCATCTGAGCATCACTCTCCATTTCTGTGCTTTCACACACGAAAGATTCATTTCCCAAGTAACACTTCAAACAGCCATCTCTGTGGCAAAAGGCTATTTGTTACACACTTCGAACATGTCCATAATCAACGTTCAGATAATCGTGTGTAGACTGTGAAGAAAATGACTCTGATTTTTGCTTAGTAGGTTGCATCTGCATACCAACTTGTGGTAGAAACCTAATTGCTCAGAGGCTCTTCGTTAGACATCCTTACATGTCCTACAGAGAGGGGAGGACCACAGAATGGGCACTTCCTTAAAAAACAAAGGCTTGCTACTAAGTCAAGGCAATATATTTTTATTGCCTTGTTTTAGTTACTCTGATTTCCCCCTATATGAGCAAAGGCCAGATTAAAACTGAATAGGACAAAACCATAGTTGGAAGGCCATGCTTGCCCTTTCATGTCCACACATGATACCAATGCTTCCAAATCAGTGAAGACCCTTTACATCTCTCTGTCTCTGTCTCTCTTTCTCCCTCTCCCTCCTTCTCTCTCTGTCTCTCTTTCTCTCTCTCTGTCTCTCATTCTCTCTCTCTTTGTGTGGTGTGTATATGTGTATGTGTTAGAGTAAAGCTTATTAGGTTTAGGCTCTCATATCATACATGTATTACCAAAATGTTATACAATGCAAGGGCCATCAGTGTCACTTCATTTAAAAAGAGACAGAAGTCCCATTTCATGCATGTGAACTAGGTTTTCATGTACGTGTGTGTGCGTGCTCGCGCACGTGTGTGTGTGTGTGTGTGTGTGTGTGTGTGTGTGTGTGTGTGTGTGTCCATAGCCTGCATTTGGAATCTCCTCCCTCAGGCTAGGCAAAGACCTGTAAGTAGTACTGTTTTTCCTATCAGACCCGGAGAGTACAGAGGCAGCCCTGTGTGTTATTAATGGATAAAATCTGAACAGCAGCCAACCCCAAGGTGAACCCTATGCATTTAAAACATTTCATCAGACAGCTAAGTAGTTTTCCCCTCTGAGCAGCAGCTATCTCTCTAGCCACGACTCAATTCACCCGATAGAACCAAGCAGGAGCTGGACTCACTAATGTGCAAATTGATAGGTTGAGCTCTCTACCAAAATATAAACAGCCCTGTCTTTCTTAAGTGTCAATATCATAGGCTGGGGTGGTGTGAGAAAGAGCTGTGGATTAACCCTGGAATTATCTGGCTAAGGGAAGTGACTATGAACTCTTTTCCCAATCAGCTCACTGTCTATGTTTGTTTTCAAGGTGTTGGGATGCTCTGCTGACTCCAACCAGTTGGAATCTAGACGTTAATCCAGGGTTTATGACTTCAGGTTTTGATAAGGTCAAGGAAGAGGTGGATGGTTTAAAAAGTCAGGGGTAGGATAAACATAATTAGCAATATTTTGTGATTTCTTCTGTATTTCGTTCCTGAAATGATTTGAGATGCATGCTGTTTATTTTTCATTTGTTGTCCACTACAATTCCATTCTCTGATCAGTTTCCCACCCATGGAAGAGAGCTATTTTCTGTGGATCAGAACAGCCTGGGTACTAGGTCAATGGATTTCCGGGTGAACCTAACTAACAGGAAGTCTCAGGAGAAGGCTAAAGGTGATAGTGGCATTTCCCAGTCACCTCCTATGCCACTCTTCACAGTGGCTGTATCTTTCTGGGAACACAAAGTAGAGCTCAGTTCTGTGGCTCAGGTTCCTTCTGTGGAATGCTAACATTACTTCTTTGAGCCTCTGAGCCTGGTGCTTATAAAGTCCTGCCATCTTGATGGTCCTGGACCCTGTCCATCAGGAATTAGACTGCACTCCAGATGCATTTCCTTTTCTATAGTTTTTCCTCCTAGTTTTTCTTCTCAGCCCTGTTTACAGCTCAGTAAGTGAGTAGTCTCTTCATTGTCATCTCCTACATTGTAGAATTTCATTTTAAGGTGTGTTACCTTTGTTTATATTGCATTTGTTTAACTCTGTGAAACTATGTTTCTGTATCTGTCTAAAACATCTGATGGTCTAATAGAGAACTAAATGGCCAAAAACAAGGCAGGAGAAATGATAGGTGGGGTGGGCTGGCAGAGAGAATATATAGGGGAAATCTGGAAGAGAAAGAAGGAAGTAGCTAGAGAAAGAGGATGATTCCAGGGGCCAGCCACCCAGCTACACAGCAAGCCACGGAATAAGAGTAAGATGTACAGAAGTAAGAGAAGGAGAAAATCCCAGAGGCAAAAGGTAGATGGGATACTTTAAAGTTAAAGAAAGCTGGTGAGAAACAAGCCCAGCTAAGTTTGAGCATTTATAAGTAAGAATAAGCCTCCATGCATACTAGTGTGTGCTATCTGGATAGAATTCCATGTTCTATGAAGCATTAATTCAGGTAATATTTATAGGATACATATAATGGTTTCTGACATATAAGAAACACTTATATTATAGTCAGTTACATCACCTGACATCATAATTATAATACTGTATTTAGGGGGAAATCATGACTCTGCATCCTGGCTGTCATAGCACACTTCTAGCATTAATGCTTTTGGAGTCAAATGGTTAGCAGGAGAAAGATAATGCCTAATAATAACTGAAATGAACAACTTGTTCAGACTAACACAGCCTAGTTGCTAAGTCTGCTCTCTTGGATCTAAGAACTTGACCTTTGAACTTTGAAGCTTAAGACTAGATAAAATCTGATTTTCTTCTTCCCAAAACAGAAATGAGATTATTCTCTTATTTTATTTAAAAGAACAAAGGCTCATGAGATATGAAGAATGCTTTTTTTTTTTTTTTTTTTTTTTTTTTTACATATCTTAGCCCTCTAGGCATGGGGGAAGGGAGGAAAGTACCTATGCTTAGAGAGTAATCAGGTAATCAGGCGCGTAGGTGTGGCACTAACTCCACTGATTCCTGGGTCTGTTTAATGACAGGGTAGGGAGCACCACGTTATCTGGTAACAAGGTCTAGGCAGATACCTAGGCAGGACTTGAGTCTGTCTCGTATGATGGGAAGAGTAAGGAACAGTACTTTAACAGTCCAGAGCATGAATCAGGAAGGCCCAACAAGGTACATCCATGCTGTTAGTCCTGATGGTCACAGACCCTTCTGTCAGTTGAGTGTAGTGTGTATCTTATTGAATTTGATAAAGCTATTGATGCCTGTTTTGTATATTCACAAAAACATTGCCAGCTATTCCAATGATAATGTTCCCATATTGCCTTTTCATCTAAATCCAAACTGCTCAGTCATCATCACAAGTTTGTTGTTACGATTGTCTTTAAACAGACTGTGGCTATTACGTAGTATCCAATGTGATTCTCCATGACAGCCCAGATGGTAGGAATGGGTCTCACTTCAAAGTGTGTTTCCTTTTGTCTACCACTATGTCTGCTTGAATCTGTGTTTTGTTAGTCAGAAATTTTACCTGGTTTAGGGAAGAGAATGCACCAGAGAACACAGAAGAAATACTTAAGGGGTTTGGAGAATTGTTTGAAAGTCTTGCAGTAAACAAAACATGAACCCTCATTAGACAATTTAAGTCCTGACCTCCCTATGGTTCCCTCAGTTTTGTTCATGCCTTACAAACTTCATCAATGGTCCAGTATTTAGGTGATAGACCTGTTGGTTTCCATAGGCTCTAGGATTCCACATGAACACACACGTGAGTGTGTAGACACAGGTAAATCCACATACCACACATAGGCACATTATGATCCATATGTATCCCAAGGTAGGCATCATTGTACTATAACCAACTAAAGAAAAGAAACTGCTCTTAGAGCTCCATCACTTGCAAAGCAGCTTCCCTTGAGAGCTGTCACATGAAGCTCCTTCTGGCCCAGTGCAAAGAGCACACACCAGTTAGACATACAGTTTCACTCCTGGATGGAGGAAGGATCCTTTAGCAAGCATTTAAAAATTTATATATATATTTAAAAGTGCATATGTATAGAGATTATATATATACAAGGATTCTGCTTTCAGAAATCATTTATGCAGCTTATTAAAGTATTTCTGGTATAATGTGATCTGATTCCCCCAGGAAGAGAAGTTGCATAAATGTCCACTGGGTCTGTTCAAGGGATCAAGGAAATGGAGGTCTTAAAAGGTCAAAGGGTATTTCTACCCCAGTCTCAGGACCACAATTCTGTCATGCCCCAACACAATGGCACTGTATAAGCCACTAAACCTTTTGAAATCTATGTTATAAAAGTTATACATGCAGGTTAGGGAAGCCCCTTGAGGGGAAGGAAGGTGTCAACCTGCACTCCTTTGGTATAGATGCAGAGATGGGGTAGGGGATGCATCAAAGAAAGACATAGGAGTCTCATAAGTGCTACTTTCCCCTCTGACTCAAATGATTCTAAGTTGTGGGTAGGTGATGTGGAAATCCATCACATCTCACAAGCTTAGTTCTTCCTCCCAGCCTGTACATGGGTTGCCTCATCACTCTTTCCTGGAGGGGGGCCACAACATAGAGTAGCAGATTTTAGTAGTAGATTGGTGAGGGTTTTGAGTGTATTGGGCTTTTGACACATCTCAGCATCCTGTTGTCAGGCCAGCCAGGCTGATAGGAAGAATGAGGTGTAAGTTAAAGCTGGGTTTGCCTCAGACCCTAGCTGCCCTGATTAGGAATCAGGCTGCTTGAATGCATGAGTGGGTTTCATAGGACACCATACCCTTGGTGTCTGACTGACTGGGCATCTTTTAGATGTTGGTAATGCTTTTGGAACAAATGGACTAGAACTGTGCCATGGGCTGACTGGAGAGCAGAGGAGGTCAGTCACAGGTTAGTGGATCAATTGGAAGCTTTGCCACAGGTGTTGTCCTGTGAGTGGTGCGTCCTGGTTGTGAGCTAGGCTCTGAATGGTGACTGCTTTTTCAGTTGAGGCTTGCACCTTCATTCTGTCCTGGTGACTCAACTTGATGCTGGAGGAACGAGGCATGGCAGCTCATGGACTGCTGCCACTATAACCTGTAATTGCCCTTTATCCATTGTATCAGCCTGTCTTTTGATTAGGGAGCACCATCTGTGTACAACCAGGAAGGGACTTCTTTCCATCCTAGTCTTTATTTCCTGTCCATCTTACAGCTTGACTTTCATCTCCTCTGTTATTGCCTTCATTTGGCCATTTTGACTTTTCTTAATGGCATCCAGTTTTCTTGTCCATTTATATATTGTGTATTTATGCTATAGATGTTTACTTTGTGTTTACTAAAAGGAAATTGTAAAAATCTATGTTAACCTATTAACCATTTCAATTTAACTGTTAATAAAACTGTTGGTCCCTAGCTTCCCCCTCCATCCTCCCCTGGAAACTGCTGTGGCACAAGTTATATCTCTAAATCATGAATTCATTACAACTGTTATAATAGTTTAATAGTTTTGCCTTTTCAATCTTCTGAAAGAATATAAAGCAAAGCTATGAACCAAAGTTATAGTAATGTCAGTTTTCATATCTGTTGATGTATCTATGTTTACTGGAGAACTTTGTGTTTATATGTAACTTCAATGACTGTCATGTATTAAACATGAAGAATTCTCCTCAGTATTTCTTATAGTCTAGTGGCGATGGGTTCCTTCAACTTTATTCTATGTGGTAATATGATATTTTTTCTCCCTTCTTGAAGGAAAGTGTAAAATTCTTGATTGACAGTTGTCTGTATGTCAGCTCTTGGCATGTAACTTCTCAATTTCTGGTCTTAAAGGTTTCTACCAAGAAATCTATTGATAAATTTATTGAACTTGTTTACATGTGACATATTGATTTTCTCTAACAGCTTTGAAAATCCGCTCTCTCTTCAATATCATTTTAACTATACTTTAGCTTAGTAAGACTTTTGCATTCATACCATGTGGACGCCATTGAATGCCATGCATCAAACTCTTCACTTTGATGGAACAATGAGTCCCCTCAGCTAAGTTCCCCTTTCTCCATCCTTTGTTCTCCTCTTCTCCGCCCAGTAGACTCAATACTTTCCAGTAAACTTTAGTCTTTAATGGTGTTAATACTTCCTTTCATTTGGTTGATTCTACTGTTAAACAGCAGTATTTTCCAGCTTTGCTCTTTTCAATAATTGTCTCCGACAGCATCCTCATTATTTGCATGTCATTTACTGGTTTAATTTAGTTCTTTGTATTTTTGTTTCATTCTTTAAACATATTTAGGATATTTATTTTAAAGGTTTTGTTTAGTGGGTCTGGAAATTGTGTTTCCCTGGGGATAGTTTCTGGAGATTCATTTTTGTTCCTTTGAATAGACCATGCTTTCTTACTTCTTTTTATATTTGTGTCTTTTGTTGAAAATTGACGGTTAAAAAATACTGTCACCTTTCTCAGTCTTTATAGGCTGGCTTTGTGCAAGAGAAGATCTTTGGAGATCTTACTGTACTCTTGAACATGTCCTGGGTATTGTTTTCCCTGGGCCTGTGTGAGAGCTCCTAAAACCCTGCCACTTCTCTAGTATGAATGACTGCTTGTATGTGTCCCTGTTTTCTTAGTTTAGCCCTTGTACTTCTCTGGCTTTACTCTTTGGCTCCAGGAACCCACAGTTGACCACACTGCATGTCTCAGGATTACTATTGCTGTGATGAAACACAATAACCAAAAGAAACTTGAGGGGAAAAGAGTTAATTCAGCTTATGCTTCCACATCACAGTTTATCATGAAAGGACAGGAACTCAAGCAGGACAGGAACCCAGAGGCAGGAGCTGATGGTGAGGCCATGGAGGAGTGCTGCTTACTTGCTTGCTCCTCATGGCTTGCTTAGCCTGCTTTCTTATGGAACCCAGTACTTCCAGCCCAAGGGTGGGACCACCCATAATGGACTGGGCCCTCTTTCATCAAATTTAGAAAATGCCCTACAGGCTTGCCTGGGGCCCAATCTTATGGAGGCATTTTCTCAATTGAAGTTTCTTCCCCTGAAGACTCTAGCTTGAGTCAAGTTGCGATAAAATTAGCTAGTACACTACAGTTTCTTATAGCTGGCTTATCCTCACAGTCTTTCAAACCTTAAACCCAAGACATTTAATCAGCCTGTAGACAGGCAAGTACATTAATAATTTGGTTCATTTTGCTCTGTCTGGCTTATGGAAGGCAACTGGAGATGGAGTTCATATTTTCCCCTAATCGTATCCTCCAGTACCAGAGAGAGAATAAAGGGAGACTGAATGAAACCCCATGAAACTACCCATTATTTCAACTGTGAGATTTTCTTCACTGGTTGTTTATTTGTTACTGTAGGGCTTTAATGCCTTCCAGAGCCTCCACAGAGTTAGATTTAGTTCCTAGTTGATTTTTTAGTATTTATTTGTGAGAACAGTAGTCTACTGCCTCCAAGTCTGTCATCTTGCTGACATCAGCTCTACAAACTTAACAGCCATGGAGACCTGTGGACTGACTACCACAGCTGCCACACAAAAGAGTAAAGACCACCATAGTCCAACTAAACTCCAAACTCCTTCATATTCTCTTTTCAGAGTCAGCCTCTCCATCTCACTCAATACACATGTTAATCACAAATATAATTGTATCATAATCCTATTGAGGCTTAGAACCTTAAACTTTTAATGTCAATATATTCTGGGTGGCATTATAAATCAGTATATGTACACATTTTAAGTTTTAATAAAAAGTATGCTCTTCCACAGTTATTTATTTCTTCATTGTGTGATTTACTATGTGTGTGCATATTATGTTTGTGTATGCACAGGCACATGTACCTGTGTGTGTGGAGTGCAGAAAGAGATGTCCAGTGTCTTCTCTTACTGCTTTCTACCTTACTTTTTGAGACAAAGTCTCTCTCTAGACTTGGAACTTGGCCTTCAGCTGACTGGTCACAGATGTGCACTGCCATGGGTGGCAACTGTACGAGGACCCTGGGATCTGAACTTAGGCGCTCATGTTTCCACAGCAAGCATTGTACCGATTGAGCTCTCTGCCAGAACCTTTACATTTTATCAACTGCTCACATAAACCAACACAAAATGATCTTTTAAAACAGTTTTCAAATAAAATTGGCATGAAGATGTTTGTATGTAGATCATTTTTTGAAGATTTATTTTGAATTTTTACTTTATATGTAGTGTGTGTGTGTGTGTGTGTGTGTGTGTGTGTGTGTGTGTGTGTGTGTACTCTATGTGTAAGTGCCTGTGAAGACCAGAAGAGGTTGCCACACCGTCTGGAAGTGAAGTTAACAAACAATTGTGAGACAGTTGATTTAGGTGCTGAGAATGAGCTTGGGTCCTCAGATAGAGCAGCAAACACTTTTAACCTGTTGAGGCATCTCTTCAGCTCCTAGATAGGTAATTTTAACACTTGTGTACTGGACCTGTAAGGTAACTAGAATCTCTCCATTGAAAGGCGTGGGCATTCGTAGTAGACTCTGCCAAGTCATTGTCCAAATTCTGCTTCACTTTACACTCCCTCATGATTCCTGGGCCTTCTGTCCATGCACTCATTAACAAGCTTATAAGCCATAGACAGCCACATCACAGGCAAATGCTGCCTATCTTCACTGTACTTTGCATTTGCTCCCAATGAATAAGTCTGGCATTATTCCCTTTGTTTAGTCATTTGTTTTTATTTTCCCAAGGAGTGCCATCTTGAGTTCTCTGCCCATTTCTATGTGATGTTTGTAGAAGATCTTCGTACATTAATGAAATTGGTCTTCCATCTGTCATAATTTATTTCAGTCAGCTATTTGTATTTTTACTTTGTTTGTGGTATTTTGCCATCAGAACTTTCTAAATTTTATGTGCTTATGTTATTTATATTCCTTCTTTTCTTCCATGGGCCATGTTTAAATATACTGATGTTTCAGCTTATTATAAAGCTCAATAATATTTTCTGTATTGTTTTATTTCAGTTTTGAATCTTTCATTAATTTTTTTTAGTGGCAGAGGAAGAGCGGTACCGATGCAGTGTTATTTTTTTCCAAATGGCAGTTGAGCTGCTGGAATGCATTTTGAAGAGAAATCCATTTTTCTCCCACTCGTCTGAGATGCTGGTTTTATGAACTCCTAAGTTTCCATATGCATATATATCCATTTTTTACTTTTTGTTCCTTGCTTTTAGTCTGCATATTCGTTAGCCTCCTTGCCAAGGTGCTTTAGTTCTTGTACCTCCATAAACTGTGTTATTTTATGCCAAGCTTGGTCATGCTTCATTATATTCTCTGAGAAACACCTCTTCCTTTGCAAATGCAGCTTTACATTTGAAATGTAATAAAAACAGAGAGAGAGTGTGATGGAAGAAATCAAGAATAATAACAAAATGATCAGTTTAACCAAACTTTATACCTTTTTTGAAAGATTATGTGGTGGTCATTCTTCCCTTTCAACTTGCATAGATTGAGAATCACCTAGGAGACGCATTTTGGAATATGTCCATGAGGGCATTTCTAGAGAGATTTAACTAAGAGGGAAGACCAACCCTAAAGACAGGCAGCAGCATGGTGAGCACTGGGGGCAAGATGGATTACCAAGGGAAAAAGGAGAAAGTGAGCTGAGCACCGGAGGTCCTCTCCAGGCTTCTGGACTGTGGATGAGCACCGGCGGCCCTGCAGTGTGTCCAGCTGACTCAAGCCCATGCCCCACGTCCTGCCCTACCATGTTACACTATGTCTTCAAACTGTGAGCCTCAAGCAACCCTTTGTTTCTTAAATTGCTTTTATCAAGTAATTTGTCATTGAAACGAGAAAAGTAATGAACGTACATCACAAGGGAAGACGAGCGTAATTGCGAAGTCACAATGTGTGGTTGACAAGGAAGACCACATCCTAAATTTGTGAAAGTATCCGAACATCACTGAATAACTGCAGCTTCATTCCAATTCGAACACCAACAGGAAAGCTCTGCTTAATTAAATATTGCTAAAATTAATATCAAAAATATATGTATTTAACCAATTCTGTTGAGAACATAAACTGAACAATGCTTTACAATTAAGGTACTAATTAATTTCTTAGGGATTTTTCTATTTTTTTAGGTGTAAGTATGTGTGTCTGGGTGGGGGTACATGCACGAGCGAGTTCAGTTACCTACAGAGGTCAGAGGCATCTGACTTCTCTGAAGTTTGAGTAATAGGCAGTTCTGAGCTGCCTGTGAGTGTGAGGAATTGAACATGGGCCCTCTGAAACTATAGTATGCACTTTTAATGGCTGAGACATTTCTTGAGCCAGATTTATTCTTGTTTTATCAGTTTTTCAGTTTAGTGCATGAAGTTTCACTACAACATCTTTCACACATCAAGTTATTATACTTTGTTCTCATTTTTCAGCTGTGTGGAAACACTAGAATTGTGTCTTTCTCATCCATGTGTACCTGTTTATGTACAGAATTGGGTATATGTACATTTTATGCTGACCAACCGCAAAGACAATATCATCCTCTCCTTGTTCACAGTGTTTGTGTCTTTTTCCCAACCCAGAACTATAGGACAATCTTATTTTTATTTTAACTCAGATGCTACTTATTATTGTGCCACAGACAACAATCCTTCATATGTAAAATGCAGGCATCTATAAAGCAAGAGCTTTAGCTTTGACTCTAAACCACACTGTCGTGTGAAGCTACACATAGGTGTTTCTGAAAAACCCTCTCTTTCCCATCCCTGTGGTTTCTCCCCTTATCACTTTTTCATTTGGTATTTTTCCTCTGTTGCTCTTTATTGGAAAAAGTATGACTATAATTGAAGGAGTGTCTCTAATGAGGAATGAATTTATAGAACATTGAGACTGCAGGGAATACGGGGCATTATGAGCTAGCAGCGCACAGCACATGACCATGAGTTCTCCAGACTCTGTGTAATGTGTTGTCTGTGGAGGACAGGATTCTGGGGAATGCAGGCTGCCAGGTAAAAAGCCCAGTCTTCCCTTCCTTGATTGAAGAAGCTATGTTGCTTGTTCTGGCTTCAGAATCCTTTCACCACGTGTGTCTCAGCTGGGGAAATACAAATCTGTGTTCAGAGAACTTACCTGAAAAACACATCCTTCACTCTCCACAGTCTGAAAAAAGACCCAGGAAGCAAATCTCAGAGGACTCAAGTTGAAAAAAAAAAAAAAAAAAAAAAAAAGCTTGCCACAGAGGAGCAGCTGTTTAAGTGAGGCAAGTAAGGGGGATTTTGTACTTAGCATTCAAATCTGATAGAGACCTACATACATTTTTTCTCTAAAGACTGCATTGTTAGAGCTGTACAACTGTGTTACATCTTTCTACTGCTGCTGCGAAGCAGGCAGGTGCCCTCCCTCTGTCTCAGCCCCTCCCTTGCTTTCCACAGACCGTCTCCGCCTTCTTCCTTTCTCTCTTCCATACACACACCACATAGTTCTACTAAGTTATTTTTTTTAACTAAAGTTCCTTCTCATTCTCAAAGTGTAAGGCTTTAACTATTGTGATAATCAAAGAAAAAAAATGTTCTTTTAATTGCTGTCATTACCTAGCAATCACTTCTCCTCGGTTGGAAAGATCTGGCCAACGTAGATCCTGATTAAGAAATTTTACACGGTCATCATTTTCCTCCCAACTATCAAGACTTTATTTAGGAAGATAATTATTTCAGCAAACATTTCATAGATGCACCACCATGAGCCAACAAGAAACCCTCACCAGGGCTGAAAACGGGGACGGAGAGGTGGAATGCTGGCCATGTCATTGTCAAAGCTGACTGGGCAGCTGTAAGCACCCATACTAACATCCAAGTGGCATATGAGTTCAATGAAACAGGTCATACAAGTTGATTGTAAGTACAGTTTTTAAATATAAAAATTTTAAATCAACTCTAATAAAAGAAATGGGAGCATTTGTCTTCATTAAAATTATAAACCTCTGCCCTTGCAAGCCAAAGATTTTAGATGTCTGTCTACATTTTAAAATCAAACTGTGGCATAACACATGGCCAAAATCAAAGCAAAGAACAGAAACAAAAACAAGACTCTCCTTTTAAGTCGGGCTTCATCCCCTAGGGGTATTTGTTATTCTTGGTGTGAGTATGATTTTAACATTACAAAACAGCCCCACCACTCTCTTTGGAATCTTATGCTATACCCCGCTTCTCCCCTCTAATGTTGGGCATGAGCAGACCACAAAATAAATGTGCTGGAGGGGAGAAAGACGAATACAAATACCATTTCTCAATGCTCACTGTTGTTAGAAAATAAGTACAAGAAGGTATTTTTTTTTTCCACGAAAGGACTACTGGGGCCATGCTTATGTTAGTTCGTGTGCAAAGAATTCAGATAAAATGGAAACACTAGTTATTTAAATGAACATACATGCATCCTCTCCAGGAACTAGCTGGCATATCACCTGCTAATCAAAGTTCTTTCTTGTTTTTGTTTATTTGGATTCTCCCAAATCACAGTTTTATTTCTGAATACTTCTTAATTCGATCCAAGGGAAACTATTAGTCATGCTAAAGAAATTCCCATTGGATCTTGGCGTCCATTACACCAAATTCCAGATAATGCTTTAAATAGGCACATTGCTGGCCACCCTTGCTCGCAAGAAGCTATCTTTAACGTCATGTGACTTTGCTGCCCTCCTGTGGCTGCTCCTTGGGGTTCTTAGACCTTGGTTTAAGTCTGTGGGTTCCAGTGACCCTTTACCTAGGTCATCCAAACTCTTATACTGACTACTCTTTGCCATTAATGCACCATCCACCTTCATCTGACAGCAATGATGGACAGAACAAGTAAACGTCCTACTGAGAAGTTTGAAGCATCTCTTCTTTTAGTTAGTTGGTCCAGTGACACAGGAACAGCTGGAGGGCACCACATCAATTTCCCAAACAAGTTAAACATTTTCCCTTTGCTTTTCCCATTTTCGTCTGTGTTTAGAATGGGCATCTTCTGGTGTTCAAATTCATAGCTTTGTGAGTCAGGCAGTCTCTACAACTACCTTCTCATCTGAGCCACTATAACATGAAAACAGCCACAGGTAACATTTAAATGAATCAACGTAGCTGTGTTCCAATAAAGTTTTCACAAACTTTATTTACAAAATCATGCCCAACAGTGAGTGCTACTTTTGTCCTATAAACCATCAATTCCTGTTACATGGTTATTTCCAATCATATTAAATGTTGAATGTACTTTCTTGATAAGTTAGTTGATAATACATTAGTGAACTAATGAAGTCCATTTAAAATCAAATGCATTATTTTGAAACTTTCCTTCTATGATTGAATTTGTATAAATTTTGGCACGTTCTAGTTCAAACTTTCATATTCCGTGTTGTGATCGATCTCTGAGTTGGCATATGGTATCTCTGAGTGACTTCTTTAGTTATCAAGCAAGCAACCCATTACAGTCCATTTTTAGCCACCAGTTTTCAAGGAATCACTTCTTCCTGGAGGCTACTCCTCTCCAGGAGGACAAGTGTGCATGATTCTTTCTTCAATTATTGCCAGTGTAACACAGCTGTGAACATCTATGTCCTCTCAAACTCTTTTCTAAATATATTTCTAACCTGTCGTGGGTTTGGATTCCTAGAGACATTTCCTAATTATCAGTATCTTCAAGTGCATTTTTCTGTTCTGGTTTACATTTCTGCACCATCGTGTAAATAATTCTCCGAATGAGCTTCCTGTCAGGTTGCACTGCTATTTTCTTGTCCTTGTTCCAGTGGCTTCTTGAAAATCTGGTCTAAGCTCCTTATCTCCCATTGCAAGGCTCACTTCTTGGTTCCATTAATATTTTGCTACCTCCCTTCTTTCCACAGCACCCTGACCTCCTCATGCCAAGCTTCTCTCACTTCCAATTTCCTCATACTTTTCTTTTTAAAGCCTTTCTTCATTGGACTTTGCCAAAGACATTCTTTCTCCTTCAATCAGTTACAACCGTGTCTGTCCTTCCATGACCCACCCATACTTCTTCAGAATGTTTTACTCATCCAGCAATGGAGTCTCAGCTCCACAGATGATGGCTCTACCCAGGAATCCTTACTCTTGCATTCTGTGTGCACCTTGACCAGCGCCCATACCATTCTATATTAATCCTTTCACATTCTGGGTTTCTTCCACTGAACTCTAGACTTCCTAAACAAAATAATGCCTCAGTATTCTTCATGTTTCTAGTACCATACATTTGATGCAGAAGGCTATGAGTGAAGATTGAATTAAAACATGGAGAAATAAGTGAGTAAACATACTAAAGGATTTACTCACTGGTCAACAAAATATTATGAACACCTCTTAATGTTGGCAATGCCATAAGAAAACAATTCATAAAAAGAACACTCTACCCTTCAAACTCTGCTTTACTGAGCTGATTCCTACAGAGCTACCATCTAAACTTCTGTTTTAGAACAAAACAAAATGACCAGTCCTGTTGGAGACTTTGAACTTCAATTAATGAGCCAGCTGCCTCTACTGATGGCAGTACAAGTTTCAACCTCATAATCAACCACAATCACTCATCTCTGAGTCTGGTTGGCAAGGACTCAAGTAGAGTGATCCAAAGATCTGGCTGCCTGATGGATATAACAGGGCCAAGGCAGAGGTCAAGGCTGGGCCTCTGGCTACACTAACAAACCAATTCCATCCTCCCCCAAGGACAAATGCAGCAGGAATTTCACAGCCCAGAAGCTTATGCAGTTCCTCCTTCCAATGAGTCTTTAAAAATGCTGATCTGGAAGACTGAAGCAACCCACTTGAGACTCATTCTCAGTATGGCAGAAGTTCTGAACCCCAGACTGCAAAATCTCAGGAAGCAGCTGGGTTCCTAATTAAAACAAATCGTTAATAGATTTAGCAGTCCAAATTTATGCTTTTCAATTAAAAATGCTATTGCGGTTGCTGTATCTATGTACAAGAGAATGTGTTTGGGTATGTGCGTGAATGCCTGGTGAGTGGTGTGGTGTGTGTGTATGTGTGTGTGTGTGTGTGTGTGTGTGTGTGTGTGTATTCATGTATGCACATGCAAGAAAACAAGCCTTCATTGTGAGCTAGGGGTTCTCCAGGGTTTAAAGAGACTGTTACAGAGACTGGGTCAAAGCTAAGATGCAAAGGTTAATTAAATCAATTTGTAATAATTTTGGTAACTTCCTTGATTCTCTGTACACATTTCAGAAACAGTTATGTATGGGGGAAAAAGGGACTTTCCCATCATAACTCTTTAAAAGAGAGACTTCTAATACACCATTGAAATGTTAGCTATGTTTGAGAGTGCATTGTTTTTCATTTTAAGGGAAGAAGATGGTTTGAAGTGTTCAATTTTTCCTCTAGTCCATCCAGCAAGTCAGTAGGAAATTTTCTCACCTCATTGCCCAATTCTATGTGCATATAAACAGGATGCTGTGTCTCTGGGTGAACAAGCCAACTTTTATCAATGAGATGGACATCCTTACCTTGACCACAGGTTATCAGAAAATGGAGGAAGCCATAATTTATGGTGCCCATAAACAGAGCAATTCACTCCCTACTCCCATGGAGGAGGGGTCCATCTGTCTTCATTGCGGTCTGTCACAGCTCTACCTTTGTTACATAGCTTACAAGTCATCCAGTGCTTGAGACAGAGATAAAGTCCAGAAGCTCAGCTGGTGGTATAACAGCCTTTCAGTATGGTGTATCTTCACTCTCAAGGTGTGCTGAATTTTATTTGCACCATTACAATCTATTCATGCCATGTAGATGTGTGTGATTTTAGGCAATGAAATGATTAGAAATCCATCCTTTTGTCTATAATGTCAGAAAGACAGCTCAGAGTCAGGAAGAAATTTTTTTTTCTTTTCTTACATGTAAAATTACTTCTCATTCTAAAAAGCAAAATTAAGAAAAAAAAGTCTGAAAAAGAAAGCCAGATCAGGCCAAATTTACCCACTGTAGAGACCTGTGGCTCAGGATTTTACTTCTGGACATGGTTCATTCCATGGTGGTAGCAGGAATTCAACTCCAGCATTGTCGCTAATTCCTCAGCTGTTTCTGGCCACAGGCTTGGGATTTCATATAGGTGGATGACCTATATTTAATATAGGTGGGTGACCCACAGCACAAGGACTCCTTATGGTAAGGTAAGGGGACTGTAAAAGAAAATGGTGGGCTCAATAAAAGCTATCTCTAACCCCCAGAGATATTTTTAGAAAAGAAAAGAAAATGACCATGTCTCAGATCTGGAGATGGTTTTGAAGCTCAGCTAAGTCAACCTGTTCATTTCCAGATGAAGAATTCTGACCCACAATAAATGGTCGTGGGTTTATGGGCTTTGGAGATGATTGTGGCCAAAAACCCAGTTGAACTCTGGGACTTTCTCAGACAAAACAGTGGACTGTGATTCCTCCATTAGAAAGCAGCAACAGGGAGATAGGATGCAGAACACCAAACCCACTGAAGACTCAATCTTGTCTAGGGAGGGAGTGCTTCAAGGCTTTCTTCGTATGCCACAGCTTATCCATTCCTAAAATATCATCAGCACACACCCCCAACTCCCATTTATATTTTCCAGCTAGGGAAGACACTAAGGCACCAGCCCTTCCAACAAGAGCACCCTCAGGGCCTTCTTGGCCCACTCCCACACTCACTGTCCTGTTCTCAGAATCCCCTTAATTTTAACACTTCTGTTTAAGAAGTGTGTTAGGAGTATGCATTCTTATCAAAAAGAAGAAAGCTAAGACAGTCTTTACCTTGCTTAGATTGGAATTAAGACCTCTGGGCTCCTTACTGTGAATTCAGAATGGAGCTGTCAAAAATTATGAACTTCAGCCATGAAAAGTCTGGAACCAAGTTTGTCAGGTCACAGTCAATGGCTTTTGTGGTGTTTATTGTGGGATGTGTGGTAAGGTTCCATGTGACCCATCATATCAAGGTCTGAGTAAGTGTCCTTTGGGATAGGCTCAGATCTGAGGTGTCACTGTATGTTACTTCTGTCAGAGAAATGATGCTCTGCTTTGTGCTAGTGTAAGAATTTAGAAGGATGTTCTATAGATGGAGATGAATATTTTAATGTATTGCATCTATTTGCCCATGACTCTATAAAAACTAGAAGATACTGTAAACATGATCTCTAAAGGTAGATATAGGTTGACATTTTAGGCCATCTAGGTAAGATTTCTGTCACTCCACACTTTATAGAACTTCCATGAACAGTAAAATTGAGAATTAATAAAAGATCGTCTCTACCTCGGACAGTGTCCTGGGTGGATTAGAGAAAATGAATATGAAGTACCTGATAGTTCCCAATGTGCACGCTCAACAAATAGGATCCTTCGGCATCATTCACAGCTCAAATTGTGGTAGATCAGCGGTGGAACAGACACAACCACTGGGCCTCCTGGCCCTCCTGGCCCTCCTGGCCCTCCTGGCCCTCCTGGCCCTCCTGGCCCTCCTGGCCCTCCTGGCCCTCCTGGACAGCGGGTCTGCCTAACTCATTGCAGCAGGGGCATATTGCTTGAGATAAACAATTCAACTCTTCCATAAAGCACGGGTGTTAAGAGGTCCACTCACTACCCAGGACAGTGGAGGGGACACATTAGAACAGCCTACATATTAGGGGCAACTGTTGGGGTATGGGATAAAAACTGAGTGACAAATTCCACCAGGCTCTCCCTAGCCACTTTAAGAGGTCTTTCAGATTCAGAGGAAATCATGCCACCTGCAGCCTGACTCTCCTGCTGACTCCAGGGTTATGTGACCCTGGCACATAACTTTTCCCGAGTTGCCTATATCTCACTTCCTGTAAGTGCCTGTCCCTCATGCTCACTTTCAAGGACTTGGCCAATCTCCTTTTGTAAATAGAACAATGCTTTATATTTCGCTATTACTCTGGAGTGACTATATCAATAATGCAGGAAACGCATCTGTCCAGCACAATGAGATTATTTTTCTGATTTTGTTTGACAGTTATGGTAATAGTTTGGCAAACAGTCTACTCCACCACCAATGGCCCCAGATTACAGCTGTTTTTTTAAAAAATCTCAGTCGCTTCTAGAAACTTGCAAGATGGATTGTGCACGGAGGGGAAGACGGAAAGACATGCCACGAGTCTTTATGGTAGAAAAATTCTTAACTCTTTATGTACATAGGAGCCCAGGGGAATATCAGGGAAAGGACACTGTGTGATCTGTGGGTCCATTCTAATAGGACAAAGTGAGAAACAACAGTATAGGGACACCCTGTGGAGAGTCATTACCACAAGTGGCGCGAAGAGGAGGGAGCCTGAAATATTTTAGAGAAGGATGAGGAGTTATTGTAATGTTTGCAGGGGAGAAAACTGAGAAATTATATTATCTTTTACATTTGAGGGCTACTGATTGGAAGAACTAGCTGGTCCATATAGTAACACTGTCCCAAACTGCGAATTTCCAGGACTTTCTGTACTCAACAAATATATACATGCTTTTCTTTTTTTAGAGCTGGCAAATAGGAGTTAATTTATGTTTCTTAAAACCAGAGCTTCTGAAGTCTTAACAAAGCACACTTCTACTGGAATCCAGAACAGTTCTGGAGTGGGCTTAATTTCAGTATGCATTTTCACCCTTTGGGATTTCTTCTTTACTTCCTAAGGGGCAGAATGCTGACCTTGCTACCGGCCCATAACCCTGGCCTTTGGCCAGCCATTGTTTTTCAGAGAACAGGAGAGAGAATGGTGGCTGTTCAAGCCTCCCAAGGAGCAAGATTTCTTCCTCTCTAAGTTGCAAGGTGAAGCCATTTGGAAGAGCCGTTGTAATGGGTGAGGGCAACCAGACTGTTCATGTGCTTCATGTCCAGGTGAGTTCATTTTTCTTGTGAACTTTTCACCTAGGCCCCAATTAGTATCCTATTAACCTGCTTAAATATGGAATTGCTAAGATCTTCGAATACTCCAAAATGGACTATTAGGCAGCCCATTTCCTGGCTCCATCAGATGAAAAAGCCAAAGTAGGTCATACAACAGAATTACCGTGATTAATTCCAGCTCTCTTACATGGGCCATGATGTCATTCACGTTAACTGGGATTCATACTCAATGCATCATTTGAATGACTGATGCATGTGAGCTTTCAAAAACACATTTCCAACTCTAAGTTCCTAAGGATTTTCCTTATTAACATAACAAACATTTCAAGCATGTTAAATTGATCAATTAGACAAACGGTGACTTACCGCGACTATAATTTGTAATGTGCGTGTTCTCTAAGGTCTAATGTGTGAAAGAGGTTTATTTCTCCCAGTAACTACAATGGTAGATGACGAGTTGTCAGCCTTATGAGCTGTTCTTACAGTAGATGTGAGCTGGCTTTTAAACACACCATGAAGATGCCACTTCTCCAGAGCCTACTCAGCATGGCATTTGCAAATATAAATGGCTTTGCAGAGGCTAAAATGCCCCAGGAAACTTCTCATTCTTTATCATAAATTCCTAAAGGACTGCCTTTAAAGAGTACTTAAAGAGAAACATTCTGTGTTTTAACATCTCATATATCGAAGCAATTTCTTTACAATAGGCAGATTTAATTTGTTTTCCTGTGTGAAGCAGCTTTAGAGACTTATTAGCAATTTCAAATATTACACTACAATATGTCAAACAAATCTAAATTGTATCATCACAAGTAATCTTATTTAGGTGAGTTCATTTTTCCCCCTTAAAATGAATCCTACAGCTAGTGTTAAAGGCCATTTGTTTCCCATTAAATGCTTTTACTTAGAAATCGCAAGACCTCTGGGTGCTACAGTGACAGTACATAGAGTTGTGTCATCTTAACATTTACAATTAACTGGTCGTACTCTGCTCTTGTATAATCTGAACCTGTTCAGCACACATCTGCATTTCACAGAGGAAAGTAATGCTTGGTGTGGAGGGCAGACAAACGGTTAAGAGAAAATGCTTACACTCACGCATAAGGATCAAATTCAGATCCCCCCAAGCCCCATAAAAAGTTGGGTGCACACGGTGGGCCTGCTTGTCATTCCAGCACACGGAGACTGAGATGGGATGCCCACAGCAAGTTGACTAGGTTGACTAGCCCATATCGCTGAGCTCCTGGTTCCACGGAGAGACCCTGCAACGATGAATGAGGTACAGAAAAAGCAAAGGAGCTCCAGACCTTCAACCTTGGGCTCCACATTCATGTCACCTGCAGATGGGGAAACAGACCTGCATTCATGCCACACACACCAAAGAAAAGGAGCTCTTGGTGTTTTTACATTTACCATTTTGACTCTGAAGCTGTTAAATCATATCAAATATTGATTCGAGAGCTATCTCAGTGGGAAAACATGTATTCAGCAGCCCCATAACCTGAGTTTGCTGCCTAGTGCCACACACACACACACACACACACACACACACACACACACACACACACAAAACTTGAAGCTTATTATATTTTTATAATCAGGGTTTCTTGCTGTAGTAACTGACCATGTAATTTTTTTTTTTTTGCAGTCTTACTTACAGAGGAATATCTGAAAGCTTTATCAAAATCCCTAAATTTCAAAAATTTCCCGTTCGCATATCAAGACTTCATAAACATCCACTTAGCTTAGTCTAGAAGGGCAACATAGCCAGGCTAAATGGCCACTGTAGAGACCCAGACTGTCTCTCTTTCTTCCCTTCTGATTAGTCCACTGATCTCTAAGAAACCAATGGTGAACTGTGACCTTTAGAAGCCGTATCAATAAATAACAAGCTCACCACTTCAAAGACTGAATGCTACACTTAGTGCTTATGCTGCTGAGCCAAATGTCTCACCCATAAAGACACGGCAGTGTCAGGGTTGTACTCTCTGACTTCAGTTTTTCTCTGTAATCCAAAAGCTTTCCAGGAACTGGATTTCCAGGTGGCCCGCTCTGTCACTGTAGATATCAGCTCTCCCACATCTTCTAACATTGGCGTATGCAACCAAGGTTCCACATATTGTTTGCCTTAATTAGCAAATTACGCTAAAATCTAAGACAAAATTTCACAATGGGAAATCAATATGACTCAATGACAACTGTTGGGAAAAATACTATACTCATAGCTGGCGTTGATATTTTCCATCACAGAGGAATTTCCATGGGTTACATGTGTATATGTTTGTGCACATAGATAAAAATAATGGCGTTATGTACTCATGGTTTTTCCAAGCGGTATGACTTGTGTGGTGTATGAATAACAATGTATAAATTTGCATTCAGAGATTTAGAGACTTTCTGTCCATTCTCTTATTTTATTGATAATGATCGTTTATGATAGTAATTAGACATGTTAGTTTTAAAGCAATTTCAAAGGTAAAAACTCATCCCCCAGTGTGACTAGTTACTCTCCAAATAGTCGTGTCCTGGGAACTTCTCCTACACAGCACAGGTCTGTAGAGAAAATTCCCTCTGACCTTCAGCACACAGATCTCCATTCCTTTCTGCTCACGAGATCTGGGTGAGGTTTTACACAGCTCCTTCTCACGTTTATCTTTGCATTTGCTAACATACCCTGTGTCTCAGTTACTTTTCTTCTAATGTGATCAAACACCATGACCAAGCAATTTATGGAGGAAAGCTGCTTATTCTGTCTTAGAGTCACCACCATGATGGTGGGAAACATGGCAGTAAGCGGCAGACATTGCAGCATCAGCAAAAAACAGAAGCAACTGAAGCAGGAAGAATGAACCGGAAGTAGGGAAAGCTCTCAACTTCTCAAATGCCACCCCCAGTGACACACTTCCTCTACCAAGGCCACACTTCCTAAGCCTCCACAAATATTATCATCAACTGGAGATGAAGTGTTCAAATGCTAGAGACCAGGGAAGACATTTCATATACAAACCATTATATCTGATTGCATTAGTCTGAACATTAGATGTACAGATGTGAGACCACTGTGAGCAACATATGTTTGTCCTTGGATATTTTCCCATTTTTCAATTGCATTTTCATTTTATCCCTTTAAACAGTTGCGTGTGTTTCTATCCCCCCATTTTTTGCAGTAATGGAGGTGGAAGCCAAAACTTCATGTGCACCGACCACTCTAACCATCCATCTAGCTATGTCCCAGCCATATGCTATTCTATTACACATGTACCATGATCTATTTAAACATTCTTCTTTTGATAGATGTTTATTTCCTTTCTTTAATTTTTTTCACTGTTCCATCTACTAAGATTAAGTCAATAACTTTGTTTGGATGTCCATAAAATATGTAAACATTTTTTTTCCACAGAAGAGTTTCCTACACTGTTGTTTTTTAACTTTCAAATTGGCTCTTTCATTCCTGCCTTGTGTGCTCTGTCTTGGGTGTTTTAGCATCAGAATCAGAGCCTTGTAACATAGAACAGGTTGTGCTGGATAAGTGACATCAGAATATCTAATGTTCAGTGGGAAATGAAAGTGGATTCATGTTATAGAACTAGTACTTTTATTTGCAGCTATTCCAAAGAACTAAGATGTGGTTTGGCCTTCCACAGGATCTATTTGTATTAACCAACATTCAAACCACATCCGTCAATATCACATGCTAACTCAGTGGCTCTGTAATAATCGGTGACACTAATTACTTAAAGTTTAGTAGTTTGGAAATTCCATAGATCCCCTCATAGTCTGTGAACTCAAACCATTTGACTCTGTACAGAAGTTTTAAAAGATGCCTTTTCCAGGAATTAATTTATTGTCTGTCAGAAGCTGATGGAAGACCTTGTAAAGGAAGCTGCCTCTAATGAACATACAAATCTGCAACACTGACATTGCAAGTCTCACCCTTTATCCCTGGCTGTTAAACATCAACAGAGCTGGTATGCACAGCCCCATCCCATCTGCCTGCATGATAAGAGATGCTAAGAGTAGGGGCTAACAGTTTTGCTTTTCTTTGGACGTATTTCAAGTCTTCAAGGCAACCTCTGCTTTTGATTTAGTCTTTCAGGAAATCTTTTTTCAGGGGTACAGAGTCAAAATAAACAATTCCTACTCTTTCCTCCATCACTTTCTCCTTCCCAGAACCCCACCACTGCCTTATGGATGCACCTAAAATGCAGACCTGTCCTATTGCCTTGGCCATCTATCTTAACATAGATCACTCATCACTTACCTCTGGGATCTGTAGCATCTGGACCTATGCCCCTTGCCCATACTGTCCTGAATCCCACTGGCTTTCTGACAGTATCATGCTTTTCCAGGTCTCCCCCTCTACCTGGATGTTGGTCCTGTAAGAAGTCCACTTCAGCACTACATCAGGACAAAAAACTACCCAATCTCTGCTTTTGCCTTGGGACTTTATATGTCTCTTCTTTCCCTTCCCAAGCTATGCTTTGTCTAAGGATAAGATAGGATGCTAGATGTGCAATGTTTTTTGACATTTGCTCAAATTCCCTCTGTACTGCTTGATGTATGAAACGTTAGAGTCCAGGATGCTTTCTCTGATCTGGTGCAGTGATTGCTACATGGAAGATGAGACCCAGTGGTTGTGGAACTGAGCATTTCAAATGGAAACAATGTCCTGTGTTTCCTGTTGAGCATGCCAGAGGCAGGCTGCTCTGAATGGCTGCACCCCAGCAGTGTATCCTGTGAGTGCATTCTCATGTCTGATCTAGCTTTTTATACATGTCTTCAATGAATATGGCAATTAATAGAAAAAACCCAACTCCCCTGGGCGTAGTGAGAGGTTCAGTTTTCTGAGTTCTTTTTTAAACTTATTTGCTTCCTTAACTCCTACCTCTTTTTCCCCTACTTCTGATCTTTGCTTTGCAAAATATCAGAACTTACACCTTGTAGGTGAGGGCTGCCTCACCTTACTATAACAACATTAAGGGAGATGAATTTTCCAAAATGAGGCTGGCCAGTGAACTGTGATGCTGGAGTAATCCCATTACTTTCAGGGGCTTTGAGTCTGTTATAGTCACTCAACTGTAGCAAGGCTGTGCTTTAAAAGGAAAAAAAAAGCTAGGTGGCTGCAGACAGAAACTTTGTTTTCAGGACAAAATTCTCTGTCTTTGAGGTTGTATTTCAGGAGAGGAAAAGCCTTTGGGGAATCTCATTAAGGTGATGTGACAATTCCTAAATGTTTAGTAAAACGGGTCAAAGAAGTTGACACTACTTATGTCCAGTTGCTTCCTGCCTAGAAGAAAGCTAAAATAAGCAACCTTCTGTTTCTAGACAAAGGAATTCCTCAGCTTGGATCCCTTCTATATTTATTCTGATGTGATTTGAGGAGTTAAGATACATGGGGAGAAAGAAAAGAAATTTGGCAAATATGGAAGGGCAGGGGAGGGGGAGGCATTTGTATAGTGTCTATGTGTCACTCAAATGCATGTTCCGGTATTTGTTCTACTCAGAAAGCTGACTGTGGATATAGCTTAGTAGATGTAGGAAGTAACATACTATTGAATTGTAATGGTTTCATTCCATGGAAATGTTTACCAGAGCTATGTCTGATCCACTGATAGAGGTTCTCTGAAAGAGCCAAGAGTGGATGGATGCCAGTTCTGTGTTCCTTCTACACTGCCTCCTGCAAGTAATGCAAACCCCCATTGGATGTTGGTAGCTATTAAATGAGCTCTGAAGAGTTAGTAACATTAGCTATTGATAAACTAAAATTAGCATGCTAAGGGAGTTTGCTGTAGTGCTTCTTCCAGTATGGTGCCGGGACGTCTGGCTGCTACAGAAGCCTTAGCAATGCCATACAGCCCCTACCATTTAGGTAGGCAAGCAGATGGCTGGAATTCCCACAGTTTCCAGGAAGCAGGCTTTGTTATCGGGGCCTCATTAGTGTCAGATTGAGTTGTCCTGGGTTTTTAATTGCTACTAAGTTCATATAAATATTTTACTCTTGTTGATTGTTCAGTTCTTGGGAAATGGTTTTGCTTGGCCATTTTGATGACTTGGGGTGCCATTTGCCTAAGGGTCTTAGGACCCCTAACTGGCTTGATAGTATATATGCACATGAAATGATTACACAGGCATGAGCTAACATTGAGATTCTTCAGTACCAGTCAGTTTCAAAGCACTTTAATTATCTGGTTTGTTTAATTGTCAACACAATCTAAATTCCATATAACTTGGATTCTATTTTTCAAATCCTAATCTTTTAGACAAATCTTTCTTTGAAAATATTCCACTATTTGACATTCTTTTTTGTTTTAATATTTGTTTTGAGAACTATCATGTTTAAGGTAACATGAAATCCTAATAAATGCATGCACATTATTTACTAGAATCAAACAATTGCAAATATATTTTCTTCTACTTTTATTGAAAGTAGATTTTTTTCTCACATAATACATCCCAATTATGGTTTCCCCTCTATCTACACCACCTTGTTCCTCTCCACATCCTGTCCCATCCAGGGCCACTCCCTATCTGTCTTTCATTAGACAACAAAGAGGCTTCTAAGTGATAACAATAAAATGGAACAAAATAAAAGATAATAAGATAGCACGAAAGTTAACACATCGGAGTTGGTCAAGACAAACAGAAGGAAAAGAGCTGAAGAGAAGGCGCAAGAATCAGAGACTCACTCCTTCACTCACTCAGGAATCCTGCAAAACTAGAAGCCATAATATGGAGACAAAGGACATTGTATAGACCCCTGCAGACCCTGTGCATGCTGCCTCAGTCTCTATGAGTTCACATGAGCTTGGTGTGTCTTCCATCTCTCTGACTTTTACACTCTTTCTGCCTCCTTTTCCATGGGACCCCCTGACCCCTGAGGGGAGGGATTTGACGAAGACAATCCATTTAGGGCCGAGTGTTTCAAGGTCTCTCACTCTCTTCATAATGTCTGACTGTGTGGGTCTCTGTATTTGTTCCCATCTGCTGTAGGAGGAAGCTTCTCTGATGATGGCTGAGCAAGGCACTGATCTATGAGTATAGAAGAATGTCACCAGAACTCATTTTATTGATTTTTTTTTTTACTTTGAAATAATTTATTTTATGGGTGATGGTGGCACACACCTTTAATGCCAGCACTCAGGAGGCAGAAGCAGGTGGATTTATGTGAGTTTGAGGCTAGCCTAGCCTAGTCTACAGAGTGAGTTCCAGGATAGCCAGGGCTACATAGAGAAGCCTTGTCTTGAGAAACTAAAAAGAAAAGAAAAGGGTTTATTTTGGCTTATGGTTCTAGATAGAAAGAGTCCATCATGGCAGGGTTTCCTCAATTTTCTTTTTGCTTTTCGTTTAAATTAAGTTTCAAAGAGAATGTCAATAAGTCATTAAATTCTAAAGTATTCATTTTCTAAAGGTGAGGATATCCCACATATTGTTTAAACACCTTTTGTTATGTCATCTAATATTTAATTTGCAGTCTCTAGCTCTATTATCCAGCTATTTCAAATTGTTTTTCATACTAATTCCTTTTGAACCAAGATCTAATCAGGGGTCATATTGCATGTGGAGATTTCCATCCTACCTTTCTCTACACGTTTAATATTCATTTTTAAGTTCATAGATTACATTTGAAGATTTCTGTCCTGTCTCAAAAACAAACAGAAAACTGTCCTATGTTTGTTGATCACACACTGGGATTCATTTTTCCAGTTGTACTTTCAAGGTAATTTTTCTTATCTTCCACAATTCTTATAGAGTAGACATTGATTTCTTGCAAGGCCCACCATGGTTGATGTGTACTTCTTACAGAGTCATATCAGGGACCATGTATATTAAGCTCTCTTTTATCTTTTAGGGGTTTAATTTGTGAAATTTGTGAATGTGTTCACCATTGGATCTGTCTATTTTAGCAGCCCACTTTTTCTTAGAGTAACTAGCAGTCCACTACCAGGAGGACTGAGTGGTAGGTGTCTTCATGGCTACTCCATCATTGTTTTTAGGATAGGAATAGATGCTAGATAGAGATCCACAGATCCACAAATGATAGATTTAATTTTCTTTTGCTGCTGTAACAGATCATCACACACAGCAGTGTAGCTGGAGAGTTCTCCAGTCCTGCCTGGCCCACAGTCAGGACAAAGCTTTCTCACTCGCCAGTCCCGCAGCCTCTCAGACCCAACCAAATAAACACACAGAGACTTACTTTATTTACAAACTGTATGGCTGTGTCAGGCTTCTTGCTAACTGTTCTTATATCTTAAATCAACCCATTTCTATTAATCTATGTTACCATGTGGCTTGTGACTTACTGGTATCTTAACATCTTCTAATGGCAGCGGCTGACAGCATCTCTCTGCCTCAGCCTTCCACTTGCCAGAATTCTCTTCTCTGCTTGTCCTGCCTATACTTCCTGCCTGGCTACTGGCCAATCAGCATTTTATTTATACAGAGCGATATCCACAGCACAGCAGCAGTGTTAAACAATAGGAATTACTGTTTCAGAGTTCCATAAACTCAATGGCCAACACTAACCTCACTGGGCAAGTTTCAAGGTGCAGGAAGAACAGCTTCCTCTTCAGGAGGCTCTAGAAAGAACCTTTGCCCTTTCCAGTCTCAGCCATAATATCAAGAGTTCACTTTCTCTAAGTGAGATGAGAAGTTAGATATCCCTCCAAGAAGACTCACCCTCGTATCTCTGTTCAGAGACAGCAGTGGTAATTGGTGAGACTGTGGATGCCCACAATTGCCTGTGCCCCCGTCTACTTTTTATAGTAAAAGTGACACATTGCTGTTACCTACTTCATTTTTGCTTTTTTATTTTCCCAGCTAAAACTTAATCCAAGAAGTGCCAGAGTGAATTCTCTGCTTCTGTTCAGCCAAAGAAGGTGCAATTTCTGGTAGGCAGCATCACTCTAAGGTATTTGCATATGAGGAAAATGAGCATATGGACCTTAGGGACTTTGTCCTAGGTCAACTCTATCACCGACCAAGTGCATAAATCCTTCTATCAACAACCCTCTCTCCCTCTTCTCTTTTCCTCCCTCCTTTCCTTTGTTTCTTGTTTTCTACCATTGGAACTTAAGAACTGAGTCTAGACTGCATCATTATTATAAACTCATAGGTATAAAATGACTTTGCTTTATTGGCACACATAATGAAGTATAATCATTGATTGTCATAACAAGAAAGAGCTTTTGGAATGACGAATCCATCATCTGTTTAACAAGATCCCAACTGTAGAGGTGGGATGGCTCATCCAAGATGCAATGGCTAAAGGCAAAAGCAGAGTGACTGGTCCCTAAGTGCTTATCTAAGGTAATTTTTCACTATGATAAAAGTTTTGAGGGCAACACTTGGTCAGACAAAAAAAAAAATCTAATGTCAATAATGCAGAACTCAAGAAAAATACTCACCATTTGCTCTTGTTCTAAGCCTTTGAGTCGAATCAACTAATTCAAAATATTCTTTTCAATCTTCTCCCATTCTTACCTCAGCAATAAACATTTGACAGTTGTGCACAGAGCACAGTGACATCCATTTTAAGTAACACCTACTCATTACATGAGGAGGATTCAAGTACTGTGAGACTTAACAGCCCTGTTCCCAAAGTAAAATAAATCCAAGGCTACACTCCCATGTACATGCCTCCAATGCACTGTACTTCAGAGACTTGGAAAAATGTAGACTTCTTCACCCCTGCTGAATGTGTACATCATGTTGTACATGGGTTTTCAGTTGATCTCCATTCTCAGTACTCAAGAGAGAGCTTCCAGCCATTCAACAGTGTCCTAAGTGCAGAATATAAGAAACGTAGTAACAATACAGGGTCATCTGATACCATGCTTTCATTCACAGAATGACATCAAGAATTTAGTGAAAAATTATGATTAAGACAACATTTCAACCACCTTACCCACCTTGGCAATCTAAATTAAAATGATCCTAGGGGCAGCAAGGTAATTCATCACGTAAGGGCATTTACTGTGAAGTCTGTCAACTGAGTTCAGTCATTGGAACCTACATGATGGAAGGAGAGGGTTGACTTCTTTAAGCTGTCCTCTGACATCCACAAATGCATCATGGCACATATGCATCTCCAGGTACATGCATAGCAACACACATGCATAAACACATACACACACAAATGTAAAGATTATTTTAAAAACTCCAGTCAAAATGGCTATCATAAAGGATGTTGTTATTTGTATAACAACAAATGCTGGAGATGATATAGGGGGAAAGGGAGGCTTTGTACAATCCTAGGAGTCATGTAAATTAGTATGGTCACTATGGAAATCAGTGTGGAGTGTCCTCAAAAATGAAAAGTAGGACTACAGTATGAACATCAATAGCTGCATTCCTGGATATGTGCCTGAAGGGACCTAGGCCAACATGCTCCAGAGAAACTTGTACACCCATGTTTACTGTAGCACTGTTTTTAATAGTTTCATTATGGAGCCATTGTTGATGTCTGTCAACCAATGAATAAATAAAGAAAACTGGGTACATAGACCCACTATTTTCTCTTCAGAAAAAAAAAATACATTGTTTTCTGAAAAATAGATGCACCTTGATCATCATGTAAAGTGAAATAAGCTAGTATTGTTTAAAAACAAGAAAAACATCGCAAGGCCCTGGGTTCGATCCTCAGCTAAAAAAAAAAAAAAAAATCCCCACACATTTCATTTATGGTCCCTAGATTTCCTTTCTTACCATTTGTGTAAGGTCTATTCATGTGTACATGTTTATATGTATGTGCATGCATACAAGTGCACACGCATGTGTGGATGGCAGAGACACATGTCAGTGTCTTCCTATTTCACATCCCACCTTATTGTATGAAACAGGTTTTCTCACTGAACCTGAACTTTACCAGTTCAGCAGGATTAGCTGGCCAGTGAGCTTCAGATGCCCTCTTTCCAGCACTAGTATTAAAATCAAGTGAAAACATGCCTGGTTTTTCCATGTGTGCTTGAGACCCAGCCTCAGGTCCTCATGCTTACATGCACTCAGAACTTTATCCATCTCCCTAGGCCCCTGGACCCTAAATCTTTTATAGACACATGGCATTGTACACAGAAAAAATATATGTATGTATATATGAGACATGGAAACAGTAGTGACTCTGGAGAAGGAGGAAGGCTAGAATAGAGCAAGGGGGCAGGGAGAAGGTATGAGTAGTTTATACACAGCACATGATTAATCAAAAAAATTGTCTTTATGATACCGAGCACTATGCAAAAGTAAATTACACCAATAAATTTCATTTTTTTTAAAGAATCACCAGCTGGTATAAGATTGCACTTAACTTTGGCCGTTTAGAAGTCAAAAGCACTGGACTAGGCATCGCTGTGAGATGGAATCAGCTCGTTCATGTTACTGACCCAGCAGCAGGTTTCCTTGTGGGAGGGTTTCCTGTGCTGGGGGCTGCTTGAGTTCTAGTCGGTCCCAGTTCACTTGTGATTTTTTTGTTCTATAATCTGTGCTCTCCCCTGTCCGTCAGATTTTCTTCGAACATAAATACAGGGAAACAGAAAGGTTCATAGGGGTTGCTGTTTGGAAGCACTGTGTGTTTATGTGTTCAGTCATCTATGCTGTTCTATTCTTTTCTACATGTTTAAAGTAACAAGACAACGTTCTAGAAAGAGGATATGTTTACTGTTATTAAAATGTTCTGTATTCAAAACTATTCTGATGGGCATTGAGTTTGTTCTTTGCCTCTGATTTTCCTTTTTCCCCACTACAGGCCCATTTCATGTCTTGTACCAACCAAGGTGGGCTCCTCTCTGCTGCTGTATCTGGTCAAGGGGCTCTGATATTCTCTTTTTTTTTCTGTTCAATGAAATGTACGTTCTGTTATCACAGTACAACTATAAGTAGGCTGGGAATAATCCCTAGGAGTTTGTGGAGGGATTGCCTCAGCAAGTGGAGCCAAGAAGAGCTGATGAGATTTGCCTTGATTATCTACCTTTGTTTCATAATTGGTTTTTTATAACATATAAAATTAAAATTTGGCATATGATGTTGTGCTTGGGAAACTCTACAAGTCTAACCCCTAAAGAAGCCAAAGGAAGCTAGGAGTTAAAATAGAGCTGAGTCTCATAGGTAACAATTGAATGCAGACCTCAATCAACCATGTCACAAGAGTGTACTAGTACAAACAGGTTAAGCAAGCACTCATGTGTTTGATATAAAGCTCATTACAACCATGGACTAATGAGCAGGTATCCTAACCAATCACTTTGTAAGATTAGCAAACAAATCTATAAGTAGCTTCTCTGTAATGCTGAAGAATGCTACCATAAAAGACTCTTGAGATTCTTTTTTGTATTTTCTTTTACTCATGTAAGTGTTTTGTCTGAATATATATCTGTATACCATGTGCATGTCTGGTGCTCATGGAGATGAGGAGAAGGTGTCGGATCCCCAGGAACTGGAGTTACAGATGGTTGTAAACTAACATGTAGAGCTGGAAGTGGACCCAGGTTATTGCAGGAATACCAAGTGTTTGTAACTACTGAACTAGCTCTTCAGCCTGACTTTTGAAAGACACAGAGAGATGCAAAGATGAAACACTCATCTTTAAAAGGAAGCTCTTAAGGCTCCAAAGAAAATCTTGGAAAGCTTTGTATAGGTGTGTGTGTGTGTGTGTGTGTGTGTGTGTGTGTGTGTGTGTGTGTGTGTAGCAGATGTGTTTGGATGTTGGAGGGTACCCATACTTGGGTGTTATGACATGTGGGGAATGGTCATAGGACAAACTCCGGGTTTGTCACTTTCCAACTTGTTGGTGGCAGAGTCTCCTCACTGTCATGGAAGCCAGGCTTACTGGCCTATGAGCTTCTGGGTGTTTCCTGTCTTTGCCTCTCATCTCCTTGAAGGAGCACACTGAGATAACAGATGCTTGAGAGACTGTACCAATCTTTTACCTGGGTTTTCAGGATCCATGCTCAGGTCATCAAGGTGTGTGGTAAATGTGTTTACTCCCTGAGATATCTCCCTAGCCTCTTTAAACTGAATTTCTTGCATTAAAACATCAAGATGCCAATTAAGAAAAAAAATCAGTGAAAACACATTTTGCATTTCCTACTGACATGTCAATGAAGTCCTTTGATGCACATTTCTTTCTATTCTCTCTCTCTCTCTCTCTCTCTCTCTCTCTCTCACACACACACACACACACACACGCATACACACATGCATATACATGCACAAATACAGTGTATGTGTGCAAATGTGTATTTATGTTGTACCAAATACATATACATGCTTCAGTAAGAGAAATCAAGTATCATTTAGGAAAATCCTATTCTCCCATCTTTTCTCTTGTTTCTTTGGTCTTCACAAATGTTCCTGTAACTCTGCCTTAAGCCAGCTATTGCCCTGAGTGATTTACAAATGGGTCTTTAAACCTTCACAACTAACTGTATTAGATTCTATTTTATTCCTACCTTAGAAAGGAAGAAACTGAGTCTCAAAGAGGTTATGAGGCCTGTCCAGGGCCATGGAGCCTGCCATCATTTTTAACAGGTGGCTTGTGTAAATTTCTCTTGGAGGCAAATGCCAACTCTGCTTTACTTTATTGTGTGCAAAGTCTCCCCTGGGTCTTCACTCTCCGTGAGCTCTTCCTGTCACACTTGGTCACCCTGCTAGGTGGATACTTTTAAATAGCAATATTTAATACATACTCTTTATTCCTCCTTGTTGATATTCTCACATATTTTTAAGTTTTTCTAATAAGTGAGCAAGTGTAGAGATGAGACAGAGGAATCCTAGTGTCAGGACATCAGAGAACACCTAGTTGTGGTGGAGAGGAGGCAAACAGAAGAGTTGGGGAGCTGATTATTTCAGGAAATAGCAAAAACAGCCCAGGCACCACTCTTTCTGACTCATAAATTTAATGTAATCCCTGGGTACAAGAAACACATTGGCTTTTAATTCTAGAGGCTTCCATTTTCTATCATCAGGGTAATTGAACCATGGATAGCGCTCAATTCTGATCTCTAATTTGCTGCATACAAGCAAAGACATTAAAGTGCTCTCTCTTTCTCTCTCTCTCTCTCTCTCTCTCTCTCTCTCTCTCTCTCTCTCTCTCTCTCTCTCTCACACACACACACACACACACACACACACACACACAAACACAAATGCATCATTAAGTCAACTTGGTCACTTACAGTTCAACAAAGAATCCCAGCCCAGGCCATTCACCATGGAATATTTATCAACAATTCAGAGGTTGCATGCCATAACAGCAATGATATATGAGAAGACTGATTTGACTAAGTAGGATATCAAAGAGCTAAATGACATCTCTACATCTCACAGGCAATGTCTGGACTACATTCAGTTCTGGATACCAATTTCTAACATGCTATCTCAAGGTTTTGGTTGATTTCAGAGGAAGTGTCAACACATCTGAGGAACTCACTTTAAGCATCATTGCACGGGCACTTGTCTATTTCGCTGGCTGCCTCCCCATTCTTACCTTCCTGTCTACAAATCGTCACATACCTGACTCCTGAAATCTGGAAAAAACAAAAACAAAAAACGAGTCATTTTCCCATGTGCCTTAGTTTAACCTGATACCATGTGAGAACTCACCTCATTCCATCCAGGGGCCACATTTCAACATCTAAAGCAGTTTCTTAGAATCAGGACAATGTAAAGCCTTTCCTCATTGAAATATTGCAGTGCTATATTCCAGTGTTCCTATGCCACCTATGTGCCAAAGAAAAGAAGCCTGTCAAGTGTATGAAATAGCTCCTTCACTGGTGATTTGAGCCTCTGGGGGATCTGTTATTCTTGTTGCTTTTCCTGGGGATGCTTGTAAGTCTCTAATAGTTTTGTAAATAAAAAGAACTCACATGGCTCTTCAGGCTGGGATCCTATTCTAATGGAGGAGGCTAATCTGCCTGGTTTTTGGCGAATCACCTTGGCATCTGTCCATTGCATAGCACCTGTCACTTTGCTTGGAATAAGCGAAGCTGTGGAAATGCAGAAAGATCTTAGAGATGGAGGTGTCTGCTGAGAAGTGACTGTAGAACTTCCAGAGAGAGCTCGTTAAAAAAAATCAAAAGCTGCCCTGTGCTTCATTCACTTGGTTCCAACTGGAATGAGTATCAGTATACCACACAGAATGGGATCAATTGCACTTGTCAGGAGTTAGTGCCAATTGGAACGAAAGGGACTCTGATAGCCTGTTATTTGCAGCACCACCCACATCAGGAACATGTACCCAGTGAGTCTTACCTGACATTGGTTGCTGTTATCACATACAAATTAGCTATTATCCTCAGTGAATCTTTTTACTTTCTTGTCCAAGGCTTAACACCACAATGACAGAGCATTTCATAAGTGAATGGAGCTGTATTATTTATGTTCACAGGGGAAGTCATCCCCACCTAAGTGCTTTAGAGACGTTGTTGACTCAGAAAGCCTTCTTGGGGAAAGCTAAGCAGATTGACTGTATCCAGTTCATTGAATCTACAGATTCAGCATTTTACCTGGTGACTCATTTTAATATCCAGAAACTAATATTCACTCCAGCATGTGAAAACTTATCTTAAAGAAGTACTGCTGGGATGAGGAAGACTTGGGATAAAACTTGGTTGGTCGAGTGATTGTTGATTATTGCATGGAGTCTTGACTTTACACCCTGTCCCACCTAAATCAGATGTGGTGACATACACCTGTAATCCCAGAATGTGAGATGTAGAGGTAAGAGGGTCAGGAGTTCTTGGCAGTCCTAGGCCAGCTTGTGACTTTGAGGCCATCCAGGGATAGGTAAGACTCTTGTTTCCAAGACAAACAAAAACAAAGCACACAAATAAACAAAATACCCAAAACAACAACAACAAAAGACCCAATTGTATCATTCCCTAGGATTATACATGAGAGAAATAACAACTTGCAAATCTCAGCCACAAGAGTACACAATGATTTGGCAGAGAAACACCAAAATTTACAAGTTGGAAGGCCAAAAAACCCCAATTAAAACCAATAACAGGCATCAGCAACTTTCATCTGCACGGTGATTAAGAGGCTGTGGATCCTGCCAGCACTTGCTTCCTTTACTGCAAAATGGCACCACTGATTAATTACCAAAAGTGGTGTCAACTCTAGGTCTATTTGGTGTGCTGAGTTCTACATCTTGCAAATAGTGGCCACAAATTCACAGGCCACCTCTTGATAATGAAGTGAGTTTCTGGCTCTCCTGGCTAGGCACCATTACCATCTGGATAGCCACAGCCAAGCCACTGGCCTCTTCAGTTCTTATTTACTACAAGCAACAGAGGTTGCTGTCAATTTTGGACATAAATTAAAGAGGGATGAATGTTCACAAGTGCTGACAGAGCAAAGAAAGCCAACCATGGCTTTTGTTATGAAGGCAGGACAGATAAGCACAGGAAGGATGGGGGTTAGAAGTGGGTCAGAGGACATTAGTTTTACAATGATAAGGAACAGCATCCTTCAGTGCAGAATGAAAAGTCATGGATGCCTGTGAAACTTGCAGAGTCTCAAAGAAAACTTTGGTCTAGATGAGGAGGAGTCTCCTTAAATATGCCTTCTGGCTTATTATGCTCTGAGGTGGCGCCTGATTTTTTCCTTACTTTTAAGCTTTCTTTATCTAAGTCACCAGAAACTTTTTGTCTCACAGAGTCACAAGTCTTCAGGAAATAACATCAACACTCCCCTTCCCGATGCCCTGCCAGCCAGCCTTGAGCTTCTGCTGGGACTTGTTGGGGACTTCCAGAGAAATAACTTGGAAAGGGTCCATATCTCGATCATTCCTGCTGACTCAGGCTTTGGGACGATGCCAAAAAGCATGGCGACCCTATGTCTTCTCAAAGGCAGAGGGCCTCCATGAGGACACAGCCTGACACTAAAGTTCACAACAAGGAACGGAATGGCAGTACTTTCTCCTCACACAGCATCTACCTGAAAATAATTTCCACTGGGGAGCAAACTCTCAGAATATCCGGAACCACTCCAAACCATCACAAATTGTTCCTATTTTTCATCGAAGAGCTTGGCAGCTTTGTGACATGATAGCAAAAGTCTTTCCACTAGGACCATGCCAATTTCCGCTCTAATTTCATCAGTAAACAAGTTTGACGGTATTGGGAAAATTCCATTAATCATTCATGTTCTGAGAAGAATGATACGCAAAGGAGCTGTCAGCACCAGGCAACAACTTTCCATTTGTTTCATAATTAAGAAATCCAGGCCATCAAATGGTGCCGAAATGCAAATCCATTCCCTGGTTGGAGCTACTGGAATAAGCTGAAAAGGATTCAGTTGCACTTAAGCCCCGAATGTCAGAGGAGCTGATGGATTGTCCTCACTCACTCTTGGTAGAGGAACAGCAATCATATTGCTTCAAGCTATAACGATATGCTTTGAGTAAGCCTGATGCATCCTCCAAGACAATGCCAATTCTGTAGACACTGTGACGTTTATACCTATTCAGAATTATATTTTGGTAATATAAATACATCAATGTACACTTTCCTTGAATCAAACTGCTGGTATTTTTTGAAACAAGGACTCATGGAGCCTGGGCTAGATGCAAACTCACCAAGTACTAGAGGATGTCCTTGAGCTTCTGATCTGACTGCTCTATCTTCCTACTGCTGAAATGACAGATGTGTACTAACACAACTGGTTTTGTGGTGTTAGGGATGGAACTGAGGGCTTCTTTCATGCTAGACAAGCACTCTATCAATGGAGATGCAACCCTGGCCTCTGCCTCAAATTTTCATATCACACAAATAGTGTGGATTGTACTCCCCCCAGATATCCTATTGTTGAGCAGCACAAAGTCCCAGAAAACTTGAGCAATGAGAATTCCATGCAAAAGCTAACAGGTATGTTTATCCTTAAATCTGATCTGTACAGTGTTGTGGCTAGATTGAATCAAAAAGGGACATTTTAAAGTTAGAATTTACTAGAATTCAGCCACAGTATTAAGACAGATTGTGAAAATAATCTTTTGGTCAACCTGAGGCTGCCAGGATTTTCTCTCCTGGTTTCTTCTACCATTATGAAAGTTGAGAAATTAAGGTTGCATGTAGGAATTTAGAGAGATTGGAGTATTCTGGGACTGATACATTTTTTCCATTTATCTTTCTAGGATCTGAATGTCCAAGTGAAGCAACTATGTTTAGCAGGAAGGTACCAAGAGAGAAAACAACCAGGAACAACTCATGTACCTCTACAGTGAAAAAGGACGTATCAGGGAACATTTCTGAATTCAACTCTGTCCTCTCTCCTCTCAATTGCTTCCTCTTAGCAATGGTTTTTATTCAGCAGAGAAAACCTGCTATAGCAGAATCCCAGGACTTCCTGTAAGTATTTTCCAACTTTAACCTTCTGTAGAACTGATTTCAAGTGGGTCTTTGGGCCACCCCTTAAAGAAATATCTACTTTAAAATACATGCTTTGATGGAGACTTGATAGGAAGCATCGCTTTTTATAAGAATTGTGAAAGAAGCAGGAAATTCTAGTGTGCTAATATCCATTTATTTCTTATAATCATGTAGCAGCCTGCCTTGCATTTAATACTCTTGTTCAGGTAATGTTCTCAGCATTTTGCAAATTTTATAGACTTAGATAATAAGAAAACATTCTCAAAGAATCACATTAGAAACTACTTTCTTTCCTCAGTGGCCTTCTCTGCAGTTAGAGATATTTGTGATATGTGATAGTTATCAATTATGCCCAAAACAAATTTAATACAAATGTAACAAGAGACAATAATATTGCCCCATGATCTCCTCTGCTGTTTACACTCAAAGTAGTTATGTGACTGTACAGTACTTTATTATACAGTTTAAAGAGTTTAAAAGCATTTTTCTGTTTTCATAAATATACCGAGTACGTTGACTATACATGTTCAAATTTCCATTCAGCCTTTAGAGATTAAAAAAAAGGTCACATCAATAACAAATTGTTGCATTGGTATGTCTCCAATACCACATTTGTGATTTCTTTTTGGAACAAAATAAAGCAGTTCTGTGATGTTATCACTCCAGGGCCAGCTTTCCTGTGCTCAACTCGCACAAATTGATGATTTGTGTAGGTATGTTTTGGAAGTCATATGAGATGGTTGGGAATGTTAACACTATTAAGTTAAGGCATCAGGAGTGCATTCTCTCCCTGACTTTCTATGATGCCTGTGAGCAGAAGATAGTTTTCTAGATGAGAACAAGGAAGAGGGTGAAAACACAAAGCCAAGTCTGTAGATGCCCAACTTCATGACTATTTCACTGCCCAGGCACAGAGTGTTTGCTTCTTTATTGCATTTTTGCTTCTTGAACCATGGGCACAAATAGGTCAGAATTTCACATATCAGTCTTAGATTACAACCTCCTATTATCCCAGCTTCTTCTGCTCATCATGTTACACATGCATTGGAACTTCACGGAGCATTCCAGGGCCTGGGTCACATGTCCTTTCAAGCTCGTCATTTTTGAGCTATCTTTCTTCTGCACTCAACAGATCTTATAGATAAGATCTCTGTGCTCAGATTTTTGCCTGTTTTGAACTTGGGTGAATCTTGTGCATGCCCTCTTTATGGTCTTTACGAGTTTGTATGTTTATCAGTTCTGTTGTGTCTGGAAGATGTTGCTTCTGGGGAGTCATCCATCACCTCTGGCTTTTACAAACTTTCCATCTTTTCTTCCACGTAGATCCATGAGCCTTAAGGGGAGGGGATGGATAAAGGCACCCATTTGCAGCTGAGTGCTCCAGGGTCTGTCACTCTTTGCACATTGTTCAGATGTGGGTCTCTGTGATAATTATCACCTACTGCAAGACATTTCTCTGATGAGGACTGGATGCTACACTAACCTATGGTATAGCAGTATGTCATTAAGAATCATTTGATTGCTATGTGGCTTTAGTAGAATAACAAGAGTTTTTACCCCCCATAAGCCCATGACTTATTTAGACTCAGGCTCCTGGACACTTTAGCAATGTTAGGAATGGGTTTCATCTTATAGAGTGGGCTTTTAGCCTAAGCAAATAGTTGTTGCTTACTTCCATAGCATTTTTTGCGGCTGTTGCCCCAACATAGTTTGTAGGCAGGTTGCTGTTTTAGGCCACAGGCTTTGTTGCTGGGTAATACTGATGATTACTTTTCTCCTCCAATAATGAGAAAAGTACCTTCCATAACTAGTAGAGGTGATGCATTTAGTTGGGCATCAGCTCAGTTTCTTCAAGTTGGATGACGTGGTGTCTTCAGGCAGTTGACCATAACCAATAAATATGTTGTGATGATTGGATGGGCATCTATGGGACAATGACTGAACATATAACCCACTTCTGACCTTAGAGGTTTTACTTGGTCACATAAGATATCTAGTTGGGGAATTGTCTCTCCCGTTTTATGGTGACTCCATTTAAATTTCTTTAAAATGTGTATGTATTTTAGAAAGATGCTTCAGGAATAGGTTTTTCAAAAAGCCTTTAGTGTTAGTTTCCCCTCTCCATATTCCCTTCTTCAATTTGCTCTTCCATTCCCCCTTCTCCCCATTTAATCCTCTTGTTCTAGTTTTCCAATGAATCTATTCTAGATCAGAAACTCAGTTTGACTCAGTGTTCTACCTGAGGCTCATTCACAGGTCCTAGTACATGACAAGTATTTTGCATGCTTGCTGGTTAACACATTCTTTGACCCTCCAGTCAAGCAATGCTCCAGTGTTTCAGTGTTTTCAAATGCTGCCATGAGGAGAGTTAGGATTTCCAGCTGTTCCTTTCCTTTCCCCCTGCCTCATGCTTCTCAGCCTACACCTACATGTGACTGACAAGTCTTTCCAAAGTTCCTCTGCACCCTTCAGAATGAGGCTGGTGCTCCTTGGTAAGAAATATCAGTTTGGGCTGCCAGAGGCCAGAATTTGAGAGAACTGTTGTTCACCAAGCACCTTGAAATCTCTCTTCACCAAGCTCCTTGAAATCTTCAGCACAAGATGTTAGGACACAGAGCCCACTGGCACACACAGATTAGGAACACACACTGTGTTGTAGATCCAATGGCTTCAGCCCCTGGGCTTGGTTGTCTGGTAGGAAGGCTTTCCATTAATCTCTTCCCCAGACTCTCAATTTCATCAAACTGAAAATTAAATATGATTTTTCTCCAGAATTGCAAAATATGGAAAGGACAAGTCTTTATTCTGGAGCCTTTGTGTCCTTGCTATGGGTGAAGTAAAGGAATTCCAAGATCTTGAGAATAATGTTCTATTGGACCTAAGGTTGCTGTTTTGGAGTAGGCATGATCTCAGCCCTTCTGAAGCTCTGGCAGGAGAATCATCAAAAGTTTGAAGCCAGTTTGGACCTTAGACAAAGGCTGTGTTCCAAAAAAAAAGAGAAGCAAAAAGATGAAAGAAAACAAAAGAAAAGGGATGGAGAGATGATTTGGTGGTTAACAGTGTATATTGCTCTTTTAGAAGACTTAGTTTGGTTCCCAATCTCCATGTCCAGTGATGCACAGGCACCTGTATCTCTTGCTTGTGAAGACCCAATTTCCTCTTCTGGCCTCTGCAGGCACCTGCCACCATGTGCACATACACCCCCCCCCCATCTAAACAAAAATAAAATCTAAAAAGTATTATAAACAATAACAACAGCTGGAAGAACTGATCATTTGCAATGTTAGAAAATGTTTAGAACACTCAAGGGCCAAGCTCAGGGAGAGTCTTGTGGTTAATCCTTTCTTCAATAATGTTTTAAAATTTTTATTAAAATGGACAGAACATAAAATTTATCATCGTAAACATTTTAAGCGTGCATTTCAGTTGAGGTAAGTATTCTTTTGTTGTTACACCATGGATTTCCAGAACATTTTTTTACCAGAAAATTGAAACTCTGTATTTGTTAACACTAGTTCCCATTTCTCTGTATCTGGCCATTGACACCCACTATTCTCCTGTTCATTGCTATGATTGTAGCTGATCAAGGTGCCTCCTGCATGTGGAATCTCTCTCTGTCTCTTTCCCTCTCTCTGTGCATGTATAACGTGAGAGGACAGGAAGAGAGAAAGATAGATAGATAGATAGATAGATAGATAGATAGATAGATGATAGATAGATAGATAGATAGATAGATAGATAGATAGATAGATATAGATAGATATTTTTCCATTGTGTTTTCTGAAGCTTCTCCCACTCAGTACCAGGTTTCAGAGTACCTACCCTTTGTAAGACGGATGTATATTTTGAGACTTTTATGAGTGTGAGTGCACATATATCTCTTTAGTATATTGCTTTTAGTTGTTTGAACATTTAACAAACAGTACAGTTGCTGGATAGTGATGGGGATTTTCTTTTTACTTTTGAGTAATTGGTATAAAATTTTCCATACTGACGGAACCAGCACTGTTTCACTGTCTTCCAGCATATCTGGACCAAACTACCATAATAAACAACAAATGATGGCAGTATTATACAGTACACTTAAAAAATAATTCTAGAGTGTGGCGAGAAGTTCACGGGTCCAACAAATTCCATTCCTATTAAGTATTCTCTGTTTAGTTTCCAAGCAGACTCTTTCTCAGTATGATTTCACACAGGAGAGAAGATGGGGAAAGTGGGGTGGGTATTGTGTCTTATTTTTCTGATAAGTCCACTAATTCTATAGACTGAGGACCTCACCCTTATGAACCCGTTTTATTAACCGAAGCTTTCTCCTAAATGCCCTGTCTTTAGACAGAATTACATTGTATTTAGAGATTTAGCACATGAATATGGGGACATAGGATTTCCCTGACATTCCCCAATGGCATGCAAGCATTCCAGCTTCAGATCCCTTGGACTTGGAGTTACAGATAACTGTGAGCCACCATGTGGGTGTTGAAATTCTAACCAGGTTCTCTGAAAAAGCCATGTGGTTTTAACCACAAAGCTATCTCTGAAACTTTCTGGTTTCAGTTTTAACTCATGACATAGAAAGCACTAAGTCACTGATTTTCTCAATGTCTGTTTTAAAACTTTTTCCTTACATTTATTTATTCATATGTGTGGGCTTTTGTGTGTATGTGCATGTGCATATCAGAAGAAAATGTGACTCCATTCATTCTCTCTTCCTACCACGTGGAGTCCTAGGGGCTGAACTCAAGTTATCATGCTGGCAAATGTCCTTGCCTATTGAGCCATCTGGCCAGCCCAGAAAGTGGCTGAATTTCTGAAATTTGCTCTCTCTGTCTCTCTCTGTCTCTCTGTCTCTCTGTCTCTCTCTCTCTCTCTCTCTCTCTCTCTCTCTCTCTCTCTCTCTCTCTCTCTAAGGCTGTTCTCCCACTCACAGAAGTCCTCCTGTTTTAGATCATCAGTGGCTAAAATCACACTGTGCACCACCCTCTCCCCTGGCTCAGCATCTCCAACTTATTACCTAAATACCCGTATGCACACACTACCAATGATACCGGCTTTTCCAAAGACATAAAAAAGATAGAAGTGAGATAAAATATACCACTGCTCTATGGCAGGAGACAAGGAGTCTTCTTGCCTCTGGTGAACTTGACAATGTCACATTGTATGGGAAAATGTACAGGAAGAGGGGGTGGTGCTGGTGGTGTGCCAGACGCTCTTGTCTTCTAATGGGCAGCTAACAGTGGTGACCATAAACTTAAGACTGCTACATAAAATAACACAGATGATAATCCACAGAGGAAATGCAGTGCTGTATTTAAGACTTTACTTGAATGTATAATAAAGAAAGAGGAAGGCATGACTTACAGCTACAGAGGATTTTCATTTATTAGTCCCAGCTGGTTCCACTCTCATCTCTTTGGCTCACTACTTTGTTCTTTTTCATTCTTTCTATAAAATTAGAAAATATCTTGTCATAACTATGGACTCTTGGAAATGTCATTAGCCTTTCAGCCACATCTGTCAGTTAATTCCAGATACTTTGATTTCTTATATACACTGAGTCAGGAGGGCATTTTTCATGGAATACTTCAGCACATGACCAGCTACCATGCTCTATATCACTTGGTGTTCAAATTCTGGAAGGGAGATGCTGTGTTGGGTCTCTCTCTCTCTCTCTCTCTCTCTCTCTCTCTCTCTCTCTCTCTCTCTCTCTCTCTCTCTGTGTGTGTGTGTGTGTGCACAAGTATGGGTATGCATGTGTGTGTGGATGTGGATTGTGTATGGACAACTGTACATATGTTAAAATGCACATGGAGACTATAGGTAAATATTGAGTGTTTTCCTCTATTGTTTCTCACACACTGATTAGACCAGGGTGACTGAGCAGCAAGCCCTGAGCCCCACCCCCATCTCTCCCTCTGCTGTGCTGGGATTGCATTCTCATACTGCCATGCCTGTCATTTTCCATGAGTTCTGGGGATCTGAACTCAGAGTCTCCTGCTTATGTGGCAAGCACTTTATCAACTGAGTCATCTCTTCAGACTTTGTGTTGGATTTTTAATCTTCTCTTGGCTGTGCTTGACTCTGGAGTATATCCCTTCATGTGAAGTGAGAATTTAACAGTATTCTCTTCTAATGGCCTTATGAACACATCATTGCTTCAATTTTCTTAGAAGTGAAGAATGTCAAGTTCTCTTCAGAGATTTTAAAGCATATTTTTCAAAGTTAATAATCATATTTGTATTTTATAATTAGGTTTATGCTATTCAAAATAATAAATAAGACATATCATTTGAATACATCACTTTTAAAATCACAGCCTTTTCATATAATATTAAGGTCATGAGAAAGTAGTTTTTATATAATTTCTCAATTAATGAACCCAGGTAGAAGCATCTCATTCATGTACATGGAATGCTGGTTTCCATGGAAAATTAGTTATTAGCTCCATTAAAACTTCTTCAGGTTGGTAAAAAGAACAGCCTCAGAATAATTGTTTTCAGTCCTACCCATATACCTGTGAATTTCATAACTTTTTTTCTTAATAGCTGAATAACATTGTATGGTATAAATAGAGCACATTTTCATCATCCATTCATCAGCTGATGGACATTTAGGTTGTTTCCATTTCGTGGCTATTGTGCATAGAGCAACAGTGAACATGGATGAGCAGGTATCTCTGTAGTGAGAAGTAGGGTCCTTTGAGTCTATATCCAGTGTGGGTGGCTTTCTTGGAACACCAGCCCCCAAATCATGACAGAGACTTATTATTAATTACCTGGCTTGCTTACTTCATCTATGTACTCTCCATCCTACTATCCTGCTTCCTTCGTGTCTATCTGGCTGGCTCCTCTTTTCTCTCTGCCTGCCAGCCTTGCCTGTCCCTCCTCTGCGTAGCTATTGGCCATTTAGCTTTCCATTAGACCAATCGGGTGCCTTAGGCAGGCAAGATAAAACAGCAACACATCTTTACATAGTTAAACAATTATTCTACAACAATCCAGGGGTGATACAGCTGACTGAGGTGGCTTTTTGAGGAGCATGCAAACTGATTTCCATAGTTGCTTCACAAATTTTTACTCCCACTAGCAGCACATAAGTGTTTCCCATTCCCCACACCCACGTCACCATTGGTCTTTGTTTGATTCTTTTGATCTTAGCCATTCTGGCTGGGGTAAATTGGGATCTCAAAGTCATTTTAATTGGAATTGTTCTGATAGCTAAGGACGGTGAACATTTTTAAAGAGTTCCTCAGCCATTTGCATTTCATCTTTGGAGAACCTTTTTGTTGTGTGTCCCATTTTTAAATTGGGTGGTTGTCTTGGAGTTTAATTTTTTTTTTTAGTTCTTTTATATTCTAGACACAATCTGTCTGTCAGATGTAAATCGGGTAAATACTTTTTTCCAAAATCTGTAGGCTTCCTCTTCACTATAGTAATGATGTCCTTTGCTGTAGAGAAAAATTTTTAATTTCAGGAAATCTCATTTATTGATTGTTGGCCTTAATGCCTGGCTTGTTAGGGTCTCTTCATGAAGTCCTTTATGACTTCAAGTGTATTGTCTACTTTTTCCTCTGTCAGATTCAGGATATTAGGTATTATGTTGAGCTTCTTTGTCTATTTAGTGTTGACTTTTGTTGAGGGTGGAATATTATTCAGAAGTTAGGAAACACAATCATGAGATTCACATATAAATGAATTGAGCTAGAAAAAAAATCACAATGAATGAAGTCACCCAGACACAGAATGACAAACATCACATTTCTCTTATTACCAGATAATTATCTTTGAATCTTCAGATATATTTGCTCTCTTTTGAATACCCAGAGATGTAAAAATTCAGTGAGGGTCATGGAAGAGGGGCTGGGGGATAGAACTCAGTGGCGTAAAGAATTAGAGGAAAATAATGGGATCAGAAAGGTTAAATTGAGATGGTATAGGGTACAGGGGAGTTAAGAGAGGAACTATGGAAAGGAATAACTGATAGTAAAGCTTGTTTGAAAAAGTCAAACAGAAACCTACCTTTATAGAACTTTCCTGGATGCACACATATACTAATGTAGAAAGAGACTTAGTGAAGTTATCCTATAATGTGTGAGGGGCAATACCCCAAGTAAAACACTTTATGCTGGCAAATTAAAACCACAGAACCAAGAGTGGGTTAACATTTTTTGAGTTGTAGACTGACAGGGTCACATATACAACCAAGAATTAAAAGCTACTAATAATACTCTTAGACTATTCTCAAGAACCTGATGGTAAGATCTTATTGATCAAGATACCACATACTTTAGTCACAGAACATGAAGAAATCAAACTGGTACTGACCTGGAGGTTTCATCTCTATTGGCCAACTTTCATTGTGGTGTCAAGAAGACAAAAATTCCAAAGTTTGGTGGGAAGGGATAGGAGGGAGGAGAGGGAAGTTAAGGGAGGAATTGGAATGGGGTAAATACATTCAAAATGCATTATAGAAAATTCACAATTAATAAAAATAATGCTTATAAATGAGATTTATCTCAAAATCCTCATTAAAAGAACTGTACAGGACCTGGCTCAGTGAATTCCACTGAAACAAATGGCTGGTGGATTATCAGGGTTTCCCACAATCCTCTTCACCTCACGGCAGCATCTCTACTTTGCAGTATGGGCAGGACCTGTCTCGGTCTTTTCTGATCCAATGTGACTTTTCTAATCTTACTTCACCTCTTGCTAAGTGATCAATAGCTAATTAAAGTTATGCATCTCCAGGAGCACAGGTTTCCTGTGATAACCAGCGTCACCAAGTACGCCCCTATCATACACGGCATATAACAGCCACGCAGACAGGCTTCTTGATGTCTCGGTGTGTGCCGAGTCCTCATCCTCCACAAAGCAGCAGCCACCAAGCCCACTTTTTGAGAAGAGAAGTGAGGCTCTCATGCAGGATTTGCAAGGAATGTGTGTCAAAGCTGCTCTCAAGCTCCCCTCAGCAACTACCTCAAACATTTACACTGTAGTTTTTAAAAGTTTGTGAGGTTGGCGTGGGCTGTAGTGGCATAGATGTGTAAATAAATAAAATAAAAATCAAGTGGAAAATCTAAAGAATAAACTGCATATTCATTGTTTAAAGAGGGAAGAGAGTGTCCATGTTGGGAGCTTGATGTGCTTACCTTTAGGAAAGGAAAGTGTGTGGGGTTTTTATTCATGGCTTAGATGGAGCCAGGTATAGACAAAGTACCAGCCTTGAGACAAGCTAACTTTTCCCAGATGAATTGGTGGGAGGTGACGGGGGGGGGGGGGGGCCGGGGGGGGGAGTATTGACTCAATATTAAACAAAGCAAAGTGGCAGATGAATAGTGAAGTTACTACCTGGGCAGAAGTATATCAGTCTCTGCTGTGAGACACAGAGTCTAATGTAAAGGTTGATAAAGTAGAGGCTGACACCAGAATTCCAAATGGGCCCCCAAACAAAGAATTGGCTTTGATGACTCCTTGTAACCCCAAACTATAGCTCAAAATTCCCTCTGTGGCCAGAGGAAACCAAGGTCCCATCCCATTTCTACGCGGGTATATAATTATCTAAAAATTATGTCTTCCTAAAATTGTTTGGTTTCTGGTTTTCCTACAGATTTAAACACTAGCAGTGGTGCATTACGCACATAATCACCGAGCTCTGAGTGAGCAGCACCTTGTCGAAGGTTCAACCGTAATAAGATTTAAAGGCTCTGACTTTGGAGTTGGACGAATAGGCGGCTCGTACGGTACATCAAATGGTCCATCCTGTTTTAAAACTCAAGCCATGTTTTGAAAGCAGCTAGGGATTGAGAGTAACATCCAAACTCCCTATATATGTCGAATAAACAAGAGCCATCTCCTGCTATGGTACAGCGACTCAATAGTCACACAGATTAGTCAATCTCAAAGGCGGACTACTCTTCATGTATAACTGTGTAAGGGCGCACTCTTTGGATGTCGTTGCATCACTTATGGCGAATTCTTCAAACTTTTCTTAAAAAGACACGATGCTATTAAGTGATTAGGTGAATTCAAACATTTTGAATCAAAGATTTATATGGAAAGGAATGATAGATAATATACCATTTTAAACTTTGTTGTAAAGTATACTGTAAAGTCGAGAGGACTTTTTTTTCACTAGACCAGGAGTACTGTGCGTTCAAACTACTTTAGACTCATTTATTATAAATAAAAGGAGAAGGTAGGGGCTAGCGCCTAAGACCTGTCCCGCCATATGAGTATCAGTCTTGTGGGTCGATGAAGTCTCGTTATGCGAGGTGTGTGGCAGGAAATTGTATGGCCAGGAGCCAGAGACAACATCACAAAAGTCTTTCTAACTGATGTATCAAGGTGAGCATTGAAGATGTAGATGTACGGTCAGCTCACAACAGTAGAACGATTCCACCTGACACGAGTTAATTATGAACACAAGAACTTTACGTATGCTTAAGGCTGAAAACATCATCACGATTCAGCTTCATGAGAACACCTATAAGTGAGAGGTTCAGGGCAATTCTTCCTGACGATTACAGCTGAGCACTGATCCAACTCTCAAGACAACCTGAATAAGGACAGTCCTGAGATAAACCCTGAACTTTGCGCATTACTACCACAGACTGGATCACCAATCGAAGATCATAGTTACCTTCCTCCGGCACACAACCAAGAATTGAGAGAGTATTAACTAACTTGAAAATTTTTCTTTTCATGGTATTAAAGTAAAACTCGAGACCATTTCTGTCAAAATACCTCTAAAGCAGGAAAGCCAATTATGTATAGAATAACGTGATGGTACGCCAGCGACGAGAGTTTGCGCCTCAGCAAAGAGGTTGACGTGTGGAGGGTGGTTTTTTTTCTTAGGTCCTAAATCCCTTAATCCATGGATTTTTGGAGGTCTGAGAGGATAATCTTTCATATGTTTATGGGAACGGGGGGTGGTGTGTACAAGTTACTTGGGTCAAGGGTTAGGGAAAATTAGGCTACGCAAGGAGACGAAGAGAAGACTTTGAGATTTTTATATGGTTTCATTTAAAAATTAATGCAAATATGTATCAAACAAGAGAGAGAGAATGAAGGGAAAAAAAAACTAAGGCCGATCATATGTTATGTTTTGACACTGAATATAAATTATATAATATAATTATAATATATAATTATATATATATATAATATTTACAACCTGATGAAATTTTTAATACAAACCTGACCCTGAGCATGCCAGGTAAAAAAAAGCAGCAATATACTTAAGGAGGTGTGAATGTTGAATTAATAAACTTTAATTGCAGAATGCGAGAGTAATTTCTAATGTGTGGGGTCTAGCTAAGGGATTCCCGCTGCACAGACTCTGTTCCTCTGGGAGCAGAAAAGCTACAGCTAAATGAAACCGTTTCGCCAAGGGTAAGGTTTTACAAGGCGCAGCAGAGCCCCTGTGAGTAATTGACCTCCTTGACTTCATACTCATGAACACAGTGAAGATCGCCGGAGTTCATTTGTGGCAATAAAATTGTCTCAGATAGTCACTGACAAAGGTCTAATTACACTTTTTTCTTTTCTTGGCACAGGCCCAAATTTCCCTTACCACAGCACTTAAATTAATATAGGACTGCATTCACCCCTCTCAACTGGGGGCGACCTGAGCACTAGTCCATAACAGGGTGGCTTCCTTAACTGTCATGATGGTTCAATAGCCTTTTACATCTCAATAACTAGCCATTATAGCATTTATTGATTAAGGTGAAAACGATAAGGGATATATAATATAAGTGGTGAATGTAATATGAAAAATAGTGAACATAAAAACAAACAACCTAGTTGTTGAATTCAGAAATCTGAGTTTACTTGAATTATGCATTCACTAATGTTATAGGAAGGACAGACGATCTAAAGGATCAAATAGTCACAATTGCTTATGACTGCTTGGCCCCACAAGCCAAGTTTATCCCTGTGGTTAACTTTTCTGACACCCTTTCTTATTGTAATGAATTTGAAAACTGGAATATTGGGTTAGGAAAATGCCTAAATTGGGTATAAGTTCTAATTGGTATTTAATAACCTATTTCATCTGCTTTATAATAACAAACACAGTGATGAAGTAACAATGTCTGAATACCTGGTGTCATGGAGAGTGATGGCTCTTTATTCATACACACTATTCAGTAGAATATATGACTAGGCAGTATTTGAATTGAAGTTAGTATATGTAGAAAATATTTTAACATACAAGATCAAGCTAGATCTTGTGAGCACGTCAAGTTTATATCTTAGGATATGCTTTTACATAATTGGTAAGGGAAGTCAGTATCATAGTGGTTCTTTAGACAGGTCACTCTCTTTCCAAACCCTTCAGAGGATCTAAACAGGAATATGGATTAAAATGTTTTAATCACACCTAGTAGAAAATAAGTTGGCTCTTATCGTTTTTGAGACGCACATGCTCCGAGCCCATCCGCTTGAGCAAGTAAAGTCCTGACCAGACATGTACTAGCCTACTTCACTAAGAAAATATGGGCATTGGAAAAGGATATACTCGGGGAACATATGGAAATCCGTCCACCACATCATTGTGCCATGCCACTGTCCCCTGAGGAGTAGGGCGCATTGCTAAGATAATAGAACATTGCTGGGCAGTGGTGTGGTGCACGTCTTTAATTCCAGCAGTTGGAAGTCAGAGTGCAGGTAGTTCTCTGAGAATTCAATCGCAGCCTGTTCTACAGAGAGGTTCGCAGGAGATCATCCAGGGCTACAACGAGAAAACTACCGCCCACCGAACCAAAACATGGTTCATTCTTTGGTACATCAAAAAAAGGGATATATATCAATAAAATGCGGAACCAAGGACACAGAACACAAGTAACTCAAAGGGGACACTATGATCTTTGGCCATAAGACACAATGATGGATGGGCTATGGCTTACAAAACGATCATTGTTAGAAATTCATCTGATTAATTGGCTTACCGTATCCATCATTCCTGGAGAGCCAGGACAAATTACTGGAGCACAATCATCCCTGGTATAACAAGGTCCTGATAACCTAGCAATAGATCCTCGAAAAGGTTAAAGGGTTGCGAGCCTTTTCACTCGAAGGATCAAGCTTAACAGGGCAGAGGGCCTGTATACGGCGGCTTCTGTAGAGTTGCAAAATAGGGAAATCTTATGCATATTATAAGCTCCTATGTCCTACTTATATATGTAAGATTTACAATGAGCAATATTATTAAGTTATGAGCGGTGCACACGATAGAAAGGGATGCTGAAGATGAACCATATATCCAGCCAGAAGAATGGAACAGCTGAATTAAAAAAACTGCAACAATTTCCAGAATTAAAAATCCTGAACTCTAATGACTATGAAATCTATGTTGGTATATATTCATATGTTTCTGGTACGATGGACTGCTCTCTGTAGTAACTCTGGCCACAATTCAGGTAAACACACTTTTTAAGCCTATTTTGAGCGAGCCAGAGCGAATGTATTATGATCAGATACAACCAAGCCTATTAGAGCTCACCGAAATGAGCCGTTCTGCCAACTGAATACACTCCAATCACAGTAGCCACATCATCCACTTGACATGTAAAAACATACTCAATACAAAATGATCTTTTTTCCTTGAAAATGTTAGGACTCATTTTCAAACCTGGATTTCAATCACCCCTCATTTCAACCTCAACCCTTCCTAACACAGTAATCATATCAGTCTCCAGGCAGCGCTTCCTCGTTGGGCGGAACGAACACCTCAAGGGTGGACGGGCCACCAGCGAGGCAGTCCTTGGCTGGTTTCTGTCAACTCACAGATTTTTTGTGAAAGTTGCTGCATTACTTCCTGTCCTTGATTTTTAGAATTAAGCTACACATTCCTTTAGGGTCTGGATAGGAGTCTGAAGATTTTACGTCTATGTTACGGAGAGGCGAATCAGTAGTTATAGTTCAATGGAATTAAATAAGGAGTAGAAATAGTGATCAGTAAGATACATCTTGGGAGTAAGTACAAGTCCCATAATAGGGGAGAGTTCGATAATGGACACTATTTATTCCCTCTGATTTCTTTTCAGAGATGTATTAAACTCTACTAGGTAAATGCATAGTGAGCTATGTATTAGAGTTATAATGTGAGCCAGCAGAATATGAGATTGATCACTACTTAGTAGCCGTTTTTCTTTTGTTAGTTATATAACCTTTTGCTTTTTTTTTTCTTTTTATTCAAAAATAGAAAAGGGGATGTGTAGTATTCCTAATTGTCACTGAAAATAGATTAGGATTAATTCTTGTGTAGACATTAATAAATAAAAGAGTTGCCCTCGAGCTGGCTTCCAAAGGAGCCACAGGAGGCCCATAGAGAAAGTAAAGCATGGAGGTGCGAGGTGCACACATGCCTTCAATGTGACCCCATATGAAGCATTCCTGTTGGAGATAGAAGTAAGGGATGTCACTTAAAAGGAGGGTTGGTAGATTGTGTGGGGCCAGAAGGTGGGTGGGGTTTGTGTTAACACATACAATTCTCTTCAGGGGAGGCGTGTGTATGGGACTTGAGCCAAGACTTGTACGAAAGGATTCTGAAGTGTGAGAACCATCAAGCCAATCATGTAAGAAGTATAAGGTATGTCCCATAAAAGACGCCTTTTACGGAACGTAAGAGGGGTTTGTACATACATACAAGGAATGAGAAGAGGCAGTCAGTGGTTCCAACTGTTTCAACGAGATCCAGAGAGCAAAGATTGATTTGAAACACACGTATGGGACATCACAAAGAAATAGCCTTCTTTTTTATACGGAGAGAAGGCAACTAGGAAACAGAAAAAAATAAAAAAAAAACGCACGAGGCGCCTAGTGGAGCAAGAGAGGGCCTCCAGAATTAAGGCTCTGGAAGCTGACAGCACTCACGTCTTGGTGCTTATCCTGTAGTTTTTAACAATATGGTTTCTGTCTCATGCAAATGTCATAAGCTGACGTCGGTTACATCTACAGGGAAAGAATACCATCATGACCACAGAGAGGGTTGGGGTTAGGTTGGTGGCGGATGGAAAGATTTATTCTAACAAATGTAATAAGTGAGTATTTTATTGGTAGCTGGATGGCCCATCACGAGGCAAGGCACAGTCTCTGAAGGTTCCCGACATCACAGTCTTCCACTAATACCATTTCCCCAATCTGTTCTTTAAGACTAGTATTCTTAGTCACTCATAAGGACACCTGTCGCAATCCCAGCCCTATTGGATACTGCAATAGATTTCACAACACATAGTAAATGTCATATACAATTTGTTACCTTCATATGCTCTGATGCAACCTAAATGAGATTTGCATAATCTACTATACATAAACTCTGTTAATGGCTCTAATGTAGGCTTTTCTTTGAATAGCTTCACCAGACTTTCTATTTGGTTGTTTAATTGTACACTCAACCAGCTCTGTGTAACATATGAATCTATGTATGACCATGTCTTCGGCTCGTGCATTGTATTACCACTGATGCATTTCTCTTGTTCTCCTTATGCAGCAGCGCCAGTGGCATCTACTATGCACCTCTCTGCCTTCTCTTCATGATACTCTCTCTCTTTGAGATATAACCAACAATTGCCCACCCACTAAAACTGATATTGATCCCATACATACCAACTATGGTCTTTGGTTATTCTAACACAATAGAAAACATATTATCTAAAGAGTGAGCGTAATCAAGAAGCAGCATCCCTTCTATGTGCAGCACGTGGCGTTGACACCAGGAAGCTAAGTGTGTCAAATTTAGGCTGTAAAGGATTGTTCCAGGACTTTGGACAACGATATATTTAGAATGAGGGTCGAGGATTCTGGGTGAGATCTTCAGCCACAGCTAAAGTCCAATGGTGGGCATATGTAGAAGGTAAGCCTCATTGTTCTTTAGGTATATACGAAACATCAGAGCCAATGTACAAAAGATAGAGAGCTCCAGAAGCTCAGAGATAAAAACAGTCCTCCTCAAGTCACTTCCTAGTTACCCTGAAGGAATCTTAAATCTGTCACACTGAGTCGTTTACACACTATCGCTTTCTGTTCGTATGATGAAACTCTCGTCTATGGCTTGTGAGAACCAAAGAGCATCGAGAGAGAGCTGACCATGCATTCAATGCGTATAAAAAGGGACTAAACAAAACTAAGACCACTCCTGAAGCCAGGTCCCTTAATAGGGCATAAACTTGTCTAAATTATCTGTGTCTGGTATCTCGTCTTGAATCAAGGATCTACTGCTTCTTCTATAATAACCTACCATGCACTATGCATAATAGAGTAGTACAATTAAGCTCTGAACCTACGGCAAATCTATCTTATCTATACCTAAATGACTTAAATTAAAGAGAGAGACATTCATAGATACGAGTGAATATTTAACATCTTATCACCTATCACAGTTCATATCTCTCTATGAATTTGGGAGTGAAGTCAGAGCAGTATAACTGTCTCTCTTGGCGTCTCTCCTTATAATTTCCCAGTGGGACACTAAATATAATCATGGAGGTTCTAAGACTGTAGGTCTGGTTTATCTATCTGAGTGAGTGATGTCATTGAAAGAACAGTGGATAGTCTAGTTGAGTTAACTAAGCGAACTCGAGCGTCATTCTTTACATGTCCATAAGAAGACTATGGAGGTAAATTTTTACTATGATGAATAGTAAAGTTCACTGCGAACTTCTGAAATTCACATACTGGTTGGCACTGACATAACAATAATACATCAGAGATGCCTTGGAATTTATAATGCATGGCTTTTTCTCAATAAAATAAAAATGGGAAAATACAGTTACCTGTGCAATAAAATTACCACGCACTGTGTGCAACAGGTAATTGGGAGAGGGACTGAGTAGAGTTTCTTATTACAAAGGGACAAGGTCATCTTCAATAATAACAATAAACCATGTCAAGGAAGTGCCGTTGAAATTCTCCTTGTGTACAATTGAGAGATGTAGACAAAGGAACCAATCCCTGACCATAATAAACGACCAACCACGTACCATTTGGGTAAATCTAAAAAGTTGAGAAATGCGGCAAGATATTCTTATTATTTATCTAATGAATGGGCCCATATGAGGCGAGTAGAAATCACTGAACAAAATCAGAGGATATACGGGTCTCAATTAAATCTATTGATAGAGAGAGAACAATACTTTTTAGATCTACATAATGCCTAAAGTGGTCGATGGCTTTAACATCCCTAATCATCAGAGAAATGCAAATCAAAACAACTCTGATATACCACCTTATGCCTGTCAGAATGGCTAAGATCAAAAACACTGAAGACACTTTATGCTGGAGAGGATGTGGAACTAGGGGAACTCTCCTCCACTTCTGGTGGAAATGCAAGCTTCTACAACCACTTTGGAAATCAATATGGCACTTTCTTAGAAAATTGGGAATCAATCTCCCCCAAGATCCAGCTATACCACTTCTGAGCATATACCCAAGAAATGCTCAATCATGCCACAAGAGCACTTGCTCAGCTATGTTCATATCAGTATTGTTTGTAATAGCCAAAACCTGGAAACAACCTAGATGCCCTTCAACGGAAGAATGGATAAATAAATTGTGTCACATATACACAATGGAATACTACTCAGCAGAGAAAAACAATGACATCATGAGGTTTGTAGGCAAATGGATGGATCTAGAAAAAATCATCCTGAGTGAGGTAACCCAGACTCAGAAAGACAAATATGGTATGTACTCACTCATAGGAAGATGCTAGATGTGGAACAAGGATGACTGGACTGCTACTCACATCACCAGTGAGGCTACCTGGAAAACGGGACTTCAAGAAAGACATGGAGAAGTGGATGAGATCTACATGAACAGACTGGACATGAGTGGGAGCAATGAATGGCGAGGGTCGAGGGAAAGAGAGCAGGAGATCCTAGCTGGATCAAGAAAAGAGAGGGAGAACAAGGAATAGGAGACCATGGTAAATGAAGACCACATGAGAAAAGGAAGAAACAAAGAGCTAAAGAGGCCCACAGAAATCCACAAAGATATCCCCACAAAAGACTGCTGGCAATGGTCGAGAGACAGCCGGGACTGACCTACTCTGGTGATGGGATGGCCAAACACCCTAATAGTTGTTCCAGAAACCCCATCCAAGGACTGAGGAATCTGGATGCAGTCATCCACGGCTAGGCCCCGGGTGGAGCGCTGGGAGTCCAATTGGTGAGAAAGAGGAGGGTCTATATGAGCAAGAATTGTTGAAACCAAGGTTGGATAAAGCACAGGGACAAATAACCAAATGAATGGAAGCACATGAACTATGAACCAAAGGCTGAGGGGCCCCCAACTGGATCAGGCCCTCTGAATAGGTGAGACAGTTGATTGGCTTGATCTGTTTGGGAGGCATCTAGGCAGTGGTACCAGGTCCTGGGCTCGTTGCATGAGTTAGCTGTTTGAAACCTGGGACTTATGCAGGGACGCTTGGCTCAATCTGGGAGGAGGGGACTGGACCTGCCTGGACTGAGTCTATCAGGTCGATCCCAGTCCTGGGGGAGACCTTGATCTGGAGGCGGTGGGAATGGGGGGTGGGCTGGGGGGAAGGGGAGGGGGCCGGGAAGGGAAAGAACAAGGGAATCTGTGGCTATTATGTAGAACTGAATAGTATTGTAAAATAAATAAATAAAGAAAGAAAGAAAACTAAAGAAGGTACTGACACTCTCAAAATATAAAATATTTTGATTACCAAAAAGGTCCCTGATGGTGTCTTTTTATAGGCCTGCTTAATTGACTCTTGTTGATTACTTCCCCAGGAGCAACAAATCTGTATAATTAACTTTCTATAATTTTGCAATTTAAAAATTGTATAGAAATGGAATCATATGTTCTGCAATCTTTTTTTTTTAGTTCTCTGCAGATCCAAGCATTAGTTTATCCCTTTTTGTTATGAAGTAATATTCCATTGTATGGATATACCACAATTAGTTTACCTACGAGCTCTTTAAGAAACAATTTGGGTTGCTTCTGGTTTCAATCTACTGAAAGAAAACTGTTACAAATATCTGTGGACAGGTTTTTGTGTGGACATGGTCTTTCTTCCTGTTTCTGGTACACGTGTTTAAGAATTCTGGATTGTAGGTTGACAACATATTTAGCTTTTACGTAAACTGCCAATCTGTTTTCCAAAGTGGTTGAAACTATCTTATATCCACACCATCAATGTTTGGATGATGGATTTTCTTCCCACTGTTGCTGCCAGTGCTTTCTATGATGTATACATGCATACATATGTGCATATATAATTTAGTCATTCTGTTATATGTGTAACAACAATCTTGGGATTATGGTCTACATTTCTCTGAAGGCTGATTTTAGTTACTTTTTCGTGTTTATTTGCCATCAGTATATTATGCTAGGCAAAATGTCTTTGCCTGCTTGGGGGTCCCCTGCCATTTTCTAAGTTGCTTAACAGTATTAGTTACTGCTCAGATATAAGACCATGTAATGAATCTAGATGTCAGTCATTTGCCAGCTTGCAAATATTTTCTCCCGGTTTTAATTTTGGCTTTTCATTATTTAAATTAAAAAAAAAAAAAACTTGAAAATTTAAAAAAAAAAAAACATGCAATGAACCAGATCTCCAACCATGCATTTTATGTTTACTTGAGTGTGTATCAGTGTGAGCATATACCACATGTGTGCAGGTTCTTTGGAGGGAAGTAAAAGGCATCAGATACCCTGGAGCCCAGGACTTGGAATCACAGGTAGTTGTGAGCTGCCTAACATAGCTTTTGGCGAACAGAGCTCAGATTCTTTGGAAAACCAGCAACACTCTCAACTGTTGAGAGTTCCCCCTCCCTAACCCTCCCCAAGATCCCACCTGATTTCTCATCTCAATAACATGTTTCAAAATTTTAATGTAGGCGACATCCAATTGACCAATGTTTTTATTTGATGAAAGTGTAACAGATTGACAGGCTCAGGAAAGATGTTTGATTTCTATCTCATTTATTCCAAACAGAGATTTTAGATTCCAAAGTATTTTAATAATAGATAGAGAAGAAAGAATTGAAAATTGGAAAAGATCTGAAAAAAATTCAATTACTACATTCAAAAACTATTCTGGAGTGGTTGATAAATGATTTTAATTCTGAAAACTGGACTAGACTCCAGAAGGAACACAGGACTGGTACACATAGTAACAATGTCATCAGAGAATGCAAACGTGGAACTTACTTTTTTTTTAAAAAAAAAAAGAGATTGAAGAAATTCAAAATAAAGTATAAACATGTTGAACACAGTCAAAGAAGATGAAACATATACATGACAGACGTTTTATACTGCTTAAATAATGAGTGCCACAGAGCATTTACAAGCTGATAGATTAAGTAACCTCCCTGGAATACAAGAAAAATGTTTGAAACTATGTATCATAAGAATATTTCATAGAGGTAAGATTAGCTATCTTGAATGATGAACACTAGAAGAGATGTTAGAAAAAATACTGAAATTAAAAATTAAAAAATTCAGGCATCTTGATTACATTAAAAAGGTCATTTATATGAGAAATAAAACTACATTTTTTTTTTTTTTTGGTTTTTCGAGGCAGGGTTTCTCTGTGTAGCTTTGCGCCTTTCCTGGAACTCGCTTTGGAGACCAGGCTGGCCTGGAACTCACAGAGATCCACCTGCCTCTGCCTCCCGAGTGCTGGGATTAAAGGCGTGTGCCACCACCGCCCGGCCCTAAAATGTGTAGTCCAGGCTGGCCTGGAACTCAAGATCCTCCTGCCTCTGCCTCCTTCAGCAAATCCTACCGGTGCGTGCCACCACAACCGGCAATTTTTTAAGTCAATGCTTATCACAGAAAAAAGATGGGGTAATTTATTTAAAATATACACAGTGATGGTAGGTGATCCACATGTTCCTTTGTCTGGAAAAATGAGCTTTGACATTTGAAGGATATGGATAAACATATCATACATGAAACTAGGAGTTACTATTCCCATGAATTACCCAAAAATGAACTATGGGAACACTATGGGAACGATATTTAAAGAACAGTGTGTGTGCTGGCAGGGGCATATGCATGCTGGCAAGCTTGGTGTTATTATTCTGACAGAACTGTTTGTACAACACAGGATAAAACCAGTGAGTTGATATGAGATATTCCAATCACAGCTGGTCTGTCCCCTTGAGATCCAGAACCCTTGGTGTAGAAGACAGCAAATATACAATTGAAAATTGTTTAAAGAAAGGTATAATCATGTATGCTCATAATCCCAGTATTTGGAAGGCCAAGGCAGGAGGATCATACTATTGAGGCTTGATAGCTTTGGCTACATACATTCAAAGAAAGGGAAGTAGGATAAATGAAGCACAATCCTAATTAGTCTTAACAATAAACACCCAGAGTCAGAGAGCGAGGGTGAAGCCTGAAAGATCAGAGAAGCAGAGCAGCGGCCACTAGAGACTTCTTACCTCTAGAAATGCTCAGTCCAAATGGATCATCTTGTCCCTAAGAATCCTCAGACTGAATGGGCCTTAGATCCTGTCTTCATCCACCTTATATGCCTGTCTCCACCTCCCTAATGATGGGACTAAAGGCACGAGCCTCCCATGTGCTAGGATTAAAGGCGTGTGTCACCACTACCAAACTCTGTTTCTTTTTTAGACTGGTTCAATCTCCTGTAGCCCAGTGTGGCTTTAAAGTCCAGATCTTCCTGCTTCCTCCTCCCAAATGCTGGGATTAAAGGTGTGTGCCACCACTGCCTGGCATCTATGGTTAACTAGTGGCTAGCTCTGCCCTCTGATCTCCAGGCAAGCTTTATTCATCAGAATACAAACAAAATATCACACAAGAGATAGGTTACATGGAATGCCTTGCAGCATTGGATATTGATTGGAAGTATCATATGAACTAAGGAGACACTTGTAGTAAAGTTAGCCTTCCCTACCCCCAGCTCCCACCCTCAACCCCTGACACCATCATCTGCCCTAGCTGACCTACTTCCACCCAGTGAAAAGAGGGGACCACCCTTGACTGGGCCTTTCTTTCTAATCCATATATAGAGCTATCCTCATTGCACTTTTCTTATCAGGTTCCTAAGGCAAATTATCACAAACTGGGGATTTAAAAATAGAAATGTGCTTCTATCACAGTTCTGGGAAACAGAAGGGCCAGAAAAAAATGCCAGCAGAGTTGGTTTCTGGGGAAGGCCTCTTTCCTGCTTACAGACAGCCACCATTTACACTCTGCTCTCACAGAGGCTTCCAGAAAGAAACCGATCCCTTATGTCTGATCCTCTTATGTTAAGACACTCATCCTATTGTGTTTGTTATTATACATTATGTATTATGTTAAGGACCCCACCCTTAAGACCTCTTTTGACCTTAGCTGCTTCCCAAGCAGCCCTGTCCATTAATAGAGTAACACTGAAACTTTAGCTTCATTATGAACATTGGGAGGATACAGTTCAGTTTATAACACCCACTGTGAAAGACTGGCTGAACCCAGATTTGAAGAGTGAAATATAAAATGTATGTAAGTCATAGAAATTCTGCAATATCAAATAGCCTGGAAACTGTGAATGATTATTAAATATCACTAAAATATGGGAAACAGTAGTAAATAGTGAAAAGCTCCCTCTACTAAATGTGAAAACACGAGTTACTAACAATCGATGGCTCCTGGTGAGGTGAGATCTCAGTGTTACTTAAAGGTGGGGCCCTTGGTAGATCAACTGTGCTGCAGTGGAGAGCCTCATACTATGAACATATGCACATCACAAACTGGACTCAGTGGGATATATATGAGGACATGAGTTTGTGAGACAGTGAGGAAATAAGGGGTGAACTCGGGAGTTGGGAGAGGGATCAGAGGCTGAATATGATCAAAATACATCATAGTCATGCCTGAATCTCTCAAAAAATTTAAAAACTACATTTTTAAAAACGTAGTTTGACTGGAGGTACCCTACATGGGTAAACAATGACACTTCTAGAAGACATGGGTTATTAAATGAAAATTGCAATGACAAGCACCTTCCTATGAATTATAGGTCAAGTAGGGAGTAGACGTCTACAAAACAATACAGAATTCTTCCAAGTTGGTTTCCCACCATAAGTAGTTGTTAAGACTCCACTGCTGAAGAAACCACATACTTTGAATGCTGGGCATACAGAAATCAAGCTCGAACTGAGATGAAAGCGTTCTCCCCAATGATTGGGTTTTGTTGTTCTAGAAGGTGCTCTGAAGGCTGCTGGAGAAGGAAGACATCGATGGTTTTATCCATCATTAATTTCACAATTCCAATCTTCTAGCATAGATGTGTCCATGCTGATGAAATAGTGGCATGATTGTTATGTAGTAGCCAACCGCTTTTTGATTCCATTTGAGACCTATTCCACAGCTGAGAACTCATGCCTGGTACTGTGAACCTGAATAAAGCCCAAAGCAGGGAAGGTGATAGACATTGGGAGAAAACCTACTCTTATTTTGCTAAATGATCATGTTGTCAAACTCCTGTCTAAATACTTACATTTACATCTGTACACCCTGGCTGCACTGAACCTTGAACAAGGGACCTTCTTTTTTTTTTTTATTATAGTGGGTAGTAGCTAATATAGAGAGTCATAATTGGCCAAAATGCTGCAACCAAGTGATTATGAGTGTTTAGCCCTAAATGGGACATCTTTATCAACTCCTTTCTCCCCCAAGTATTTAGGACACATTGCAGAAGAGTATAGAAATTCTGTAAGAGTAGAAATATGAGGATTGCTGAGAAATGCTTTGTTCAGGACATGACATGGGTATTATTATGAGTCTAAGGCAGCTGTGCTTGCCTGCATAAGATCAAACCAGTCAAAATTACAGCATGAATCATGGGTTCTCCTGATGCTCCACCCCTAATTGAGGAATTATTTTAATGTCAACTGGTTGAGAGATTATAGCCACTGGTAGGTTGTTCATGCTCCAGTGAATGATCCCACACCCACTGTTGTCAGGGCAACAAAACAGGTACCAGGATGTGAAGTTGGGAAGGATACATGTGGTGGTTTAGGGTATTAAAGAAGGGTGTAGGGGGTGGATATGATCTTAATGTACTATCTATCTATCTATCTATCTATCTATCTGTCTATCTATCTGTCAGCTCTCTCTCTCGCTCTCTCTCTCTACACCCACCCACACACACACACACACACACACACACACACACACACTTAATATGTGTAAGTATTACAGCTCTGAAGGGAAAGGTATCTTGGCCATCAAAAAGACAGGCAATAACTGCACCTCAGAAGAGAAGGGTATCCTGGCTATCAGAAGCTCTGTTGTAGTGGGGCATGGTTTCCTGCAGGAATGTAGCAGTTCTACTCATCTCTGGGGAGAGCTGTTACATTCAAGAGATTTATTGAGAGGGAAGAATCCAGGAGAGTGGCTGCCTCTGCCAGGACAGAAAAAGGCAGCTCCAAACCGAACAGATACAGGGCTTATACAGGGTTTCTTAGGGGTAGAGTTTTTCCAGGATGAAGATTTTCAGGGTGAAAATTGGTCGGATTTCAATTCCTGAGTTTGGACAAGCTCAGAGACTGGCTGGATTTTGTGCTCAAGGATTGGTTGGTTTTGTGCTGAGCTAGCTGCTCAGGGCCAGGGTGTGTTTCTTTCACTGGCCCTTTTTAACCTTTGGGCTCTAGTTTCACAGCCAGTGAATTGGTTCTGGTCTCAGAGTCAGGGTGTGCTTCTTTGGCTGGCTCTTTTACCCTACACTATATATACACAATATATAACTATAATATATATATATATACATACATACATACATACATATATACATATATATACATTATCAATTTATCTGAGAATAAATTAAATGTTTTTAAAAGAAAAAGAATGGGATAGAGATAAATAATAGGCTAAAATAAGTATAAAAGACATCAAGTTTAAAAGAAGATAAAGCAATGTAGTATATGGAGACACCCACTTGGGAAATGAGCTATAAAGAAATGCAAAGCAATGTTTGTGTCAGTTGGAGATGTCGTCATAGAATGCTGAATGTGGGCTGTTGCAGGTTCTTGGAGCCTGAAGAATGTTCTATGGTAAGAAGGTCTATTTCTTTGCCATGACTATAAATACAAGGCTAGAGATCTGTAAGCAAATTATTAAGCAAATTATTATTATAAAACTATTTTGTGTGGTTCTATATTTGTATTTCAATACTAACATTTTATTTATTGATTGATTTTTACAATAAATCGAGCTGATAATCTATCTCATGGGCTATCGAGAGCAGAATCATTCAAGTGCGTCAGTAGGTGTCCTGGTCACCTGAATGCAGTTCTCTTGCTTTGAATTCTCACAGTGAGGATGGGGTAAATTATGGCAAACATTTGGCACAATGTTTGACACTGGAGAAGACTCTTGAACAGCATCAATTTCTGTTAACTCAGTGGTGCCAATCTAGGACAACAGAAGAGCCTACATTTGGAAGCAAGAACATAACTGAAGAATTGAGGGAAATAAGAAAATTGAATCAGGGAGTAAATTGTCAGAGATAAGGAAGGAAAATTCAAAAGGCCTGGACTGAGAAGATGCCTCAGTGGTTAAGAATCTTGTTGAATATGTGTGAGGACATAAGTTTGGATTCCCAGCATCCATATCAGAGACAAGCATGGCAGAGCATCTGTAACCCCAGATCTGATGGGGCTGAGGACAAGCAGCACTACAAAGCTTGCTGGTTAGCCAGCCTAGGCAAACAAACAAAAACAAAAACAAACAAACAAACAAACAAAAAAAAAACACGAAGAGCCCAGGCTCAGTAAGAGACTCTCAAGGGGATAAGGCATGAGAGGTAGAAAGGACACCTGACATCCCTATCTGGCGAGTGCTCACAGGTGCACGCTTGTCACAGAATCTCCTCAGACAGTGAAGAGTGCACGAAGGCGCCTGCGTGTCAGAATCTGGTATTGCTCATAGTGATGCATTTGTGAGATTTTCCTTTGGCGCACTCATGAGAGTGCTGAAAAAGTCTGGGTCTTGAGTGGGCCCAAGGGAGACTTTGCCTCCATCACCATGCCACTTGCAGCTGACCCCCATGCATATTCTCTGGTCCCCAAGGCTGAACAGGTGGCAGTGATAAAGTAAGGCACCGAGATGCAATGTTTTCCAACCAGAGGTGCTGTTCTCTACTTGAGCCTGAACACATTCATCTCAACCCTTTCTTAGCCACAAGCAGGGCTCTCCTCAGTGCTGTTGTTTACAGGGCGGGACCTTCAACTGGGGTTGGGGGGGCGGATTCCTTATGTACTTAAACATGTAAATATGCATTTACTGGAAGGTGGGCCGATTCTCCACTTCCCTCACTCCTGTGCCTATTAGTCATCGAAACATAACCTGAAAATTTGTTAAGAGGCATTAAAAAAATTCCTGTTTCCAAAAAAACCAAAAAAACAAAACAAAACAAAAAAAAACTTAATGCTGAAGAACTTCTGGAAGGATCACATAATAAACTATGGCTATTTTCCAAGAGTGAAAGGGAAGTGTGGTTTCACCCTTCGTTAAATGCTTCAGCTTACGGATTCTTCTAGAAAGAGAGTTGAATTGTGTGCCTCAAGTGCTTTCATTTCAGAAGCATGGAGCTCAAGGTCAAAAGAACCATTTGCTCTGGTTTAACACGGGTGAGTGTCACGAGGAACAGATCTGACATATTTAAATAAAACATTCTAATAGCATGTTCTGGCCTTGGAGGCCTCAGGCAGCATATGTATTTGTTAGACACTGGGGCTTAATTACTCTCATAAATGAATTATACCAATTTCAATTTAAAACCATAAGTGTTACAGTTGAACTGGGGTCAAATTAAACTTTCTGTCAATTACGCAGATTACTTAAGCAATTATGTAAATTGTTAATAAATTCTTAAGTGATGTGGAATTTTTCTTGAGAAAAATATCTGTTTTACGCCATTGAAGTCTAACACTTGGAGAGTCCGGAAACTCAGAATAAACCACAGCTCTCAATATCTGTCTCAGGAGGCCTCTTAGGGCTATGTGCTGAGGTAGTTAGGCCTGGGAAATAGTGTGTTTCTTCCTTGGAACTTTCTGGTCCTTTGTTGTGAAGACATGCCTTCGTTAGTATGGACAAGGAGGTTGGGGAGGTGAGGATTACATGCCAATTATTCAGTTGGTGTGACGATTGCTTTACAATTCTTTATCAACGAGTGTCCACACAGTCTCTTTAGGAGCGGTTTGGTCACTGCTTCCCTGCTCTTAGATGGTACCCAACAGGAACATGAAAATCAAGCAAGACCAGGGACTGAAACCACGCTTGGCCCTCCCTCCGATACTGTGTTCATTGCGGCTTCCATAAACCAGCCCCTGCCTCCTTCGATCATCTTCAATAGCCTGGGTTGCAATGTTTGAAAGACTTCCTTTAATAAAACGTTCTTCCCAGACAAAGAAAGAGGTTCTGTTTTCACTGAAGAAAGGTGGAAAGCACACAACAAATGAATACCAAAGACTAAAGTTCTAGTTAGAAAAACCAACTCTTTTACAGTTTTCATTTTGCAGTTTATAAAAAGGAAATACCCCCATTCACAAACTGGCATTTTGGAAGCCTCTGCTGGACAGGTATTCCCTCTAATGTTGTAAGTGCTCAAAAGCCACGTATTTGCTTATTATGTTGGATTTCAAGACTTTTTTAAATGTAGTCTTTAAACATCCTTTTTAGAATAACGAGACCTCATTTTAACATATTCATTTCTGCTCGTACTGCAGAGGAAAAACAGCTGAAGAACACAGAGGACCAAATTTATACTTCATGGGAAGTGGAACCAGCAACACCTGAACCAGGTATCAGGACTTCTAGCATCTGCTGTGATGTTTTGGTACATGGCAATAATAATTGCCACTTCTGTCCTCCGTGGTGGCTTTGACTTTTCTCTCCTGTGTCTCTCTAGGAAGCTATGTCATGTATCTGGACATCTTCATGATGAAAAGGAAAGCTTTGTCATTATGGTAGATTTCTAGGGGTAGAAACTCACTTCTCTTCGCCTCTCTTCAGTATTAACTATGAGCCTAGGAATAGTGGCTGTAATTGCAGTATTAAGACCATGACCTTTCATGTAATTATTTTTTTCCCTTTCCAAAGTGTTGATGGAAGAGGTTTACAAGTCCCAGAACAGAAATGCCAAAATAATCTTGAGTTTGGAAGGGCTGTTTCACCCATATGCAATCAATCATGATGAGGCATGTTTGAATCCAGCTAAGGCATTTCTGAAACTCACCTGTGACTAAGTGAAGCCCTAATAAAGGTGCAACCCTGGACCTTGGCCCTCTGAGTCTCCTACCTTATGTAAATGAACATTTGAACATGAGTTATGAAATGTATGACATATCAAAAAGGAAAGCACCTGATGTGGCAGAATCTGCATATTGATGAGATGAATGAGAGAATTCAATGAATGCTAAATTATGTGTCTGCAGAGGGCTGCCTTTGTGAGAATCTGCATGTCCCTATCTGTAAACTCCATGGTATTCAGGAGAAAGCACAGGGCAGATGTACCTGGCAAACCTTCCTTTTCTTTTCTATGTTAAAAAAAAATTCTTTGTGATATAGAGGAGAGACTTTATAAACTATGAGATGAAAAGATGGCTTTCAAATGGTGCATGCTTTGTGGCGACTCCCTTCCCGGCTCTTCTGCATACTTAAAAGTCACCACCTTGAGCAGGTTGCTTGCTTTTAAAAAGACATTGCACCCTTCCCAGTTCCAACCCAGAGCTATCAGTCCTGCATTTTGAAATGTCTTATTGTCATCCCCATAAGCATTTCTGTGAAGGCAAGCGAAGTCAGACAAAGCCCCCCAGTATTTTTTTTCTCCTAATCCATCCAGCAACAATGCATGGTGAGCACCTTCTCTGGCCCTGGTTTCAGGGCTACATATGACTGTAGACAGAAAGCTATTTCAAGCATTGAAAACAGCCTTATTACCCTGCCATTTTTGAGCAGGTTTTTTTTTTCCTCCCTTCCCCGTGACATTAGAGAGTCCGAAGTGACATACATTTTTTATAGCTTCATAAAGTCGTCTCCTGACCGGGTCACCCTTCTCATAACTAGGGAGCAGAACGCTTGAAAAAACCCATTCATCACCGTGAAAGCAGCCCCTGTCTGCGGGTTCCAATATGCACAGCCTGGCGAGAGGCAGCTCAGCGCAAATGCTAACTTACTCCTTTGCTAATGCCAAGTGACCCACTCACGTCCGTCAGCACCAAGAGAGGGACACAGAGGGCATGGTGGTTGTCCGCATCTGCAGACGCCCCTTTCCATATAGCCCTGTACTGAGCCTTCCTGCTAAATGTACTGAACACATTCAAAAATTAGTTTTATATTTATACTAATTAAATATTCAATTAAACAAAGATAAAATTATGGAGGAAAATTTGTTCTTGCCTAATGGACTATAGCTCATTTATTACTTATTTTTTTCAGATACACCATTAGAGTTCCTGTTAAAAAGTGCTGAAATTGTTAGCCATAGATTTATTTCTTTAAAAAAAAAACAAAAAACATTTTTTTCTCTACTCGCTTTGTTTAGACACCCACTCTTAGAGTGACCCATTGCCTCATAACCGGTAGATCAAAGAAGGTAGAAAATGGCAGAAAGATGGAGAAAATGGAAAAAAGGAGAAAATGGTTCCCTTTATATTTCTTATGATACACAGAAACTCCATCCACTGAAACAGAAATCTCTTCAAGGGAATCATTCCTGAATTTTATGGTGTGATTCAGAAATGTGCAAGCTTTGAGGATTTGAAAGATCTGTGCTTGCAATGGATTTTAGCTGTGTTAGAATCCATATCTTCTAACAGGTACAAACCCCAAAGGTCAAAGGAGTCAGGACAATGTGTGCATCCCACCCCCACAGATAGAGGGGCTCTTCTCCCAGGCCTTCTGCTTTCAAAAACCTAGGTTCAGATGGTCTCGCTGCCAGCTTACTGGTCTCAGAAACATAGATTCAATAGCCCTGTGCCAACACTGCTGATCTCAGAACACTGTATCAAATTTGAATTAATATGAAATAAATATAAATTAACAAGTAATACATGATCCAGGAATGTTTTCCATCAGGGGAATTATTGCTCTATGAAACTGAATAGGGGGTATACATTTATATTGTAAAACTATCCTAGTTTCTTTTCTGTTACTGAGAAGAGACACCACAACCAAGAAAAGTTATCGGGAAAAAAAATAGCATTTGTTGGGGCTCACTGTTCCATAGAATTAGAGTCCATGACCACCATGTTGGGGCATATGACAGCAGGTGGGCAGGCATGGAACTGGAGCTTATATTAGATACACAGGCATGAGGCAGGGCAAGAGAGAGCTAAGAGGGAATGGAGTGGACTTTTGCAATCTCAAAGTCCACCTCCAGTGACACACCTCCTCCAACAAGGCCACACCTCTTAACCCTTCCCAAAGGGTTCCACCAACCTTGGAACAAGTGTTCAAATATATGAGCCTGTGGAGGCTCTTCTCATTCAAACCACCATACACAGAGATATATTAGTAAGTAATACAACAGTATTTAGAATGAATAGAGGAAAACCCTATTTATATGTAGCATAACTATATTTATGAAACATATATGAACATCTCAAAGTAACTAGATATAATTCAGGGAACAAAATCAAATGAATTACTATAAAATGAGATGCTGTGTATTAAGCACAATCGCATGGATGCTGAGGCTATCATCACCTTTACCTTCTCCAGTCTTAGCCAGATGTTAGACTGAAAATCAGGACCCCAAAACTGTTCTCAAACACATCACACACTGCACATTGCAGATATGAACTATTCTCTTCTCTAACCTCAGCCACATCTGTCACATGTGATGCTTGGTACGAACCACTGAAAACAGGATGCTGCCCTTTCTCTGGTCTCCTTCCTGGCTGTGCTTGACTACAGAAGACTGAAGTCTTTTTGTCTTTGAGAACACAGTCCATATAAACACCGCAATGGGGTTATAAGTAGTAAAGGAAGAATATGAGAATTGAACACACATCTTGCCAGTGATTTATTCTAGACAGGAGATACAAAACTCTTGGGAACTTTCTTAAGTTACTTTTGTAAATTCTTTCTACTAAAATGGAAAATATGATTCAGCATCTTTCAAAAACAGCTATGGGATCCGAGAAGGATTCATCTTGGTCAGATGTCCTTTGACAGCACCCGGATATGCTGCTGTTTCTACAAGAGCAGGTGGGGCTGCAGTGATACCCATTGGATTTTAAGGCTCAGTTATAAATGCAGGGGTAAAATAAAATATTGCAATTAATAATGATCAGACATGCAAGCATGCCCAGAGCCTTCAACTGTAAATAGTCCCACACTCCCCAAGGATCTGTTCTATCTCTCCACCTTGTCCCAAAGTTGATTGTCTGCACATTGTGGTTTATGTCTTGAAAACCGTTCTTCACTAATCAAGTTTTTTGTTCGCTGTTAACAGGCTTAACAAAAATTTAATTTATTTCCTATGAAGTCCATTCCCTTTTACAAAAATACTGAGAAAATGAATGGCAGTGTCCTCAGAGAAATAGCTAATATCTGATATCATTCATATGCACTTCAGTGCACTCAAGTACAGATGAGCAAGCCTCTGACGATACAATATTTTCATTCAATAAAAGAATTGCATTTTACTCTCTCAAATTTCAGAATCCAGAGTACTGTCCGCAGGAGCTAAGGTTTTATTTTGTTTGTTTGTTTGTTTGTCTGTTTTTAAAAAGTCCCCGAATTGAGAAGAGCAAGTGCAGAGCAGGGGGGAGCAATACACTTTTGACAATGTTGTTCACCTTCATTAGATCTCAGTTGTTTTTGATAAACACACCAGTTGCACATAACTGCCTTATATTTAATTAAGCCGTTTATTTGACAGAATCTGTATTACATGAAAACTCAGCATTTTTTGATGACAGGAAATGACCTTGTTAGCTTACATTAGTTTTTTCCCCTATTGTAATCTTCCAAAGATTTAGTTTTTATCTATTATTCTATAATAATTACTTTAATAAAGTTGTGCTATACATGCCTGTAAGGTATATTATGACCTAAAATTAATGTTCTCTGTGATTATGTTTGATTTCTCTAAAATTCCCCTGCAGTCTTTGAGCCAGATGGTCTATGCAGCTTTCCTTCCTTTGCCCGACTTCTGATCATCCAGCTGTGTCTATTATAAAAAGAACTATACTTCCAGATGCTTTAGGAGGACTAAGTTTTAGGTAGGGAGTATAGTTGGGAAATCATTAGGATTAAATCCTCAGCACCTAGTATGTCCTCAATAACTATTCGTTTAGTGAGTAAATTAATAATGTAAATAAAATGAGCATTACTGCTAAGGCAAGTCTAATATGAAATCGAGAAAGTTTTAAAAAATGCTAAAATGGAGAGGAAGTGGTAATTTCCCTATGACTGCAAGAAAGTAGGATAGCAAAGAAAATACAGAGGAAGAAGAGATTTCAGTAAATAATCAAAGGACTTTTCACTGGTGAGTTGCCAGCTCCTGTTTGGTCCCTAAATTGATGAAAACTGAACTACAAGGGGCCAAAGGTCTGGTTCTCTCTCTTGTTGCTTTGAAAGATTGCCCTTCACACCTTACAGAACTGGAAGACACAGACAACACCTTCATGACACTCTGGCAAATGTAAGGAATCCTAGTAGAGTGAGCCAGCTCTAGCTAACCAAAGTGGCTAGAGTCCAGAGTGGCCTCAATCTTACAGCTAGATGGTAGGGACTGGAGAGATGGCGTGGTGATTAAGGTCACATACTGTCCCTGCAGTTTTGCTCCCAGTGCACATAGCAGGTGGCTCAGAACTGCTTCTACTCTAGTTCCAGGGCATCCGGTGTTCTCTTCCAGTTCCTGCACGCACTGCACTGAAATGCCCAAACTCCCCCACACACCCATAAGCACATAACTAAAAATAAAATACTCAAGGAATAATGTTGAATTCACTGACAATTTCAAAGTGGAAGAAAATTCCTAGGTTTCAAATAGCCCACTATCCTGAAATAAGAGTGTCTTGACAGGTGAGTGTTTGAGATAAATTTTCAAAATAGTTTTATTTTCTGAACAAGAAAATGAGACCTAGAAAAGACGTTGGAAAGTAGTTAGTCTGTATCCACAACAACAACAACAAATATACCTCTTTTCCTCTTTTAAGAACTCTATTTCCTTAAGGTAACTCTCTCTGAAGGCGATAATTTACTTGAATTCATCCTTGGTATTCCCGATCCATTGTTCATCCCACAAAAAATAGAACGATTGAAACAATGATCAGCAAAGAAGTTTCCTGGGACTTTGATGAAATAAAAGCACACCAAAGTTAAGGAAATTCAAACTCAAATGCCTTTATTTAATCTGGGAAAATCATACCTCATTCAACTGTATGCTGGACATTGCCTTCAAATCTGGCACAGATCTCAGTCTCATCCCAAGTTGCTAGCATCACTCTCCTGCCCAATATTTCCACCCATAATCTGCATGAGTCACAAGAAGTCAGAACTTGTGTGCTGTCCTTTTGATATGAAGTACCTCCCAGCAAGTGCCTTCTATCAAGGCACCTTCCACCAAAGACTGTATGTTAAAGACATATGTCCAGTTGGTGACACTCTCCAGGGAGGTTCTGAAGATTTTATGTAATCTGCATCTAGTTGGAGGAATCAGTTAATGAGAATGTATACCTGAGAGATCTTTGTCTCTGTCTTTCTGTATGTGTGTGTCTCTGCCTCGGCCTTTCTCTGTTTCTCCCTGTCTCTCTCTCAGACTTAGTCTCTGTCTCTGTCTGTCTCTCTGTCTCTCTCTCCTCCCTCTGTTTTTCTTCCATCATGATGTAAAGAGCCAAGTGATCATAGATTACCCCTCTGAATCATTAAGCCTAAATAAGTATTTCTTCCCTTAAGTTGTCTGCTCAGGCATATTATTTATTACAGAGAGGTAAATCTGACACACTTTCCATTCCATTTTCCTTACACCACATTTAATTGCTAAACCAAGAGAACTTCAACACCTAAAAGTGAATGTTTTCTCTCTTACACATCCTTTCCAATTGTTCTGTCATGATCTATACCACAAACCCATCTCACTTGTTTTAGTATGACACTGAACTTCTGTTAAATCGTGCACTTTAATAGTTTATTTACTCACTTGTCTATCATAGAGACCGGCAGACTGTTTTCATATCACACAGTGGATAGGTTCTAACAGTTCAGAGTATCCAGTAAAACACAATGTTTAATATGGTGCTCAGCAAATATTTTTTCAGCTGCCAAATAGATATAGCACATTCCAGTCTATAGACATATATTGATCACTCAGTAAATGTTAAGCAATGCATCTCACTATCATAAGTTCCTTAATACTTTAACTAGACAGAAATATTTTAAATGTTCCTGCTGTCCAACTCTAAATATCTTTTAAAAGTAACTTTACTGTAGAAAAGTGGACCTGAATAGTCTAAAATAACCAAAAAAGTTTTTCAGCACATAAATAATAAAGAAATGCTCAACATGTGTGGTTATAGGTGTATTAATTGACTTATTAACTAATAAATATGTAAAATAAAAATATTATATTGCATTTTGTAAATATGTATGTGTGACATTCTAAGAATAATTTATTAGAAATAGAAGTGAATCTAACTGGGAAAACCAAGACATCCCTTACATCCCCTGCACACCTAAAAGCTCTCATCTCCTCCAGAAGTACAAAAATGTTCAAGGGCAGAGTCGGCTCTTGAATATCTAAGTTTCCAGTCCTCTAGCAGCTTCCGTTGCACCAATGGCAAATCTAACCAGCTTGAAGAGGGTGTTGAAAAATAAGCCTTTTTGATTAGACAAAATCTGGCAGTACCATCTAAAATGCTTCTCCCTTGCTGAAGAAGTGACAGCTCACACACATTAGACAACCAATTTCACCCCAGTGCTACTTATTTACACAAAGTTTTGATGCCATTGCTGTTTGTTTTCTCACACTTAGTGAGGGTTGAGTTTCAATAGTAGGCTGACAGATAAGAATGTCCAGAAATAAACAAGACAGATATCCAAAGCAACAGACTAGCAAATAGTAACACAGAAATACAAGAAACATAAAAAAAAAAATGAGTAAACATGACCTTTCCCAAAAGATTATTACTCTTTGTGTTGGCTAGTGTTATGTCAACTTGAAGCAAGCTAGAGTCATTTTGGAAGAGGGTATCTCACCTGAGAAAATGCCTCCACCTGAGTGGTCTGTGGGCAAACGTGTGGTGCATTTTCTTGATAGATGACTGACACAGTGGCCTCAGCTTTCTGTTGGAGGTATCATCCCCGAGATAGTGATCCCAGATGCTATAAGAAAGTAAGCTTGGCAAGCTACAGGGAGGAAAGCAGGAAGCAGTGTTCCTCCATGGACTCTACTTCAGTTTCTTTCTTCAGGTTCCTGCCTTGAGTTTTTGCTCTGATTTCCCTCAATAATGGAGTATGATCTCAGAGCTATAAGATGAAATAGACCCTTTCTTCCTCAAGTTGTTTTTGGTTACAGAGTTTTATCACAGCAATGGAAACCCTAACTAAGATAGTTCTTAACTATGAAACTGAAAGACATAGATATAATTAAATTGCCAGTTTTATAAGGTTTACTAGTAACCATGATCAGTTAACTAAAGGAGGACACAAAAACAGCAAATGGATTCAATCCAGAGCCTGTGGCAGAAAGTCAACAACTTAGAAGGAAAAGACAGAAAATAATTGGTGAGAAAATCATCAATGTTGATGAAAAACTAAGTAATATAGAAGAAAATTCAGCAATGAAATTAAGGTTTGAAGAACTAAAAATATCAGGAATAAAAAGAAAATCACTGAATCAAATAAAAACATAGTAGAAAACCTCAACAAGAAGGAATATCAGAGATGGAGGAGAAGGTCAGTGAAATGCTGCATTTGAACATAAAGAAAAAATGAAGAAATATGACCACAGAATCCAAGAGCACTGGGGTATTAGAAGGGACCAAATCTAAGAATCTAAAGGATAGAAGCAGGAGCTTAAAAGGAGTACATGATGTATCAAATGAAATTATACAAGAAAAAATCCCAAATATAGAGAAAGAAATAGGCATCCAAACATAACAAGACATTTAGAACCTTAAATACAAGTGATCAAAGAAGAATTTATAATGAAGATGTCAAGAATGCAAAGCAAAAAAAATTTTTTTTAAAGATATAAGAGGAATAACTCACTGTAAGATGAATTCTAAATGATCTTATTAATAAAGAACTCAGTGCCAGCTATTGGGGTAAACTCTGAAAGATCAGAGAAGCACAACAAGCCACACCCACCCTCACCTAGACAACTCCTCATCTGATTTTGTTTCCACGAATCCTCAGACTGAAAGCTTCTGAGTCCTCATCCAAATGGATCTCAGATGAATTGCAGCTAAAAGCCTAAAAGCTTAAAAGCCTCTAGTTCCTGGTCTTCATGCCTTATATATCTTTCTGCTTCTTGCCATCATTTCCTGGAATTAGAGACCTGTGTCTTTCCCAAGCAAGACATGAGATCTCAAGTCCTGGGATTAAAGGTGTGTGCCACCACTGCCTGGCTCCATTTCCAGTGTGGCCTTGAACTCACAGAGTTCCAGAAGGATCTCTGCTTCCCAAGTAATAGGATTAAAGGTGTGTGTGCCACCATTTTTTGGCCTCTATGTCTAATCTAGTGGCTGTTCTGTTCTCTGACCCAAGGTAAGTTTTATTAGGGTACACAATATATTGGGGGACACAATATATCACTACAAACCACAAAAGCACATATACCTCGATAATACCAGATCTTTTATTACCAACTCAAATGTCATGAAATTATGCAATGATATATCTCCATCTTTGAAACTTAAAGACTTGTCACCTGAGATTGCTATATACAGCAAAGCTATCGTTTAAAACTAATGGATAAAGAAAGGCATTTTATCACATGCAGGACCAAATGTAGACTATGACCACTAACAGCCAGCACTCTAGATGATCCCTGAGGAATGTTATTCACAGAAGATAAAGAAAGGCAACCTTGGTCCCAAAACCATATGAAAAAAAAAAAAGGTGCATTTTATTAGAGGGAAAGATCAACTGAAGAGAGCTAGGAACTAGGTCTTCAGGACCAGCATAGTAAACTAGCAAACCCTTTATTTTAATTGGAATGAAAATAGAGAATAAACAATCATCCACACAACCCATCAAAAAACATAGAAATTTCTACACATCTCTCAATAATAATCTTGAATGTAGTTGGCTTCAAGTCACCAGTAACCAGACAGAGACTAGTTGACTAGATTTAGTACTCCACTGCCTCCAAGAAACACATCTCACTGACAAAGACACAAGAGAGTGAGAGACAAAGGATGGAAAAGTCAAGGAAACAGAAACTGAAAGCAAGCTGCTGTAGCTATTCTGCCATCTAATAAACTCAATTTCAAACTAAAATTACTAAAAAGTGATAATTATGAATTTTACATGTTAATGAAGGGAACTATTCATGAGAAGTTATCATAAATATAAATATGTATATGCACATCATGGACGGGGGCTCCCAGTTTCATGACACCAATACTAACAGGCATACAAGCTCTGGTAGTTCCTGACATGAAAAATAATGGTTAATTTCAGTATTTCACTCTCATTACTACATGGGATATCTAATCTAAAGATCAACAAAGAAACTTCATGGTTAAACTACAGCATAGATCAAGCAGACTTAAATATGTAAAGAACATTCCACCTAGTAGACACGGGTTACACTTTATTCTCAGCTGACCATGGAACCTTCTCTAAACTAGATCATATTCTAGTGAAATATAAAGTAATTGCAATACTTTCTTGTATCTTTTTGGGTTATAGCACAATAGCACTAGAAATCAATAGCACGAAAAGCTATGGGAAACAGAAATACACTAAAACTGAACAATATATTTTTGAGTGACAGGTGGCTTATTAAAGCAATAGGTGGAAGTTAAAAAAATTCTAAAAGCAAATTAAAGTGAAAGTACAACTTACAAGAAGATTTGAAGCACACCAAAAGCAGTTCTGAGATGACAAGGAAAAAAAAACATCAAAAATAAAAACAACAACAACAACAAAATCCCAGATATGTACTTCAAGGACTTTAACACAGGAAAACAATCCAGACTCAACATCAAGATGTGGCAATTGTTCAAAAGACTAGAACAGAAATGAATGAAATGGAGACTTTAAAAACAATACACAGAATCATTGAAACAAGCATTGCTGTTCTGAGAAGACATGGGTTATTAAATAAAAAAAAAAAAACTCTGTCAGGTGTAGAATATTTCCCTATGAGATACTGGTTAGGGAGACCCCCTGAGTCACCCCAACCAACAAAGGCCATTGCTATTGCTCTTAGTTGTCTGCCACATTCAGATGGTAGTAAGAACCTATTGCCAAAGACAACTAACATTTCAGTTGCTGAACATAAGAGAATCAATCATGACTGACCAAGAAACTACCTGGTTACTCGCTTTTTTTCGTAGTGCTATAAGGTATTATGCAGACCAGGGAGGAAAAAAGTCATCATTGGTGCTACCTAGTGGTGAACTCTAAATGCTGCAACACTGACCTGCCGGGCAAGGTGTAACTAAGACGAAATAGTGTCATCAAGATTATAGGGGAAAACAATTGCTTTCTGATTGGATTTGAGGCATTCTCTATAAGTGAATTTATATCTGGCTGAAACATTCATACCTGGTTAAACATGGTTGAAAATTGACTGATGAAGTTATAGGCCCTAGGGAGGTGATAGGTCCTACTGCTGTCGATTTTAAATATACATGTTGTCAGAATGCAACTTAAATATGTATGTTTATATCTGTAGATTGGTACTACTTTCAGCCTTGGCCAGGGAAGTTTCATTTGAAGCAGGCAGAAGTTAATACAGAGACTCACACCAGGTCAAAGTGCTGAGTAGAGCTCACTGTTGACTGCTCATCATTAACTGAGTAACTCATGCCAATCTCTACTTGTGAACAACATGGAAAAGAAGGTAGAAAGAAATTAACAGCAGCACAATGAGACAAAAAAGTGTTGAGAGATGTGATCTTCTGTGCATGACATGGTCCTTGAACTCATAAATTCACTGGAATTATGACTACCTATACAAGATCAAGCCAAGAGGTCTAATCAATATTCTAGCAAGCAGTAATAATTAGACCCAGTGTGTTGAAGAAGAGGGAGAGGTGGAGGTAGGAGAGGAATGTGTTGAGGAGCTTCTGGAGAGAGTAGGTGGTGGTGGTGGGGAAATTTGATAGTGGATATGACCAATGCATATATGGACATCATGGTTAAAAAGGAAAAAATACAATGAATCCCTACTAAACTGAGTCAATAGGCTGTAAAGAATTTAGTCAATCCACAACAGTTTCAAAGATAGAAACAATAGCAAAAGATTCAGCAAAGGAAATGTTGGGAAAGGTTCATACTCAAATGGAACCAGAACATTAAAGAAGAAATAACAGTGATGTTCCTCAAATTGTTAAATAATGCTGAAATTACCTTGAAACCAAACTGGATAAAGATACAGCCAGAAAGGAAGCATAGGCCAACTTTACTGATGAACACAAACTTAAAGCTTCTCAATAAAATTCTTACTAACCAAACTCAAAAACACATCAAGCAACTCACTGTCATGATGAAGCTGGTTTCATTACAAGGATACATATTTGGAGCAATATTGTTACATAAATTAATAAGCTATTATGCACCACAACATAGGCTTTAACATAAATCACATAATCATTTCAATTGATGTAGAAAATGCATTTTAACATAGTCCAACATTCTGAATTGATAAAAAGAAAAACATAAAGAAACCAGGAATAGAAAGGCTGTACTTCAATATAACAAAGTCTATACACAATCAACCTATAGCCTTGTTGTTCTAAATGGGGACAGTGGTGAGCATGTCGTTGGAAATCTGGGACAAGGGGATCTTTTTCTCTACTCTTCTTCAGTGTAGTGCTCAATATCTTAGCTAAAACAATAAGGCAAGAGAAAGAAAGACAAGGGATACAAAGATCTCAGGAAGAAGTTAAATTATTGTTGTTTGTAGACAACATGATCTTATATTACAAAGAGACTAACTATCCACCAAAACTGTTTACTCAAACCAAACATTCACTTTAACTTGGAGTCCTCCATTTCCTTGCAGCACCTGTCTAATCTATCACCAACCCCTGTGGAGTCTAGGTTCAAGGCTAACCTGGATTCCATCCTCACCCTCTCTCTCTCCCCACTGGCGCACTCTGGCCCAAGCCATCTTCATTCCACACATTATTTTTTTGTAAAAGTCAGATACAATTATAATTCACCTGCTGGACTTTTTTCATTTTATTGTGATAAAGAAAAATTTGTATAATCCCGGTGATTTGTGTAAAAAAAAGAAAATCCAGTCATAAAAGGAAAGCCAAGCTACTTATCATGGTCAATGAGACGCCTCATTTGCTATTTCCCCTTATCACTTCTCTCCCCTTTACAACCCTGACCTGTCCATCCCTGAACTCCAATTCATTTCAATGTTAGAATCACTAACATTTGTCTAGTATTAAAGAAAAAGTACTTTATTTACGGGTTTATGTGTAGCTCTTTTTGGAAACTGCTGTACTGAGTTTTGTGAATACATGAAATCTTCTCAGTGAGGACTTTGCTAACTGTTATATTGAAAACACACTCATTGTGGCCACATCCCCACTCATCATCACTATCACTATTCCCCAAGTCTACTTGTCTGCCTTATAACATTGCTTCAAACACAGACAGACAGTGTTTGCCTCCTTGGTAACATGAGAATCCAAGCTTCCTGAGAACATCTGTACTTTATTTCCCTGTGTTTATGACCTTACATGGGCACATGCACAGAGTAGGTGTGTGAATGAACCAAAATATTTTAAAATGAATATTTGAGCACGTCCTGGGACTTCCATAGTCATTGGGATTACCTATGGTAGTGAATATATTTCCACTCTGTAAAACACCAAATGGTAGATAGATAATATTTACACATTTGTGGATGATGAGAAATATTTGAGAAATGGAATGAAAGCACAAATTTTGGTCTATGATGGCCTAGGTGATGATGCTGTATCAAAGGAGTAATTCCTGGGACAGAGAGTTTGGAATTTCATAGCTGATCAAAAACTGAGAGACTAGGTGTATGTGATGGGTAGTTTTCAGTCAACTTGACATAAGCTAGGGTCATCTGGGAAGAGGGGACCTCAGTTGAGAAAACACTTCCATTAGATCGGCCTGTAGGCAAGTCTGTGAGTCATTGCTGTCACTGGGCAGGTGGTCCTAGGTTGTATAAGAAAGCAAGCTGAGAAAACCATGGGGAGCAAGCCAAGAAAACTGTTTTTCCATGTTCTCTGCTTCAGCTCTAGCCTCTGATCTCCTGTCTTATGTTCCTGTTCTTACTTCCTTTCATGATGAACTATTAGGTATAAGGTGGAATAAACAGTTCCCTCCCCAACTTCCTCTGGTCAGTGTTTTATCATGGCATTAGAAAGCAAGCTAGGGCAATGTCCATGAAGAGAACTCTTGAGTTGGAGACATTTATGCATAAGGAAGGAGAGAAGATAGGATCAAACTACATTGAAAAGTGAGGCAGGGTATTTTTTTTTTTCTTAATCTGTGCTTACACAACATATGAAGAAGAAAAAGGTGGTTTTCCCAGAGAATATTTGCCATGACAGCACACTGGCAGAATTCAAGTTTATCTGGTACATGGAATACTCTCACCAAACATGAGATCGAGCTCTAGGCCTTGTGTACATCCTACTTCACAAATGAGTCTGTCAGATACACTAAGTGTGTAGGCTGAAGATGATGCCCCAATGTGCAGAGAAATCTCAGGTGACTGTCCATGCAGCTGGATGTTTCTCTCATAACTCATTGTTTAGAAGTCACTTGTTTGTACTTCCTGTTTTACTAGGTAATATTATTTCCTTCTCAGGTCTCTGAGGGAGTTGAAGATTAGATAGTTATAGTTACAGATTTCCTTGTTAAGAAATTCAGAAAAGAAACTCACTAAGAGATGTTAAGTGTCTAAGTTTGAAAGACATAAGATAGTTTTCTGTTGGTAATATAATTTAGGATAGAAAGTAAATTAAGTACATTTTGAACTCACCAAAATAGAATAGATAATGGAATATTTTTTTCTGAATGTGTCAAATGCAAATGGATTAAACATTGTTGATGTATTTATTGCTTGTATATATTGTATATAGTTATTGTACTTATTGTATATAGTTTTTTCTTATAATAGTTATAACTTTTTAAATTTTTATTAGACAAAAAAGAGGAAACGTGGTGATACTTTATTTGTGTGTTAATAATTAAAGCTTGCCTGGAGATCAGGGGGAACGAGCCAGCCATTTTATGTTAACGAAGAAGTCAGGCAGCACATGCCCTTAATCCCTTAGCAGGCAGGGTCTCTGTGTGTTCAAGGCCACACTAGGGAATAGAGCCAAGTGTGGTGACACATGCCTTTAATCCCAATACCCACCGTAGATACCTGGAGGTCTGTACAGACAGACAGTGATAGAGCTGTGTAGGAAGAGGAAGTGAGGTAGCTGGGCTAAGAGTCAATGAAAAGGCAGAAAAGCAAGGCATATAAGCTTGAGTAGTCAGGAAGTTGTGCTCTTTGGAAGCTGCGGAGTTGATGAGTGAGGTTAGCTGGTGGCTTTCTGTATTTACCTGATCTCTCTAAGGCTTTAACCCAAATTTTTGGCTCCATGTCATGTTTTTTTTTTTTTTTTTTTTTTTTTTTTTATGTAATAAGACCTTTTAAGATTCATGTTACAAATGGTTAAGCACAAGCTTGATTATGTGAGACAGACACAGTCAATGCACTTGGTATCACTGATCTTCCCAGAACCAAAAGGCCAAGAAATTGATGCAACAACCTATGAAAGAGCAACATCCTATCTACCAGGAAAAAACACACAGTTCCCTAGAGAGAAAGGAGCAATGTTGTGTCCATAAAAAAAAGTCCTAAGTTAAATCAAGTAAAATATGAAGTTAATAAAAACTTGCAATTTCCAAATTGACAAGGAAACAAACTACCACATGCAATAGTTAGCAAACTTCACAAAAAAAATAACAGAAAAGTGAAAAGACTACTGTTCTCCAAAATGACTTTAGGTTTTAAAATTATCAAATAGAATTTCAATTTTATTAAATGTTTGCCGTCACTAGGATTTAATAAAAATGTGAATGATAGTTGAAAAGAATCATGAAAATATTCTGTTAGATTTCAATGTAACCCATATAGGGCTATAATAACAATTAAACTATATCTTCAATATAAATACAACCCTTTGAAATCCACTATGGAAGTTAAAGACAGCTCAATTCTATCATCACTAATTTTCTTTTCTGTATAAGAAAGAAGATGGGATGGGGGAAAGACCTTTTTGTCAGCCTTTTGCCAGTCTTTGGCAAATGTTTTGTTGTTGTTGTTGTTGTTGTTGTTTTTAATTTTGTGGTAATGAATTTCATAATAATGGCTCCCTTTTCCATGTATAGTGTAAAGATAAGGTAATCCTTCATGGCTTTTTACATCAAAAGCCTATAGAAGTACTTGGAGCAAGACTCCATATAAAGGTCCCTGCCCTACCCTAAGGCTGTATCCCAAGAGTTTCTCATTTAGTTCACACTAAGACTCCATCAATTTATCAAAACCACCATTTAAACTTTTCTACCTATTTGTGCCTATGGTGATGTCTATGGAGGGTATATTAGGCTTATCTGTATCTTTTTTTTTTTCTGCCTATTTCTCCAGGTTTTACAATGATGTGCCACCTTGTAAGATGGTTTCACTAAGACCTGGGTCAAAGAAAAGTCGTATATTTTGATAAAGGACAATGTTTTCCTTTTTGCATATATACAAAAGCAATGATTGGCATGCTCTTTGTACGACAGATGTGAAATTAGAGGCAATTCTAGTTTTTAAAATTACATTTATGGATATTTTGTCTATATATATGTTCGTGTAATAGACACATGCCTAGTCTCTGTGGAAGCCAGAAAGGGACATCAGATTCCCCTGGAACAAGAGTTATGGATGGTATGAGCCGCTTTGTAAATACTGGGATTCAAACTACCTGAGCCTATTTCTCCATACCAGGAAGCAATTTTTAGTAGGCATTATCTAGAGGACAAGGAAGAGAATGAAGATACCCTGACAGCCTAGAATGGTACACTCAGTGATAATATCTTCTAACAGAATATTGAAAAAATGTTTTTATGAAGAAATTGAATTTTTTATTCATTTATCATGCTAGAGTGAGTTTAAAAGCTGTTCTGGAGGCAGGATTTAAAGACTGCAAAGAAAAAAAACCTAGAACACCATAAAGAGACAAGCCTCTCAGAAAACCACAGGGAGTACACAGACTCCTGAACTGACCACAGGTTAAGGTTTAGAGCTGGTAATTTCCCTGTAATCCAGTGTGGATGACACACACGCAGAATACAGAAATGTAATCTTTCCTTCTCTGGTGACTGGGTGGCCGAGTGTGTGTTCATCCCACTGTTAATGCCTGACTTCAGAAGAGAGTGTCTTAACAGATGTTCTTGTCCAGAAAGGTCAATTTTTAAAGCATTCTTCCTTTTGAATGAGCATTGCTTTCATATCATTATAAAGTCAAAAAACTGTAAGTCAGATCATTGTAAATTAGACCCCATCTGTAAATATGTGAGATAGTTCTTTTCTTTCTGTTTGCTTGTTTCAAATTACTCTAAAAGGTAATGTACTGTTAAAAAGAAGCAGGAATGTTGTTCTTATTTACTTAGAACAATAGAGCAATAACTAAGAGATTTGTGGAATTGTACATCAAAGCCAATAGCAAAAGCCAAGAGAAAAGCTACAGAATCCAATTCCAGAGTGAACTGAAGGCAGAAACAAAGAACACAAAGGAAAACTCTAGAAGAGATAGCAAGAGAGAAACAAGCCATGTTAGCATCTCCATCAAAGGTAAAGGGCCGAAACACCCTCACTGAAAAGCAAAACCTTTTATCTTGATACAAGACCAAAGTGCCCACCTTCATCATAAAAGAATAGATAGGTTAAAAACCTATGATGAAAAGATGTGTCATGCAAATGCTAATCAACAGAGAACTGAAGTAGCTATATTAATACCAGATGATAGAAGATGTGGGGGTTAGAGATGAAAGTTTAGATTCTAACATTCTGTTAAAAAAAGAAAGTTAATATCTGACATGAGGATAAGTTAGGTTGGTTTGATGCTTCCTCATTGAATTCAACAGCCTTAGGCCACATAAATGTATGTGAATATAATTTATCTTTAAAAAAAGGTAAAGTGATCAGTTTATATATCATAGACATCATGATTATAATTTCTTGTGTATTTAATAAAAGCTTCAAACAAGTGGATGGAACAAAAAGAGAGATGGAAAAATTGACAGCTATAATTGGAGACATAGTCAGGTTTGTCTCAATAATTGGCGGAGCAGTAGGTGGAAAGTCACAGTGTAAAGGAACTAAAGGACATTATTCCCAACATGACCTACTTACTATTCATAGGATACTCCACTCTCAAACCACAGGAAAAAAGGTTACTTCACATGCATGCACACTATACAACTAAACAGAGAGGTGGTATTCTTAGTCAAAGACCAAACTGGGCGATCTAAGAATGAATTAAAATCCAAGTGTATTTTGTGAGTTCAGTGGGATGAGACTAGAAACTAAAACTATAAAAGAATCCAGATGGACTCCACATAGTTGAAAATTAATCCATTAGTCAGAGAATCACGAAGTACAAATAAAATTACAATTTCAGAAAAGTGTTAGTCATCAAATAAAAATAAAAACGCAGTGTATCAAGGTTTGTGGGTGGTATCTAAGACATGATTAAAGGAAAATATATGTCATTAAAGGCATATAATAAAAAAGAGACATGATTCTCAAGTAGTAATAAATATTCCTCCTTAAGAAAAGTATAAAAAGAATAAAAATTAAAAACAAAAGTCAAAATTGGTTGAATTAAATAAAATAACAAATTTCTAGCCAGGGTTCCCAAGACAAGCAAAAAAGCTGCAAAAGGTCAATATCTGATATAATACTGGAGATGCAAAAATACTTAAATTTTCATAAGACAGTGTTTCAAATAGCTATTACAACATATTTTATGTCATAGAAAATGTATGAGTTTGAGGGTAGCCTGAGGTATATAGTCAGATAGTATATCAGAAAGAAAGAAAGAAAGAAAGAAAGAAAGAAAGAAAGAAAGAAAGAAAGAAAGAAAGAAAGAAAGAGGGAGGGAGGGAGGGAGGGAGGGAGGGAGGGAGGGAGGGAGGGAGGAAAGAAAGAGAGGGGAGAGGGAGGGAGGGAGTGAAAGATGGAGAGCCAATTCCACGAGAGACACAAACTATTAAAGATGATTGAAGTCAAAGAAATGTCCTTTATAGAGAACTGACAGCTTTCAACAAGAAATGAATGTGCAGGTAAATGGTCATCATTGATGGGAGTTATACTTGCAAACCACCATGCCTTTGGTATTTTTTTTCATGGAATGTGGTATCCCCAAACTTTCAGAGTATATAATTCAGCATAATAAAAATCAAACTCATACCAGCTCTATCAATAGTCAGTCAAGGAAGTGGGAGGGAATGGTGGGTCCTAACTTTTATCTCTGAACTACTAGCTGTTGTTAGACTTAGGCAAAGAGAATCACCATCTTTAGCTGTGTATTTACTACTGAACTCGCCAGACTCAAGCAGATTGCTCCATACACATCATCACATACTGGCCCTGGTTAACATCAGTGGGTCACAATACACAACACACATACACACACACACACACACACACACACACACACACACACACACCACATACATACATACGCAGAGAGACAAAGAGAGACAGAGATACTGGTTCATGAGATGTTGTGCAAGGAAAACTGGGGGTGGTAGGGAGGTGAGGGTAAGAATGGTCAGTATGCATTATATGCATGTTCAATACTGTTGAAGAATAAGTTTAATTAAAATACTTGAGGTAGACATAGCCAATTCTACACAGTCTTGCAAATTTAGAAGGAGGAATGTTTTCCCAACTCCACATATGAGACTAGAATTACTCTGAACCCAAGCCATGTAGACATTAACAGAAAGCTAAATCTCTCTAATTTACAGATATATATTAAGAATAATCTTAAATCCTTGCAAATCAAATATTTCAACATATAAAATTGAAAATGTATTGAAGTAATTACACAAATACAAAATTGTTCAACATTTGAAAACATGTTCAATGTAAATGACTAGATAAATAAACAAAAACAAAATCAGTGCAGTCCTTTATGTTTAAAATATTATAAAAAAGTTTAAAATTATCCAATATGTAAACAGTCAGCATCTATAAAGTTTCTTCATAGTAGCCATAAAAACTTATTACAGCAATTGTAAAGTTTTGTTATTAAACTAAATTGAACAGACTGAACATGCACTCCTAAAGTCATGGAATTTCTTGTTGGTATTTCAACTCAGCAGCATCATATTGGAGGTCCTAGTCATGAAACACCATAAGAAGGGAAAATAAAAGTCTTTAGATCAGAAAGAAAGATGCAAATCTATTGATATTTTTGTAAATTATTGCCAATATACAAAATTCTAAAGAAGCTATAGAGAAATTTATAAACTTAATCTTTGAGATTTTGCATGGCTATAAGAATCATAGTACATAAAATTGACTATATTTCTATATGTTAGCAATTAATCATATTTAAATTATTTCCAATAGTATAAAGATTATCAAATACAAATATATAAAATATATGTAATATATAACTGATAATAACCACAAATTACTGATGAGCTAAATCATACAAAGCTATATATGAGAGATAGACCATGTCCATGGATAGGAACCACAAATCTTACTAAAATATGAGTGTAGAATATTGTCACTTTCAGATAATCTTTCTGACATTTGATGAAATAAGATTTCTCAGGAAGTTGCTGAGTGCTACATTTCCAAGGAAAACTAAAAGAAAGATTGGGTAGAGGAAGAGGGAGAGAAGTGGGTTAAGACTGAGATTTTATCAAATAGAAAGCTAACAAACACAGGAACAGACCCCGGACATCATTAAGCATTAATAAAATACAATGTGAAACAGCAATATGACATCTCCATGAATATATAATGGAATTGATCTAAACAAACTCTGAAAATAACTAGCAATATCATGATGTGACAAGCCTAGAACTCCATCATTAGGTGGGTCTGAAGTGATGCAGGGACTTTTAAAATCATATTTAGAGTTTTATGTAAGTTAAATATGTGCTTTATCAAAGTAGCAACACTGTGACTTCGTGGCATTTTTTCATGAACAATGACATATAAGTCTTCACAAAGATTTATGTATGAATGTTTGGCTTTAGTCACAATGTCTCAAAATGGAAACATGTTAAGTACATCTCAAGGTGGAAATGAATAAACAAATTGAGTCAGCACCTTGTGGTGGGTGAACAATAAAGCAAAGGATGTGTGTAAGTCTTTCAGAGTTACCCTGCTGTCCTGACTTTGTAGGGCATATGCACCTGTAATCAGTCTAAGTAGGAGTGGAAAGGAGACCAGTGATTGCTGGGAGGCAGGAGTAAAGGGGAGGGATTGACTGAAGAGGATGTGAGGGGGTTTTCAGCATGGTGGACAGTTAAGGTTTCCAATGATTTTGCTGCTCCAACATGGTGCATGTTTTTAACTGTTCACAGAACTGTATGCTTTATAAGGACAAATTTTATTACACTCAGATTACACTTCATTAAATCCAACTCCACAAAATGTTAAAAGAAACACCAAGTGCCCCTTAACAAAACTGTTAAACAAAGTACTAAATATAATCCCATCATTCTATAGAGCCAGCTGGGAGCCTGAAAAATAAACAACATGCTTATTCTCTGTGTCTGTTAGGGAGAGGGCTCTTCCGTGGTGACAAGAGAACACAAGGGATATGAGAGGCAGCTGATTAACTAACCCTGACGGTGCCAGTCAACTGACCTTCTAGATAGTCGTCTGGCCACAGATTTCTTCAAAGATTGTAGGAAAGAGGCATGGTAGATTAATAAACTCATGTAGTATACCAAATTTTAATATCCCTAAGAATGAATACATTGTGCTAACAGTATATAAGATGTCCTTGACATTGTTAGATAGATTGATAGGATTTTTGGAAGCCGCTTCAGGGTTAAAACTTAGCTAGAGTATTGCTTTTGAGCAATGTGTATAAATTGTGCAAAATCATATTTCAACCAATAAGTTTTCATAAAAATATCTATCAGTAATAGATAAATAGTAAATATGTGTATATCATAGAAATTAACAAAAAAGGATTTCTGCAAAATATTTGGAAAATTTAAAGATTTAAAAATAACCGGAAAGGTTATAGATTAAGTATGAGGCAAAATATGGAAATTTTGTATATTTTTTGAATGAGATACTTGGTTTTAAAGAAAGATGAATTATTCTGTTAAAATCCCAGCTCAACCTAAATTCATTACGTACAGGGATCTGAATAAAATGTTCTCTAACTCTAATTTGACATCACATTTGTTGAGCCTGAATTTAGATAGACTGGAAAATCAGAACACAGCAGGAACACTAATACGTTTCCCAGAATGACAAAGACAGAAAACTTTTGTGATTTCCTACACCAAATGTATCACTGGAGTAATTCTGATAATAATTTAAACTTTGGAGGGAAAGCCAGGTCTTTCAACATCTGTAGTTCACCTGCATTTTTACAGTTTCTATTTCCTGCTCTTCCATCTACTTCACCAATGCTGTCTCAGGACTGTGTTCCTTCTAGCAATAAAATAGATACCTATGTGGTCTGACACTCAAACAAATGCTTCTTAATTCAACATACTTACCTTAACTGCAAGAAATCTGTTGGAATCTTAAGGAGCTATGGAGAAACAGCACAACAAACTTTCTCTGTCAAAAAAAAATTACATACTTTGATGTGAGCTAAAAATTTTCTTTGATTTCTTTCTGAATTTCTTAGAACCTTTATTTTGGTGGTGAAGAATCAGTTATCAAAATTTTGATAGAAATCAACCTGCCAAACTCAAGAAGAAAAGTGAAGCTCATAGAGAAGATATGTGGCTTGACCAATATTCATATGTGGTGCTATATTCATCCAAATGCTATTCTGAAAACACTCCCCCTGGTTTTTTAAAGGAACCCAAATATCAGAAAATCCAGATTAATTCTCAGAATATTCAATTCATGTAATACTATATGGATATATGATGTTTTATATATATGGCTAATAAAATCAATAAAACTTTGAAGTTACTTAAACCTTTATATAATAATTTACGTATGCATCACTTAGATGTTGTTTGGTAATGCTAGCCTTGTGTACTGTATATGATAATAAATTCATTGCTTTAGTAAAAGACATGGATATTTACAAAGAGTACCAGTATTTCAATGGCTACCCAGATTAAGATGTAATTCAATTTTCTTAGTCTTCTCAGAGGTGACTGAACCAAAAGACATTAAGCTATGTCAAATAAATATATAACATATGAATAGATAATCATTCAAATTGAGTGTCAATTTGTTAATTTTCTACATCCAATTAAAATATTCTATCTCAATAAGGATATTTACTCAGGAAGCTTGCAGCCAGTGGAATGTTCGTTAAAACAATAGTAGTTAATGGTTCATAATGGGTGGTATCTTATGATGTGATATTGAAAGGTCACTGTGTGGACACTGGCTTTAAAGGGCCTGGGCACTCACTCTGTGTTGCCTAGAGGACACACCTGATGATCACTTCTCTAGCTTTGTTTATCATGGATGTCGGCTACCAGCAGTTTTAAGAGCAGACTTTCTTCAGGTTCATTCTAAGAGTCCAGCTCTCATGGTGTCTTCACTGGAATATGTTCGGACTCTTCAATTAGAACGTATTTATCTTTGTGTGTCCTCACAAAGCACTTTACTGAAGATAAGAGAACTCCTAGTAACTGGCAAGAAAACATTTATTGCCTCAAATATTTTCTGACCATGTCCCATAACACTCTAGAAAAGTCATATCTGCTACTTTTAGTTCACTCTTATGTCTCTTCTATTTTTAATTATGCAATAAGTATGAAAAAAATAAAAAATGTTATTTTGAGTTCAAATAAGAATGTAGAATTATGTGCATTCCATGAAATTCAAATAATTTTTACTCTTTATGCTCTCTGATGAAGGGTAAGTGGGTGATATGTTGTTCCAATGCATACTAATATGACATATAAATTAACATACCTCATGGTCTATACATGTAATAAATAACGAGAGGGACAATTTTTTCAAGTTAATTTAAAAGACAGCATTGTCTGTTTGATATAAGATTGCTCCTTTGTAGCCTTAGTAGTGTAAGTCATTATTGCTATGGCATAACCTTTTTGTACACTGTGAAGATGTGTCTTTGCCAAGGAGCCTTCTGATTGGTTTAATAAAGAGCTGAATGGCCAATAGCTATGCAGGAAGAGGTTAGGCAGGACTTCTGGGTAGAGAAAAAGGAAGAGGAGATAAATCCAGGTGGGAGAGAAGCCAGAACAGATGGAGAGGAAGCAGGACATGCAGGGGGAGAGGTAAAAGCTATGAGCCACTTATTAGCACATAGATTAATAGAAATGGGTTAATTTAAGTTATAAGAGCTAGTTAGAAAGAAACCTAAGCTAAGGCCGAACTTTCATAATTGATAATAAGTCTCTGTGTCATAATTTTGGGACTGTGGTCCAAGAAAAATTTGCCTACATATGGTGCCCAACATGTGGCTTTAATATCCAAACATAGGACCTGAGAAAGCTAAAAAAAAAAAAAAAATGTCCTAGACAAGGAATGAGATGTGGTTTTCTAGTCTGGCAGTCTCTCAGGTGGGCTCATGCTTGTCATACAGAGGTACAGCTACTGGCCACTGCCTGTTGGCTAGAGCTAGCCACCAGTGCCATCTGCCAGTGCCTTGTTTTAAGCTGAGTCATGTGGTGGCTTACATAGTGGTTTAGTATTTGTCTTATGCTATCAGAGAATATGGCAGGTACTCAGCAAAGACAGATCTAGATGGAGAAAAAAAACCTCTAAATAGGTTACAGTGTGTTTTTAAAAATATGTATAGGTTTAAAAGGAAAAGACAATAGGTATACAGTCATAGAAAAAATTAGTAGTTTATAAATAATAAAGACAAAAGAGAGAATAAAATTATATAAAAAGGATAAGCCACAAAAAGATGAAACATATACAGGGAGTCAGGATCCTGTATGGTGTCTTGTCTTTGAAATTTTTAATTGCTGATGAGTGAATGACAACTGTTAAGAGACATGGTATAGTAAGAGGGAGTAATGAATTAAACCAGCTTAGATACTTTAGTAATTCCTTAACTTTAAAATGGAAGTCAGAAAATGTACTGTTTCAGGGAAGAGCTTTTTTTTTCCACAGTAGAAGAAAAGCTATGAGAACCATCAAAATTGATAAGATTAGATTTGAACAGGAGAAACATCTTGATTAGAAGAGGCAGTAGTTCATCAAAAAGCATGGCCATTCAATCTAACCTAACTTATAAGACTAACAAATGCCTTTCATTTGATCAGATATGACCTGCCAAAAAAGGGAAACTCCCAAAGGTTAGAGTTGGGGCAGGGTTTCATTTCTGTCTTTGCAGGAGAATGAAGGCATCCAACTAAAGAATCTAAAGACCATTGGACAAATGAGACATCTAAAGAAAAAGGACAAATCATCCAGAAAAACGTCCCCAGAAAAAGAGTAAATTGGCCTGATTATATAGCACATTTTCAATAGGATAAAATTTCATAAATCTTCCCAATTGTTTGTTTCTGCTGTTCTCTATAGATATATAAGGCAAATAATCTTTTTATAGTCCCAGTTCATTTAAAAATAATACCTGGCTTTGGAGTTGGAGTATGGCTCTCTCTTTTTCTAAACCCAAGCATGCCTGTTAAAGAAAAATTCAAAATCTCTGTCTCATATCAGAAAAGCTACCTGGTATGTGACAGAAGAAAAACCAAAATTAAGGGACAATACTGTTGCCACTAATCTCGTAATCCTTTGGTTTTATTTTGACTCTTTAAATTTTTTAAGGTATACATATTATCTCAAAATTTATAAGATTAATATATATGTTCATATATTTTAAACTTTTTGTCATGATATTAATAGCCATATAGAGTTCTAATTCTAGAAAAATGCTTCATCTATTTTTCTGTACATGATTTTGGGCTTGAGTCTGAATTAGGTAACTAGAACTTAAGTTTGTGTATCTCAGATATATTTTACAAATGCATCCTTTAACTTCTCCACAATCTGATGCATATGACATTTATAATGTTTAAATATTCTTCATTGAACAATGATCATTGCTAACAGCAACATTTAAAGTCTCCAAAAGGATGACAGGGCCTCACAATGATGATTCCACCTTGGTTGTGGCAATACCACCTAGCTGACAAACACCACCCAAAGATCATCTTTGGACAACAAACTGCTCAGGACAATTTCAAGGTGGAAAGCTGAGATGTCCAGCCTTATAGACTACTCCAGTCAGGACTTCAGATAAGCCCTGCACTGTGCTATCACACAGAACCTGGAAACAGCTAGCTCTCCCAGGACTTGACTATTATCTCAACTTTTTCAGGGTCCCCCAAAGCTGCTGCCATCCAGAGACAATAGAAAGCATTTTAGAAAACATGACACCCACATTCTCAAGAGGTGGGGTGAATTGGTTTCAATTGTTTGGTGGATTATGGATGTTTATCATTTAGGGGCATTGATTACAAGTTGTTATTGGTCACAGTCAGGGAGGAAGCTAAACAAAGGAGATTAGAATCGAGGATTTTGTTCAGAAAAGAAAAAGGGGGATATAAGAATGCTAGGATAAAAGGGTAGATTATTGAATCTACTTTTAAACTAAAAGAACAAATACTAGTCTTAAATATTTTACATTAGAATGGATTTTTGTATATTGATACAAATTTAAGATTATTTTTGTTAGAGCATATTGTACATATGTTTCTACTCTTGTTTAAGGTATTATACTTATGCAGCTCATTTAACAATGTAATGTAAATTTCTAGTCCTTGAGAATTATTATTTGCTGAAGGAGGCAGAGGCAGGAGGATCTTGAGTTCGAGGCCAGCCTGGACTACACATAAAAGAAAAACAAAAGAGAATTATTATTACAAATTATTTAGGTTAATAAAGAAATGCAGGTTAGTAGTTCATTACCTATAAAAATCAAACTTGTAGTAATGTCAGGTATGGTTTCATGGTCAAAAATATATATTTTAGATAAACAGGTGGTCTTCAAACACTTCAGAGACCTAGAGAACATGACATTTAAGATGTTTTAACAGCATAAAGCTTTTCATGACAAGGACATACATCTGTTCCTGGCAGCACCAATCCTATTTTAGAGAACATGATGGGCCCATGAACCTCCATATGGAGTTTACTTTCTTTGTGGCAACAGTTAGCTATGGGCAAGATACTGTCCTTGCCTTGGCTACTGACAGTATGTTGTCCAAATAGGACAAGCAGAACATAAAAGAAAGCCATTGCTCAACTTTGCCAAGACAAAGCAGGACAATCCTTCAAAATTCCTGCTTCACAAAAAAAGTATGTCAGATATTCTAGGCCTGTAGGCCAAAGATGGATGCCCCAATGTTATAGAGGAACCTTAAGTGACTGTCAAGACAGCAATCTGTTTCTGTCATTTCTAGAGTTTTAAAAGTTGTGTGTGCTTCAGTATTCCTGTTTACTCAAGTAATATTATATCCTTCTTGGGTCTCTGATGGAGTTGAAGACTAGATAGTACAGTTATAGTTTTTCTTGTTAATAAATTCAGAAAAGAAATTCACGAAAGAGGTATAAAGTATATCATATTGAGAGACATAAAAGCTTAAATTATTTATCTAAAAATGTTTTGAAGTCTAAAAGTATAGTTTGGGGTTGGTAATACAAGTCATGATAGAAAGTAAATTAGGTACAAAACTTTGGACTCACCAAATTAAGACAGAAAATGGAGTATTTTCACCTAAGTTTCCAAGTACAAATGGACTGGACATTGTGAGTGCAATTCTTGCCTGATAATTTTTCTTATTATATATAGTTTTACTGCATTAGAAGTTAAGACTTTTTTTTTTCTTTAGACAAAAGGGGGAAATGTTGCAGAATAATCTTTTTGTATACTGTGAAGATGTGTCTTTGCCAAGGTGTCTTCTGATTGGTTTAATAAAGATCTGGATGATGATTAGCAAGGCAGGTAGAGGTTAAGCAGGACTCCTAGGCAGAGAAAAAGGAAGAAGAGATGAATTTAGATAAGAGAGATATGAGAAGAGACAGAGAGGAAACAGGACATACAGGTAGAGAAGTAAAAACCCTGAGCTACATGGTAGCATGTAGATTAATAGAAATGGGTTAATTTAAGTTGTAAGAGCTAGTTAGAAACAAGCCTAAGCTAAGACTGAGCTTTCCTTATTAATAATAAATGAGCAAGAATTGTTGAGACCAAGATTGGAAAAAGCACAGGGACTAATAGCCAAACGAATGGAAACACATGAACTATGAACCAATAGCTGAGGAGCCCCCAAGTGGATCAGGCCCTCTGGATAAGTGAGACAGTTGATTAGCTTGATCTTTTTGGGAGGCATCCAGGCAGTGGGACTGGGACCTGTCTTCAGTGCATGAGCTCGCTGTTTGGAACCCTGGGGCTTATACAGGGATACTTGGCTCAGCCTGGGAGGAGGGGACTAGTCCTGCCTGGACTGAATTTACTAAGTTGAACTCAACCCTCAGGGGAGTCTTTGTCCTGGAGGAGATGGGAATGGGGGTTGGGCTGGGGGAAAGCTGGGGGGGAAGGGGAGAGAGCAAGGGAATCCATGGCTGATATGTAAAATTAAATTAAATTATAAAATAAAATTTAAAAAAATGAAAAAAAAAAAAAAACCTGTGCCATGATTTGGTAGTTGGCCATCTAAAATATCTACCTAGACATTATCTTGAAGATAATTGTTGTGTTATCTAAAGAACCAGGAAGGGGTGCAAATCAAAAGACCTGTTATCTCTCAAATAAATAAATAAAACTTTGAGTATGATGATGAGCCTTCTTAGTAATAATGACCACAATCTTTTGCAAATCCATTTGTTCATAGTATATCTGATAGAATAACAAATATATTCTAATATCTAAAGATCTCCCTAGAAGTCACTTTCTTTGCTCTTATAAAAGACAACATTGGAATCTTAAAAGTTTTTTAATTGAAGATATGAATGATGGTATGAACCTGTAAACGTAGCTGCTCAGGAGGCTGAGTTGAAGTGGATCACAAGTTCAATGCCAGTATTGGCTACTGAATGAGTTCCAGGCCACCACGGATAACTTAGTGATACCCTTTCTCAAAATAAAAAGTGAAAACAGAGATAGACCTCAAGCTCAATGGTAGTGTTTGACTCACAATGAAAAAAAACCATTTTATTTAGTTATGTTTATGTGTATTAATGTATATGCCATAACAAGTGTATGAAGGTCAAAGAACAACTTGCGTAAGTAAATAGTCTCTTTCCACAGTGTGGATCCTGGCGATTGAACTCAGATCCTCAAGCTTGATAACAGGTATCTGTGTTACTGAGCCATCTGTCTGACCCCAAGTTGAGATCCAGACCTAGAACTCTGAGATTTGTGGAGCTTCCCTTGTGGCAGGATGACTTCAGACAGGAAATGGACTCTCTTAAGCTTTATTTGATGGTTTATTGCAAATCTACAACTGCCATGAACATTTTATGTGAACAATTGGCTTTTGAGTTTATCAAGTTTGAACTGCACAGATATGTTGATATATGCATTGTTTTGAAAACTATACCAACTCGAGGTTCTTGCAAATGAAACTCATAATGTTAAATATGTGAAGATTACATAAAACTACATAGTTGGTGGTATATTTTAAAAATGTATGTTATATAAAAAAAACTACTACAAAAGTTCAAATTTATTAATGCTGATCTATACACAGACCATATATGTCACCATTTGCAGCTGAGATAAATGTAAACATATGAGAAAGTATAATATTGAATCCTAGTGCATAAAATTGCCTACCTGTAGTATATTCTTTACAATTATACTTGTTTCACCAGTACTGTCTGCTGCTTTTGCAAAGTCTAAAAATGTATGTAGATTTCTGACTGTACGGAAAGTGGATGTCTCCAATGCCAGAGTTATTTAAGAGCCAATTGTACCTCACTCTACTCATTCTACACACACACACACACACACACACACACACACACACACACACCAAAATAAAAAAAAACAGTAAAGTCAAAAATCTTACTTCCTACTATTGAGGGAGGACAGCTGAGAGAGCTCCACCGTGTGCAGGGTCCCACAACTAAGAGTGACAAAATGAGAATTGACTTCAACGTCACATACCATATTCTTAAAGATAAAAGTATGTCTTTTGATGCAAAATATATCCTGTTTTTCAAGACAATATTTGCTACTTTTTCATGGCTGTGATAAAACACCATGACCAAGGTAACCTACAGAAGGAACACATTATCAGGGCTTACAGTTCCATCACCATCGTGGTGGGGAAGTGTGGCTGTGGGCAGGTGTGGCTGTTGAAAGAGTTGAGAGCTCACATCTAAAACCACAAGCAGGAGATAGAGAGCAAACTGGGCATGAGCCTTTGAACTTTCAAACCCTGTCCCCAGTGACTGCTTCCTTTAGCAAGGTCACGTGACCCCTCCTAAAAAAATGACAACCATCAGCTGGGGACCAAGTTTTCAAAAAAGTTCAAAAGCTTGAGACTTTGGGGGACATCACATTCAAGCCACTTCAGAGACTGGGAAGCAACTCAAGGCTTTAGCCCTGTGTTCTAATCACAGAACCTTAAAATAAAAACTATGCTATTCCCATTAGTACAAAGCATAAATGTCTTTCCCAGTGTGAAACTTGCTGTTTCACACAGTAGGTATACTAGATTTGTTGTTTTGATTTGTTTTGTTTATCATTTTAACTAGATAGACTTAACTATGGATGTCAGCATGAGATCACACAAAACTCAAAATGGCAGGTGCCAAAGTTAGGAGACATGAGGACATTGAGCTCAGTAGAATTTTAGCCCATTGATAAGTGTGAAGAGTCTCTTAAACCCGGAGGAATAACTGTTATCAACGAAGTGCAAAGAAATCCACCTTTCTCCATTAGGAGGCATTTAGTACAAATGCATACTGGAAAATAAACTTTCAGTGCAGTAGATTTATTGTTTAATACAATGTTCATCAAGAAAATATTGGCAAACAAATCCAATGGAGAGCTATCTATCTTATATAGTCATTCACCTCCTGCTTACAATCCTTGGAGAAGAGGTCTAAAGAATTTAATTTTGATTGTCTTCTTCTACAACTCACTAATATAAAAGTTACTCAAAGCTCCAATTATTATATCAAGTGATAAAAGCATCTAGATGCGTTAACAGTGCCTTCTCTCAGAGTCGGAAGTTCGGAGCACGTTAGCAGCCAAAAGTTCTTTGAAGGCCTCACATGCCTAAGGCTCCCATGCCATTCAGATTTCCAGCATGTCTTCTCCAGGTGGATTCAGCTCTCGGGTGCTAACTGAGCCTCTCACCTGACCATACACCTGGGCAGGTCGTGCAGAACGATGGAAACCAGCTGCCAAGGTGAAGCCCCCTCACGCCACCCTCCGTTTTCCTGACATCCTGCCTCCCATCTCTCTCTCGTCACTCTCTCCTACTGCATCTCCCAGTACAGTTGAACTTTAAGAGGCTTAGGAGAGAGAAGAAATAAGACTTTAAATAATTTATTTGGAGAAACATCCAGTGAAGAGGAACAAATCATGTTTCGCTAAAAGAACTGGGACCTTTGACACTCCCCTTTTCGCTCCACTACCTGCTGCTGGAACTGGATTGCATTAGTGAAATTTCCTTTGATGGCATTTTAATATTCTGCCTTGATGACTTTTTAGCAACATTTACTTTCAGAGGTCTCAAGTGTTCCCTCAGAGGAAATGAAACATGTCAAAGCCCATTACAAAAATCAAAATTTAAATACCTCCACCGCATTCGCGCTTACACACAATCCCATCAGTGCTTAAGCTGGAACTCAGAACTGTTCATTCTCTTGCTCAGTCAGTAATGAGTACATTTGATGAAGCATCCCGGGGTCAGGGAACACATGTCAGTGATCTAACTTAACCCATTGATTGCTTGGCCACTGAGGACCCCCTCAGGATTTGATTAAATTGCAACATGCAAATCATTTTCAACTGCATTGAAAGAATTAAATTTGGGGTGGGTAGGGAGGGCTCTTTTTTTTAAACAACTGCAATTCCTATAAATAACAGGGGAAAATGGAAATGCAACAATGTAGATTAAGTTCTCAGGTTATTACTATGTGTGTATTCACCCTATGAATCGATGCATTCTGTTTTCCTCCAACTCTGACCACTGTTGCCCCTTTGTGGAATGTTGCTGACAGGGTTGCATTTGTTTAAGTAATAGTTTATCTTTCCCCCATTACCCAGATGCCCTTGAGAAATTCCCATGTATTTCTGGAGAAGAATGTTTCATTTGTCACCATGAGACTGGTCCTCAGTGTCTGTGGACCTAGATCTTGTAGGCATAAGCTACTCAAGTCACAATTACTGCTATTTTACATCACATGGAAAAGCTCCAGAAATTCAGCATCTATAGAGATGGCTCAGTGGCTAAGAGTGTTGGATGCCCTTCTCAAAGACTGGGGTTGGATTCCCAGCAACCACGTGGGTGCCCACAATCAGCTGTAATTCCAGCTACAGGGGATCTGACACTCTCTTTTAGCCTCCACAGACTCAGGCAGGTGAGTGGTGAGCAGACATATATGCAGACAAAACACCCAGGCATATTAAAGAGAAAGAAGCAAACCATAAAACCTCTAGAAACTCAATAACTGAAACTCAATAACTCAATGAAATCCACAGCTGCTACTTGCATCTTCTGATATGGAAAAGTTCTCTCTCTCTCTCTCTCTCTCTCTCTCTCTCTCTCTCTCTCTCTCTCTCTCTCTCTCTCTCTCTCTCTCCTTTCTTCTCCTTCTTCCCACCCCATCCTCCTATCATGACCCCAAACATGATGGTATGACCTGTGGGCAAGCTTGCTGCTGTACTTTCTCATTAGTCTAAAATGACGAGATTTTAAGGTCCTTCACAGTGATCTACTAGGGGACAGATGATACCATGGCTGCTTCCTTCAAGAGACTTAAGACATCTTTCCTTGAGAGATATCTGACTTAGCCTAGATGTGATGAGGAGCTGTGCTATGATCCTACCCCAGCAGTCTCTTCCAGATCTTTGAGAACATCTTAATCATCTTTAAAATATTTATTTTTGAGATTATAATTACATCATTTCCCCCTTTTCTTTCCTCCCTTCAAACCCTTCCATATACCCCTTGTCCTCCTTCAAATTCAAGGCTTTTTTCATTAATTGTTGATGTAGATGTGTGTGTGTGTGTGTGTGTGTGTGTGTGTGTATGTGTATGTGTGTGTGTATTATTCCTACACATTTAAATACAAGCTGTTCAGTTTTGACAATGTTTTTTTGTGTGTATTGGTTTTCAATACTGACTATTTGGTATTAGATAAGTAATCCCCCTGCTTTCCCTGGAGAAGACTATTTTTTCTACTCCATACATGAGTTGCCTGTAGTTCTTTGTGCAGGGTTGAGGTCGCCTGGTCATCCTCATGTCTACTTTCACATGTCCATTGCTGTTTTCTTCCTTCAGCTTATGTTTAGGCAATCATGTTGGTGTAGCCTCTCAAATTACTATGAGATGCAGTCTTCTAGCAAAGTCCCTAATTCTTTGTCTCTTATAATCTTTTCTTCTCCCCCTCTTCCTCAGTGATCCCTGAGTCTTAGGTGTGGAAGTGTGTTGTAGATGTATCCATTGGGCTCCACATCTCTGCATTTTTAGTGGTGCTCATTTTCTGTAGTAGGCTCTATCTGTAGCAAAGAGAAGTTTCCTTGATGAGGGGTGAGGACAACACTTATTTGTGGGTGTAAAGAAAAATACTTAGAATGAAGCTAAGGATGATACTGGTTTAGGTTCAAGAGCCATGATTTTACTATCCCTTGGTAGTTTACTAGGTTTCCAGAAAACATCTAAATCTACTGTCCATAATGAATAACCTGGCATAAGAATTCCAGATGTTGAGGACAGGGTGTTTCTGAGCTTTTGTTAGGATGGCTACAAGCCTGTGCTCAATGCATATTACTTCATATGTTATAAATCAACAGTTGTGAGGCTATACTTTGTTGTAAGATTTGCAAGTAACATTTGCCTCCATTTTGAGGATGGGGAATAATTCTGAACCCTGTTGGACACATACATAACACCTTCTGTTCAGCAATATCCATGAGGTACAGACTAAAACACAATATAATGTGGTGATATTTGTAATCTAAGAAATAAATCTTGCCTGAAGATCAGAGGATAGAGACAGCCACAGAGTTAAACATAGAGGTCAGGCAGTGTTGGCACACACCTTTTATTCTAGCACTTTTGGAGGCAGAAATCCAACTGGATCTCTGTGAGTTCAAGGCCACACTGGGTTACATGAAATTTATGCAGTCTGGGAGAGAAACAGAGCCACGCAGTGGTGGCACACACCTTTAACCCCAATACTTGTGAGTTACACACCTTTAATGTCAGCACTTGAGATCTCATGCTTTGCTACCAGTATTTGGGAAGCACACACACCAATTAATCTCAGCACTAGGAAGGTTCAAATAGGCAGCAAAATGGCTGAGTGGAGAAAGGCATATAAGGCGTGAGGAGACAGAAACTAGGCCCTCTCAGCTGGGGACTTAGAGGCATTCAGTCTGAAGATTTGTGGAGACAGGAATGGCTGAGGAGTTGGTGAGGTGAGAAGTGGTTGTGGCTTGTTTCCTCTGATCTTTTAGCATGTACCTCAAATTCTGGCTCCAGGTTTTTATTATAAGGCCATCTAGGATTCGTGCAACAATATATTCCTTAAAGTCAGAAGGTAGCCACTCTATACCTTTATCAGAGTAATCTGGAACTATCAGAGCACAGGGGTGTATTAAATGATGTCAGGAAAACCAGGGCTGAGAACTTATCAAACTCACTGGGCTAAGTAAAGACTGGGTTATCAAGGGAAGCAGTAATAGTTGGCAAACTGCTTCCGATTCCACCCTCATATTTTGTGGATTTATTGTTCCTCAATAAACTATGACATTGTAGAAAGACACAAATCCATACCTACCTTCCTGACATAGCATGGCCTCTACACTCCTCTTAGGACCAGGGCAGCCTGATGCTTCTCAGTAATGGTTGTCTCAGTCAGAGATAGCAGGGATGGGTTGGAGATCTTAATGACATCTAAGACTTATGTAGTGTTTGTTCTTTTACCTACAATGAAGTTTCATTTAGAACAAATAGATACCTTCAAATTATTCACTTTAGGCAGTGTTCCCTGCTTCAAATCTCAGTGCAAATGGGTTGCCAGAGGGTTAGGAAGACCCAGTACTTGGAAAACAAAACAAATAAGCAAACACACACACACACACACACACACACACACACACACACACACACACACACACACACACATCATGGGGCAGGGCAAAGAATTAAATTTTAGATTGAGAGTGTCTGGGGATATACAGTTCCGTGGGTAGAGCACACTTGCCTGCCGTGAATGAAGCCTTGAGTTTGACCCTCAACACCACCACATAAACCAGATGTACTGGCACATGCCTGTGGTCCCAGAACTTAGGAGGCAGAAGCAGGAAAATCAGCAGTTCAGTGTCACACTAGGATCTACAGTGAGCTTGGGGCCAGCCTGGGTTATGTGAGACCCTATCTCAAAACAAACAATAAGAATAAAAACATAAAAGAAGGGACAGAAAGTAAACCTGGCATTCTCAGTAGGACACTGGAAATGTGGAAAGAAAGAAGGGAATAGGGAATAACTTGGCAGTGTGTGTTTGGAGGACAAAAACAGGGTGAATCTGCTATCCATCAACTAGCAGCAATGTTACTAAGAGGTGGCTCTGATTTTTCCATCTACCCTGGAGTCTGGTGCAGCACAGTGCAAGGAAACTAATGTTTCTGAGCCCTGGGGTATACAGCCCTGCCCGCCATGGCTGAGGAAAGTCCCTTTCAAACTTTTCAAAAAGAGAGTAGGAATGCTAGAGGGAGAGAGAGGATGCTACAGAGTGTCATAATAACTGAAACGTTGAACCAACTGTTGTTCTCTCTCTCTCTCTCTCTCTCTCTCTCTCTCTCTTAAAATTTAATTGATTTATATTCATCTCAACCGCAGTTTCCCCTCCCTCCTCCTCTTCCCTCCCCTCCCCCCTCTTTTGACTATCTATGTTCATCTCAGAACTGGGAAAACACAACACATATAGTCAAGATGATGAAAAAATGAGGAAGTGGCTACATTGATTCCATTGGAAATCATGGCCAGTCACACTTAAATCAACATGGCTCCCCTCCTCGTTCTTCAACTTTACCTCCTGGACTCACAAGTCCACACACATACACATTGCAGTCCTTATTCTAAATTGCTATTTGTTAGATTCTGTTTAGTCCTCTGCTGCTTACCATTTTCTATGCACTTTCAGATAACAGAATTACTTCATCTTTTTAAACTCTAAATTGTGAGGCAACAACTGTCACTTTCATAATCCGTTTGCTGGAAATCAATGACAAACTCATGTTGCAGCTTTCAACATCTTCAAGCCTCTGCCAGAGAATGCACATCAACCTTCACCTTCATGCCAACCCCAGCTTTTCCTTACACAGATGGCCTTTCATTAGCCGCTTATCTTTGCAGACACCTTATCTCATGTCTTGGCTTGGTTGTCCTTCTCTGCTTGTCTGCTTACAGCTGAGAGGTGAAGCTTTAACTGTGCTCTAGAATTGCAATTTAGACTTTATTATTCATGATTAGGAATGAGTAGAGATGAGATAATTTCATTTGTATTAAGTACAAATGTTTCTTAAACTGCTGTGGTTTTTTTTTATTGTGGTTGTTTTTTTTTTTTTTTCTGTTTTATTTTTGGTCTTTGAGATCAGTAAACTTGGGATAATGGTCAGCAGTGATGGCTGAATGCCCCAGAATATTCACAGCACACAGTTGAGTGCCTGGCTTGTAAAGCTCTCTTTCTTAAGATGTGTTCCTGGTGCCGTCACTGGAAATGCTGGCACCACTGGTGCCATTTCTTTCTCCTGAAATCCTCAAAGGTATTCATGGTACTCTGTTTAAAATACTTCTTCCTCGTGCTCGGCAGATTCCCAGTGAGGCCCTCTCAGAGCCTTGCCTTGTCCTCAGTGACTTTTACCTCTGCTTGCATTTCTCACAGCCCTAATTTTCATTGCCTAGTGTTTTTCTTTGACAGTTTCCCACATGTAAACAGTACATTCTGCGTACTCTTATTTCCCTTCCTCGCCTGTCTTCCCCCATTCTTCCTTGTGAGTGCCTTTGCCAGGTTCATGTGTTTTTGTCTTTGTTTTTAACCTGAGAAATTAGTCAAGGGTGAATACACTCAGTAATCAGCAGGAGAAGAGGGATGTTATTTGTAATCAGAAAGATAGAGTTAGGCCTGGGATGTGGCATAGAGTCTGGCCAAGGCTGAGGAAATACTGGGGGACTTTTAGTGTCCTTAGAACATCACTGAAGAGAAACGAGAATGGTCCTTCCTACGACACTGTGGAAAGCGCTAGAAATGTGGGTCACTGAAATGAAGACAGAATGAGCAAGAAAAGGAGTTAAGACTGAGTGAACACACTGATGTTTTGTTTACTCTGGATTTTTAGTTTTGAGAAAAAAACAACAGACCTATTCTATTGTTATTAGCTGGGTCTAAAAAAAATGCTTCAGCTGAAACCTTACTTATCAGAAGATCCCCATTCTAAGAAGTGGGGAGAATAAGAAAAGAAATAGAGCTCACTAAGCCAGGTTGAGAGACAAGCAACATCAGTCTTCTACTGGGCTCACATGTGATAATGCCTCTTTCTTTCTAATGTTCTGTTTTCTTAATTTGCTAAAACCTCTCTAAATGGAAAATTATTAATTATGGCATAAAACCCAGAAATCAAATATCTGACACACAGAACCTCCTACAAATAAGTTAGGAAAGTCTTCTAAGTGGGCTTTGATTGAAACTTACAGAAGAATTTGCTTTTTTTTTTCTTCTCCCTTTGGAAGGCAGAGCTCTAGAAGAATTTATTTATAAATAGGTAAAGATTGGAATCTGTTTTCTTTGTGGCTGTATGCTACATTTATATCAGAATGTGTCATAAAGAACATTTTAGTCTCTATGGTGCCTCTATAGTTACTCAGGCAAGGAAATTTCTCCACAAACTTAACAAATGGTATAAATTCCTGTCTTGAATGTGATTCATTGTTAGTAAGATGACTATCAACATTCACAGAAGGCCCTTGCAGTCAAGAGACGGTGATGTTCCTCCAGCAGATCCCACCAGAGACTACAGAGGATTTAACTGGTACTAGCCTCTTCTCTTGACATGTCCATGTAATAAACTCTCAGGCGATAACACAATGCAAAATTAATGTGCCCATCATTTGCAGCAGTTTTATCAACCTGATCCAAGACCTGTCTATGGGATCTCTGACCCACTACCTTCTCCCATTGATCTTCATCCTGGCCCTCATATATATTATAAATCCTCAGAGCGGCACATCACGCTGCTCTTCTGTAACATGAATTTATGCTAATGGCTGTCTGCATATGCTTATATCACATATCTATATTAAGCTTAATAGTCTGTTACATTGCTTCTTAACCCCGTGTCCACACATGATTAACTTCTCTGATTTCTTTCAAAACCGTTATTAACACAGTGCAGCATTTCACTCAACATGTCAAAGTTTCTGCCAGAGTTAGGTTGATTATAAGGCCCCTCTCTGCTTTTGCAAGTAAGAACACATAAAAATTAAAGATGTGTGAAGACAGACTCCCTTCTGTGTATTTATACAACCTGGACCTGGCAAAAGCTTGACGTCTAAACCATGCTCAGCAAACAATTCCCCAATTTATCATCTGTGAATAAACATAATGGGAGATGCTGGGACTCGGTTAAAATGGGCTAGGCTGGTACAGCTTGAGCCAAACCATGCTTAAAGTTTTCTCCCCCTCTCCCCTTTGAGGAATTTCACAATTGGGCATCAATATATGTGAAATATTTTGTTAAACTTACTAATTGATTTTGAATGAATAAATCTAAAGCTTTGAGACTAATTCTCCTAATACTATAGCTTTTAGGATAAATCAATGAAGGGAACCTAAGAATTAAACATTCCTAGAGAAAAACGTAATCTTCAAAGCACATGTCAAGAACTATCATCAATGAACTTAAAAAATATTCAATAGGCTTATAGGCTGTCCTTGACGAGAACTCAACAATTCTGGAATGGTCAGGATTTGAAGCCAATTACCTAGTTCCAAGGACCAGCATTCACTTAAAAAATAGATTTTTATAAATATAAGAACAATAGGAATTTGTTATAGAGAATAGGAGTTATTCCTATCTCTATATTACACATGACACATTCTGATATAAATGTAGCATACAACTACAAAGAAAACAGGAATATTAAATAATAACCCCTATCAAGTGAATAGGGGTTATTATTTAAGTTAAATATATGTAGGCAATAAAGCTTATCTGTAACAGTCAATAAACTTTGATCATAAAAATTGATGTGATTGGAGACTGCAGAGATCCCTAGAAGAGCATTTGTTATTCTTGCAGAGGACCCAGGTTCAGTTCCCAGCACCCACAGGATGGTTCACAACCATTCATAACTCTAGTTTGAAGGGATCTGACTTTGTCTTCTGACCTCCTTGGCACCAGGCAAATATGTGGTGCACATACATACATGAAAGCACAACTCATACACATAAAATAAAGAAAACTTTAAAAATGTTGATACCTGTATGGACAACCAAAAGGACAAAACTTGCTATTTTTCCAGAATGATGTTTGCTACCAGTTTACACATTATAAATAATAAATGGATGCATCCCTGTTTTAAAAGCATTAGTAATGACTTGTTTTTATTCTTACATTTTCTGTGTTCATACACATATTTGGCTATTTCTATTACTTGATACATGATACACACACATGATGCCTCAAACCCACTTTGGAGATGTTCAAACAAAATGATGTGATGGATAAGTGCTTTTCTATAAACATGTCCCACTCTGAGGCCTAGCTCTATCACCTCTAGCGTACATTGTGATCATGGTAAACCATGCCTTATAAGTGAAATAGGAAGGACTTCAAGAACAGGATGAGGTAGATTTGATATGAATCCAGCCTCTATAATTTTCTTGTTGAAGGGACAGATATTTGGCTCCATTTTCCTCACATACAAAATAGAAATACAATCTTGTGGCATCATGCATGTAGCATAACCCCAAATACAATAAGGATAATGGTGCTCAGTAAATACAAAGTCTTCATAATTCTCTAGTAATGAGCCCTTCTGAAAACACTGTCAAGATTTGGTTATCATTCTTGATCGTGAGTCTCCCTGTTCTCTTAAAAGAGGTAGAACTCTTTTACATTAATTCCCATTCCCAAGGGCTCTCCTGCATAGCAGATTTTACTAAAGAGTAAGAAATGAGAGGGGAAGGCTCTTAGAAGGAGGCTCTGTCAATGAAGTGCTTTCCCTAAGAACACGGAGACTTGATTTCCGATCCCTATCACCCACATAAAGAGCCAGGCATGCCTGTAATTACAGCTGAGGAGCTGGGGAGACAGGAATTCCTCTTGGTCTTGCTAACCAACCAGTCTGTCTGACCTGCAAACTCCAGTTTTAGTGAGAGACCCTGTCTCCATAAAACAATGTGGAGAGTAATCAAGGAAGAAAAGTGCCAACTTCTGGCTGCCGCACATACCTGCATCCATAGACATGCACAAATAACAGAGACACAATACAGCTTCCCTAGAAGCAATTTCAGTCTGCATATCAAGTGTCTCCTGTTTTCCCTGGCATGCACTATTCATGGAAATCACCATTGCATTCTCTCTCTCTGGAAACTCATTTCCCACAGTTACCCTTCCTGGTTTACCTCCATGCTCTTATTCCTGAACTCCAAAATAGGGGAAAGCAGTTTAACTTTCAACCTCTAGATCAGATCAGGCAAACTTTTTAATTCCAAACTTAGTAATTTGTTTTCCTCATATTAATTTCTTTCCTAACAATTGGAAGAAGTGTTCTTAATGCCAGTCCTCAGACTGGTACATGGAGTCACATGAAGGAACAAATCAGACAATTGTCTTTATTAGAGGAATAAGTAATGCAGTCCAGAGTTTCCCAGGAGAAGGCAATGGATTGTGTTTGTTCCATAAACACTCACAGAAGACTGTTTAGTGGTCTTTTATTAGGTTTTAATTACATCTTCACATGAAACTGGATATACTTAATCCAGGCATTGCAAACATGTGTTAATATGGTTGGGACAGCCATCAGATACAATTTTATTAAAGTTAATAACCATGTTATCTGATGTGCTGCCTTACAGAAAGTCCAGTGTCTAGTTGTCATGCTGTTGCTGCAAAAGTTACTATTTTTTTGCAAGAAAACTTGAAATCCTTCTAATGTAAAATGTTCTAATTTTTAAAATGATATTATATGGGTAAAATCATAATAAAGCAGTTTGGAGGCCTGTCTGTGTGAAGGTTTTGACTTAGGTCCTTTTCATATGCCATCATCAAATGAAATCCCAAGATCCTTACCTGTTGCCATTTACAGAAGACCTTGTGGGCCCCTCAGGTTTACAGTGCTCTTAATTTGAGGTTAAATCCCCTGACAAACTGGTGACTAAAGGCAAAGAAAAGCTCATCTCTGGACTTCTTCAAATATTTGAGGGAAAGTTTCTCCATTGAAGATCCCACAGAACGGAAAGCAGCATGAAAAATTGGTTACTAAGTTTCCCTATTTTGTCAGCATGCAAATAAACCCCTTAATTTTCCTCATAAGGTATCTTGTTCATTTGCATTGACCTTCTATTTCATATTGGTTTACATTAATGAATGGTGCTCTGGCTGGTTTTATTCTCATCGATCCTTGTAGCTTTAACTCTGAGATTGCTAAATATCAAGGCATATCTCTTGACTCAATATATCATATTACCTGTAATAAGGGAATTCCATCAAAACCTACTTTTCAAAATGAAAATGTGAAAGTGCAAAGGTCATATGAATTCTCTATTAAAAAAAAGGTTTATGGGTTTGGGAGTGTAGCTCAGTAGTAGAGCACTTTACTAAACGCCCTGGGTTAGCTCAGCTGAACCACTAAAAAGTAAGAACGATTTTTTAAATATAATTTCTTTAATTTACATTGTTATGGGACAAGAGATACACAAGGCATTATCTTAACAGGCTTTTCGTACTGAAGTAATAATACAATATGCTTCTCATTTGTTTATTATGTATGCATCTAGTGCACAGCTCTGTGCAGATTAAATGTGTCTAGTTGGACAGTATTTATTTTTCTATGCCTCAATATTTATGCCAAAAACATATGTGATGCATATGCTAAATAAATACGAGAAAACATGTTTGCTATCAGATCTAAAATATCTCTGGTAATGGAACACGTTTTCATTTTCATAAGGATGTGTTATTAGAGCTCAGAGCTAAATAAATGATTCATAATCCTTGAACCCTGAGACATCTTCCTGTGAACATACCAGCTTCATTTCCCTTCTCTTGTCTCTGAAAAGCCCATGTGTGCACTGCACAATTTTATATGAAACAAAATGCTTGGGAGAGTCCTTTCACAGCACATTACATTAATGGGACCATAAGATTTTTTTTTAAACCAACTTTTCAAATGACTGCCTGCTAATTCCAAATTGCCTTTCACATTGCCCGTGTTTCTCATTTGTGACTCTGCTACAGATTCATAAAATAAGAATGGTAGAAACATCTATGATAAGAATTTTAATAGGCCAGGAGTAAGTTCTAGTTGATCCCAATATTCTTTAGACAGACCTGGAGGGTGTGAATTTTTTTTCTCCAGCAACTGGTGAATTATTTTGTCAGTCAATATAATTTTTTGATTTTTTTTTCTCAAGAACATTTTGCTATATTTTTAATGGCTAAATAGTGTTTGTTTGGCGGTGGGCATTTACCCCAACAAGCATGATATTAACCCTTATATTTTTCAGTTAACATTTCCTGTTTCACTATCCCTTTTGACCCTCCGTTTGTGCCACTGAGACCTACATCCATCAGTGCATTTTATTAGCTCTATCATTTAGATTTAAAAATATAGGGGTCAGTGATGGGAGCTCAGGGTAGAGGAGGGAATATGGTTAGGGATAACTAATTCTAACAACCTTTCAAAAGAACCACATAGAAACTTACTGGAAAAGCTTCCCAAAATAAATACATACATATATTCAAAAAGAGCTTAAATGCACTCAACCTACAACTAGGTGACAATTCTCTACTAGACAACACAGGCTAACAAATAAAAAGTCCAGTGCTAGGAATGAGTTTACCATTTTGGAGATGTTGTTCAGTGAGATCTCCTACACCCCAAACATCACAAGTTATTGCTTTTGGTTACCCTCTAGAACTTGTTGGTAAGACGCTGTTGCTGAGGACACTTCATGGAGAAACCGAGCTGGTATTGACCTGAAAACTTGATGCAAGTTTGGTGAAGGAAAAAGCAACCATCAGTAAGCTTGCTGGTCACCTAGTATAAACCATTTGAAGAAATCTCAGGCCATTAAGAGATCCTGTCTACCACAGAAGATGCCTGAAAAATGTCACACATGCACCTGTGTGTACAGAAGCACCCACAACACAGAAACCTGTAAACACACGCACACGCACATGCACACGCACACGTACACGTACATACACTTACATATATAGAAGTCAGCAAAGGAAAAAGACATGAGTCAAAGTCCAGAGAAAACCAAGTACAGAAACATTGCAGATCTCTAAGAGCCTGCATAATTTCCCTAGGGATAGCTTGTGGCAACATATGCAAAGTACTGCTAACTGGTGTGCTCAATGATGAAGGCATGGATTAGTCTTACATCTGACACAGCTACTCAGACTCCAATCCCATCAGAGTAGAAAACAAGGTTCACCACAGGTTACACCGTTAGGAAAAATGTGTCTCATCGAACTGGCACAGCATTGCTGAAGGCATCAGATACATCATTTGTGTTACAATATTTCAAGATCTCATACCTTATCTACCACAGCCAAAAGTCAGCATGGAAAACAGACCTTTCTTAGGAATATTGAAGGTTTAAGAAACCAGAACCTTCCAAAGTATTTTTTTCCTATACTTGTTTCCTTACACAAATAGGTGTGGCATGCTTGATTTAAGTAATGGTAAAGAATAGTCTCTACTCCTTTAAAGTTAGCACACAAATGTCCACTGTGACACATTGTGATGTGTGTGTACCTGTGCGTGCCTTTGTGTGTGTGTGTGTGTGTGTGTGTGTGTGTGTGTGTGTGTGTGTATGTGTGTGTGCCCACTTTCACTTAGCAGATTTAAGGTCTTCCTCTGCCTCACATATTACTCCAAATGACTGATTAAATGTAAGCCAAGCACCACCGGCTAAATCAAAGAAAATACTAGTTTAAAAAGCAAATGGAAAAATGAGCTTCAGGATGGAATAATGGATGAACACCCATTGTCAGGAGTGCGACTTGAAGTGTGATGTTTTTCTCTCCTTATTATCTGGTACCTTTTCCATGTTTATGCTGATAACTTATTTTTCAATATTTAACTGGAATATTGAGGATGTAGCTCAGTTTAATAGAGTGCTGCCAGCATGCAGAAAGCCTTGTGTTTGATCCTTAGCACTACATAGGCTTGGTATGCTGACATATACCTGCAATCTTGGCACTTGGCATGTAGAGGTTGGTGAATGAGAAATTCCAGGTCATCCTCATCTACATGAAAGGCTTGAGGCCATACAATGGAACTCATTCTCAAAAAGCAATCAAATGTGGCACAAATATTCAACTTTAGTGTCTTGGCTAGTTTTCACTCTGGCTTGGAGAAATTCCATGCATCAAGTCAAAAGTTAAACGTATTCAACTTTGAACAGCTGTATAAGCAACACATACAGTTATACTTACATGGCCCAAGATACTCTCCTCTTGCTCTGACAAAAACATGGATCAAAACTAACTCAGGTGTAAGGGGTTTATTTCATCTTATATTTCTGTGTCACAGTCTATCACTCAGGGAAGTCAGGGTAGGAACTCAAACTGGTCAGGAATCTGGAGGTAGGAACTGAAGCAGAAGCTATGGAGAAATGTTACTGCTTACTGGCTTCTTATACATGACTCAGTCATCATGCTTTAATACAGAACCTAGAACCTGTCCAGTGGGCTAGGCCCTTCCACAACAATCAATGACTAAGAAAAAGCCCCACAGATCTGTGTACAGGCCAATCTGGTAAAAGCACTTTCTCAGTTGAGGTTCCCCTCCCTAATCACACTATATTGTCATAATTTGAAAAGAGGAACTAACCAGTTCACATACTAATATTCTTTTGACATAAGCTGTTTTAGCACTCACAAAACAAATACATACTCAAATGAAACCTTTTGTGATTGACATTTGAACTTCTGTCTATCACGTTGGGTTAAACTGACTGATAAACTGGTGACTAATTCTTATAACATTTTACCCATTCATCTCATTTGGATTCTCATTCTCAAAATGGTCTCCATAGGCTCATAGGGAGTGACACTCTTAGGAGGCATGGCCTTGTTGGAGTAGGTGTGGCCTTTTTGGAAGAAGTACGTCACTGAGTGTGGGCTTTTGGGTTTTGAATGCTCAAGCCAGGTCCAGTGTCACTCTCTCTTCCTGCTGCCTGCTGATTCAGATGTCGAACTCTAAGCTCCTTCTCCAGCATAGTCTGCTAGCACATTGTCATGACAATAATGAACTAAACCTCTAAACTGTAAGCCAGCCCCAATTAAATGCTCTCCTTCATGAGAGTTGCCATGACCATGGTGTTGCTTCACAACAATAAAACCCAAAGACACTCACTTCCTTGCTTGGTAAATGAAAGGAAAGGCTGGGAAATGTGTGCCCTGCACTCCACAGAGCTTGGAAGAGTAGCAGAGGAAGGAGATCAGATTTGTTTCAAAGCAAATTGTGGTGGTGTTGCTTTTTTTTTTTCTTACTGTTCAAATAGCAATTGAATAATCAGAAACTTTCCATCACTCAAAGATGAAACAAGTAGGTGACCCAGTGGGTTAACCCTTTTTCTGGGCATTCTCTGAGACAAAGGGGGATGAAACCAGATAAAATCCTACAAAGTTCAATGCAGCAGCATGGTGGAGTGCTATAGGGAACAAGTGAATTGCATGGAAGAATAAAAAATGGAAAGGAAAATTAGACTTTTCACTAGTGGAAAAAAATGACTGGGCGACTCTGGGATGTGTTACAACAAGCTCCTGAATAAAATAAATAGAAAGTATTTTCCAGGCTGTGGGGATTGAATGAATGCAATCAATCTTCCTTGTGTGGGAACTGCTTCACTCCTACCTGCAAGCTCCCTCTAGTGAATTAAAAACCTCAAAGCAACTCAACCTATAAGCAATAGTCGGACTTGAGCAATGGCCACTTAGCTAGGACAATCGCTGGGCCCTAGCCAGTCACATCCATAATAACCCTACAGTTTGTTATGAATGTCTGCTGCAAGAAAGTACATTTCAGCTACATTTTCTTTCTTCTTTACTTAAATTATTTCACACACACACACACACACACACACACATGCACACATACACACACATAGAGACTTACTTTCTTGATAGGACTATCATATTATTTTCAATATAAAAAATATCTAAAAAGTGGCATTGATCTGGGATGAGTTTCTAGCTCAGCAAGTTAGTGCTCAAAATGCGACATGAGGACCTGTGTTAGGGTTCCTGGCACCTACGTAAACTGAACGTGGCAGTGAGCATCTGAAATCTCAGTACTTATATAATAAGGTAAAGACAGATGTAGAAGTCCCAGAAACTGTGGGCGGCCAGATTGCTGCAGCACATCAGTGAACAAAAGACCTTGTCTCAAACAATGTAGAGTTTGAAGCCCACCATATAGGCTGTCTTCTGACCTCCACATGCATGGGTAGACCATGTGTGCTCACCTTCACACACATAAACACTTTGCATGCATATGCACACAAACACATGCATGTACATATATACAAATAAAATTGATAAAATTTTCTTTTAGATGTTTTAGAGATTCCAGTTATGTATGGGGTAATTGTCTTCATCTATAGAAACTGCAATTAGGTCACATCATGTAAATATATGGTCTATTTTTTTTTAATGTAGATCCAATGTTTGTATATGGCTGTTTGGAAACCTCTGCATTCTTTATATTCAACAAATGCATATTAAGTACACAATATAGAATATATTTCACTGACCATCAAGAATGAAGGATCAGTGCTTTTTTCTTCCAATAATTAGCTTGTCATGAAGGATACACACACATGGAAAACCAGGGCATTTTAAGAAAATCTCATGGGACTAAGGTCACATGTGGTTAATGTTAGTGATCTTGTCTAGCATGTATGAGGTCCTGTGTTCTAGCACATTTTGAAAAAAATAATTAACTGAAAATCATATTTACAAAAATATCATCACAAATACACACAACGACCCCTCTCCTACTACTGAAAGCAAAGCCCTTTGTATCCACATTTATAAGATACTGGCATTAGTCTAAGATTGTGCAATGTAAATATTCACTAAACTGGAAAAGCCCAGGGAAGGTGTTATTATTGAGTGAGACCATATGAAGGACAAAGAAAGATGCCTAGATATAAAGCCAGGGAACAGAAGGAAAATGATTGTTTGATGGCCTGGTTAGTCTTGTGTTAGCTGTACACATCTTGAGTTATATGGAAAGAGGGAAGCTATTAGAGAAAACACCCCTACCAGATTGGTCTGTGGGTAAGCATGTGATGCATTTTCTTGATTAAGGATTGATGTGGGAGGTCCTAGCCCACTGTGGGAGGTTCAAGTAGTTCTGGGCACTGTAAGAAAGCAGGATGAATAAGCCATGGAAGTCAAGCCAGTCAGCAGGGTTCCTCGATGGCCTCTGTATTAGTCCTCGCCTCTGGGATCCCACCTTGAGATCTTGCCCTGACTTCCCTTCATGATTAGCTATATATAAGCAGTTAGCTGAAAGCCTTTCCTTCTTGCTGTCAGCCATGGTGTTTTTCACAGCAGTAGGAACTATAACCAAGATAGTCTTCATGCTTAATTAAACATCCATTAACGTTTAACACTTATATTACATTTGGATTGAGAGTTTGGGGATCCTATCTGGATTTTTGATGCTTTACATAGTAGATACTCCTTAGTTGTTTATTAAGCTTGGCAGTATTTAGTTTCAGGGGGAAATGATGGGTATCTGGTCTATATGCTCATGTATGAAGAGAAAATGTATAGTACACATAAAAAATGGGGAAATTAATTAACTTTCAGTTTGGCTAAAGCTAGGGAGAAATTTTCTTTGCCCACAACACTATTACAATATCTAGAAAAGATGAGACAATGGCCAAGAAATAGACTAGATGCTAATGTGAGCTCAAGTGGCAAGAATCTGGGAGTGTTTCTCTTCCACTGGGGACATGGGCTCTGGGGGCTAGGTATTGTCAGTCTACTCTGTCTCTTATAGGAATTCTAGGAGCACATAGTCTGGTGGGTACTGTTAAGTTGGCAGTCAGCTGGAAGACCTTGTGCAAGTTAGCACAGTCTACCCACAAGACAACTCTGTGTCATCTCTGCATCAGTCATTTGAGCAGAGACACTTGAGAATCAAACAGAAAACAGCATTCAGAAAAAATGTCTGAAAAGTATGTTATTATCAGGAATGAACACCTCTTGGTGCTTAGATTTCTTTTTGATCAGCAAAATGGTAAGCATGCCGACACCCAACATGGGTTGGTGGGATCAGAACTCAGTTCTCCATGCTTGCATATCAAGTGTTTGACTGACTGAGCCATCCCGCCAGACCTTGATGCTGTTTTAGACCCCTGGTTTTAGAATCTTCAGCACTCCAGTCTGTTGACTTCAATTTCTCCATTAGTAAAAACCAAAATAATCTTTGTGTCAGTTATACATACATTGCCTGAATATAGAATTTTCAAAACTGTTTCTTGTAATCACAAGACACATTATGGGAAATGATCTAAAAAACAAACTGTAAATTAATTAGACTACTTCAAACGAGGATTTGGCTAGACATTTGTATTGCCTTTGCAGATAAATGGAAAGGGACTTAATGTAAGAAAGGTTGCTGAGGGGAGGGAAGGGAATTAACCAGAAGTGAAGGAACCAGAAGTGAAGGATGTGCTTACCCACAAAGCAGAGCAAGTTCAGTACAGGACTGGAGACCTCCATGATGGTTATCATTCATCTCTGTTAAAGATATGCACACTCAGCCTTCCTCTCTCATATTACCCTGTTCCTTGGGAAATGTGAGGAAATGCATGAAGAGAAACACAGAATGGAATCTAGAGTGAATCGTGGGTTTGGCCAGGTGTACAAATGACAGCTAGAGCCTCCAAGTGAAGAGAATGTAAAATAATACACCCCATGCTATTGATGTTATCAGAAGACAAGAATAATAGAAAGGATATTTTCTGCAGAAAATGTTCAGTTCATGAAAGTACAAGTGACCCCAATAAATCAGTCAACAAGAAATTCATTTCTATTGAATTTTTTTTATAAAAAGCATCAGATGTGGTGTTATATGTCCATAATGCCAGCACTTGGATATGGAGGCAGGAGGATTAGAAGTTCAAGGTCAGCCTAGATCATATGAGAACTACCTAAAAAAGAGGATCCCAAAATTCATTATTAAATTTTCATTAAAAATGAAAAGCAAATCAAAGAATGTTCTTTACTCTATCATACAATATTGCCTAGTGAGTCTCCTGTATAAAGATACATGGATGGATGGATAGATAAGTGATATAAGAAGAGACAGAACAAAGATACATTTAAATGGCAAATTAGATAAATTACCAATCTCTCCTGTGTTTATTATGTGCTTATGTGCTCATTTATTTTAATTTATGAGAAGATTCCTTATCACGTTCCATGGGAACTTAAGGTTAAGCCTTCTAATGATTATCTATGTATGGAAAGATCTATCTATAAACATGCGTAAGTTTTGTTACTCAATTGTTTAGAATACCATCCTAACATTAATACATGATTTTGCCTAATTTTAATACTAAACTCATTTCATACACGGAAAAGCCCTTCGGGCATAGCCAGACCTGTATGTGTGTGTGTGTGTGTGTGTGTGTGTGTGTGTGTGTGTGTGTGTGTAGTGAAGATGTTTACTCCACACAATCAGGAAGCTAGGTTTAAAGGCCATTTCCATTAGTCTAACTCCTGATGTGTTACTTTATAGTTGACTCCGTGTAGGTTTGTATGGTTTCATACCATTGTAATAATGAAACAAGCCCCAACCTTGGGTAATACAAATAAGCCGAGGTAGGAGAGGGTTGCTTAGAGGTTGGGGCATCAGAAGGGAGCAAAAAAGAAGTGGGGAAATCTCAAAGTTTTACCAGAGGCCACGCCAGGCAGCCCAAACTACTGTATTTTTGTGTTCGTTTTAGCAGAGGCAGCAGTGCCATTGCCAATATCTAGTGGATAAAGAGCCCATTTCACAGCATAGACAATGTATGAAAGGCAGAAAATGACTTTTTCTGGACTAGTCACACCTGAGTGTAAACAATGGGTACTACAATGGAGTCTTCATTCATTCAAATAGCATGGATTATACGATTACTTAATGATATGATCTAGGGGAACAAGTTCTGCCAGAAAACACCCTCCTGCAGGATGTATGTGAGCAAAATGTTGTGGGAGACAAAAGGAAGGAAAAATTAATCCTGAAAACAAGGATTTCAAGAATCCTTGAGATGGATGTGGAAAGATGGTTCATTCGTTAACTGCACTGGCTGCTCTTGCAGAGGACCTAGGTTCAGTTCCCAGCACCCACATAGCAGTTCACAAACATCTGTAACTCTAGTTCTAAGGAGTCCAATGTCCCATTCTGGTCTCTGTGGGTACTAGGTACGCTTGTGTTCCGTAGACAAATATGCACACCAATACCCATACACAGACACACACACACACAAATAAATCCTTGGAACACAGAGAAGGTTAAATCAGGGGACCCCAAGTTTCCACAATTCAAATAAAGGTGAGCAGAAGTTTAAATGAAAGTTAATGCTATTGTACTCCACTCTGAGATTACCAGAGCTAGCAACCCCAGACTCACTAATATGCTACAATCAAGTATATACCCATGATGTGAGAAGAACGACCAAGAGCAAGAGAAGGCTACTAAAGTGACAGTCTATTTCCTCTGCATGGGGGAAGTATGAAACCAAAGGGGTTCTTATCTGGGGACACTGAAATTTAGGAACCCATGATTAAGATAGAGGTTGGGATATCATCTAATGAGAGAGACCAGGGATAGATCCTCAAATTCTGTCTCTTCACACCTTCAAATTGGCCTAAACCACACACTGATGCAACAGACTGATAGACGAAGTCAAAAGTATTTGAGCAGTTTGTTTTTTTTTTTTTTTTTTTTTTTTTTCTTTTTCCAAGACAGGGTTTCTCTGTGTAGCTTTGTGCCTTTCCTGGAACTCACTTGGTAGCTCAGGCTGGCCTCGAACTCACAGAGATCCACCTGCCTCTGCCTCCTAAGTGCTGGGATTAAAGGCATGCACCACCACTGCCCAGCTTATTTGAGCAGATATTAACACCAATAGCCAAAATGGTATTTGGAGTTCAATTACGAACATGATCTTTTTGTTAAACAAAGAAGATAATATTCATAAAAGTATAAAAATCCCATTGCCACATCTTAATATGTAGAATTTCTAAAATATAATTAGGAATTATTACTTAGGAAAGAATGGAAAGATGAAGGCTTCATTAAAGAAGAAACAATCTGAAATGGAATTTAAGATGGCTGAAATATAGGTAATAAAGGGCAAGGGTTTTGAAGCATAACTTGTAGCTATTGTCACATCAGCAAAGGTATATACCACCATGAAGAAGAACTATAACGTGATAAGACGTGGCTTCAGAGAAAAAGAAATAACACCAAAAAAGGCAAAGTGTGTGCGCGCACACACACACACACACACACACACACACACACATCCCCTACAAAAGACATACTTCAAATACAAAAATACAAGTTCAGGGAAAGCAAATAAACAGATAGGATTAGGAATGATACATAGAATTACTAACAGAAGATACAAATGTTTTGAAACTAAGAAAAAAAATCAATACAAGAGGACCTTATACATGATAAAATATTAACCACAAGCCCAACAATTATATGCATACTTATAAATCATAACAATATGTATGTATGAGGCATGTGTGTTTATGTGTGTTTTCACATGAGTACAGTATGTTTGTAGGTATGCATACATGTCTGATGTGTGTGTGTACGTGTACGTGTGTGTGTGTGTGTGTGTGTGTGTGTGTGTGTGTGTGTGGTGAATTTGTTGTGGACACTCTTGTGTGTAATGCAGGAAGGTGATATGTCATGTATGTGGAAGTCAGAGGACAACTTTGAGGACCACTCTTCTGCACCTGCTACCCTGCTGGAGAGAGAGACTTGTGTTTGCCTACTGAGTATGGCAGCCTAGCTAAGACAGGAGTTTCCAAGAATTCTCTTGTCTCATCCATCCTTATCAAGCTATGGTCCAGATTTCATTCAGGTTCTGGAGAGTCTAACCATGATTCTCACACTTGTACAGCAAATGATTTAATCTCTGGGCTATGTCCCCAAACCCATTATTGAGTATTTTTATTGGGGTTAGACACATGCATTTTGTTGAGTGTGACTACAGCTGGACCTTCAGCCTCCAGCAGTTAAAAAAATAGAGCTGAGGCTTCACTTCCCAAAGCTACACTATAAATTGTTTGTCTAATGCCTACATCTCAAGGCTCTCAGGTAAATATAAACATGGTTATCAGGCATATCCCCCATCTTAGAGGTCAAGGGCACATTCTGTATACACCCATGCAAATGACTTCAGGGCCAGAAATACCCATTGATAAATTCTATTACACAAATGCAGAATGAATAATTTTAATCTGAAAGAACAATGCCAGATAGCAGAAAAGGCATACTTTGAATGTTATGTTATGAGGACTGTAGAGTTGTAATGTTGAAATGAAACAAATACACTAGATTTACATATAGATGCAAACTCCTTGACTCTATATTAGCAAATACAATAGTATGATACACAGAAACCAGAATGGATTGCCACTAAGTGAGGTTTATTCATGGAATGCAATGCTTTCTCAGCATTATAAAAAAAAAAAATAATAATAGGACTCCTCAGATTAAAGGAATAGTCTAGAAGGACATACAACCATTGAACCAGAGACACTTTCACAATAGAAGGAAGAATAAAGTAAAAACAAACAAACAAACAAAAACCCAGAAGAGTCTAAGCAAAAAAGATATGTGAGCAAGCTAAAGATGAATCCTAATCAACTGCTTTCTTCCTAGGATGAAGAACAGGGAAGGCCAGGATGTTTAGTGCCAGTAGTAATTTTCAGTGTTGCTTGCATTCTTAGACTAGTGTAGTAAGCAAAGAAATGGTATGAAATTTGAAAAGGGAGAAATGAAAGCTTATTTGTAGATTATCAAATGGTTTAAAGAGAAAATCTTGAGCAATCTAAAAAAATCTACTAAAAACAAATGTAACTTTGGTAAGATGGACAGATATGAGGTCTATGTGTGAAAGCAAAGAAAAACAAAAATTAATTTCTATGTCTAGATACTGTCAATGAATAAATAAAATAAAATTTTAAAATGACCTCCACTTATAATAACAAAGGAAAATGAAAATAATATTAACTTCACAAAACATATGCAAGTGTTGTACACAGAAACTGTAAAACACAATGAAAGAAGGCTTTATGAACTGGAAAATCTGAATTATAGTAATTTATCAGAACCTTAGAACCTCCCAAGTCACAACCTCCCCAGACTGCAAATAATAACAATGACAGTAATAATGATTTTGCAATTAAAAACAATTCCTCTTGAGAACTTAAGTCAAGGAAATAAAGGGAAAATATGGACAAAACTTCTGTGTCAATGGGCTTATATGAAGAAGCTGTAAGACATCTTAAATAGTATTATAAGCAATCAGATTTAAATAGACAACTTATTTATTCAAAGAATTTGTAAAGGTTTCTATGTCAACAGTAATGGTGTGAAAACATCCTCTACCTCACTAGTCACCAGGATACCACAAAGAGAACTGCAGTGGAATAATGGCTTCATACCCATGGCAATGGCTAATGCTAAGCTGTCATGGCCCAATACTGGTAAATGCATGAGGCATTCCATTTGCATACATTGATGGTGAGAATATAAAAATGCTGGTCACCACATTGCAAATTTTGTATGTATATCATAAAGTTAAGCTTCTACTCACTATACAACTCAGGAAAATGACTGTTAAGTGTTAAACCAACAATGTTTACCCATGATTCTGTGGTGTATGTTTATGGTCATATTAATCATGAATAGAACTCAAAAATATTATGTTAAATCGTCAACATCATATTAAAATGACAAAAATACAACATAGCTCCTAGTAAAGGCAGAACTATAATGACAGGGAGATTCATAGATGTCAGGGAAGAGAATCAACTACACTGACCACAGAGATCCTCCAGGTTGGTAGAAATACAATGTATGTTGACTATAGCAAGGTCTGAAACATGAAGGCCACAGAGATCAAAATTCACCCAATGCTTGTTTACTCATGGTAAATGCCATACATGTCTGCTCCTGAATAGTAAAAAGCACTGGCAACTATTTTAAGAAAATGTTACAATTCTTAGTGTTTGCCAGAATAGACCCATGGAAAGTTGGAGTTTAGATGTCTAGATAGATAGCCAACTGTGAAATATTACTGTGTCAGGAAGAGAGAACTGCTGAAGCAAGGTCTCTTCTACTGTTGTACTGATCTTGAATGCCAAGTCATGTCTTCTGAATTTGAAATTCAAAACGGAATTTCACCTACTTAATCCTAAAATCTGTTACAACTCATGGGGTAGGCAGTAGACTTTGCTTTTGGGATCTTTTTGGTGTTTTCTTATGCTGTTTTGGAGCAGGGTCTCCTGTAGTCCTGTAGTCCGTGATGGACAATGTAAGGGTTTGAATGGGATGTCCCCCATAGTCCAGGCACTTAGTACTTGGTTATCAGTTGGTGGCCTTTTGGAGAGGCTTAGGAGGTGTCATCTTGTTGGAGGAAGTATGTCACTGAGGGCAAATGCTGCTGTTTCAAATGACTTACACCTCTCTTTCTCTCTCTCTGCTTTCTGTTTGTGGGCTGAAATGTGCACTCTCAGCTCCCAGCTCCAGCCACCATGCCTGCCTGCTGCCATACTTTCTCAGTGTGATGGTGATGAGTTCTAGACCTGCTGATACTATAAGCCCCACATAAATCCTTCCTCCTTGAAGATGCTTGGGATCGTATTGTTTTATCACATCAATAAAAAGTAACTAATATAGCCTTATCCGTAGGTGAGAATAACCTTAATTATCCCATCTCACCCCTCTACCTCCAGAGTTCCAGAGTTCCAAGTAGAGGCTGTCATCCCCAGATACAGACTCAGTTTCTCACTCTCATGCAGAGTGTCTCCAGGGTGCAGAGTGTCTCCAGAGAAGTTCCTTTCTCAACTTCAGCAACATCAAGACTGAGAAAACAGCTGCCAATGAACAGAGCCCTTCCTGCAGGTAAGCAGGGTCAGCCACACTTCCATTCCCCGACGCATTTCCACCTGTGGCTTCTCCATGTGGTCTTTTCCACACTCTTGGTTAATATTGCTGAAATTGGAATCACAGAAGCAATTCTGACTGAAAGAGCAATGTTTCAATTAAACAAATAATCAAATTCAAAATGTTATTCGAATAATTTGAGTTCTTAAATTAAGCACAGAGGGGTTTTTTTTTTAGCCCTGCAAGTAGACTATAAATTACATTTTCCGCTACATTGGCAGTAAACGGGTAATTAATATTTCAACTTTTCCTTCTCAATGTTGATTTAAAAAATAAAATTAAATAAGCACAGAACATAAATCAGCCCAGCTATCGCCGATTAGATGTGATTGCCCATCTCCTGTTTATGCTCCTTTCTCTGGAGTAAGTGCTTCAGTTCTGGAGTGAAGCCTGGCCAAACAGAGCATATTTTATGCAAGATGAAAGGTAACATCATTGTAAAGATGACACTTGAAGCCCTCGTCACATAATAAAGTAACGAGGAAATATTTTTGCACTAAGTATATACATCATTTTCATATGCAGGTAATACCTTGTGTTTAATACACTGAAACTATCTTAAACACTGGAGGAACATAATTTAATGAAAAACTGAAAGATAGCCACTAATGTTATACTTTATAAATGATCTATTATTTTGATTAAATGAGTGAAGAAATGTCATTTCAATGTAGTTATGAGAGAATTTCCTGAGTGCTAGCGGCTGCTCAGAGTGTTTTAGATATGCACTAACTATAGAAGATCTTGCCTTTAGCACTTGAATCTAATAGATGTTAACTATGAAAGAAGGGCTAGTGTAGCAGAGGTGAGTTGGAGCGAGGGCCAATTGTTTGCATTGATGCGGACCCCACACCTGCCAGATCAGGTTCCTCAGTGTGAACCCTGACGCTAGCACAGCTTTACGCTGGGCCAGTGTCTCATGTCAAGTGTGTAATACAGTTGTGACTATGCTTGGAAGATGGGTCACCTTTCACCAGTTAAAGGTGTGGTTCGGTTGATTAGTGCTTGCCAACTTGGTAAAAACTGAAGTCACCTGGGAAGATGGAAGGCCAGTTAATCGAAATTGCCTCACAGATTGGCCTGAGGGCATTGTGGTCTGGAGGGCTAGCACACTGTGGACACCACTACTGCAAAGCAGGCAGTCCTGGGTGTCTGTAATAAGGCAGCATGTACAAACCACCGGGAACAAGCCAACAAGCCAGGAGACAGCCATTCCTCTGTGGTCTCTACTTTAATTCCTGACACCATGTTCCTGCCTTGCCTTCTCTCAATATACTGGAGCCTGTGAGCCAAATAAATCTTTTCCTCCCCAAGTTGCTTTCAGTAATGGTGTTTGTCACAGAATAGGAAGCAAATTAGAATAGCTGCATTCTTGCAGCAAAGTCTATCTCTACATCCTTGGCAATTCACTGAATAGCAAAGGACTCACAAACACATCTTCTTTCCTGCAAAATCAGGCGCACCTGCCCAACACGGGAGATAGCTTTCCCCAGCGATAGGTAAAAACGGCAATGCTTAGGATGACCCAAATCAAAAAGCCCAAGCTGGAAATCAGACGTGGCCATTTCTCCTGCATCTCTAATTTGGAATGAACCCGTAGATCTTCTGGCCTACCTGCTTCGTGCTATCAGGCTCTTGACATGCTCAGCTGCTCTCCTCCTATGGATGGCCAGGACCTATGATGCCCAAATCTGTCTGCTTTATCCTAAGGCATAAGCTTTGTCAACTTCTCCAGCACCCTCAGTCACCTTCTGTGTGATGGAGTGTCTATCAGCACTTACATGCCCTATAACAGTGAATTTAGAGACACGTGCTATAGTCTCTATCATAGTCTCATGTTATTATCTCTGTGTGTTTAGTGTACTATAGTGCTCTATTCTGTCATCTTTGTTTATTTGTTAGAATGTTGGAGGTTATAATCAGGGCCTCAAAGACATGAGGCAAGTCTTACCACAGAATGTGACCCACTCTACTCTTTGGGTTCCATTTTGCTATAAGACCTCATTAGATGTACAGGCTGGCTTGAAATTCACTATGTAGTTTAGGCTAATCACCAGCTTATGACCCTCTTGAATGACCATTCTGAAGAGATGACATGACATGAGTGAGCCACTCTATCTGGCCATTGTGTTCTTAGAAAACCACATAACAAAATATTGATTCTGCTGGGGGGAGGAGGGGATTTACATCACTTTCAAAGCTGCTCTGCATCCTGATGTCAAGGTATGACTTAGTAACCAGACTCATATTTGTATTTACTCATTGTATTTACATGTCAAAACATCACTAAAATCGAAACAACATGCTTTATTTTATACCTTCTAGGTCTTTTAATAAGATTCTTGTCGGTTGTAAAGCTAACAACTCAATTTTCAAGCTCAATGATTTTACCTGCGATTTTTTTTACTCACTCATTTGCCAGTTAAGTTAATGTGCATTATTGTATTTGAAGCATGTGGTAGGTGAGGGAGGCAAGAAGGCGTGAAATAAAATGGAGCCCTTGTCCCTGCTAGGCTGAAATACCCATGGGAAAGAGGAAATCACAGATTATTAAAATTTAGGGAAATTTAGAATTCTGCTTCCTCAATACCACATCCCAGGCAGAAATCGTGTGAAGCATCCTGTCCCACTCATCCAATTTCAGTTGAAGCACTTCCATCTAGATTTAAATCTCGTCTATTAAAAAGGTTCTAAAAACTGTCCTGACTCTTAACTCCTGCACTACACAAAAGCATATTACTTCTATCACCTCGGTATTATTTTCTAGCTTGTTGAAACTGGGGCAATATCCTTGCTGCCACAGGACACATACTCAATCTAACCTCCCTTCAGCACAGCAGGGCTTTCCCAGGACTCCTGCTCTCCTGGTTTCCGACTCTCCCACCTACCTGGCAAAGCTTTCTCACTATGACCTCACCTGTTCCTCACACAGTGTGAGTGACAGGTGTGCTGCCATCCTGACTACACAGGGACACACTGGGCATGTAAGATATTCCCCGGGAGAGTCAACACTCAATCACAGCCAGAGGTCCCCAGTGCAATGAGGGGAGCATCTTTGCTTGATTTGGTTTGCCATTTCTGGGGATGGTACTTGGGACAATGTGAATGGCAGACAAGAGTGCTCTACCACTGAACTTCTGCTCAGCAAGTGGTTTGAGGTTCAGGAAGTGTTAGGAGCAAGTGCCACCTCACCAAAAATGAGTCAGGTGATCTTGGCAAAGCCATTACCTCCTTCTTTCTACAATGAGGAGATTCACCATGAGGAGAAATAAGGAACTCCAGTATATTCAGAATACCCAATTGAATCCAGGGACCACAGGGACATATTTGAGATTTTCACTGCAGAAGTGACATGCTCAGTAAGAACATTAGCCCTGCTGATTATTAATGATGTCTGTATGTGTCTCTTACTTTTCTCTTATCACAGCATACTATTGGTTTTTCTGATCCATCAGTGTACTGAAGCCTTTTGTTTGTCTATTTTATTGTTCTGTGTTTCCATACACAGACAGGAAGTCCTCACTATCCAGTTAATGTTTGAACTTCAGAAGATAATGCCCCATGTGCCAAACTAACATAACGTTTATAATATAAAAATTCTGGCATTCTGCTTTCTGCCTTTCACAAAACAAATAAAAAAGAGCAACATTAATTTTTACTTTTATTGTAGCAACCGTTCAATAGCATCAATGGTCCCAGACATACTAAGGAGATAAAGTCCTGAGTGTTATTCCCAATTTAAGTCTATAATCAACTCACTCACTAACTGAGCTTTAGACAGTGGACAAAATGAGACCACGAAAGTGAATGGCAAGACATGTGACTCCAGCTACAGGTGTGCTAGCTTGTTGTGCAGCTTTGAGGGAGCCGCACTTTCATTTGTGGAGCAGGTAAATTCTGAGGTCCTTTCCAGAGATGATATATAATGACTCACAAACTCTGTAAGTTAACATGGACTTCTTCCTCAGCTCCCTACAGAAGAAAATACGAGTTTTCAATTTCATATGTTGGTCAAGTAGGTTATCATAATTGCCCTTCTGTACCACAGTTATTATGTCAAACATTAAACAAATGGTAAAGAAGAAGGAAAACTAGGAAAAGAAACATGTTGGAAAATGGGTGGAAAGAATAATTTTAAGAACTCTACCATTTCATTCTGGGTTTAATATTCAAGCTGTTACTTTTGTGCAAGTTTGGAAATGCGGTTCATTTTCCAACTCAAGAACAAAAAATTCTCAGTTACTTTAGTAGCCACAAGGTGAAAGCATTTAAGTAAGTACTTTTGCAAGCCTCCTCTCCTTATTTATGCCAAAAGGTATAAATAAGAAAGCTTATTACAAGGTAAAGACCAGAAGGTAAGCAATAGGCAGAATTTTCTAATTAACTCATGAATCCCTGTTCTTCCTGGCATAGATGACAAAATCATCATACCCATCTTTACAAAAAGGGGAAAAAAGTGTATCCAATGATCTAAAGATAAAAGCTGTAGAAAGTTTCAGACTTGAGAATCAGTAATTCAACTTTTCTTCCCATGAAACAGTACTATAATTTTCTTTGTATATTTAATATTTTTATCACGCAAATTGCCAAACTATGAAAGGCAAAACAAAAGTTCCCAATATCTGAACATATTACCTTGTTTTCATTTCTCAATGATGATCACACTCTCTGACTTACAGATATATGTATTAAGCACATAGCATTAACATTAAGCACATTCATCATAGAACAATTGGTCAGGAAGGAAACACATATATTCCATAATTCATGTAGGAACTTAATATAGTTTTCCATGAAAGGTAATTTTAATCTCTTCTGATACATACCAATTACCATGAATAAAATTTTATTAAATATATAAGTATGTGTTTAATAAGTACATTGTATATTAAGTCTGAAAAATATTTCCACAATGCAATGGATGCCTAGTAACCAGATTGTGTATCCTACACAACAGGATACAATTAATTTTAAGAGTAAGTCACTAGCCAAATAGAGCACATGTGATTGCTAGTTGTTTGGGATTTCTGGTAAATGATAAATAGGAAAACTGAGGGGAAAGGCTGTGATGACTTAGTGTGGATTTTCACATTAATGAACTATTATCTCAACACTAGTATAACTGAGTAACTCTAGGTCTGTGAGCTGAGGTCTTGCTGATATTTTGGCTTCGGGAGTTGTTAGAAGTATAAATCAGACATATGCACTGTAATGCTCCCTCCACCTCCAAGGGTGCTGCAAGTCATTACAATTGAAAAGATCCTCAGACATTATCAAACAAACACCTGGCTAAGAGGTACTGGTCTCATGTTCAACTTATAGTTTGTAAACACCTATATATGTAGAGTCATCAGTATATAAGAATGAAGATAGGCATCCATAGGGAGGTCACTGTATTAGAGTATAAAGATCAAGTTTACAATTAAGCAAAGAAGAAACTAAAGAAAATATCTATAAATAGTTACAAATGGGAAACAGATGTTGACAGCTGACTGTTATCACCAAAACCTACACTTGACCTCTTGAGAGAAAAACATTGTTTATAGGAATATTGAAGAATAAAAAGGCCAACCAAAAATTAAAAAATATGAAAGATACAGAGATATTGGGAACACAAAAACATTGTTTAATTATATGTCAAAATACTTAAAAGTTGTCTGTAAAATAAGACTGTTTGCTCATACAGAAACATGGAATGTTCGTTAAAATCATTTTAAACAAAATAATTGGTTTTTGCTTAGTTAAAAAAAACTGGAGAGGAAGCTAAGGTAATATAAAATATTCTAAGTGAATTTTCTTAAAACTTCAAGAAAAAGTTATATCATGTGCTATAAAAAATAAAAAACAGAAATACACATATTAATTTTCACAGTTCTAGTCTTATTTTAGTAAATCCTCCTAACCTCTTAAAAAGAAAGGAAATTAATATTTCTATTCCAGGCAATAATCATTATCACAAATAAAAGTAAACTATTAGAGTAATTTTGAATGTCACCACTATTAATCATAGTTATTTTTGCCAATGCAACATGGGCTGCAGTATGCAACGAAGACAAGAGTACCAGAAACGATGAGGAAATACACACTAAGTTTCCTCGCCAGAATAAATAGATTTATATTTTTTATTTTGAATAATGTCAAACATTGACATAAATGGAGTAGTGAGAACATCCCCACCAAAGTGTGTGGGGGGGATCCAATATTATTATGTCTATTTGACATGATTCTTGAGACACTAACATAATAAGGGAAGTGTAGACATCAAGGGCTTGGTTGAACCTAAATAAGTAGACATAAAGATCTCAGAAATAAATGGCATTCTTGAGCCAGTAGCAATCTGAGTGATGGCCAGTAAATGTTCTCTGCCAAACAGGCATAGATTGTGAGACTATAGAACCAGGATTGTTCTTAAATAAAGAGATCTTTCAAGGAAAGCTTTAAAGGTCCCAGAAGGTAAACTTAAAATTTGTCTTTACAACATGTTGCAGGGAAGGGAGAAGTTAATTCTTGATTGGAGGGTTAGAAATGTCAAGGTTTTTGTAGGCATGAGTCATGTACAGTCATGTACAGCCATGTTCATGGCCTTCACTAGGTAATTCTGAGCTACATACACACACAGACACACAGACAGACACACACAGACACACAGACACACACACTCTTGCATTCATACACATACACACTCACAGCACTCACTCTCACCCACAGTCATTATAGAGACAAGCAGGCCTTTTTTTGACATGTGTTCTCTGGAAAAGTTGGTTCTGTGATAGTTGATACTGATGGTCAGTTTGACAAGAAGCAGAATCACTGAGGGAGCAAGCCTCTGATAATGCTTGTGATAGGTTGTCTAGAATCTGTCTCTCTAGAATCTGTCCCTTGAGGTGGGAAGATCCACCCTACATCTGAGTGGCACCATCCTATGAAGAAGTATATCATATTCATATACAGGAGAAAGGTACTGAGTACCCTCTCTCATCACCCTCTGAGTTTGTCAATTAATATGTCCAGTTCTCTCCTGGTCTTTCTGCCTTGTCTTCCCTACCATGGCAGACTATATTCCCTGTACAATAGCCTCAACCATCCTTCCTTCTTTAATTTGCTTTTGTGAGATATTTTGTTGAAGCAACAAGACAAGTAATCAATACACTCACCTTGAATGTATTCTGGGTGTTTTTCTTAATAATTAACTTTGGAGCACCTTACGGATTAATATCCAAGGTGGAGCTTTAGCTAATTTCACTGGTTAGAAAGAACAAGTGCTGGAAATACACTCAAGTCCTCTCCTAAGTGTTCACCAGGGCTAGGTACCCATAGAGAAAATGTTCAAGGGATCTAAAAGGAGAGAGAGAGAGAGAGAGAGAGAGAGAGAGAGAGAGAGAGAGAGAGAGAGAGGGAGGGAGGGAGGGAGGGAGGGAGGGAGGGAGGGAGGAAGGGAGAGAGAGAGAGAGAGAGAGAGAGAGAGAGAGAGAGAGAGAGAGAGAGAGAAAGAGAGAGAGAGAGAGAGAGAGAGAGCATTTAAGGAACCCAGGAAAGCCTTGGGACAGGAGAGTGGTCCACAAGTAGATATCCCCTGAATAGGCTATAGAGGCAGACAGGAAGGGATGACATTCAGAGAGCCAAGATGGAATTGAGGTTTGAACACAGACTGGATAGTGTAAAATGGCCATGTGCTCTCAGGCCTGTAGAATAATACTAATTATCTCTCCTCTCTTCCACCTTCCTGTCCTGTCAAATTAGATTTGGGGTTTCTTAGTACTTTTGTCTTATCAACACTGGTAGAAGAAAGCAAAATATAAGACAGAGTACTTTTGCAGTTGGTGTGATGGTCTGTATGGACACTCTTAAAATATCACCAAATTATGAAGAACCAGACAGGATGTATACACTTCAACAGCCAATTGAGTATTGACTTCAACAAGCAGTTAGAAAATATTTATTTTTAAGTGCACTATTTGTGGCATCAACCCAAATGATAAACTATCATCATAAATCTAACCAAAGTATGAGAAAGGCTTATCTGAATATTTTTTAATTTCAAATTTTATGATAGGTTATTAAAAACTATAAATAAATATGGGAATGATACATATTCATGAAAATAAAGAATATCCTGCAGAGATCAAATCTCCTTAAATTGTTCTGTGCATTTAATTAATTCCCATTCAAATTCATGGTTGACTTGTTTTTAAGTGAATTTGACAAGGATTTCAAATATCTAAATGAAGAAAACCAAGAATTCTCCACTGTGACACACTTCGGATGAGATAAAGAAGAACTATTCTCAGACTAGAGCTGTAGTAATTAATGCACTATGGCCTTAATAGGAAGCCAAGTGGACCATCAAAATAAAACAGAAAATGAAAATATACTATCTAGACATTGTGTGTGTGATAAACACGTGTAAGGCTGTTGGGAAAAGAAACTGTGATAAAGGTGGAGAAAAAAAGAAACTCTTAGAACAACACCTAATTCCTCATTGAAGAGAAAATGTGGGGGTCAACAGGAAGTTCAAAAACCAGGACAGGAAGTGGCAGATTTTCAAGTATATGCCTTTTAATAGGAAATGGAAATTCTCAGGAAGCTGACCATAAAGTTAATGAACAACCAACCATAATAACATGGAGTGAGCTATTTCTATCTAGGTAAGACACATACTCTGATTCTAGGGTCACACATGTGACTTACTATACTATTTTTCTAATAAGTACTGCATGACCTTCCCTAAATGGTAGTGTCTTCGTTAGGGTTTCTATTGGTGTGAAGAGACAACATGACCACAGCAACGCTTATAAAGGAAAAACATTTAATTATGGGTGGCCTACAGTTTCAGAGGATTAATCCATTATCATCATGGTGGGACATGTGGTGTGCAGGCAGACATGGTGCTGGAGAAGGAACTGACAGTTTTAGATCACAACCCGCAGGCAGCAGCAGGAGTCTGCCTGCCAAACTAGGTGTCAAAGGCCACCTCCACAGTGACACACTTCCTCCAACAAGGCCACAACTCCTAATAGCATCACTCCCTATGGGGGCCATTTTCTTTCAAACCACCACAGACAGTAAATCTGTGCGGGCAAAGCAGAATACAGAAACCCCACCCCATTCCTCACATTGATTCTAACCTATAACGAGCCTGAAAGGCTGAGCAAGGGAGTCACTCTAGAAGGGTCATCTTTCATGTCACCCTGACTAAACTTTAATTATCAGTAAAAGGAGGCCAAAGACCAAGACAATTGGTTCTTACCTAGTATTCTGCCTTTCCCTGTGCAAATTATTTTTTTCTGTGTATTTACTTTATTAAGAACTTGATTGATCTTTTCCTCTAGCCTCCAATCCTTTGTCTACAGAGGTGACCCAACCCATGATGCTTTGCTCAAGGACTCAGTTGGTTTTCTAGTTCACTGATAGCAGAATCGTATTTATCCAATAAACGTGATCAGTAACTATAAGAGTGAAGATCCAGACAAAATCAAGACATCTCCTTAAGACACTCCATTCCTTTAAAATTAGAGGGTTTTTGTACTTTAAGTCTTTGGTGCATGAGCTGGCTTTTAGGAACCTAGGGGCTACGCTGAGACCCTTTGCTCAGCCTTGGTGTAGGGAGGAGGGGACTGGACCTTCCTCAACTGAATCTACCAGGCTGGGCTGACTCCCCAGGGAAGACCTTGCCCTGGAGGAGGTAGGAATGGGGGACAGGTTGGGGGAGAAGGTGTGGGGGTGGGAAGAGGGAGGATAGGGGAATCTGCGGCTGATGTGCAAAATTAAGTTAATTATAAAATTATTAGAGATCAACGAAAATGAAGACACCACATACCCAAATTTATGGGACACTATGAAAGCAGTGCTAAGAGGGAAATTCATAGCACTAAATGCCCACATAAAGAAGTTGGAGAAATCTCACACTAGTGACTTAACAGCACATCTGAAAGCTCTAGAACAAGAAGAAGCAAAGTCTCCCAGGAAGAATAGACGCCAGGAAATTATCAAAGTGAGAGGTGAAATCAATAAAATAAAAACAAAGAGAACAATACAAAAAATTAATGAAACAAAGAGTTGGTTCCTTGAGAAAACCAACAAGATAGACAAGCCCTTATCCAAACTAACCAAAAGACAGAGAGAGAGAATCCAAATCAACAAAATCAGAAATGAAATGGGGGACATAACAACAGACATTGAGGAAATCCAGAGAATTATAAGGTCATATTTCAAAAACCTCTACTCCACAAAACTGGAAAACCTAAAAGAAATGGATAATTTTCTGGATAGGTACCACATACTTAAGTAAAATCAAGACCAGATAAACTATTTAAATAGTCCATTAACCCCTAAGGAAATAGAAACAGTCATTAAAAGTCTCCCAACCAAAAAAAGCCCAGGACCAGATGGTTTCAGCGCAGAATTCTACCAGATCTTCAAAGAAGAGTTAATACCAATGCTCTCTAAGTTGTTCCACACAATAGAAACAGAAGGAACATTACCAAACTCCTTCTATGAGGCTACAATTACCCTGATTTCTAGACCAAACAAGGATACAACAAAGAAAGAGAACTACAGACTGATCTCCCTCATGAACACTGATGCAAAAATACTCAATAAAATACTGGCAAACAGACTCCAAGAACACATCAAAACAATTATCCACCATGATCAAGTAGGCTTCATCCCAGGGATGCAAGGGTGGTTCAACATATGAAAGTCCGTCAATTTAATACACCATATAAACAAACTCAAAGGAAAAACCACATGATCATCTCACTAGATACAGAAAAGGCATTTGACAAAATCTAACACCCCTTCATGACAAAAGTCTTGGAGCGATCAGGAATACAGGGAACATACCTAAACATAATAAAGGCAATTTACAGCAAGCCAACAGCCAACATCAAATTAAATGGAGAGAAACTCAAAGCAATTCCACTAAAATCAGAAACGAGGCAAGGCTGTCCGCTCTCCCCATACTTATTCAATATAGTATTTGAAGTTCTAACTAGAGCAATAAGACAACATAAGGAGATTAAGGGGATACAAATTGGAAAGGAAGAAGTCAAGCTTTCCCTATTTGCAGATGACATGATAGTATAGTTGAGTGACCCCAAAGATTCCACCAAGGAACTGATACAGCTTATAAACACCTTCAGCAACATAGCAGGATACAAGATCAACTCAAAAAAATCAGTAGCCCTCATATATACAATGGACAAAGAAGCTGAGAAGGAAATCAGAAATACATCACCCTTTACAATAGCCACAAATGACATAAAATGCCTTGGGGTAACACTAAACAAGCAAGTAGAGGACCTATATGACAAGAACTTTAAGTCCCTGAAAAAAGAAATTGAAGAAGATGTCAGAAAATGGAAAGATCTCCCATACTCATGGATAGGCAGGACCAACATAATAAAAATGGCAATTTTACCAAAAGCAATCTACAGATTCAATGCAATCCCCATCAAAATACCAACACAATTCTTCACAGACCTGGAAAGAATAATACTCAACTTTATATGGAAAAACAAAAAAAACCCAGGATAGCCAAAAGAATCCTGTACAATAAAACAATCTCTAGAGGCATCAAGATCCCTGACTTCAAGCTCTACTATAGAACTACAGTAATAAAAACAGCTTGGTATTGGCATAAAAACCGACATGTGGACCAATGGAATTGAATTGAAGACCCTGACATTAACCCACACACCTATGAACATATAAATTTTGACAAAGAAGCCAAAAGGGTACAATGGAAAAAAGAAAGCATCTTCAACAAATGGTGCTGGCATAACTGGATATCAAATAGATCCATATCTGTCACCGTGCACAAAACTTAAGTCCAAGTGGATCAAGGACCTCAACATAAATCCAGCTACTCTGAACCTGCTAGAAGAGAAAGTAGGAAGTAGTCTTGAACGCGTTGGCATAGGAGATCACTTCCTAAATATGACACCAGTAGCACAGACACTGAGAAAAACAATCAATCAATGGGACCTCTTGAAACTGAGAAGCTTTTGTAGAGCAAAGGATACGGTCAACAAGGCAAAGCGACAGCCTACAGAATGGGAAAAGATCTTCACCAACCCCACATGTGACAGAGGACTGATATCCAGAATATATAAGGAACTCAAGAAATTAGACATCAAAATGACCAACAGTCCAATTGAGAAATGGGCTTTAGAACTAAACAGAGAATTCTCAACAGAGGAAACTCAAATGGCTGAAAGACATTTAAGGAATTGCTCAACATCCCTAATCATCAGGGAAATGCAAATCAAAACAACTCTGAGATACCACCTTATGCCTGTCAGAATGGCTAAGATCAAAAACACTGAAGACACCTTATGCTGGAGAGGATGTGGAACTAGGGGCACTCTCCTCCACTGCTGGTGGGAATGCAAACTTGTACAACCACTTTGGAAATCTATATGGTGCTTTCTTAGAAAATTGAGAATCAATCTCCCCCAAGATCCAGCTATACCACTCCTGGGCATATACCCAAGAAATGCTCAATCATACCACAAGAGCACTTGCTCAGCTATGTTCATATCAGTATTGTTTGTAATAGCCAGAACCTGGAAACAACCTAGATGCCCTTCAACTGAAGAATGGATAAATAAATTGTGGCACATATATACAATGGAATACTACTCAGCAGAGGAAAAACAATGACATCATGAGTTTTGCAGGCAAATGGATGAATCTAGAAAAAATCATCCTGAGTGAGGTAACCCAGACTCAGAAAGACAAATATGGTATGTACTCACTCATAGGAAGATACTAGAGGTGGAACAAGGATGACTGGACTGCTATTCACATCACCAGGGAGGCTACCTGGAAAATAGGACCCCAAGAAAGACACGAGGATTGCCCAGTGACGGAGAAATGGCTGAGATCTACATGAACAACCTGGACATGAGTGGGAGTAATGAAGGGCGAGGGTCGAGGGAAAGAGAGCCTGTGGGAGCGGGAGATCCCAGCTGGATCAAGAACAGAGAGGGAGAACAAGGAATAGGAGACCATGGTAAATGAAGACCACATGAGAAAAGGAAGAAACAAAGTGCTAGAGAGGCCCACAGAAATCCACAAAGATACCCCCACAATAGACTGCTGGCAATGGTCGAGAGACAGCCGGAATTGACCTACTCTGGTGATGGGATGGCCAAACACCCTAATAGTTGTGCCAGAAACCCCATCCAACGACTGAGGGATCTGGATGCAGAGATCCACGGCTAGGCCCCGGGTGGAGTGCTGGGAGTCTAATTAGTGAGAAAGAGGAGGGTTTATATGAGCGAGAATTGTTGAAACCAAGGTTGGAAAAAGCACAGGGACAAATAGCCAAATGAATGGAAACACATGAACTATGAACCAAAGGCTGAGGGGCCCCCAAATGGATCAGGCCCTCTGGGTAAGTGAGACAGTTGATTGGCTTGATCTGTTTGGGAGGCACCCAGGCAGTGGGGCTGGGTCCTGTGCTCATTGCATGAGTTGGCTGTTTGAAACCTGGGCCTTATGCAGGGACGCTTGGCTCAGTCTGGGAGGAGGGGACTGGACCTGCCTGGACTGAGTCTACCAGGTGGATCTCAGTCCTCGGGGGAGGCTTTGCCCTGGAGGAAGTGGGAATGGGGGGTCGGCTGAAGGGGTGAGAACAGGGAATCTGTGGCTGATATGTAGAACTGAATGGTATTGTAAAATAAAATAAAAGGAAAAAATAAAATAAAATAAAAATATTTTTAAAAAGAGTTGAAGAAGACTAGGGCTCTACAATTGCTGTCTCCCTTTGTTGTTGCTAGTATAAATTGCTACAACCCATTTGGTAAATAATTATGCATCATTCTGTAAATTTGAACTTTTGTATACCTTGAAATATCTCACCTGTGTACATACATGTACAATGGAAACTTTAGCACCTACCTATCAGAAGACTTGCACAAGAATGCTTACTATAGCTCTTTAGTTACCTGAAAACAATGCAACCATTCTAAGACCAGAGGATAAGAATATTGAGTTACAGTCAGAAAAAGGATTGGAGTGAGAAAAAAATGAAAAGAAAATAAAAATGAAACACAGTCACATTTAACGTTATAAATGATCACCAATATAATATAGATGAAAAATGAGGAATTAGAAGAATCCTTACAGAATGATAAACAGTTTACAAAGTTCAAAACAAGGAAAACACTAAAAAATTATTCACTGAGATGGTTTTGTATCTCTATGTGCCCTGGATGTGTCATCTAAGAAGGGCTGCATGTAATTCGACTGTAGATTTCTCTCTGACCAGTAGAGTTACCAGTGTTACCAGTAACTTCTGAAACTACTACCAAGCACCCGAGCAGATCTGGGGGTGATAAAGAACATGGGCCAGTTCTCCACTGTGTATTCCTGCTTCATCATACTAGCACATGGAGTTTGCAGCAGACCATGGAAGGTTAAGCTGGACTCTCCCTACTCTAACTGTGGTCTGTGCTTTTCTTCCTAATGTCTCTGGTCCCACTCTGACCTGAGACAGGATCTTCACTTTCTAGAATTGATTTCATTCAGTTTCTTGGTGTTCTTGGTCCTCTGATGTTTTTTTTTTTTTTTTTTTTAATAAATTCCAGTTTTGTAGCTCTTGTGGGTTATGCTACCTGGGGTAAGATCAATAGTGAGCGAGCCCCTTAACTTTCCACCAACGGAGCGTGAATGGTGTTTGCATTAAACCATTCAAAGCAATCAACTCTTGTCCAACGTGTCATCTTCATTCATCTACATGTGTCGCCCACTTTCAATTGTTTAAATATATGCTGAGTTCGTAACGTATGTACCTTGAACCTCTCAGAATGTAAGTTTTATATTTTGTTTACAGAGATCCTCTTTAGTTCTGGATTCCTTACAGGAAGATATCTGCTCATGTTTTCTAATAGTACTCAAATGTACTTATTTTTAGCACAAAATCTTTAGTCCATCTGGAGTTTATTTTGGTGTTGGAAATAGAGTAAAATACAATTTTGTTTTATTTTCCAGATGGCTACTAAGTTGTCCCAACTCCATTTATGGACAAAGGATATGAACAGAATTTTTACATAAAAGTCATTTTTAAACATATGAAAAGATGTTCAACTAGTCATACTTTTTAGAACCTCAAATAGTAACTATAGTTGAACATTATTTCTGAAATATCAATTTAATTAAGTATATGCATATCACATTTTATGTCTAGGTGGTTTACCTTTAAATGTTTTCAGATCTGTTCATAAATGCATAGATATATGAGCATTCATTTCTACCTCGTTAGTAAAAAGGGCAGAAAAAGAAAATCCAAGTAAAAGTCTTTTAAGGTGAATGAATTTTCATGTCATCAAATTAAGGTACTATGAGGCCTTTTTAAAAAGGTGTACAATAATTATGTAACAACAGTTACTGAAAAACAACAACAACAAAAGGCTATGAATTTGAAAGTAAGCAAGGAGGGTTATATTGTTACATTGGAGTCTTTGCTGGTGTGTGTATGGGGGGCGGGGCAGGGTGATGTAATTATATTATAACCTGAAAAATAAAAGGAAAAATTGTGGATAGTAGGTGGAGTAGGAGGTTAGCCACTTGCTTAGCATGCACAAGGTACTAGATTCAATTCTCAGCACAAGAAACAAAGCAGTCCACATTGCACATGCGTGTGAAGTTATAGGAGACTTATTGTATTGAAAAAGCCAATCTATGTGGGTATTTTATACTCAGCCTCTCTTTGGGAGTGAAAAACATGGGCATCCATCTACATATCAACAGGAACACTTAGTCACATTACTGAGCACACTACTTTGTAGGCCTTTGCTGTTGTTGGTTTTTTTTTTTAATCTTTACTCTTTGGGGGTCCTGCCACCTAGCTCCCAAATAAATAGAGGCTTATTATTATTATAAATACCCGGCCTAAGGTTGGCTTTTTTTTTTTTTTGCCAGCTTTCCTTAACTTAAATTATCCCATCTACCTTTTGCCTTTGGGCTTTTCTCCTTCACTTGCTTCTGTAAATCTTACTCTTACTCCATGGCTTGCTGTGTAGCTAGGTGGCTGGGTGCCTGGCCCCTGAAGTCATCCTCCTTCTCTGGCTGCTTTTTCCCTTGCTCCTTCCCAGATTTCTCCTTTGATATATCTTCTCTACACTGCCAGCCCTGCCTATCCTTTCTTCTACTTCACTATTGGCTGCTTAGCTCTTTATTAGACCATTGGATGTTCTAGACAGGCACAGTAACACAGCTTCACAGAGTTAAACCAAATGCAACATAAACAACAGCAACACACCTTAAAATAATATTCTACTACAGGCTCCCTCAAGCACCTAGTACCAGTGGTGGCTTCTGATGAGAAAAACCACAAATGAGAACAGCTCTGCTATAAGGGAGCATTTGCTCTTGGGTGAATGCTTATTTCTGGACATAACTTGAAGGAATTATTTAAGTCAAGAGAGAGGACTACAAGTTCCTGTCAAAACGTTGTGTTGATAGATTTCTGTGCCAATCACAAATTCTACTGGTTACCTTTTGAGCAACTTCTAAACACAGAAAATCAGGTGTAAAGAGTAACCTGCCACTGAAATGCTCTCAATTTGATAAAATTCATTAGCTAGATACAAAGAGAAATGTAGTTTTCAAGGCTTCTGATGCCATAACCGAGCTTAGCAGTGTGTGACTGTCCCCTAAACAAATGATGGTTGGACTGAGCTTGAAGGAAAAGCCGAAGGGATAATGTCCCTTCTTCCTGATGGAAAATAACAGCCCCACCTTGCTTTATGGAACAAAGAATAGCAATTGCTCTTCAGTACTATTTTTTTTTTATAAAGCAATGAATACAAAGTCACTCGAAGCCATCCAAAAAATCTACTCCTATCATTCCCAGTCTTGTGATTCTGAGCAGCATGGTGCGAGTGGGAATAAACTGGCTTCATACACATATGCAAACCTGGAGCTTCAGAACCAGAAGAAGGCCTTAAAAACATTGTAGCCCTGTGGTTTCATTAAACATGAGGACATTGAAGTCTCAGTGGTAACAGAACGTATGAGAGACCCACCACATTAGAATCATTGGTGATGGGTCTCTGATCCGGGAGAGAGCCTCCAATGTCCCAAGGCTTTTTTTTTTTTCCCTGTCACACCTTGATGATTATCTAGCCCCTTGATATTGACACTGAAAAAAGAATTTGGAACAACATTTTGCAGCCATGGCCATAACTCACTTGCTCATACATCAACCTCCATGTTTCCTCCTTTACTACTTATTTTGCAGTTCAATATTTTTGAAGTTTTCCACCAATAAAATTCTACCCTAGGAAGAAAACTGTTGTATTCTATTGACTTGACAGTTATGTACAAATATAAATCCTACTAAAGACAAAGAAACTCATTCAAAGGGAAAGCACTTCTTTAGGCTGTTGGAGGTAAAAACCCTGTGATCGCTGTATCTATCCATGAGCTTGCATTATCATTTCATAAGGCAAAACAGAAGGTGGCGGGAGCCTACTGCCGTCCCTTAGTTTCTGATGGAACATATTCATCAAAAAAGCATTCAGTCCCCTGAGCTTCAGCCATATGCTCCAGGAAAATGTCACCAGTTAAAGATGTATTCATTTGCTGTTTTGAAAACTCTGTTTGATATTCATGCATTCCAAGTGTTTTGACCTAGATTTCTGTCGAGGCAGTAGATCCAGTCTTGTGCAGGCAGCTAGACAGCTGTTGCTTGTGTGGTCAAAGGAAGAATCCAAAGTTAAAAAGAGAGAGAGAGAGAATGAAAAAATGAAAACATTTATTAGTGGGTGCCAACATTTTGCACAGCCAATATGTTTAATACTAGATTAACTAATATAAGCATATGGGGATGCATTTGTTGCAAAGCTTTAAAGAAAAGAACAAAGAAAAAAGTTGGAAGTAGCTAAAGTTCAAGGGAAATGGAATTTGCACTTTCTCCTGTAAATGAAAGCTTGGTGAAATGGCAACATACTTTAATTATAAGCAAGTGGCTAATGTCACAGCATTTAAGGCTTTATTTTAGAGGCCATGTATGATTTCTGATGCTCGGCACACATCTTAGATAAACCTAAAGTCTGTGTATGACAGCAGTTTTTAGATACCCACCTTTTCCCTAGCCAGAGTTGTCTATTTGTTTGTGTGTAGAAGATCTAGTTAATTCAGCTATAAATTGATGCTGTTTAGATAATGATGATGATAATAAATATGGACACTCATCCATAGCAGGTCCATCTCTTTCCAGCAAGATCAACTGAAGATGCCACAGTATCCACATATCTACTTTCAGTCAACCCACCTACAATATATACCATACTGCCCATCCGCTTCTCCTCTCTACCCTGTTGGATGACTATCAGTTAAGTTATAATCATGAAATGCTTAGTACTCCCAGATTTTTGAACTGGACTCTTGCACCTGTGCACATGTAAAGCAGCCAAGAACATTAACCCATTGATCCACTCAACCACAAATGGCTAAAGAACATCCATTCAGGCCATAGACTATGCCAGAGTGTGGAACAAAGTCCCTTTCCTCTTGCAGGCTACAGAATTCTTAATGATACAAGAGATACAAAATGACTTGTACCATTCACGTCACTGGAATGGGGGAATACAGCCCAAGAGTAGATTTTATGGATATTATTGAAGAAGAGACTGAGTGCTCGTGTGGAATACAGAGATGTGTCATCATGCACCTCTGAAGTCATGAGAGCACAGCCCTTTAGCCACAATCTTTTTTATAATTGCCTTTTATTTTCCCTGTTCTCAATTCCTAGAATGAGAATATGATTATAATTCTCCCCTCTGAGACCAAATTCACTTTCCTTGGCAAGCATAAGACCCAATGAGGAATATTTCTCTTTCAGCAAGGATTGAGCTTCAAAACTAAGGGAGAGGCTGGGGAGGGGTTGACAATGGTGTTGGGGTGTGGTCTACTCTACTTGACTCTAAACCACACCAAAAACTGATGAGTTTCTTAGCACTTTATCCTGTTGTGAAGGACACCCACTGACTCTGTTATTACCAATAAATGATCAGCCATTGGTTAGAAAATGAAACGTGATTGACATCTGAATAAAATTTTAAAATGTATAATTGTTATTAACCTCCATTTTCTGCAATAAATTTCAAATGTGTAACCAATTACCATAAGATTTAGAAATTTTTCTTCCTCACTTTCAGTAGTCATACCAATTGTATTAAAACCCTCCTGATTACAATTAAAAAAAATTCTAAATATTTGTTATAGAAGACCTGTTGCATGTGGAGCATTTTCAGTACAGCAAGCATGTTTTGATACTTTCAATCTGCATATCTGTATTTAATAATAATGACTCATTTCATGGGTGTATGTGTATTCACATATATAAACTCATTATGAATTTACAAAGCAGAATAATATTCCATATTAACAAGCATTGGGACAATTCTTAGTGAACATTCTTTGTTCTTTCTCCTTGCCTTTCAGTATATATATATATATATATATATATATATATATATATATATATATATATGCCGTGTACTGTGGTCCTTCATTTTTGTGATTGGCATTCTCAGTGAATTTGGCATTTCTAAGCAATATTCATTGAATTCATGCCACCACGTGGTTCAATAAACACTAATGCTGTACATAATTTCATGCTTATCTCTATTTCCATTGGGATATCCTCAGACTTGTTCAGCTTCTATTCTGACCAGAACTAATAGATGCCACTATATAAGCTATCCTAGAGTAGGAGGGAGAATCCTGCACATGCTGAGGTTGTGCAGAAGCACAGAAGAGGGAGGATGAATTGTCAATGCTCAGAGTCCTGACCATTTCGGGTGGACACATGGGAGGCAACTGGCAGCAATTAGGATTGCAGATCTGACAGCTTCTCTGTGAGCTGCCACATTAGGTTACGAACTGAGCATTACAGAAGACCAAATGTTTCTGTTCCAGTGCCAGAGGATTGATTTATTCTCCCTCCATTTTCAACCTGGCAGCAGAGGACATCTAAATCTGAAAATAGCAATGAAACATGTGAGGCCAATGTGTCTTAGTAAGTCAGAGTACAGGTAATGGCCTAGATGTTTTCTGCTAGAAACTTTTGAGGACTGGAAGTGAATGGGTGTGTGATTTCTATCCCAAAGTTTGATCTCCCACTAAACCCCAATTGATGCATCACAGAGACAATAGGGAAACTGAATAATTTCTTTCATTAATAACGTACTAATTTCTACCCATAAAGCCTATAAGTCCTAATGTTCACCAATGTAAAATTGCATGAAGTTAGCTGTATTACAGCCAATTTGAACAGATGGGTTTATGAGACTCAAATATATTTCTTTGCAGAATTTGGCTATGTAAGTAATGTGTGTTACTGTCACAGGGAGCCTTGAATTACTGCAGCTGCCAGATGCTTATTCCTTTGCACAGCTCTGCAGAGGGGTCTCCTTCCTTCACTTATAAGTAGAGTTACTGAAAAGGTGAGCCTTTTGGTGGAATTAAAGCACTCTCTACATCTGTTCTTTTCTCTTCCTTGCTGGAGTAAGGTGAGTGTGTGGAGGATCATAAGAGGTTGGCATGACTTCACACATCTCTCAGCAAAATCAACAGATCCAAACAAGAATCTAAGGGCAGGAAGATGTAGAGTCCCAGACATGCTGACAAGCAGATGGAATGAGTCCAGCTGGGCAGAGCAGGGTTCATGGAAAGAGGCTGCTGGGGTGGACTTTGGATGGGTGGGTGAATATATATATAATCAATAAAAGTTTCTACTACTCTGGAAATTGTGAAAGTAGCTATGCAGGGTGAAGAGAGAAAGAGAAGGGAACCCTGCATTGGAACTTTGAGTTAATGTTGGGAATATTTGTGAATGAGTTAATATCAGAAATAGCCAATTAGGGAAATAGAAAGTCAAATGGGCTTCCATTCATTCAAAGAAGGCAGAGGCGAAAAGAGTGCTATACTGTCAGCTCTTTAAGAGATACTGCATACCTGCTCCTGCAACAGTGGCGTTATTCTACTCGAAATCATTTGCTGTTATTTGCATGTAACTGTACATCTCCAAATTCAAATCCACAGTCTTCAGAGAGACTGAAAAACGCCCATTATAAATACCACAGCAGAGAAGGCCTCCAAAAGTCACACACAGGAATCCTCATGCATGCTGAGCTAGAGAACACTAGAGGAAGAAATGAGAAAAAAGTTTACATGTAAGCATTGGGATATTCAAATGATTCTCTATATGAAAAACCAAACAAAACAGCAGGTCTTCCTGAGCAGTAGATGGGAAAGCTTTAAGGCGGTGTCTGAGATGCCTCATCTATGCCACCTACATTTACTATGAAACTTTTAGGACTTCAGCATATAAGGAATTATGCTTTGATGTAGGAGTAAAAAAAGAGAATAGAGCATGAAGTAGGAGCCTAAATGCTGTAAGACTCTGATGCACTTCTCATAGTCCCAATTCAAAGAAACCCAACTACCTTGGAGCTGGACTTAGATAATAGGAAATATAATTTGAATTATTATCTTTGAAAGGTAGATATAATTGTGCCTATTTTACAAATGAGACCATTAAAACACAGAAATATTAAATCACTACCAAATCTATAAAACAATGGGAAGCAAAGGCATGATTTAAATAAACATACTTCTGAATTTCTTCAGATATTTTCATTTCACTTGTGGATATGCGTCAATGTCAACAATTTGTATTTTAACAACTTTCATAGTGACTCAGAACTAGGCTCTGAATGTAAATAGTCCCAAATATGTCTGCTATGCTCACACTGTTTGGGTCAGACAGGCTTATGGCCATTCACACCCTCCTCAGAATTCCTGTCAGTTTTCTAGAATCAAATCAACATGGAAGGCAATAATGGCCAGGGCCCTGAAAGATAAAACAGCCCTACCATCTCCCTGTTGCTTTCGATAATAAAGACTACAAATGAGATGAGGCAAGGTTACTTTCAAAGGATATGACTTACCAATTCTCCAAATTTCAGTTGACTACTTAATAATATAAGAAGAAAATGAACTAATAGTTTAGTTGCCAATTTTGTACCATTTTTCCACTCCACACCACCTGCTTCTAGATAAAATCCATACACACACACAAAAAAAAAATAAAAAACCATAAAATAACCAAAAATGTCAGTAATGGGGTCTGTAAGAGTCTTTCCTTTGCGAAACGCAGATAAGTAAATACAGAGATTCAAAAGTAGGTTGATTGAGTTTCAACACTCTGAGTACTATTTATTATTGCACTCACTCCTTGTTTTTGTTTGTTTGTTTGTTGTTTCTTTGCTTTCTTTTAGTAAGTTTTTGGAGGGTCCTTTTACACTCTAAAAGTGAGCAACTCTTCTATCTTCCAAAGGACATGTCTCTACATTGGATCCACTGACCAGCTATCATTCCTATGGTGAAGCACCTGACTAACATTGTCTAGAGTTGTCCTAGTTAGAGTTTCCATTACTGTGAAGAGACATCATGATCAGAGCAACTCCTATAAAGGAAAATATTTAGTTGGGGCTGGCTTACAGTTTCAGAGGTTTTGTCCATTAGCATCATGATGGTATGTAAAGCAGACGTGATGCTGGAAAAGGATCTGAGATCTACATCTCGATCCACAGGCAGGAGAAGCAACTGTGTCACTGGGCATGGCTTGAGCATATATAAGACCTCAAAGCTTGCCTGCACAGTGACACACTTACTCCAACAAGGCCATGCCTCCTAATAATGCCACTCCCTATGGCTAAGCGTTCAAATGCATGAGTCTGTGGGGGGCATACCTATTCAAACCACCACAAGAGTCCCAGGGCCAGGTATGAAAACTTTGCCAAGGTGAAGGTAGAATCATAAACTGAGCCTCCATTATGGACCTAGTATCACTTTTGATGATCCCTATACTAAGAGCAAAGATGTTCTTTTGTACAGTGTAGCCAGGTAGTCTTTTGGAGAAGGAAAACAGTAAGAACTTCAAGATGCCTGTGCTCTACAGTTCCAAACATCACATGGAGGGAGTAGCAGAGGTCTGAAAAGACCAAGCAATTTCTTCAAGGTGGCAACAGTATGCAGCGAAAAGGGCAAAATTCAAGTCCAACCCTGTCTGACTGTAAGGCCAATAACCTTGTCATAACATTAAAAAATAAAAAAAAAAAACTAAACTAAACTAAAAATGTGAGCATGGAGTGATTCCCACAGGAGGAGGCATGTGGAAAAGATGCTCACACATTTATGCAACTTGAGAATCCGGGAAAGATAATGGTTAGTTTTCAGTTTACTGTTTAATCACTGGGGCTGTATTTAGCTTGGGGAAATCTATAGTCAAGTGTACAAGAGAGACCATCCAAAGAGACCTAAGTCATCGGCAGCCAAAAGAGAGCAGAGACCCTGCTGTTCCCTGGCAAAGTGGCTCTGGTTCTGCTAATAGACACCAAAACAGAGAGCTAAACTGGGAAGAATTGAGACAAATATTTATACAGAGGGTGGGGGAGGACACCTGGCAGCGCAGGTGAATTAGCTGTAGACTGAAATGTTCCCCGCAGATTCAACCATGAGAAGTGACACATTTTGCAGTTAGACTGAGTGCAAACCTGTTCTCCTTCTCATCCCCATAGCTCAACAGAGGCACCGGATTCCTTTTGTTTCCTTCTCCGGTGCACACGATTTTGAAATTAGGTACTCAAATGAGTTGACGCTCCCCTTCAAACACGCTGCCTTAGGAGGACAGAATCTCAAATTTCTCCAATTTCACTCAGACTGGGGATGTCACCTATAATCTCCTGGAATACAACCCAGCTCTGACACGTAGGAGAGCCCTGGCCATTAGTGTAATGCACAAATGCAGGCAACCGTAATGATTATTTAATTGAATATAGATGTTGGCGGAATACCAGTGCAAAACACCATGCATTCTAAATCAGGCCTGACGCATATTAATGCAGCACTCACAATAGGCTGTTTCCTATACCGAACGTAAAAGACAGACTCGCAGACTTGCCCGAGTTTGTAACCTACCTCAGCGTGTGTTCTCCCTCCGCATATCTCATATTTCAGGGGGACAAAAGGGGGTGAATTTGACAAAAATTTTAATTTTGCTTCAGTGAGCAATTTATGTTTGCATAATGAGCAGAGTAGCTCTGGAAAGGTAAGTTAATTATTTACAATATTTTTAATTGCACTAAAGACTATTTTTACAGAAATATTTACCAGGACACAATATTTCATGCATTATTTTTAGATGCTGGAGAAAGATGTATGAGTAGGAAAAAAATAGGATTTACCAATTTAAGTTTTAATAAAAAAAAAAGTCTACAAAATTAAAATATAAATTTAGCAGAGAGGATGTCAAACTTTTGTAAACACAATTGTTTAAATAATGGGAGTAGAAAATGATAGTTGGGTATAGAACCTATTTTATATTGGATTTTTTTTTAATAGGAAAGTACTCTGTTACAGTAACCATCGACTATCAGTGTAAATTGTGAAATTAGTTATATTGATGGATATGGAAAATTTCTAAAAGAAGAAATTTAAAGAATGAGTTGGGAAAGGAACAAGAGAAAGCTCATTATAACAGGATAAACTAGGTATAACAGGAAAGGGGTAATGGGCCCCAAGTACCAGTGTGGTCCTGGAGGCCTTCACAGCCATAACAGTGAATCAGCATTTCTCTCCCAGTGAGACAGGATATTCAACAAGAATGCTGAGCCAAGGATTTCTGGTGATTTTAGAAATACAGAACGGAATTCCCAAAAGCACATATTTATTGTTCAGAAACTGCAAAGTCATGAAACAGACCTCTGTTATTCCATGCCCTGAGTAAATCAAGTTGAGTTACTGCAAAGCTGGTGTCCTCTTCTTTACATCTGTCTTTCTCACTCAAATTTGGATGTGGCTGTAATTGCTTGGTTATGTGTTAATGGATGAGCACAGCACATGTGAAATATAGGAGGAAGATATTTAAGAAACATTCACCTTCATCTCACAGAAGTGACTGCCTCTGCACAGTTCACATTTAGAAGAATATCTAGATATTTACAATGCCCAGGAAGTTTCGTGTACTTTAGTGTTTCGTCTTTGCCACATTCTACAAAAGAAACATTATCTTAGTTTGCAGAAATGGGGTTCTGACAACTGGTGATTTTCCCAAATTCCCAGTAAGAGACAGAGCTGACCCGCCTGTCCAGGGCTCTTTGCACAGCACTGCAAGTGCCTCCCTTAAGAAAAGAAGTGTCATTGTGTGAGAGGAGAGCCATGACAGAATGGCAAAAAAGGGCAAGAGCCAGTTGTAGCTCTCCAAGTCAAAGAATTTGGGGTTCATAAAAAAGTAAATGTATAATTACCATTAGACTCACAATCCCACTACTGGATAGAAACCCCGAAAATAATAGAAAAGGATACTTGTATAAACATTTCTTCATGAATAGTCAGGGAATCCCTTTTTATAATAGTCAAAAGATGGAAAAAAAGACAATTCCTATCAATGAATGTGTGAGTAAATAATTTGGGATATATTTATACAATGGAATATTTTTTTTACCATAAAAGGGAATGATCATTCTGTAAATCAAACCTAACATGTATAATTATTTTTAAAGTCAAATAATATAGTAATATATAAAATGCTTAAAGAAAATCTTCCCCATTTGCACTCTGGTAACAATCACCTCTAATGATTATTCATTATTTCTGTGTCCTTTGGCGATGGGTGATCTTCAGGAGGATCTGACATGATAGGAAAGCATTGTAATTTTGAGATCAATGACATACACACACACACACACACAAAAAGAAGTTGACTGATTCGTACTGGATTTATAACAAACATTTTCTATGAGACTTACTTCATTCTTTTTAATTATATAAGTCTGTGTGAGTGGAAATAAACACATAGACAAAGTAAAACAACATATATACAATGTCTGCCATAACTAGCCATTGACCTAGTTTAAAAACTTGATTGCTATTGGGTAAGATGAACAATGTGCTAAGAGTGATAAACTAACTGTAATGGAGAAAGAGGCAATGAAAACTAATAAATCCAATGAGCTTGCAAATGAGCCTTGCTTTGTTGTTGGGCACAAAACACCTACAGTCTTCCAATGCACTCTATGTGACTGTCACAACACTCATTTGAAGGACCACATCTTACCTGGCATGCATTATACCCTAGAATCAAAGTAAAGTGACTTATCATAAACTTGAATAAACCCTCTTCATTACTGTTACTTTTAACCCAAACCAAGTAAAACAAGTGGAACTGAGTACAAATAATCCACAGAGTTCTACATAGTTGAATTTACAACTTATTAAGGCATTATGAACAGTATCCTAGCTATGTATGGTCGCTAGCTCAAAGCATACAAGCTTCAACATATTAATCTTAACTCAGAAAAACATCACAATATGTATTCCAAATTTTAACTTTTGATTATAGGACTATAGGTATCCTAATAATAATAATCACATAGACATAATACAGCTTACTAATATAATTACCTTGAATTATATTTTTATTATCCTCAAGTACATATTGCTATATGATATTTTGCACCAATGATTTACACACCCAGTCTGCACTCAAGAGGTGTGAAGCTCGGGTTGTGAAAACACTCGTAAGCTTGTTGCATGGAAGCATCTCTTTCCTCCAGGGACAATTGGACAGAGGCTCGCTTAAGAGGTAAAAGTGCCTGGAATGCTTTGCTGTCCATCACTGCAGCTTTTACCTTGGCCCTGGTGAGCACCCTGCTCACTGTCTCAGTAAATTTCGGGGTCATTCTTGATATATCAGAGTCTGTGGAGAGACTTCTGAAGTTCTTTTCACTTTTTATGAATTCTAAGACACTATATTTGTTATATAATCTATGTAGTTATAGAAATTGCAGAATTGAAGAGGTCAACTAAGATTCAAAATCCGTCTTAACAACATGCTTAGAAAATGAACTACAAGTACTATTTTGCTGACATGAGTCTACAATAGCAACACTTCCAGAAGTTCCATATTGAAATACACTGGGATTGCCATAGAAATTAGTTTTCCAAACTCTTGGTCACTCCTCCCTGGCATGGAAACAGAGCACATCTTAGAATACAGCTCAGAACCCTTTAAAATAAGGTTTGAAGAAGCAGGAGAACAATTCAAAGGTGAACAATGAAGACAAAACATGAAGAGAGAGCATACAAAAAGTCCAAGACAAATTGTTCTGCATAGAGTGATTGGAAGAGGGCTTCATGAGGCAGAAAATACAATTACAGAAAAAAAATTGACTCAGATCTTAATTCATCCTCACTATTATTTAAACAAACATTGCCTTTCCTTTCTCCAAATATATTAAACCACTGGTGAACATGTCTTTGGGAGTTAAACATGTCTCCTCAGAAACTTTTTAGGAAAATAATAGAATAGAAATATTGGGATCAACTGACACTGGGAAACTTCTCATTCTGACCTCACTTCTCCAGATCCACAGGATGAGGGAATGACAGTCCAAGTGGGCAGGACAGCTGGGAAATTGCTCAGTCAGGCCTTATTGGAGCTCTTTACTGGAATATTAAGGAATGAATGTTTTGTACCCTCTCCCATTCTTGTTGTAACCCCAACCTTCAGTGTGATGGAATTCTAAGTTGGGCCTTTAGGGAGCTGATAAGATTATGAAAATTGACAAACCATTGTATAAGATGCATGCAAAGATATCTTTTGCCATGTGTACATAGAAAATTGAAGAACACAGCCTTTGCATGGAACTATCTTTGGTAGAGCGTTGCTCCTTCAGCTTCTCTGACCTTGAGGTGAAAGGGGATGATACAAGTAGCATCTAACATTCCCAGGATACTGGAGCTGGTTGGGCAAAGCAAAAAGATACCTGAAAGGTAAAACCACAGCTTAGGAAAATCAACCAGTTTATAGTTATAAAGAAATATATCAATCACCTATAAAGATTATAGCTATGAATATATGCTCTCATAGAAAATAATGTAAAGAGATGTTTCCTATCCAGACTGTCCGGACCCAATAACCCACTCAGAGGCAGAGTATGAATTATAAATGCTCAACCATTAGCTCAGGCTTGTTACTAGCTAATGCTTACATTTAAATTAACCCATTTCTGTTAATGTATGTATTGCCATGTGATTCTTCCAGTGTGTTACCTCATTTCTACATGTCCTGCATTCTTGCAGGTGGCTGGCATCTCCTCTAACTTTGCCCTCCTTTCCATCATTCTCAGTTTGGCTTTCCCACCTAACTTCCTGCCTAGCTACCAGCCTGTCAGCTTTTAATTAACCAATGAGGGTAATACATATTCATAGTGTAGAAAGGATTGTTCCACAGAAAAATAATGTTTTCCTCACAGAGTTACAAGTAGCATCACCATATGACCTAGAAACCCATCACATTCATAAACAAAGAAACTGAGACCTGCATCTTGAAGAGATATATGCACCCCATGTCTCTGACAGAATAGCTCACAATTCTCAAAATGTGGGAACAAAAACGTTGGATGCCCACTGATGGAAAAATAAAGGAAATAAAAATGCATCAAGTAGAACATTATCCATGATGTAAAAAAGAGGGAAATCCTGCCATGTAGAATGTGGGTGAACCTGAGAATTTCATAGAGAGAGAGAAATGCTCTATGAGTTTACCCATATATGGGATCTAGGATAGTCAAAGGTGAATAGTGTTTGCCAGTGGCTAGAAAGGGACCATGGGCTAATATTAGCCAAGGATATAGCTGTGCAAAATTAATTCTGGAGAGCCACTGCATCACATTGGGCCTCTAATTCCAAATACTCTATTATATTATAAAAATCCACTAGCAATATATATCTTAATTACATGTTCTAACCAATGGGGCAAAACCCTGAAATTAAAGGAAAAACTTGGAGGTGATAGATAATGTTATGTCACTATTCATGATGCTGGATTATACAGGGATATGTTTGCCTCCAAACATACTGCAATCCATATCTTTAAATCTGAAAATATAATACTATGGAGATAAACATAAAACATACATGAGACACAATAATCATAAGAGAAAGGGAGGAAAAGACAAGGAGAAACATATGTGTTTAAGTGTGTATGTCTCAGTTTGCTTTCTATTGCTGTGATAAAATGGCATGATAAAGGCAACTTGGGGAAGAAATATTTCATTTTTATCTCATGCTTGTAGTTCATCTTGATGGGAAGCCAAGGCAGGAACTCATGCAGACAGGAATCTGGAGGCAGGAACTAAAGCAGAGACCATAGAAGGATACTGCTTACTGGTTTGCTCTCCATAGCTCTCCAGCTTATTACTTTTATAAAATCAAGGACCACCTGCCCAGAGATGGCCCCACTCACAATGGGCTGGGCCCTCCCATATAAACTGTTATTCAAGTAAAGGCTCCACAAATTTACCTCTGGGGTGATCTGATGGAGGTATCTTCTTAATTAAGTTCTCTTCTTCCCAAATGACCACAGCTCATATCAAGTACACAAAAGAATAACTAGTACAGTATGCTAACTATGAAATGAAATAGTATTATTTGAGCAAAAACTTTGGTAAATGAAATAAGTAGCAATATAGATGCTGAAAAAACTAAGACATGAACTAAAGCCAAAAGGAAATATAAGAAAATATTACACAAGTAAATTGGAATTTGAACTAATCAAAACAAAACAGGAAAACTGGGAGATGGCTCAGTCAGCAAAGCGGACCTAATTTTGGATCCCCAGCAGCCACCTGAAAGCCAAGCACAATGGTGTGCTAGAGAGGGGGAAGCACGTTGATTTCTGGAGCTCGATGGCCCACTAGCCTAGCCAAATAAATGAGCTCCAAGATCAGTGGGATAAAATAGAGACAAACTAATGGCTATTAAAGACATCTGACACTGGCCTTTCCCCTTCATATACATGTACACAGAGGTGTGTGGACTTTCCACAAATATCCACACACTCACATGAACACATAGGTAGACACACATATGAGGGTACACATAGTCAAGGAACACAAAGATATTAGAACGTGGTAAACAAATAGGAAAATAGAGTTGTAAAGTACCACATTTAAGTTATAGTCAGTGAAAATGTTGCAAACATTCTGATTAAAAGATGTAAATCAGCTGGGCGGTGGTGGCACACGCCTTTAATCCCAGCACTTGGGAGGCAGAGTCAGGCGGATCTCTGTGAGTTCGGGGCCAGCCTGGGCTATCAAGTGAGTTCCAGGAAAGGCGCAAAGCTACACAGGGAAACCCTGTCTCGAAAAACAAACAAACAAACAAAAAGATGTAAATCGAGATTTCATCCTGGAATTTTAAAACTCCAGTTTTGATGAACATGAATTCATTATGAAGCACCAATAAGTTACTCTAGGTATACCAGAGCTGGCTGTACATGAAAAGAACAAGGTATATTACCAAGAGCAAATAATTATCATTAGGTCAATTCATGGAAATATACAAAGAATCCTTCCTATATATTATATAATATAGTTTTAAAATACATAGAACAGAGGCTGACAGAAAGGAAATAGGTAGACTATCCCTCACCTGGAACTCTAATCTCTCAATAGCTAAGAAGACAACTAGAAAAATAATAAACATGAACATTGTTATGATAAACAAAAGAGAAATAACTGATCTATATACAGTATGCCATGTAAAGTGGAATATACATGTATATTCATTTGAAAGAATTCATTTGGAAGAAGTAATCTCAAATCTTTTAATATAAAATAATTCCAGTGAATCTCACTTATTTCTTTTGAGATAAACATTAGCCTGGAATGCCAAAAGTGAAAAATGAAGATGGGCGGTGGTGGCGCACACCTTTAATCCAAGCACTCGGGAGGAAGAGGCAGGCGGATCTTTGTGAGTTCAAGGCCAGCCTGGTCTACAGAGCAAGATCCAGGAAAGGCACAAAGCTACACAGAGAAACCCTGTCTCGAAAAACCCAAAAAGAAAGAAAGAAAGGAAAAATAAAAGATCATACTGAGTCTGATAGCCTTGGCCTGTGATCTTAGCTACTTGGGAGACTGAGGCAGGAAGATCACAAGTTTAAGAACAGCCTGGGTTACCTTAGTGAGACATTGTACTGAAATAACATGTAAAATGCCAGGGATATAGTTTGATAAAACACTAATCTAACATTCTTAAGGCTCTAAGTTCAATCCTTAGTACCAAACAAAAAAAGTTAGGGGCAGGGAAGACTATAAAATATTACTTTTGTCTAAAAGTGATAATTTAGGGAATATATAAAAAACATAATCAAGTGCTGGCTACCTTTAACATGTAAGACAGACTTAATATTCTAGGGTCAATAGAAGAACTTCGGTATTCATCTTTGATGAGGACAAAGCTTGCAAAATTATAAGTCCTCTTGTTATAGTAAGTAAAAGATGAAAACCCTGCAATGAGTGTTCTTCCCATCTATATCAGAGAAAATAAGGTTGCAGGACAAGCTGCTGCACTGACATCCAGAGTGTTGGGCTTGCCTGGAGCAGAACTGATAGGAGCATCATGTGATTGAGTATCGTTGGATGACTGGAGATGAGTGTGCATTTGTGTGTTCCTGGAGACCATAGTTGTGGTCACACTTTTACCCTAGAAACTCCATCAAGGATTCTTCTGCTATGAAAAATTAGTTCATTCTTATCAGGAAAAGTCGCACGTAAGAGTCTGAAAGCATGTCCCATATGGAGAACTCCAGCATAGACCAGCCTTCCTATTACACTTGTAGGGAGCAAGTGAAGTCTTGAACAAGTGAAGTTCTGAAAGGACGTGTATCATATAACATTAGTCAGTCACATCAAGGACCAAGATATAAGACCCACAGGAAATTGGCAAAGCCTTTCTCCCAGAGACAATGACAAAAATCAGCAAATCCAACTGCCTCCTCCCATTTGTTTTCAGTCTGAGAATGCTTTCCTACAGACACCTCCTACAAAGCCTAGCTAACTCTTCCCCTTGCGCTGTACATAATAAACACACTGAACTTCTGGGTTGTTGTGTTATTAGGTACAATTCCATCAGCGTGTCCACAGTCCAGCTCTTCTTTGTGTATTTCTGATCTTTCATTCCTTGACACTCTTGTCAGGGTTCCAGGACCAAGGCTTCTAGGGCATAGCATCTAATAAATAAATAAATACAGACTACATCACCAAAGGAAAGTATGCAGTACATAGACTGAGGAGGGGATAAGGGGAAAGGGAGCAACACAGAGGGAAATCTCTATTTCAAGGGAAGGGGAAACACCTCTGAGGAACAAACCTGCTTAGATTAATGCAGCAATGATGATGGAGAAGAGGCTTTCCTTGCCATACTCTACAACCCTTACATATCAATAGTGCCAGTCCCAAGGGAGGAACACATTGACAGAGAGTGCTGCAAGCCACAGACTCTCCCCAGGGAACAGTCAAAGGAATCAGAAAGTCGCAAGGAGAGGATGACAATGATAGCAGAGGCACCAGGAGCCTGGGGACGGAGGTAGGGTAAACATCAGCCATAATCCACTTCCTAGCCAGACTAATGTGAGACATCACACTGAGGTCCTATGACTCCATAAATTTCAACAGCAAAACTTACAAATTATGGCAAAAACAAAGGAAAAATTCACTTCACAAAGACAGAGTAATCTTCAACATTAGATTGAGATATGGTTCGTATTTAATAGCAATGGTTTAATATTTAAAATATCCCCGAAAAATAGGTGATGTTATTCTGTTTCATGTCATTATGACAGAAAGCAGCTGGCCCTCTATACCTGCAGGTTCCAGCCGGACCCATGGGCTCAACAAAGAGCACATCAGCATATAAAAATACTCAATAATTACCTCTGTCCAGAGGTTTACAGAATGTTTTGCTTGAAATATTACCCAGCCTGTTATATACTCCTCATGACTCCACCTTAACTGTAACTGGGGCAATAGGAGTGTGTCACTATATCTGTCTCAGTAGACTTTTATTCTTGTCATTCTCTAAACGGTGTAATATAGCATCCTTTTTCACATCATTTGCATTGTATTAGGCATTAAGGAATCAAGAGTTGACCTGAAATTTTAGAATGTATATTAGTTATTTGCAAATATTATCCCATTTCATGAAAGTGATCTGAGCATTCATTGTTTTTAGACTTCATCTTAGTCACTGTTCTATTGCTGTGGAGAGACACCACATCCAAGAGAACTCTTATAAAAGAAAGCATTTAAATGGGACTTCCTTACAATTTAATCCCAGAGGTTAGACCATCATCATCCCATCAGGGAGGATGGCAACACACAAGCAGACATGGCGCTGGAGCAGTAGCTGAGAGTTCTACATTCTGTTCCATAGGCAGCAGAAAGACAAAGAGACTGGGTCATTTGACATGGCCTTTTGACAACTCAAAGTCCCCTGTCCCCCCCAGTAACACACTTCCTCCACCCAGGACATACTTCCTAATCATTCTAATCCTCTCAAATAGTGCTACTCTCTGGTTGCTAAGCATTCAAGTATGTGAGCCCATGAGGATAGGGGCTCTTCTTATTCAAACCAGCACAGGCTCCAGTAGAAATCCTAAAACAAACCTAAATACAAGGTAAGACTAGGTCTGGGTTAAGCTGCTTGACAAGTAGGACCGTATACACTTGGTTACAGAGCTGAGAAGCCTTAGGACTAAGTGCTAGCAGGTGCCATGTCTGGTGAAATCATTTTGGAAAACAGCCTCCTCCCATTGCAAAAGATGAGGAGAAGAGGACAAGAAATAGTTCTGTGCTCTAAGAACATGTGTCCTAATTTAGTTCATAAGTCACTCCAAGCCCATTTTTTGAGACAGAGACTCACTATATACTCCTGGCTGGCCTGGAACTCCACACATAGACCAAACTACCCTTGACCTCATAGATATCCCTGCACCTCTGGCTCCCAGTGCTGAGATTAAAGGTGTGCCACCATGCCCAGACGCTGTCAATGTGTGATGCAATTTCAGGAGATGTTTTGAAAAAGACAAATGTTCACAGTTCAGCATATGTTTAAATATCTAATGGAAAAATGTAAGGCAACCGTAAATCCAAATGAGGAAAATCAGAAATGAGATGACAAGTGTAAGAAAGAATGACAAGGAGCGCCAGACAGTCCAATGTACCGGAATGCGGTGTCATGAAATGACTCATTGGCTCAGTTTACACAATTGTTGAAGAATCAGTGACTCCAAGGTAGGTCATAGGTCAGAAACTTGGGAAGATGACATATAAACCTGGCCTGGGGGCAGCGGGGGAGGAATGAGGAAGAAGCAGCTCAAACTGCCTAAGAGCTAAGGAACAGCATCGAGTGGTATTGCACACAAAAACACCCCCAAGTCCCAAAGAACACAGCAGAGAAATAACACAGGAGAGGACAGAAAGATATTAAAAAATAATGCCTAAGAACTGTTCTGAAAAAAAAAAAAGAGAGAAACTAATAATAGATACCAAGTAGCTCCAAGAAACTCAGGTAGTATCAAGAAAAACAAATTGTTCAAACTAAGAAGATAAATGAATACAAGATAACCTCTAAACTGCAAATGACGCCATATGATATTAAATTTCAAGAAAACAACAACAACAAAAACCAAAAACAGCAAAACAGGGAAGTGTCATCTTTAGAGGAGGCCAGAGACCTCCATACAGACAGAAAGAAAATGGCACTGAATTGGTTAAAATATTGAAGGAAAACAAAACAAAACAAAAAAATCAGCAACCTAGAACTATGTCCACCAAAGGCCCCTTAAAAATGAAGGATGGAGTTGGCATGAGGATCACAACAGTCACTCTTGTGCTCTGAAAGTTGAGGAAGAAGGACTGAGTGATGAGTTCCAGGCCAGGTTGTGGGTGTAGTGAGTTCACTGTCAGGGTGGGCTCATGGAGTAAGACTTTGAATGTAATTAAGTTAATTAAAAATAAAGATAAAGGAGACACCAAGTCACTTTAAAACCACTGTGAGTAAGGAAAAACAAAACAAAACAGTAGATGTACCCCACACTAAATAGGAACTTAAAGCCCTATAAGTAAAATAAAATAATGATATAAATCAGAAAATATCTGCACAACAACTAAGGAAAGTAGTCTAGAAAAAACATAATGAAGGTAAAGTAAATTTATTAGTATTTCTATTTATTTGAAATAAAGGATAACTTCATAAAGCAATAATACCAACAATGCATTCAAATACTTACATATATATTAATCACACTTTTAAATAATCTGTCAGTCAAATAAGGTCCAGGGGAACATCTAAACATTTTCAAATAAGTGAAAATACACCTCGTTAAAATTAGCAGGACACAGAAACAGAAATGACCAGAAAGAAACTCTCAGCATTAAATACATACAACTAAAGACAAGATCTAAACTTAATGAGTCATATAAATATTTACCTTTGGATATTAATCAATAATTAAACTAAACTAGAAGCTTGAAGAAGAAAGGAAGCTTTAAAAAAGTGAAAAATTAACAAAATTGAAAACATAGAAACCAACAAATCCCAAAGCAATTTCTTTGGAAATGTCAAGAAAAGGTATTAACTTCTAGCCAATGTAATCAAACGAATATAGTGAAGAAATGATAGAAATTAGGTACATTCAAAAGACAACCACCACTCCCCACCCCACAAAAATCAGAAAGACAATGGAGAGGGAGATATATAAACAAATCTCCATAGGGGCTGGCAGAGACTCTCAAAGTGATGTTGTCCCACCAGAAAATAGTTTTACAGCCTGTTCTTCAGTTAAACCTGTGTTTACTCAGAAATTCAGCAACCTCTCCTGACCTTTGGTATTTATAGTAGAGACATGAAAATGTATGTGTTCCCTGGTGCTATGTATAACATTTATTACAGAACTACCTATAGTTGCCAGGAACTGGACATGAGCTGCGTACTGTGTGATTCTGTTCATAGAATGTTCTGGAAACAGTACATTTTCAGGAAAAGAAAACATCAGTGTTTTCCAGGAATTCTTTGTGGGCTAGTGGATGGGCTGTTCACTCCAAAGTGGCAATGGGGAATATTGGTGATGATTTATTGCTTTGTGTGTTGATTATGCTACATTAAATTATATCTGTAGATGACTGTAGATGCCATGAAAAGTATGAAACTATATGTCAAAAGCAGGGAAATTTTGTAAATATGCAAAGTAGTGTTTTAAAAGATGCAAGGCTGTGAGGAGAGCTCAGTTGGTAAAGTGCTTGCTGCAGAGGCAAGAGGACCTGGCTTTAACCCTCAGCACCTACACAAAATCATGTGCCTGTGGGTAATTACTTGTGATCCCAGCACTGAAGAGGAAGAAACAGGAAGAGCCATGGGGCTTCCTGGTCATAAGTCAAACCTAGTGGGCATCCCCCAGGTCCCAGAGAGAGACCCTACCTCAAAAAGCAAGATGGGAAGCTACTGAAGAATGATACCTAAAGTTGACCTATGGTCTCCATACACGTGCATGTGTGAGCACATGCACCTTTGCACATGTACACACAGACACACAGACACACGCATACACACACACACACACACACACACACACACACACACACACGGAGAGAGAGAGAGAGAGAGAGAGAGAGAGAGAGAGAGAGAGAGAGAGAGAGAGAGAGAGACTATTAACAAGAAATACCATCATGTTGGTCCACAGTTCCCATGAGTACAAAATGAAATGAAGACAGAACTTCAGTAGGTAAGTTGCATATAGGCATTTGGCTAGATTTTTAAAAACATGATTATGTAGGTCAAAATGGTGAATAGAAGTGTAAAACGGTTCAGTTTTGGAACACAGCATAATTTTTATCCAAAGTCAGGCAACCTGCACTTGATTAAGAAAGTTTTGAAGTTGTAAACCTGGTAAGTGGATGAGCCAAGGCTCCCCACTCCACCTCCTTATTTGGTATTTGTCAATCACACCTGAGAAAGTGTTCCAAATTCCTTTTCCTACCTATCACACAAATCACCCAGGGAAGGGCAGTCTAGATCATGAGAAACCCTAACATTATATTGCAAGATGATGTTTACTAGACTGGTAACATGAGGTCTGTATTGAAGAGAATTCTAATTGTTTTGTAGGAGAGAGCAGGTTCCAAGAATAGTTTACAGAGGCATGAGAGGCCCTATGAAGGACTCAGGCTGGTTTCATCCATTAGTATGAGTCCTGTTATTGACAGAATTAAAATATCATTCATGGAGAGTGCCAATAATCTTGTGAAAAGTCCTGGTTTTATTGATGACCAGTGAGGTTCCTTCAACTTCCTCTCATTCTTAGACATGAGCTGAGCCTCTGCTGCTAGGTAATGGCTCTACAAAGCAGTGAGCTCTTCTACTAGGATGCTTCCTAGCTCAGAATTGGGGCTGATGACTTTCAGGTTTCCTACTGATTCATCCATGTGGGATCTGCCTGGAGTGTGATAGTCTCCAAATTAATGGTGATGAGTGTGCGTTAACTCTTATCCTCTACAGATCTTCTGAAATAATAGGAAATGGCTTCTTTTAAAAAGTATCAGGCTCGCCGGGTGGTGGTGGCACATGCCTTTACTCCCAGCACTTGGGAGGCAGAGCCAGGCAGATGTCTATGAGTTCAAGGCCAGCCTGGTCTACAGAGCAAGATCCAGGGCAGGCACCAAAACAACACAGAGAAACCTTGTCTAGAAAAACAAACAACAACAACGAAAACTATCAGGCTTTGGTATAGAGTGGGAAAGGAGAAAACTATGAAATCTGATTTTCTCCACTTCCTATGGAAATCCTCAAATGCTGCAAAAGGCAGTGCAGAGCGCAAGGAAGAATTCTGGTCCCCAGCATGTCTACTCACTGATGAACCCTTGAGGCAGAAGAGCAATGGTGCACAGATAAGGTCAAGAGCATGTCTGCCCTCCCAGGGTACTCTTACCTGAAGGAGCTTTTTGCTCCATATGTACACTACACTACACACACACACACACACACACACACACACACACACACACAGCCAGCACAAAAGTAAACACTAGCAACCAGCATGCACACAGAAGTCTGCTCTGCTTCTGGTGAGTGCTGTGGGTCGATATTTCTCAGCGAAATAGCACAGTATGTAGGAGAGATGAAGAATGAGTTAATGACCTAGACAGGAGCAGATAACATATTGGAGATATGTTATCCTATCATATCACCCAGACAACTCCTCTTATCTCAGATTTAGAGATAAGAGAGACCTTGGTTGGCACCAGTCTAAATAATGTGTGACAGAGTTTTGATCCTTTCTGATTTCTAATAAGTCAATGCTCCGCTAATGCCCATTTCATTCTTTTTTTTAAATGTTGATGACTTCTTTTTGCTGCAGTGTGAGCATATTTTTCTCACTTGAATCTACTCTAAAAAGTTTATATAAAAGGTAAGACACAAGAGCCAAACTTGGGTCATGAGACTGCAATATATACACACAGAGAGCCCAGAGAATTGAGAATCGGATAAAAAACAAACTGTAGAATTAAAGGCAATTTTAAATAGAAATGAAGAGTTGTACATATAAATCAGAAGGATGATGCATTCTGAGCAAAAATAGTCTGCTTACAAATTTCAGCTTAACATAATCACCAACGGCCATGTGATGTACCGAGTGTTTTTCCTCTGGCTCCGGAGTTCACAGATTCCTCACTATTCTCTCGAGAGCTAACCTATTCAGTGACTTCTGTCAGTTTTTTCAAAACTACAACGTGGGAAAGATGTTTTTCCAGAAATACTTGAGATGCAAACACTTTCAGTTCGCATTGCTCTTCAGAAGAGGGTAAGGAAGGACACAGGAAGTGGAGAGGCCAGTGAAGAAGTTCCCAGTTTGTCTTTCATCCTGTCTACTCCTGGTGCTTCCTCCAAGCCTGTTTGCTGCTGCTCCTGGCAGCCATGCTGATACCGCTCTTTCCTCCCCCTTTGTCTCTGTGCCTCTCTCCCATCCGTCATCAAAAATGAGAGGCCCCAGCTGGAAGTCTCTTCCTTCTCAAGCCCAGCTTTACTGTTGCCTTAGTTCCTTTCATCTGTGTGGTGCTTCATTTCCTAACCAGTTCCTCTCCAATACCTCTTCGAACTCCATTTTCTTCACTCTTGATCCTGCCCATGCCCTTGTCCACGTCATCATCTGGGTACTAGTTCAGTCATGTTCTCTTTAAACATGGCCTGCCTTCTCATTTGAACTCCTCCAGTCCATCATTTTGTCACTCTTCTGTGTTAGTTCCTCCCACTTACCTTAGGTTGCTCATATTCCCACTATCACCTACCTTTCTCTGTACCAATCGACTTTCGGGTCAATAAGCAGACACTTGGTGTAATTAACGAGCCCCTGCTATTTACTGGTCATTGTTCCCCATCAATGATTTGAAGTCTTCTGTACTCAAGTCACCCATTCCTATGTCTCCTTGTTACTAAATATACATCTCTACCTAAATGTCCCACAGCTTTACCCCTGCTTTAACATATTGAAGGAGACACCTGTCTTCCAACAAAGTTCATTCCTCTCCCACCACCACCTGAATGCTATAATGATATCTCAATAACTCAAAACCACCTCATACCTTATACGCCCAAGATATAACTCATAAATACCCCACCTAAACTTTTCTTCCACATTACTGCTCCAAAGCAGTGGCTCAGCCACAAATTCAGGGGATGAATTTTCTTACATCTCTTTCCCTCCCACCTTCCTTCACATCCTGCGTACCAACCTCCTGAACACCCATCTCTTCCATCTCCCTCTTCTATCCATTGCCATCTCTTTAGTCTAACCTAGACATCCTCTTTGATCTGAATTGGTACAGTAGCTTCTCAGTCAGCTAAGTATTCCTTCCATCAAAGATCCAGAAGCTGTAGCCACACTAGGGCCCTTTCATTCCCTCCTAACAGACAATGTTCCATCCTCCCTTAGCAAACTCTGAAATACTCTTTCTCATGCCTAGGATGCTCTTCTAATAACTACTTACTGGACCAGTTAACACCTTCCTTCCATGACATACCTATAACACCATCATACACACCCTATCCTGCATACCAGTAGGCACCATTTGCATAATGGCATCACATACTCTTTTCTGACACTCTCTAGTAAATTACAAACTTCAGGAAATTAAGATCTGAGACAATTTTCAATTTTTTTTAAAACTGAGAATCTGCCACAATAATAAGACTCAGTGAGTATTTTTTCCAATAAATGATTTCTCAGTCCCTCCTACGGGATGCTTAGAAGCACTTGGACCTCTCTGTAGCATTCTGGCCCGGGGTGACAGTACTGGTCTTTCCTTCGTGTCCATACTCTCCATCCATGTTCCACAAGGCTCATTGTATAGAATTTTGATAACTGGTCCTTACAACCTCTCCCGGTTAGCCAGATTGCTCTAATTCGGGCAGGAAGACATGAAGATTATTTACATATCTTCTGCTACAATAGAGAAATTTGGTCCTTACTGACCACTAGGAGAGGTGGCCTTAACAGGGCAGACCAGGTGATGATCTTCCAGAATTCAGCCCAGGAGACTCAAGTTGACACAAAACACGTGAAGAACTGCATTTATGGATTAACTTGGAGAGGCCAACTCGCATGACTTTGAACATAGAAACTGCAGATTGACTAACAATTGGCTCCAAAAGTCTCCATCCTGGTTCTGCTTATGCCTTACACTTGAACAGTCGCCACTGGCTACACTTAATTTTCATATTAGTAACACATTCTCCTTCAATGGGCCAGCCAGGAACTCAAACAATAGAGAAAGCACAGTTCTGAAAATGTCAGGAAGTCATTAGTAAATCCCAGCTCGGAAATTCTGGGTTCCTACTGGGCTTCCTAGATAACCGGTCCTGAAAGTCCAGGCTAGAGAAACATCTTTTATTTCAGTGCCTGACTAAAAACTACAGTCAGAGTCAAGAGGTGGAGTCATTTGTAAGCTGGTTTCATTTGGGACCGTGCCATTAGCAGGTGTAGATTTAGCCTGTTCTTTACCCTGGTCCCCAATGGAGCTTCCTTTCACTTTGTGTTTTCTTTTCGTGTGGAAAACGAGGGTGAAAATATCAGTTCTCAGTGTGCTGGACGGAAGAAATCATCCACGCGGAGCTCTCCGGTACATACAGCTCTAAAACCACAAGGTCCCTGGAGAGCCGCAGAATGTCACCTGCTCGGCGCGGCCGGGGCAAGCGGGCATCTCAGGGAAGGTCCCGGCAGGATGCGCTCGCCCTCGGCGGCGCGTGTGGCCGCGCGCAGCGAACAATGGGCGGGGAGCGGGGGCTGTGCCGCCGGCGCCCGGTTTCCGGACTCTCGGTCGCACACATCCCGCCTTTGTTTCCCCGCCCGGCCGCGCGTGTCGCCGACGCGCTGCCCCACCAAGCGTTTCCGCCGGGCTGCGCCGCGCCGGAGGCCGCGAGGTCGCCTGGAGGAAGCGGCGGGCGGCGGGGCGGCCGCCCGGACGGAGAGAGAGCCGCCGCCCGCTGTGCTCGGGGGAGGCCTGCATGCCCCGATAAGGATGGGGGGCTATTGTCTGCGAACAGCCTTGCAGGCTGGGACAACTGGCTTCGCAGCCCATAGGGGACTTGCTGGTCAACCAACTCTGCCTACCTTGGACCAGACCTGAACACTCATTTTGCCCACCCTGGACCAGGTCTGGTCAAGCCCAGCTAACCATAACCAGGTCTTGTTTCCCTCCACACCTGAGGCATGAGTTGATCGCCCCTACAATGCCCACCCTGTATGCAGCCTGACTTTGCCCACCTGGGAACTGGCCTGTTCGCCCTCCCAAATGCAACCTGTTTGGTCCTTGACTGCATATAATTCTCTACATGAGCAACTATGAATTATACCAAAGACCGGCTGGGGACAAAAATGTATTTCAACAGACAGAAATCAGTCAACTGCAACAAGCCTTCCTGAATGCCAGTTGTAACCTTATTCCGCTTTCTTTGAGGTGTTAACGCTGCAAATTGTAGGTAACCAATAGCAATTTAGAACATCAACATTCCCCTGACCCTTGGAGGAGGAAGATCTTGCCTATTTCTGTTTTTGTTTTTGTTTTTGTTGTTTTGTTTTCCATCCTGACAATTAAAAACATTGCAATGGAAAGGAAAGACAGAAGGACAGGCAGAAAAACTGGGGATATTTCAGCTCACTGCCAGCTCCAGGTCTTTACATACACAGAGCAGTATCTGAGGCTTTCCACAAGGACAGTGATGGGCAGCAATCACTGTCTCTCAGGGTTGCTTTCAGCTAGTGAAGAACTTGAGGGGAGGTAGGAAGAGCCCAAGAACTGGGGACAGATTTCTATTCAAATCCTCATTGGTGCCACTTCTGGACTGGCCCATGCAAATTACTTAATCATCTCCCATCCAAGTAATAACCAGGCCAGACTCTGCTTTACTTTCAAGTTCTGAGAGGATCAGCGACATTCAGGATGGTATAGCCAGAGACCTCAATTTTTTTTTTTTTGTCTTTTTCTTTATGTATAAAATTAGACCCTTAACATCTGTCTCCCAGTGTTGTTGAAGGAATGAACGAGTCTTTGTGAACCTGTGGCTACTTCACCTGCTGTCCAGGAAATGTTGGTTGACTTTTTGGTCCATTCTGTTTGTTATTTTAGGTTAAGATACAGGAAATAGCAATATGTATTAGACATTCAAACTGAGGGGCCACCATCAGTGAAAACAGGATGTAAATGCACACCTAAATATAACTTGCTGGTCCTCTTGCCACTGTGCGACCTTGAACAAGTAAATCTATGTTTCTGCAGCATTACAAAGAGATGCCTGTGCCTGAACGAGTGATGGAGGCCTGCAAACAATGCAGGCAAAGTTTCTCTTGAAGCAGTAGTGCCTGAGAAAACACACCCAATAAACCGCACCCACCAATAAGGCTGACCACAATCACCGCACTCTGAATTCTGACTAAACTTCCTTAATTTTCAGTGACAGGTTTCATAAGCAAGCCAAAGGGTGTGTGGGGGGGGATACCTTTTCTTTTTAAAGAAATAAGAATGAACCAAGTTTCTCCTTCTAAGATTTTTTTATATGTGATAGACAATCACAGTCAAGATGGCCACAAGGTGTTCCCGCCCCTCCAGGAAAAACTCCAGGTTTAACCCACTTCTCGCTACTCTACCCACCACCTCCCATCCCCCACTCTCACTCCCACAGATTACAAAACCCACATTGATGAACTGTTAAAAAAAAAAAAAAAAAAAAAAAAAAAAAAAAAAAAAAAGCCAAGCAGTGGTGGTGCACACCTTTAATTCTAGCACTCAGGAGGCAGAGGCATGTGGATCCCTGAGTTCAAGGCCAGCCTGGTCTACAGAGCAAGTTCAAGGACAGCCAGGGTTACTTGGAGAAACCTTGTCTCGAAAACAAACAAAAATGATGAACATCTCCGTTCCTTTTTGGGAACTCAGTCGGGCAGAGTAGCCATTCAGAGTAGAAGATGGAGGTATGGAGACTACAGGGAAGCCTCAGGAGACACAGCAAAATGCCTGAAAAGTCCAACCTCCCTCCCACCCACCCCCCCCACCCCAGATTAGGAAGCAGCAAGCACAGTGGGTTAGTGGAAGCAGGAACAGAGGAAATGTAAACAAAGCTAAGTCAATGGAGATATGGCAGGATGGGTGGCAGGGATTACTGACTGGTTTCTCCTTTTCACAGGGGCACCCCACCTCAGAGTGCAACTGCCTAGGCTATTGGACATTTCCTGGTGCTGTGAATCTAGAAATTGTCTCTCAGTGAACTCAGAGGGCACGAACTCTGTCCCAGGGATCCTATTTCCACCTCTGGAGCCCAGGGGTTACAGGAGTGGGCTCCTGGGCCTGGCTTTTCTGTAGGTGCTGGTAGTGCATGGCAACTACTTTACTGATTGAAGTACCTCCCCAACCCAATTTTAAGTTTTCTAACATAGATAGATTGTTTTTGTAATAAATGGATGCATGCCTGTTCACAAGCAACAATCACCTAGGTGGCTTAGCAACTGTTTTCCTATTTAGATTATAATCTTTCCAAGAAGAAAATTTCAATGTTTTCTTTTAAACAATTTAAAGTACACATTAATTCAGTGTGTGTGTGGGGGGGGTGCGCGTGCGTGCCTGTGCACATGCAAGTACACGCATGGGAGTTGGTTCTCTCCTTGAACTCTATGAGTTTTAGTGATGCAGCTCATTCTGATGTACAGCCTTAGTGGCAAGCACTTTTATTTGCTAAGACATCTCTCTGGACCAAAATGCAAATTCTTGATCCTCTTTCATAAAACATTTGCTGGATGAAAGTGGGGCAAAACAAACACTTCGATTGACCTAAACTTTCTGGAACAAAACGTTTTCTCACAGAATAATTATTTAAAGTAGGTTTGTCCTGTCCCTGGAGGCTCTCACAGCAGTGGTATCCAGTGGGGTTTCCTGGTGTTTTGCTCATTTGAAGGACAGTCCGACATGAATCTTCTCCTGAGGTCTCATTATTCCTCAATGACTCAAACAGGTCAGGTGACTTCACATGAAAACATTTTACCAGGAACCTGAGATTTCTATTTTTAAAAAAGAACAACATGTAGCAATTGAAAATCCCAATATCATAAAGAGATAAAGAGATTATTTCCAAATTCTTTGAGGGTTTTCATGATCCAGATTTGTATCTAGAGTTGTTTGTTACTAAAAATAAAAAAAAAAGATCAAAAACCTTAAATAGGAAAGGAGAACTAAAGGAGAAAATAAAATACAATGAAGAACTAAGCCATTCAAGAAGAATGTGAGACCATTTTTCACCTTGGGACTCAAGACTATGGCACGTGGGAACTGGACAAGTGAGGGTAATTTTCTGCCATAGATGCAAGGTATAACGGTTGAGTGACATTTGTAACACACACACAAAAATGAGCCCTACAACCAGCTTCCAGTGCCACTCGAAAGTTAGTGGTGGAAACAAGAGATCGCTTGTGTGTGTGTAAAGGAACTAGAGGTAGCACATGTTGAAATGAGCATGATTTGTGGTAAGGGATATTTATTAGGTCTAAATATTCATTCAAGCATCTTGCATGGAGGCATGAACCAACAAATGCTGAAGCCCAGCATCCTTGCCAATTATTTTTGTTTGTTTTATTATATTTGTCTAAGGAGCATGAACAGGATGCTATCAGAATTAAGCAGCTGAGCCCTAACCAAACATGATCACAAGCTCCACCCAGAACCCACAGTTTGATCAGTGAATCCTCTCTTTTGTCAAACAATGATTCTGGAATTCTCTTAAACTTCCTGGGTACATGCTGGAAAGGAAGGTACCTTAGTAACATAGAAAGTATTGGATGCTTAATTTTAATGGAACCGCCCCACTTCACATTTGGACACAAGCTGATCCTGTTGCTTGACAAATCTGTTCCAGAAAGAAACTCGGCCTAGATGTTGTGTGTAACTTTATCGCATTCCCCTTTGAGTACTGCCATTCCTACCCAATGCTCTCTCTCCTGCCCGAAGTCATTACACCCTTCCCCTTCACATCGTCCCTCTGTAAATGTCAGACATAACTACATTTTTATTTGTAGAGACGCCACTGCCATGAATGAGTAAAAAATTTCTGCTCCCCCACCTCTCTCTCTTTACCCCGTGTGCATTCTCCTAATATGATTTGTTGAACAAATTGTTCCATTAATCTGGGGCCGTTTGACAGAGTGAGAAAATAAGTGCCAAACTGAGAGGATTCACAAGAATCGGAACTCGCAGCGCGTCTTTCTCAAGGTAAATAGTTATTATATCAGGGTGTCAGGCTGGGGAAATGGATGTGCTTTCATTCTCCGTTTGTAAATGTCACTTTTCCTCAGCCCATCAGGGTGACAAATGAGGTGTGGGTTACAGGAAGAGTTCATTCTTTGACAAAGTTCTTAACAGTCTATTTCAGCAGAGCGCATGCACCCAGCCCTCCTCGCTTGGATCAGGAAAACGCTGTAGCAATGCCAGCGGTTTCTCCCGTCTGTCCACACTGCTCCATCAAAGTCCTCAGCGACAGCACTGTAGCCCAACGAAAAATCTCAAGCAACAGGAAAAGTGAGCATACGGGGGGGGGGTGATTTATAATCCATTACTCAGATTTCCAAGGGAAATTCCACTTATGGTATCTCCAGATTTTATGATCCCATGACATTTCATTAAACATGTTGCTTGAATCTTCTTTTACCCTTTCTACATATATTAAACCTTGAGTGTTTTCTGTGGCTTTAAAAATACTATTTTTAAAGTATTTTTGTAATACTTTAAAAGTAATACTATGTCAATTAATAAGTGAGCCCTGTAGTACAGACAAGCTAGGTAAATAAGTTGTCGTGAACGAATGAGTGCCCAAATGAAAGAATGTTCTATGTATGCCTAACTCTTTCCCCTAGGATACATTTCTCTGAAGTAAGCTATAAAATAAAATATTTGGAATGAAATTAAATATTGTTTATATAACTAATGGTAGTCCATGACAATATATAGAAATTTACAGAAAAAGACTCTTCGTGGCTAACATACTGTGATGAGGTGATCAATACTGAAACAGTGTTTAAGCTATCGTTACTGTTCCAGGAAGCACAGTTAAATTACTCTCTTGACAGGACGGGTCATCAGAAGGGTTATCACTGCAAAGTCTCGTCAACTAATTTGTCATATTAACACTTTTGTAAATAGAGTCTGAGTAAGAAGATTCAGCAAATGAGCCACCACTTTCTGCCTCAGTCTAGACCACCAGCCTAGGAAGTCACTGTCATGGTGTTGTCCAGTGTCCCTAGGTCTTTATTCTTCCTGTGAAATGGGCATCATGCTAGTACATAACCTAAGCAAACATCACAAGGCACTGGAGGAGACCAAATAATGTAACAGTCATATAGCTCCAACAATCTTTTTTTTTTTTTTTTGGTTTTTCAAGACAGGGTTTCTCTGTGTAGCTTTGCGCCTTTCCTGGGACTCACTTGGTAGTCCAGGCTGGCCTCGAACTCACAGAGATTCACCTACCTCTGCCTCCCGAGTGCTGGGATTAAAGGCGTGCGCCACCACCGCCCGGCTACTCCAACAATCTTATGTGAAATTAGTTGTATGTGTTCACATATATGAGTTCTGGGAGAGGCAATTAATGGCTTTCCAAAAAAATTAAGGAACCCTAAGAGGTAATGAACCACTGCATTCCAGGATAGTGGGCAAACTCATAAAAAAACCCACAAGCAACAAGGGGGGATGGGAAAGAGAAATCAGGCATCTTCAAGTCCAAGAGAAGAAAAAGATGTGTTGACTGGCAACATAAAATTCAGACAGGTCCCAGGTCTGTTGGGTTGAGAGATGAAAATGCAAATGTTGTGGAGAGGATGCTATCCACCGGTCCTCAGGCTCCAGGGAAGCCCTTCAGGTATTATGTGAAAATTAGTGTGAAAGACCAGCAGAGAGTGTATTCCTTTGCTTCTGTTTCTGTAATAAAACACTGATGAAAAGGAACTGGGCCAGGAAAGGGGGCATGCCTTACGTTTCCACATCATAGCCCATCATTGAGGGAAGCCAAGCCAAAAACTGAAGCAAAAACATGGCAGGATACTGCTTATTGTTTTGCTTCCTGTCTCAAATTCAACTTCCTTTTTTGGCCTCCCATGATCATCAGTATAGGTGTAGCACCATCCAGAGTGGAATGGGTCTTCTCATATCAATCATTAATCAAGAAAATGCCATACAGACATGCCTAAAGGCCAATCTGATGGCGGTCTTTTCCCAGTTAAGGTTTCTTCCACCCCAGTGACTCTGGTTTTGTGTCAAGTTGACAGATACTAACTAGCCAGCCTATAGTGCTTTAATTAGGAAGGGCTGAAAAGAAGGATAATCAGAATCACATTGGTGAGCTGAGTTAGTATCATAGTCATTAAACCTTGGACTACATGAGTGTCCATGTGAGAGCCAGAGGGGAGAACCACTGGTAGATAGATAAATGACAGAACCACATCACGTGACTTTCCTCCTCTTAATAGTGCTCATGTACCCAGGCTCCTTAGCAGCAGGTACTTTCAAAACTCATTTATCCTGAATTTTTAACAAGACAGAAATCAGTAAAATGAACTTTTACTAGATCCCACCAAAAGTTAGAAGTGAAAGCTTTGATTCATTAAAAGAGTTCAAAGACAATCTAAGAGCAGGCAACTTTTCACACATGGGCGAAGAAGCTCAAGTGTCTAGAGTACATTTGAAGTTCCTAAAGCAATAATAAAAGAACAGATTTCTGTAGAGCAGAAGCATTTTCTCCATCAACATAGGGTCCCTGGCTGGATTTGAAACAAACAAACAAACAGAAAGACAAACTACTGAGGACAATTGACTGAAGAAGTGCACAAAGACTTTTCATGTGACATGGGAATCATAGTAAAGAAATGAAGGATCAAAGAAAGGGAAAGCTGGGAACTTGTTGCTAAATTTGATGACTTGGTAGAGGAAGAGACATAGGATTTACAGTAGAGCTGTGATCCAAAGAGATGAAGAGGGGGGCATTGAGGGAGTGAGGGTGGTAGCAGAAGTTAAGCAAGACCCACTGCTCAGATCCCTCCCTGATCTCTGCTTAGTGATAAGTTCACTCCTTCCCTTGGGGGTACAGAGAGGATGGCTAGTGAATGCAGTTTTGTGTTGAATGGAGTTGTGTGAGCTTGAGCTATGTAGGAGATCACCTAGATTTTACCATCCACTTCAAAGGAGAAAGGACATGGGGAGAAGGATGGAGAAGGTCAAGGGGGTCTTCCTGCTCCTAGAGTTTTCTTGATTTGCTTAAAGTTAAAGTATTCATTATGCCAAGGTGCTATATTTTGGGCTAGCCATATATGATGAAATCAATCATTGGTCATGAGAAAAATATGATAAAGACTTCAACAGGTATCTTCTCAAAGGAAAACCCAAAGTAACAGTGAGTAGAGTAAGGTCATATTCATTGTCATTGGAACTCGGAGACGTGAAAACTAAAACCATGGGCACCAATTATGGAATTGTGAACAGAAACACATAGGTAAACGAAGCATATCCTTGATAATACCAAGGGCTGGCTAATACACTAAATGGGAAAGACAGTACTTATGAGTTCACTGGAAAACAAGCTTCAGTAGACTCAACTATTTGTTTTCAAAGGAGATGCTGCAGGCAAATTTTTCCATAGGGTCCAGAATATGTGCATAAAAACAAAGCAAAAATTTAAACCAGATTTAAGTGGCAATGTTGACAGAAAATGAAATAAATTAACAGAAAATTAAATACATTTTAACAGTAGCATGAAACTACATATTATAACATTGTGATAAAGATTTACTAATGTAATGTTAAATAATGCTTTTTATCATTCCATTTGTATATATTTTTTTAAAAGAGAGGAATTTAAACAATATTATCAGCAAAATTAACATAGGAAAGGATGCTCCCCTTCTCATACATACACCCCATAAATTAAATGTAGGAAATAACGAGTTTCACTACATTTTCATAAGTGTGTGCAATCTACTTTGACCATATTGCTCCTGTGCCTTCCCTGGACTCTTTCCCCATTTGTCACCTCTCTCTTCCCAAACTGTCCCCACAAGTTGTGACTACATAGGTTATTCTCATTTAGGTGGTACAGAACAAACCCTCAGAAGCAGCTGTGTACCGGGGCCAGTGGAGGCGCGTTTGATGTAGAAAAGGATTCAGAAGAGAAGGATATAATCATGAATGAGAACTGATGCTTCCCAGGCTTTGAGCCAAGATCAAGTGCAAGCCTGAGAGCTGGGTTGATACCATAAATGTGATATTGCGCAATGACATCAAGAGTAGCATGTAATAAAGGATCCAAAGGGATGTGGACCATTTAGCTCTGGAGGAGTCCTGGAGAGATGGCAGCACATTGGAAATCAGCTGCTGGGACACTCCATCACTAACAGTCTGACAGGTAGGACTAGAAAGGTGTGGAATGCAGGTATCAGTATGCAAAGCAAGGCATAAAGATATAAGTCATGTTTCTAGATCAATGGCTTCCTTCAAACACCAACATTGACTTCAGCTGAGCCAGGAGACTGTGTGCTCCTATGTCTGGTTTTACAGCATTCTGAAATCCCACCCTGGCTATTCTTCTCTTACCATTCACTCAAAATTATCAACTAGAAACAACAAAAAGAATCTTAAGAAGTGATGTGTGTCTGCTCTGCCAGAAGTGAGAGCTGTTAGGAAAGCTCATTCTTAAAAAGCAGGTAGATTCTGGAGAAACAGTTTCAGTCAACAACAACAAACAGTACTGCTGTGTTGATTGAGGTTACACTTTTATGAAAGTTAGTGATTATTGATTTGATAAGGTCAAATTTGAGGGTTAGCCTAAATACTGAAAATCTCTGAGAGACTAAACACTTGTACTTCATTTTGGCTCTATATGTATTTTCCAACTCTTAGAATATAAGGGAGCAAAATGGTAGAGCAGCCTCCATTAGGTTATAGGCCTATCTCAATTACTTTGATAATGTTCTCGGTAATATAAAATATCCAGAAATGTGCTATGAATGATGCTTTTCGAATGATGTACAAAGGGGTCTGGATATCAGAAATTCTTTATTCAAGATCACAAGGGTAGTTTAAGATCCATGATTTTGAAATTTGAATTTTCTGCTGCCATCCCTAGCATATGTTTCAATCTGTCCAAGTGTTTTTCTGTGATTCCAGGAGAGCATCTGTGAAAACTGAAATGGTTCCTGGAAGGAAGTTGTCATTTAGAATGTTCACCTAGCATTTGTTGTTGAGGTACCTTAAACCATAAAGCACTGTGGTAGAAGACCACCAAATCCAAGAAAAAGGTAGGAAGCCGAAGGAGGAATTCACTAGACTTATTAAGTTTAGACAGAAAAACCTACGTGAGCTTTACAGAGGGGTGGGGTGTAGGTTGGCAGTACCACTGAAACAAGACGTAGCGAAGTAAGGACCAGACTAACACAGGCGAGCTAGAAGCTGTTGGGGGAAAGCTGAGTCCTTGCTAACTTTTCTTTCACCACAGCCAGCAAGGGGATTTTATAGCTCTTTCCTCAAAGTATATTCATTACATTCTATTTTTGTAGAAGATTATGAATTACTCTCCAATTTATAACCATATCCTGGGACATAAATGTTGATGTAAGAATTCTCAAGTCAAATTTTAAAGAACAATCTATCACCATCTTGCACATTTTCATACAACTTCTGATGCTGCTTCTGGAAGATGCTGAGAAAGCAACACGCTGGGATTATTTTCACAACATATGATGCAGATCCTATAAAGTCAGAATTAAAAGAAGGAATGCTCATGGGAAAACCATATGAGAATATAAATGACCACAATAAAAAATAATATTCACCTTTATTGGTGTCCAAAGACATTTAAATTCACATGAAACAGTCCTCACATTTTTTTTTCTTTCAACAATGGAATGCTTCCTGCTGCTATCCAGGGGAAGAGATGTTATCCCACACTGTGGTAGGAAAGAACTCTTTGTGTTTTCTTGGAAGCAAATGACTAAGATGTTTCAGAAGACTTAAAGAGTCACTGTTTTGATTAATTTATTCTCATTTCCAGAAGGGAAATAAAGGATCAGAAATGAGCTCCTTGTTTGATATTAGCACAGTCCTTGCTCTGACACCTGGCAAAGGGCCTAGAGACATAGCTCAGAGGTAGAGATCCAACAAGGACAGACATTACCAGACAAGACAATTACAGATCAACATCCCTCATCAATACAAGTTTCAAATCTTTGACAAAATATTTGCAAGGCAAATCCAGTAACAGATCAAAGGTAACATCAGTACTAAGTGGGGTTTATTCCAAGTGTACAAGGTTGGACTAGAGCTAAAGATAAATCTATGTAACTTTCCTTATGAGCAGAATAAAGGAGAAAATACAATTATCTTAGAAAAAGCAAAGTCAATAGTTATTAATACTAAAGTGTTACTACATACTGGGAAAGATAATTAGCACCACTTAATAAAAAACAAGCGCAGAAAGGCTTTTCCTTGCTTTCTAGCCTATGATAAAAGATGCAAGCAACATCTTCCCCTTTGGTTGGGAACAAAGATGTCTGTTCCCATCACTTACTCTCAGGGTTATATTGGATGTCTTTGCTGATGACGTAAGTCATAGAAAGAAATAGTAGGTACATACATTGGAATGAAACTATTTTAAAGTGATGATATGATTTTATATTTCTAACTCTCAAATAATTGCAAAGAGAAGAAAATGGAGAAAGGAGGGAGGAAGAAGACAGAAGGGTAAATAGAGGGACAGGTGAAGTGATGACAAGATTTCTTCTCTCTGGTCCAAGATATCAAGCAAACGCAGTCAAGCTCCATCAAGTAAGCACTTCATTCAGCCACATTCAGCTTCAGTGTTAAGATCATGAAGCCCAAAGGTGAGAAAGAAGCCAGACAAGCTGAGTAGGGCATCTTTCAGGCACTGTTGGAGCTGGAGACAAACTCACACCTTGGGGTGCGTCTGCGTGAACTCAGTGATACCACAGCTGAGAAAAGTGAAGGAGCAGGTGCTTGGAAAGCTACCCTAAATTTCGTGCCAGTTCCTCAACTGAAATCTTTCCCGAAAACGTTAAGTCCGGCCAAATTGGAGAAAATGTTCCATGGGAAATTGTGCAGACTTCAGAGCTCAAAGGAGAATTCTGACGAAGCTTTCCTAAAAATATCATGTGAAAAATAAGCACAAGGACCCCAGAATCCACACCCTGATGCCTGTGCTTGATGTAACCCTTGAGGAATGTCTTCTTTCCGAGTGATATTGTGGTCCAGGGCATCCAGATCCACGGAAAACTGGACACTAGATGGCTCATAAGAGTTCTCTTAGACAGAGCACAGTGGAGCCATGTGGAGCCTAAGGTGGAACTGATTCTGGAGCGTATAGCATGCTTACAGATGAACACGCTAATTTTGAGTCCCCAGGATTCCAGTTGCAAACAGAAATAACTAAAAGTATAATTCATGGTAAAATAAAAAAAAAAGAAAGAATATGTAGTCAAGCCATTGATTGAGAGGTAATATTTGTGTATCCTATGTGTCACTCTTGAATAATCTTCAATATTAGGAAGATAAATCCTCCCTTGGAAGGGGCAGTGGTTGAACAGGTAGGAAGTTGATTAACAAAAGCAACATTTATCAAGTAAATCCCCAACACTGGGCTAAGAGTTCAGTGAGTAAAGCGCTTACCACACACATGTAAGGAACAGAGTTGAGATCCCCAGAACTCACATAAATATCAGGCAAGCATGGAGGTTTTTTGTAAGCTGGTTGGGCAGATTAGACTATCTTAGCAAGTTCTGCATTCAACTGAGAGATTTTCCTCATCAAAAAAAAAAAAAAAAGTGGTGAACAATTAGGGAAAACTTGACTTCCCAAACCAACCTCAGGCCTACACAAACGCATACACATACTTATATGTCAAACACCCGTGAACACGCTCTCTCTCTCTCTGTCTCTCTCTTTCTCTTTCATACACAGACACACAAAAAATAATACCCAGTATGAACCAATGTACTGCCTTACCAGTGTTCCAAAGCTGAAAGACCACCATGGAATCACACCAAGGAGACTGTGAGCCAATTCATTATGGGATCATTATGGATACTGGCCAGAAAAGTGAAAAGATGACTAACATGGATGAAAGATTGAGTTAAAGTGAACCTATATAGTGGATTTTTTTTTGTAATAAATCTGTCAGTCACATATGTGTTCGGTTATTCCATTTATCCAACAAAATGGAAAGATCACACAGTTGTCGTCATTGGTAATAAAGGGTCAATACAATAGCTACAGCTTTCAGACTGCTTATAATTTAATTTAGAAGGGCAGTACAAATATAGCTCAGCATTTTATGCCTATGAACACTTGCAATCCCTGTGGAGGGCTCATACAATGGTATAGTTAATTTGTAATGTGAGTGAGATAAGGCTGTAGGGAAAACTATGGTGGAAAGATGAGCAGACATTTGCCCAAAGTACAGAGGAGGAAATGGGGTGTCAGATAGCAGGAATTGCCTTTGAAAATCCACCAGGCTGGATATACCGAGATACATCCAAGAATGTGAAGGTGGTCTCAGTATGAAGCATAACAAGTACAGACTCCAAAAAGTGGAGTATAGAGCAAAAAGACCTCTACTTCCTCTGCTGGGAAACTGAAATCACAAGTGAAGAACATATGTCAGAGTCTATGATTCCATGGTGAACATAAAACACCCAGAGTTGTAAGATAATATTTATTTCTTCTCATGGCTGGAGTCTCCCTACAAGGAGTTTTCAGCTGCAGGGAAAGGGGATGAGATAATAAATATAACAGGCATATTTGGAAAAATGTAAATTTCAAACTTCTCAATCTTCGGGACATTTTTATGCAATCTTAACTCATCGTCTCAATGTCTCAATGTATTTCATTGAGTTCTGCGGGGCTGATAGGAAATAAAGGTGAGAAGAGGAGCTGGTTTTGCAGATTTGGTTGGATTGCTGAAGCATTGAAAGTGTCTCCATTAAGTAGAAAGTGTTGAATGATTGGGGAGAAAAATGACTCCAACCGTCTGGCCAGAAGAGCTCAGCAACAGATGGGTGCACTTACTGAGAAACTCACAGAGGGATTTTTATCTCCTTAAAAATTATCTGTGCTAACTGGTTTGCCATGATTATTCAAGCGTGTGTATGTGGTGTGTGTGTGTGTGTGTGTGTGTGTGTGTGTGTGTGTGTGTGTGTGTGTGAATACCTACATTTATAGGTCAGAGGTCACCCGCAGTTATCCTTCAAAAGCCATTCACCTTATTTTCCTGTTTTCTTTTTTAGAGACAAGGCTTTTTGCAGGTATGTGGATGTGCTCATTATTAGGCTAGCCTCACTGGCTAGGGAACCTGAGGGAATTCCTCCTTCTCAGCCTCTCTGGTGCTATAATTCCATGCATAAGCCACCAGTCAAGGGGATCAAACTCAGGTCCCTGTATATCGACAGTTAGTTTTGACCATCAACTTGACGCAGATTAGAGCCATTTGAGAAGAAAGCCTTGCTTGAGGAATTGCATAGATGAGATTTGCTTGTGGACATGTCTGTGGAGGATTGTCTTGATTGTTCATTAATGAAGGAGGGCCCCAGCCTACTGTGAGCAGCAGCATCCCCATGCAAATTGTCCTATGCTGTATAAAAAACTTAGGTAAACACGAGCCAATCAGCTAGCCAGCAAGTAGCATTCTTCCTTGGTTTCTGTTTCAGCTCCCTCCCCTGATGTTTGTCATTGGTAGATTGTGATCTGTAAGTGTCAACCAATAAACCCTCTCCTTCCTTAAACTGCTTTTGGTCAGTGTTTTATCACAGCAACCGAAAAGAAACCAGGACTCCATGTTTGCATGCGAGCACATGTACACACACACACACACACACACACACACACACACACACACACACACACACGGTTTGCTGGCTAAGCCTTCTTTATGCCCTGATGTTTGATTTAAAAGTGAAAATTATCAAAGGAACCTACTTGTATTCTATATTGTGTTTTTAATTATAATTCAGTAAGTACTGTTACACATAATAGTTTATTTCTTCTGTGCAGGGGAACAATGTAGTGTTATGATACTCACTTTAGATAAGGAAACTAACAAGAGCTAAAACACAGATTTAGAGTAGTCTCAGAGTGGAAACAATGACAAACAATCACAAGGCAATGACTAACAGACTCATCAAAGCTAGTTGATGGCTCTCCTGGACCTCTCTACAGTTTCCATACATTGTTGACTCTTCAATATGATCAAGTATAAAACAATCAATCCTTAGAGCACTGGATTTTGCAGCCAGGATTGCAGTGGGCTCAACTCTCAGAACCATGGGTCAAGGAAACTTGAAACCAGAGACAGACAAACACCATCTTGCCAAAGCTAGTTTCTCTGAGTAAACATTGGGTAGCCAGGTGGGTTACGGGGGTGGGGGCGCTTTGTGCAATCAGGGGAGAGAAAGAGAAAATAAGTGGAAGACAGAATGTCCTTTCCATATCTGTTGTGGGAAAAGACTTAATGGCAAGGAACATTAGAATACTCTGCTATGGGGAATGAAATCCAACTGCTAACTCTTTGGGGCCTATCATCTAGACCCAGCTACCAATATTTGGACACACCCTTGGATTGACAGGTTTTACAACAATGGGCTCCCTGTATTTCTCACTCTTAACTGGATTTAACCAGCCAGAGACGTTGAAAATTAGAGAGATGAGACAAAGGGTATTAGAATATCCACCTCCTCTCTGCAATAGCACCATTGCTTCCTAGGCAGTATCAACTTTCCATGAAGATTACCCTTTGTGTTCCTTCACTGTTCCCACTTCCTTTTAGACCTAGGATTTTCTTGGCTAAAGATGTCCAAGGCCATAATTTATTACCACTTGTTGGATCCTCAAGTCCTTGTCATGCGTGTTTAACAGTCCCTGTTCACAAATCACCCCATTCTAAGTCATTCCTTCTGATTCTCAGGTCAGGAAGACTATGAAAGTGGACTTCCTCTAGCTTGGGTAAGTTCCAGACTGCACAAGAGATTGCTCAGAACAAAAGTTTTTGAAGTCAATGGAATGCTTTAAAGAAATCTTCCTTTACAGTATTGAGAAACCCATGTGCTTCCTAGTCTCATATTTTGTTGTCTTAAATCAATGAACACTAACTTGTTTGTGATGTAACATTTTTGCTTCTTACTTAGTTCCTCTTGCCTGAAGATGATGGCCAATCAGTGAACAACAGAAAGACATCAGACCTGTCATAGAATAACATCCTTTTATTTGTAAACACCATGCTTGCTCAGAGTTATCAGTGACATGTGTGCTCACCAAGCATATAGCTTTATTGCTATAATGTGAGCAAATTGTCTGTAATTTAGGATACCAAGAACACATATCTATTTGGGTCAAAATTACCTCTTCTCACTCTAATTTACAATAAACTTGTAATGTAGTTCTAGTCACAGTAGAAATTTCTGAACTTTCAGCTCAGTCTCTATGTCTGGAACTACAGAACGAGAAAATAACCAGATAGTAATTCTAACTTTTTTGTGATTCTGGTCAAGTTGGAACCTAGTGGTATATACTCAAGAAGATTTTCTTTGCCTTGACCCAGGGTCAGGGTTCAGAAGGTAGGGCCTAGTAGAAAGAAGTTACATCATTGGGACCATATCTTTGAAGGGAATGTTGACACCCTTGCCCATTCCTGTCTCTCTCTGCTTTTTGGCACCACAAAATGAGCAGCTTCTTCTACTAGAAGCTCTTTCTGTGATGCCTCACACAGACGCAGAGGCAATTGGGTGACAGACCTACAGACTGAAACCTGAAAGGAAGCTGAGATAAACCTTCCCCTTAATATGCTAATTATCTCATGTATTTTTTCCCATGACAGAGAGGTGGCTAATACACCCACTTTTCCTTAAGCATTGTGTTCATTCTAGAAAAGACCAGGAACTTGAAGTCAGGAAGATCAATGTGCAAGCTCTTGTCTGATTACATACAGTGTCATGAGGGACAAGGCAGGCTTCAGTTTTCTCATTAGTGTTCAACGTTGTAAGAACAAAGTAGTAGTACATAATTTATTGCCTTGTAACATACCAGTCACACTGTAGGTATTTATTTATTATGAGTTCCAGTCACTTTCTGCTTTGCAAAGATAAATAAAAAAGAAAAGTTATTTTATAATTGTGGAGCATCATGAAAATTTCCACAAAAGATACATGTCTTTCTATCATTTGCAAAGAGGCAAATGCTCTCTTATTGGTTGACTGTGGATGAGTTATGTGACTTCATTTAGCCTATGATATATTAACATACAAATGCAAGCTTGAAAATCACCTGAAGATGAGAACTTTTTCCCTTGTGATGTTTATAATTTGGGGACCATTACGCCAGTGTATGAAAGACACCAAACTATGCTCTGGCAAACTCAACATCAGATAATCAGCCACAGATAATTTGTATAAAGCAGCAGCTGTTGCAGGAATCTTAAAAGTTCTTATTAATAAAATCAAACCTGAGGCAAGTTATTGGGGTCCATGCTGGTAGATCAGAGAGACAGAACAAGCCACAGCTATCTCACCTCACCGGATCCTCAGCTGGTCTTGTCTCCTCAGACTGGAGGCCTCTGAGTCCTCATCTGGAATGGATCTCAGCTGAATTACTGCTCAAAAGCCTGAATGCTTAACCAGCCAAAATCTTCTAGTTTCTGGTCCTCACGCCTTATATATCTTCCTGCTTTCTACCACCACTCCCTGGGATTAAAGGCTGGCTTTCTGGGATTAAAGGCGTGTGTCACCATGCTTGGCTATTTCCAATGTGGCCTTGAACTCACAGAGATCCAGAGGGATTTCTATCTCTGGAATGCTAGGATTAAAGGTGTGAGTGCCACCATTTTCTAGCCTTTGTATCTAGTGGCTGTCTGTTCTCTGACCCCAGATAAATTTATTAGAGTACACAATATTTTGGGGAACACAATACCACCACAAGCAGCTTCATATATTGACCCACCATTTACTGCACAGACCAACAGGAGTATAAGCTGGACCAATGGTTATCAACTTAGCCATAAAGCTTTGTTTTACACTGCAATGACTGAGTGACATGCAAATGAAAATTTCTATGCTCTGATTTCTGCTATTATAAGTGTCTGTCCAATCATGCCCACCACAGTTCTTTTTGGTTTATGTCCAGTTTTGCAGACATGGAATAAAAAGAACTATGTTGGTTCCTTAAGTTCTGGAAGGTAATGGTGTACACAATGAATCTTGTAGATCTTAGAGTAAATAGGAAGGGCATTCTCCTGCTGGTAGGAGAAGAATCAGTCATTAAAGAGCATTAAAGAGAAGCAACATGTAAAGGAATAATTGAATCTGAGAAGCCATATTGATCTGTAATAATCAAAGAGGGTTTAATGCTGGCAAAATAAAGCAAGGTTATTATTATTATTATCATCATCATCGATTAATTCACTAATGTTTCATAAGTTATTATTAAAGCCAAGTACATCCAAAGTAACAGTTTTCTAGCAGATGACTGTATATTCAGCCATACCTACCTACACACACGTGTGCATCCTGTTTCCACAGACACATGAACATACACATGCTCATAAAATAAGATGGAAAAATATGAAATGATTATGATTTTAAGATGTTGTATTCACATATTCTCAGATGATTAATGAAGTTATTTTAAGTACTATTCAAGGAAGTATGGTAGCCACATGTAATACAAGTTAATTCCTTTTAAAATTTTTCTTACAAGATTTAGCATTGAAACTACTTATCACGGCAATTAAACCTTCAAAATACCCAGAAATAAACTAAATGAGGAGTGGATGAAACTTAGAAAAATAACAATTTTTTCCTATGAGACATATGACCTGAATCACAGAGAAGAAACTTCTTTCCTGGATGAAATAACCAAAATTTGTAAAAATATCAATTTCCCTCAAGTCCTCTTCTTAGTGCTGTGGCACTCACATCAGAGCCCTAATGTGTTCTTTAAAAACCTTGAAAACCTGATAATAATTTTTACCTGGAAGAATGAATTCATGAAAACAGGCAGAAACACTATGAGTAAGAATAATGGAGGAAGACTGCTTTGCCAGATATGGAAATTTAAGGTAAATTGCGAAGTAATTAAAATAGTGTGTTTGGCCTGGGAGGACCAACTGATACATCATTAGAAAATGATAGAAATTCAGCAGATCTGCTCATATGCATACTGACTCTATGTTTCATAAAGCTTGCATTTCTCGGCAGAGGGAAAGATAGATTATTCAACAATTGATTTGGCATTTAGAAATGAAATTAAAAGCAACCTGAAGCCTCTTAAGTAACATCAAAAAATATAGCTGCAAAAATATGCCGGCAGGATTAGATGGTTGAGAAGGAGGGGGGCCTCAGAATAATCCTACAGTTTGGAGGTAGAAGAGATGATAGGGAAGTAAGAAACAAGACAGTTGAAAGGGAGGAAAAGCTGAAAATTAGCCAAATAAAACATCACTTAACTTGTGTTTTAAGACAAATCGTAAACAATAAAATATTTTCCGATTAAGAAATCATGTGCATGATTTCTAAAGAAGAAATAACACCAATCAAATTGTAAAGCTTTGTTTAAAAACGACAGCTAAACGAGGGTTAGTGGCACAGCTTAGCCTGCTTGCTGCTCTGCAGCTCCAGAGGACCAGAGTTCAGTTCCCAGGATCCATGCGGGATGACACAGAACCACCTGTAACTCCAGTCCCAGGAGATCTGATTCTCGCCTCTGGCCTCATACTATCAGACATGTGGATACCAGACATGTGGCACACACTCACACAAACACTCTCATACACATAAACAAAAATAATTATAAGTCTGAATTAAAAAGCTGTTAAAGACCATAAACCAGCCCTGCATGGGAGAATAAACACATTTAAGTCAGGGTGAGAGTGTAGACTCTTACTAGAAGAGAAATACGGACTTTGAAATGGTGTTAAATTTTGTATCATTTTCACAAATAACTTTATAAAATAAGAAATATACATTTCTAAAAATAAAATCATCAGATGCATCATTTTTTCCTGTGCAGTTAGTATTTCTTATGTTTCCCTTGTTATAATAACTCAGTTTCTTTTTGCCAATACCACCCACATGGGAAATGAGTGAATTTGACTGACAGAAACTAATGTTAAAAAGACAAAGGTTTGTTTCAATCTAGAAACACACAAGTAATTTTGACGATTCTAGCTCTCTATTTCCCATATTGTTTACAGTACCTATTTGCAGTGGAATAGTAAATATTGAAAAAGAGAGGAAACGTTTATCAAACTTTACAGTGATTTGAGATTTTTTTATTTTTATTTTTTTATTTTATTAAGAGATTTTCTATTCATTTTACATAACATTCCCACCTTTTCCAAGGCAAGGTCTCCCATGGGGAGTTAGCAGATTCTGGTACATTCAGTTGAGGCAGGACCCTCATCCAGTGACTGATGGAAGCAGATGCAGAGATCCAAGGCCGGGTCCCAGGCAGAGCTCCAGGAGTCCAATAAGCGAGAGAGAGGAGGGATTCTATGAGCAAGAGATATTGAGACCATGATTGGAAAAAGTACAGAGACAATTAGCCAAACTAGTGGAAGCACATGAACTGTGGACCAATAGCTGAGGAGCCCCCATGGTACTGGACCAGGCCCTCTGGATAAGTTTAGCTTGAAATGTTTAAGGGGCCCCCAGGCAGTGGAACAAGGACCTGTCCCTAGTGCATGAGCCAGCTTTTTGGATCCTAGTGCCTATGGTGAGACACTTTGCACAGACTCAGTGCAGGGAGGAGGGGCTTGGAGAGCATCATTTTTGTATCCATTGCATTTACTAAGCAAAGACAGTGGCTGCTGCATGCTTTAGATATTTCATTTCTTTCCAGTGATTCATGCGTACGATATTTTACAAAACTAACAATCTTCATTCTTTTCCTTTCCATCTTCCATTGCCTTTACATTCCTCTCTCTTTCTCTGCTCCTCTCCTCCCTTCACCTCCCCTGCTCTCTTTCATTTTTTTCCCTTCACTCTCTCCATTTTAGTATCTATCATGGTGATGGGTTACACGCAATGGTGGAGGGAAACTGAGCCACACAGGGAACACTGGCGATCATCTGACTGAATATCCAGAATAGATGAGAGACCCATTTTGTTAAATGAGGACTTGTAGTAATTAGGCAAATAAGCAAATATATTTAAAGTAATAAAGGTAAGTTTCTTATTATCAAAGAAGACATTTATGACCATGGAAAAGGCAGAAGACCAGAAAGAACTATTACATTGAATTAAAACTGGGGACACATGTATGAATACATAGATAAAAGAAATAGTGATTTATCTATCGATATTGAACATATGTACATATAGTTACATATATGCATATTACATACATAGAATATGTATACCATTTATAAAGCACAATTATGCATAATATTAAAGATATTACATATATAATTATCATATTATATATACAATTATGTGTAGCATGAATCTTAAAAGTTCTTATTAATAAAAACAAACATGAAGCCAGGTATTGGGGTGAATGCTGGAAGATCAGAGAAGCAGAACAAGCCACAGCTTCCTCACTGTGCCAATTCCTCGGCTGATCCTGTTTCCTTATCTGGAAGCCTCTGAATCCTCATCCAAATGGATCTCAGCTGAACTGATGCTCAAAAGCCTAAAAAACAGCTTAACCGGCTATAGTTCCTCGTCCTCACATCTTAAATACCTTTCTGCCTCCTGCCATTACTTCCTGGGATTAAAGGTATGAGTTACCATGCTTGGCTGTTTCCAGTGTGGCCTTGAACTCACAGAGATCCAGGCGGATCTCTGCCTCTGGAATGCTACGATTAAAGGCATGTGCTACCACTGTCTAACCTCTATGTTTAATATCGTGGTCGTTCTGTTCTCTGACCCCAGATAAATAAGTTTATTAGAGTGCACAGTATTTAAGGGAACACAATACCACCACAATTATGATATGTATATCTGCTTATAACACACATATTTATAAATTATGTAACATGCATATTATATATTCATTAATATATTACTTATCATTTAAAATATGTATCAACTATTATATGTAATAGTTTTGCCTGTAATTAATACACTATATATTATGTTACATTATGCTATGTTTTATATTATACTTTGTTGCATAATGTGCTACTATTTCATGAATTGTAGCTGGAGTTTTCTCCAGTCCTGCCAGGGCCCGCAGCTGCTCAGACCCAAATAAACACACAGAGGCTTATATTAATTAAAACTATATGGCCTAATGGCCCAGACTTTTTGTTAGCTAGATTTTACATCTTAAATTAACCCATTTCTATAAATCTATACCTTGCCATATGTCTTGTGGCTTACTGGTATCTTTACATCTTGATTCTCATGGTGTTGGCTGGCCGTGTCTCCTGCTTCAACCTTCCTGTTTCCCGAATTCGCCTCTCTACTTGTCCCACCTATACTTCCTGCCTGGCTACTGGCCACTCAGCATTTTATTTATTAACCAATCAGAGCAACACATTCACAGCATACAAAGCAATATCCACAGCAATGAATATTAATATATAACATTTTATCTATATAGTACCATGTAAGTATATTTTTATAATTGTACCCACTGAAAAGGCTTACTATTAACTGGTAGCTGACTGGCTAAAATTTTGTTTGGAAAATAATGACCTAAAGGATTTGCCTAATTGGAAAAGATTTCCCTTGAAAAGCCAAGAGTGAGACGTCACTACATCACAACCTCTGGAAAATTCTAGGGACTCACCATATTGGTTATGTTATAAATATGTTGTGACAAAAGACTCAGCAGAAACAACCTACAGGCATAAAAAATACATATTTAGGTGTATAGTCGCAAGCCGGTGAGGCCACCATGCCTGGAGGAATGTAATAGAGCAGGGCAACTCAGTCCACGGCAGCCAGGAAGCAGAGAGGTGTATGTAGGAAGTAGACAGAAAGCATATAGATTCAGTGATTCCATTTTTCCTTCAATAACCCCCCACCTCATACGTGTCACCATCTCCAAATTATGTCCTCATATCATGGTTCATTCTCTAGGTCAGGGACCTGGTGATTTAGTCTTCTTGAAAAGACCCTCAAAGGCCCGCCCAGAGGTTTGTATTCATATTTTCTGATATGGGTCTAATGTACAATCAAAGTTAACCATTACACTCACATAAACTTTCACTGGGCTACTAGGTAACATTAGGATATGGAAGACCCAAGAGGAGGAAAATTTATGACGATGAGTCCAAGCAGGAATTGGGGCTGGAGAGTCAGAATCTGCAGGTGGCAGTGTGACAGCCCAATGGAGAAGATGAGCACAGAAGAACTTGATGGACCAAAGCTCCTTTGGGAGGAATTTGATACAATGAGAGCACAGCTAGTGAGAAGCTGTGGTCAGCTCCTGGTGAAGATCCAGTACAGTCGGATACTGTGAGTGTAGTCATGACTCTTGGTTTAAATATCTATGAAGGATCAGCATCCTTCACCGGACATCCATCCACTCCCCATCAAATACTCCTGCTGGCTGTACCACTACACAGTCTGCAGACCAAATGGACCTACCTTGCACCATCACACTGAAGAGAAGTGATGGAGAAGATACTTTATCAGATAAATAGGAGGAAAAATTTCACAGTAGTGTGACAGATCCAAAGCTCTAGGTGAACAGGGGGTGGTGGCACATGCTGAGATTCTAGCACATGGAAAGCTAAGATAGGACAATTGTGAGTTCAAGGCCTTTCTAATATAAATAGCCAGTTCAAAGTTGTGCTGAGCTACATAGCAAGATTCTGTTTCTCAAACAACATGAGGACTATGTCTGACTGCTTCAAACCAGACGAGGAAAAACGATGTGCTATGAGGAGCCTAGGAATGATCCCAAAAGCTTGTCCCCATGCTAAGAGCTGAAAATGATTATGGGATTTTTCTTCTGTATTTGGGGTTCATGGTCAAGTTCTGGTTTTGGGGGAAAGGCATGGGACATTTTTTTCCGGCTTTACTCACCTTTGGGGAAAAGAGAATCTTGAGGCATCCCCTGGAGCTTTCCTTACTTTGCAGAACACTGTCTCTGACTTCCACTGGTGGGACCCAAGACAAAGCCTTCTGAAAACAAAACAAAAACAAAAACAGTTCCTCTCCGGAGCTCTCACTTCTAGGGAAGAAAAAGGAGCCCTAAATAAAACACAACCCACCTATCAATCAGTAGAAGGAAAAGGGAAGGTGAAATAGAAGAGAGGACTTTTTAAATTGTACCTTTAAAAACGTTCTATTACCGAATAATATTAGCAAAGTTTCTGTTAACTGGGCCTTGGAGACTTGGATTCCTCCAAAGGAGATGCTTGTAAATCAGTTCTGAGTGCTATTACAAAACTCCTTAGGTGGGCTAATACACAAGCTCCAGAGATTCGTGGTTCACCACTCTGAGGCTCAGAAAGTACAAGACCAAAGTGCTAACAGCATCAGTGTCCAGAGAGGAACAATTTCTCATAGGGGGTGACTTCCTGTTGACCGAAAGGTGGACAGGCTGCCTCTAACCTTCTTAAGGCACACAATGTCCATTCTGAGTGATCACAAACCAGGTAATTCTCTCAAGAGATAAGGTGATCCGAAGTGTGGATGTTAAGCTGTAAGCATATTCATTGTAGTTGCTATCTTTGTTACAGTGAGAGGCAGAGAAAGGAGCATGAACTTTTCTTGTTTAAAGACTTACTAGCTAAATGTAATGTGGAAAAAGAGTAGGAAAAACAGCAGTATTCATTCAAGTAGATGAGCTTTAGAAATCTTCACAGGAGGCTGAAGAAGAAAGTGCCTTCCTTTACCACTAACCAGCAGCTCAGTGCCTGTGAGCAGACTCATACAGCAGGTAAACATGGACTTTTGAGGGCAGGACATCCAGCAAGTGGCTTGGGAACTCTTCCTAAAATGTTTTGAACACCTAGCAAGCCAAGTCACATGGGAAAGAATATCCAAGACTTTGTGACACTGAAGAACTTCCCTGGTCTGTTTTCACAAACAAGAGGTCAACAAGTACCATTACTACTGCCCCTAAAAAAGCACTCAGTAAAACCTGTCATCTAGAAGCTCTAGGGGGCAATGCTTCCTTTAAGAAGGACTTTAGGAGAAAAGAAGTCAAGAGGGTGGCAAACTACTCAAAGGCCTACCTGGAAAATGATGATACCTAATACATCCCTGCAACATTTGCTTATTTACTGAATAGATACTTATTAAGGACCCACTATGTGCATAAAGTGAAATAAAAATGAAACAAATAGACCACGAAAAGATAGAATATGAAATTATTCGGTAACCACCCAAGCTTCTCGGCCATGTTCGTGCCACTTTGCCTAGGGTGCAAGAGCCTCATTAGATTGGATTCCATTAAGTAATAGCAGATAAGCAAGAATAAATGACCTATCATTTACCTTTTTGGAAGAAAATGTTCTTTTTACTAATCTAGTTCATGGATCAGTCTTTTAGAAAAAAAACTACTTGTACCACGAATCTTAAAGGATCTTATTAATAAAAAACAAACCCAGAGCCAGGTATTGGGATGAACCCTGAATGATTAGAGAAAAAGAACAAGTCACGGCCACCACACCTCACCAATTCCTCAGCTGATCCTTTTTCCTCAGACTGGAAGCCTCTGAGTCCTCATTCAAATGGATCTCAGCTGAACTGCTGCTAAAAGCCTGAAAGCTTAACCAGCTCTAGTTCCTGGTTTTCATGCCTTGCCTTATATACCTTTCTGCTTCCTGCAATCACTTCCTGGGATTAAAGGCGTGTGCCACCATGCTGGGCTGTTTCCAGTGTGGCTTTGAACTCAGAGATCCAGACAGATCCCTGCCTTTGGAATGCTAGGATTAAAGGTGTGTGTGCCACCATTTTCTGGCCTCTATTTCTGTCTGGTGGTTGTTCTGTTCTCTGAACCCAGATAAGTTTATTAGGGTGTACAATATATTGGGGAATAAAATATTACCTTAACTACTGGCTTCTGTAAAAATCATTTCATTCAAATGTTTTCATTCAGTGTTATCTGTCTTTATAATCCTAGGAGGTTTTTGACAACTGAAACTGTTAGTTTCTGACAACATATATAAACTGTATATAAGGTTTATTTACCCTCATATACAATTAAATTGCTCCTTATTTGTGAGTGTTTATTTAAATATATAATATCAATAAAATATTATATATTATTAAATATATTGATAAGTATATAATATATTCTTTCTAATTACAAATATGTATTTTTTGTTTTACATATATATATATATATATATATATATATTTATTTATTTATTTATTTATAGAAAGAACTTGGCCTAGGAGTCAAAAGCATTCTTTCTGCCTCTGTGACCCCTAATTATCACTCAGTGTGATCTTTGATAAAACATTTATTGCTTCTGGGATTGTCGCATTTGTCCCTAAAGTAACTGAGAAGAAACATTTCCCTATAGAATGTTGTGGTAAACATGAAAAATAAAGTGACTATCTCAGATGATTTTCCCCAAATCCTGACTAGTTTTCAGCTAACCTCTGCTGTCACCCTGACACTCTGGATTCTCTTTCAGCCTTGCTTGTTCTGTGCAGACATATTACACATTTCCAGAGACTTAACATGCTTTGTCTCCTCCTTTTGAGGTTCAGGGGCCCCTTACACACACTACTGCAAAACATCCATATACTCAAAAGCAAGGAAACTAACTTGAAAGTAAACCAAATGGCAACTTACTGCTTTTTTTCCCCTCCAAGTAAACGTGGTGTGGGAAGTGGACATTCTTGTAAAGACTTGTTGGTGTTCTTTAGTCAAAAAGTGACAGAGACAGCTGGAAACAAGAAACCAAACCCTGTAGTTCACTGTGGTCACTTCAGACAAATCCTACATCGAATTGCTACCTTCTATCATTGATTCTAAGATGTTTTGTGCCTCTTGACGGAAAGAGAAAAGCTGCCCTAAGTGATGGCTTTTGCTTTCAGTATTCCGAAAAGCTTTCACCCTGTGATGTATTAAAATATTTAATCACAATCACATGCTTCTGCCCCTATTTATACAAGTGCTTTATAATGCTGTACATCGCAGCACAACCTGCCTGCCTCTTAATGTGACCTGAGGAGTCAGCCGGCATTTATTACAAATGCGAGGCAGTGTGCTTCTGGCTGAGCAATTAATCACTGACACCAAGGAATTTCTTCTCTTCAGGTGGGGAACCCATCCAAAAACGAAGAAAAATCATCAGGCTAATTAATTCTTATCTGCAAAGAGCAATTAGATAAATGACCTCAAAAAGAGACTTGTCACCCCTAGTGAGACACTCACTTTCTAAATAGAATGTGTCGCAGCCTCTTTTCTCTGGGCAAGTGATACTGTGAAATGGAGATGACAGAAATGAAGGGGAGGGGGACGATGGGGGGTGGGTTAATTAGAATGAAGGCCAAGGATAGAGAGAGACAGAGAGAGAGAGAGAGAGAGAGAGAGAGAGAGAGAATTTCCCAGGATTCTGTCCCCTGCCCTTCTTTCTCTGTGAACACAGATCACAGTCAAGTTTTATAAATTAGTGGTGGATTCTGTGTGGTAGACTACCATCTGCCTTATTTCCTAAAAATCGAAGCCATTAGTGAGCTGTGTGCTCTCTTCCTGATTTGCCATGGCATAAATGTTGAAGGTAGGTGAAACACTACTTAAACCAGGCAAGTCTGTCTTCTCTTTCTCTCTTCCTCCCTCCCAACCCCTCTGCCTCCCCTTCCCTCCCTCTCCTCTCTCTCCCCTTCCACTTCTCTCTCTCTCTCTCTCTCTCTCTCTCTCTCTCTCTCTCTCTCTCTCTCTCTCTCTCTGTGTGTGTGTGTGTGTGTGTGTGTGTGTGTGTGTGTGTGTGTGCAGATACACTCACCCATGGTCCATGCAGAAGCCTGACATCAATATCAGTGTCTTCCTCTATTTCTCTTCACCTCATAATTTAAAACAATCTCTCACCAAACCTGATCTACCTGTTTTGTATGAACTGACAGAGCACTGAGGATCCTGCTGTCTTTGTGCTCTAGTGCTTGGGTTACTGGCATACATTGCCAGTCCTTGCTTTCTACATGGCTGCTTGAATTCAGAATTCAGGTCCTCATAATTCTGTAGTATGGCTTTACACTATGAGACATCTCTTCTAAAGATTTTTCGTGGCGTTGGTTCTTTCATCATTCCCATGTCTGACAGCAGAATCAGAAAGTAGAGTACTTTGACCTTAAAGGCTGACCAGCAGGGCTCAAATATTTAGATGTTCCAGATGGAAATTTCATATGGTTTTATAGATAAAGGTGATTTTGGTGTTTGATATTGTCATGCCTTGGTTTCAAGCTTTTTGAGACAAAGTGTCATTGCACATTGCAATAACTCTGCCTTAACTCAAACTTGAGATTTTCGTATCTTAACCTCCTGAGTATTGAGATTATGTGTGAGAGTCTCTGTAGGTCAGAGTTCACAATGGAAACAAATTGGATAGAATTAACAATCACAATGAATGGGGTCTACTAGGTTGGCTTATAGAATATGAGCTTCATAGTCCAATAATACCTACATGCATTCTGGAGAGGCTCATCTCTGGGAAAGACAATTTCTCCCACTCTCAGTATTTCTTAGTTGCCAGTGGTTCTTTGTGTAGGGATTGAACCCATGATATCTCCCATTTCCACATTAGCTTGTGTACTGGTATCACTCTTGTTCAGATCTTGTTATGACTTATGGTTTTAGTTTGTTTGTTTGTTGTCCTCCTCCTCTTCATTTTCCTTGGTCAAATGAATAGAAACTCCTAGCAACATATATCAGATGTAACTTGTTTTTGATGACTGTAATGCTTTGTTTGTTAACTTGATGAGCTTTAGACCGAGACATGAAAGATAAGCAATGAGCCCGTTTTGGGGAGGGGACATTTTCTTCATTAGGTTAATTAAAGTCAGATCTACCCAATGTAGGCAGCACTATTCCCTAGGCTGAAATCCTGGAGTTTATAAACAGGAGAAAGGCAGCTGAGGTTGAGCATCACCTTCTAGTTCTTGACTGCTAAAGCAATGTGATCAGCTGCCTCTGGCTCCTGGTGCTGTGACTACGATAGACAGTATTCTCTAGTGATAACCAAAATAAACCCTTCCTTCCCTAATGCTTTTGCCAGGGTACTTATCACAGCAACAGGAAATGACCTTGACAATTTCATGGTCATTCATGTTAATATTTGAATTATTCCAGCTTGGGTGACTTAGTCCAATTTCCAGTTCGTTCTAGGTGCCACTGATGAACTGTATCAATGTGGATCTTTTAAGATCTTCCATTCAGAAGGACACTGTGTGATCCATAATCCATGTGGAAGAAGTATAGGAACAAAGGGGAACAAGAGAAAGAAAAAACCAAGGACCAAAGGGAGATGTAGAAGAACCCAGGGGCTGGTGCGTGAGGGAGGCTGCATTCCAGGCTTGTTCTGAGAGCTTTCCATGCACTACGTTCCCTCTTCCTATGTAGCTCACAGATTATTTTTCTGTTTTTATTCATAAACTCAGTAATTGTGTTTAATAAATAACAATATTATGCCATAATCATGAGGAAAATACAATATGCTGCTGAATATAGAAAAAACTACTTAGAATATGAGACATATTAATTAGATTTTTGGCTCCTGCATTCCCTGGCTGTGTATTCCATGGTGAGTTTCAGCTTAGAAGAACCTCTTGCACTTCAGAATTAACAAAAGTACAGACAGAGACAGAAGGTCACAAAGAGAAATTGTTCAGACAGAGCAGGAATCCACAGACATCTAATGAGTTCAAGCTTTACATGTGGGGCATGAGAAAAAGCATAGAGGTTGGTTCATCCTGCCCAGCCTTCTCTGTGTCTAGTTATCCATTTAATACCTGCCTTATCCAGCTGGAGGACACTCGCCGCAAAGTGTTGCTTGCCAGTGGAAACAATACTGAAGATGATGTTACTGAGACAACTTAACTAGCCCCAAGGAGCAAGCTTGCCTGCTTTAAAAAGAAAAGGAAAAAAAACAGTATTTATTTTTACTATGAGCTAGGTAAACATGTAGTGGGAACTCGTTTATCTTTATGTGGTTTTTTGGTATGTATGTATGTATGTGTGTGTATTTATGTATGTGTGTATGTATGTTGATAAATGTGTATATATGTGTGTGTGCATGTGTGGATGTGTGTGTGGGGGGGTGTGTATTCACTTGGTAATTCAGGTAACATGATACAGCATCAAAGCAGATAAAAAAACAAGCAGGATGTACACCAGAATGTTTTAAGATTTATTTCACATTAAATAAAAGTTAAACAGCTGATTTCAAGTTATCGTTCAGTACCACCCAAAGCTCTATTTATGAAGAAAGGAGGGACTCAAATGTACAATTTATACACTCACTCAAAGACCTAAAACTAAGCAGGCTTCTGGCAGTGAAAAAGGTAAGTCTTTATCCAGCTTACACTAACACAGTAATGCATAGTAAGAGGATGGCAATGGATGCAATTCATTTCCATTAAGGTAAGCTGCTAACAGAGGGCTGTGCCTCCACAGGACTCCCATCAGACTCTTAGAAAGCCAAGGCAGCTTTTCAGTGGGTGGGAAGTGTACCTGCAAATGAGCCTCTTATTAAACTGCAATTCTGTTCCATAAAACTCCCCTGGAAAATAGTCCATGTTGACAGCAAAACATAGGACGTAGTTAGTGTTAACCCCAGGTCCCTCAGTTCCCATTAGAGGCACGTTTTCCTTCCGTGGAGTTACTTCAAGTCAATTCTATGCACTCTCCTGTTCAGCAAAGAAAAATACAGTATGTCTCTCTGAATGTTCTGTACAGGAACCTCAGATATTTAAACTTCAACATTCAGAAACTGTAGCTTTTGAACTTCTGAGCTGAGGCATCAGGAGAGAAGTCACCAAGGGCTGATGGCAGGGATGGAGAGTGGACAGTGTGTGGTGTTAACTCTGTCAATTTGACTGTCTTAAGGAACATCTAAGGCATCGGTGAGGTGGGGGATCTTTGAGTGTTTCTGTGGGAGTTCCACTTGACAGGACTGAGAGTTGGGAGAAAGACCACTCTAAGAGTCGCTGGCATAGTTCCCATCACTGGAGTCCCCAAAGAATGAAAAGGACAACAGAGGGACTCCTCCTCTCATTGCTTCCTGAACTACTGAGACATGAGCAAGATCCTCTCAGCATGCTTTCTCTATTATGCTCCAATGCTTCCCCCTCCAATAAGTGTGATCCAAGATAAATCATTGCTCTTACAGTCATGACAATGAGAAAATTAACAAAGAATGTCCTGGTCCATTTTGTTTGTATAACAAAGTATTTGAGGCTAGGTATTTTAAAACAAAGAAAAACTCATTCAGCTCACAGTTAAGAAGGTTCAGGAAACAAATCTAGCAGAGTTTGGTTCTGATGAGGCACTCATGGTACCGAGCAACATAAACACAGGAGTGTATGTGAGGAGATCATATACCTAGACAGAAAGCCAGAGTGGCCAGGGAGTGCCTATGGTTATTTTTTCATAACAAGTCTCTTCTGGATACTAACTTATGTCTCATGAGAAGGATTTTTAATGTCTTCTGAGGGCAGATTTCCATACAGACCTATTCACACCCCCCTCAACCCTACCTCTATAAGAACTTGCTAAACTCAGGTAGAAGTAGAACTCAAATTCAAATCTGTCTATGTTAGCTTAGGAAATTCTTCCACAATCCTCACACCATATTTCTCACATTATAATGTTAGATTTCTTCCAGGAAAGAAAGGCAGGCTCTTTCTTTAATAATAAAAAGAAGCTGGCCATGTTCATAGAGGAAGAAACTCAGTTGTTCTTTTAATGAATGACGAAATAGGTGAAACTACCTTATAGTTATGGCTACATCTTCTTACCTGGACAACACTATAGTGTTTGTTGGTAAAGTACTAACATCATTTCTTATGTAAAGTACAATTCAGAGGTCTACTACTACTCTTTCTAATCAGCCTCGAAACCCAGTCCCAGCAACTGTTATGTTAAGAAAATCAAAATCAAAATATGGTGGTTCAGCTGAAAGATTTTCATTGTTCGCCATGTAAAAAGTTACAGTTAGAGTCTGCAGAGAGTTGGAGAAAATCACAAAAATCAAATATATATAAAATAGAAACCAAACAGTAGCAAGAACATATATAAATAAGCCTAAAATGAATGCCTAACTGTACGGTGAAGGGTCCTCTGTGAGGAACAATTTGGCATCATGGAAGAAAGCCACCCGAACATATTTCAGACTTCTCCTGTTGCTTTTCTCATCCATATTAAGATAGACAGAAACTAATACATGAAGGTCTTGAACAAAACACAGATCAGTAATTGTGTCATTCAGTAACAGTGCAGCAGAAAGTACATAATCGCATAGGTCGACATGGGGAGAAACGTGATATGACCTAATATTATAATCACAAGGAAAGGATCGAACTACCAATGCGTATGTGATTTCTACAGCGTGAAGGAATCACCCAAGGAAACAATGCATTATTAAGGGAACAAATTCATTTCTAAACTAAATGGCAAAAAATTGACAAAAATGCACAATTCTGAGCAGTCATTGCCTCTGATAACAAGAAAGTGTCAAGTAGTGACACAAAGTTTCCAAGATACCATACTTCATGATAGAAACTTCGAGATTTTTCACTACGTTGTACATTTTATTATTTTTTAAATCACATACTACTTTTTTCAATTTTTAACAAAAATAATTATTGAGAGAGTTTGGGAATAGATACTTGTCCTGATTCTTATTATTAAAACTAGGGTTATTTAAATTCATCAGATTAAATCAAAATTGATCTTACCTAACCAGGTCATGCTATAATTGTTATTGTATCACATGATTAATATCCTATATAATACAAAAGCAATGGGAATTTGTCTCCTAAACCTTGAATTTCAGATAATTTCAAATTGAAAAAAAGTACAGTGAACATGCTGTCACATGATTAACATTTATTAATATTCTCTTTATAATATCACTTTAAGTTTTCAAATTCTTTCGCCATGACATATTGCAATCTCTCTCTCCCTCTGTTCCTTTCTTTGTCTCTGTCTGTCCTGTGCCTTTCTCTCTCTCTCTCTCTCTCTCTCTCTCTCTCTCTCTCTCTCTCTCTCTCTCTCTCTCTGTGTGTGTGTGTTTGTGTGTGTGTGTGTGTGTGTGTGTGTGTGAGAGAGAGAGAGAGAGAGAGAGAGAGAGAGAGAGAGAGACAGGGTCTCACTACTGTAGCTCAGGCTTGTCTGAAACTCATCATTATCCTGCTTCAGCCTCCTGAATGTTGACATTTTACGCCCAGCTTATCTCATTCTTTTGGGGCGACCTGTGGCATCCTCATCAAGCTGGGCTCCTTGTCCTTTTGGCTGAACCCAGGAATACCTAAGCACTCCCCTGCTTTCTGTCATAGCATGCTTCTCCATGTTCACTGGGTTTCCTAGACACCAGCTTAGCAAATACTGATCACAAACTTTTCACTGATGGCAAGCCCATAATTTTGATGCCATTGCTAATGTTTGGTAATTTGCTGTTGTTTTTTGAAATTGCTTTCTGATTTAGTGTCTGCACATCAACCTTCACTATGTCTATCATGATTTGTTTGGGGGGATTGAACTCAAGTGAACAAAAATATCTCTATTTGTTTTAACTAATCTGTTCAAAATTGACTGAAAATCCTAGGCTGTGGACTACATCTTCCTCTTCTTCAACTTCTAGTTGAGTCTAGGGAATGTGGCTGCTCAGTTAATATTTGAGAAATGGCATTATACCTGTGCATGTAGGAGCAGGCACTCAGGAACTGAATAGAAATACCCTGGAATGGTGCTAGGCAGAAGTCTGTGAGTGAGCAAGCCCACTTCCCTCAGATTGGCCTCTGCTTTTCAAGGTTATCATCCTTGTCTGAGAGCTCTTCACAAACGCCGTTGACTTTCAGAGAACAATCTTCCCCCTGGCTCCACTCCGACTCCCCACCCCTCCCAGAATAGTGGGCTTTTGAGGGACTTCTGCTTCAGTGGTTGAACTGATTGGAGCTGACTCAAACACTCCAGGCAGGCCTCACAGCTCCATGCTCAGCCTGACTTATGTAAACATTGTCCTGATGACAGCAGTCTCCTACCCCATCTGCAGCTGCAAGGGAATCCATTATTTTTCTCATCCCAGGGGAAAGGAAAGGTCTTGGGCATCATTACTCCTAGGCAAATGTAACTGACTCCAGCACATACCCTAATTTGCTTGCCATAATTATAGGGCACTCACCCGCTTTGTTATTTCCAACTCCCCCTCTTCTTCTTTTCTCTCTCTTTCTTTTTGTTCTTATCAATAATAAATGGAGCCCGTGAATCACTCTGCTGTAATATTTGGATATTATGAAAATGCTCATAATAACAAGGTAGCCTCAGCAGCACCCTGCCCTGGCTTTATCAGCTGGTCCAATGCTGTATTAGGCAGCCAGTGAGCAGTTCAAGCAAATTGGTTATGTTAATGTCCTGTAGTACTTGGAAAAGATGAGGAGTTGGCGATTAATTTTTTCAAGCTGCAGGCCGACAGGCAAATTTATATTCTTCCCTCTCCATGGGATCAAGCTTAGAGGAGGTTAGGGAGGAAAGTGAGCCTCAAGTAGCTTTCCAGGATCTAATTGAATGATGCTAAATAAAACCTGGAGAAAAGGGGGAAAAGGGAAAAGGGTGCTCCCCACAATGGGCCAGCGGTGCTCCTCTCCATTCATTCCACTGACAGGGTTTTTGCAACTTAAACCTGTTTTATTAATTATGTTTGACATTTCCTTAATTAGTTTCATTTACATCCCATCAGCCTCTACCAGACGACTACCCCATACATCATCTCACTAGAGGAGCATGACTCCTACAGAATTCTAACAACAACAGAATATTTTGTGTAACTTACAGGAAATTACTGAAGATGACTTTCCATTTTACATGGTTTTGTGGAAAGAGTATAGATCAGATCATCTGGGAGTTTGCTTTCTGAATTTCTAAGACCATAGGATATATTATAAAGGTAAAACCACTCATAATGCACAAGCATACTTGTGTATTTCTATGTGTATGTGGTGTGTGTGTTCACATACACAAGTTTGTCCTCCAAACACAGGTTTTAGTCAATACTAAAAATTACTGATATGAACTGGGGAGTTTCCTGAGTGGTTAACTTGCTTGATGTGCAATTGTGAGGACTATACCTTGGATCTGAGGACACAGATAAATAATGGTTGGGTAAGCTAGACTAGCCATCATTTCAGTGCCCACTGGTCAGAATGGGGGATCTTTAGCACAAGCTTGTGAGCTGGGTGACCTGTATCCTCAAGCTCTGGCCTCAAAAGAAATATCCTTCCTCAATAAACATCATAGAGAGAAATCTAGAAAGCCTCCAGATGTCAGCTTCAGGTCTCTATACATGTGCAGCCATGCACTCATGCATTTAAACATGCTACAAACACACACCACACACACATAAAAAAGATTCTGGTAAAAATAGTATGAAAGATATTAGTCTGAATAAATGAAATATGGATTGATTTTCAGGATCCCTGCAATCTCATATACTCTGTTCTCTGGAGCCCACTTTGGGTGCTTACTCCTTAGAACTCAGGCCACACTTGGGTACACATACAAAGGTAGACAAAATTAACAAGTACATAAATCGAGATCCTATGGTCCATATCTTTTCTGCCCCAGTTCACTTTGTGCCTGTGAGTCATCCAGCCACTTTTCTTTGCCGTAAGAGTGCCGAGTGACATAATATGTAGGACCAGCATGCATAATGTGGAGAGTGAGCATGCAGATATATGTGTTCATAGAAACTATTACTTTGGTTGACACAACCGTTATTTATGTCCTTGGGTTGTGGTAGATAGAGTTGCCTTGCAGTATTCTTGATGCCTGTAATTGAGAGCCTGTGTTTTATGAGTCCAATTTTAAATGAAGATTGTTTGTAAAAGGGTCAGTTTTATTTCATGTTCCCACCTGAGGCATGGTTCCAACACAGAGAGAATATTCTGTGCAGAGATACAGCATCTTCCTGATGCCCATTATTTTCGTTCAGGTTCTTGGGTTGACCACACACACACACACACACGCACACGCACACGCACACGCACACGCACACGCACACGCATACGCACACGCACACGCACACGCACACATATACCTAATCTTAAGTCATAGCTGCTTTGCTTGGATCCTGACCACATAGAACCAACCAACCTCCCCTGTTGTCCAGTGCCCTTTCTCATTTGCCTTCTTCCTACTAGGCCAATAATAATATTTGCAAACAATTTATATTCTAAATCAATATGAGGTGAGTATTGTTCACCAAATAACTGGGGGTTTAAGATTTCATCATGAATTACCATTGCCAGTGACAACAGAAAACCATGGTGAATGAAAGCCTTTTCAATTGCTACTACTAAGCATACACTTCCATTCCCCACAAAATTCTCATTATTTTTACTGAAATCACAATCTAGGGTTACGACAGCAATTGGCTTTGTAATGTTTTATTGAACAGTGGCCCATCAAGGCAGAGGCACGAGGCTGTTCCTTGGGGCCTCGCTGTTTCAGGCAGGGCTTCTGAGCTAGGAGTTGGCGGCTTCTCTGTAATGAGCACAGCGTGCACCTCAATTAATTGGTAACTTCTACTTAGGTTAATCCATAATCCTCTAATGAGCACCAATGAACCAGTGCTATCACATAATTCATTACTGTATATATAAGCTTGTATATATAATCGCTTATTTCTCTGAACACTAGACGTTCTTCCCTTCACAATCATTGCTTCTTTAGAGTCATTTTCTTAGAGGAATGAATGATTCTCTTTTCTAAAGCATCTCTGGAAGGATGCTGTGATTCCTATATTCTATATAGGCACATTCCCTGTCTGAATTTGTATTAATTAATTAAAATGTATTTAATCATATCCATGTTTTGTTTTTGCTATGGAAGATGGAAATAAAATTGTAATTTTCAAGGTGTTCTAATTGTATCCCATTTTAAGGCTCATTTTCACTACTTGAAATGCTTCAATAAATCATGGGTATTCCTTTATAACTTCTTCCTTTATTAGGCTGTATTGCAAACACCCTTAACTTATGATGGACAAAAACCATTCCTTCCATCCCAGTGTTTCCAATCCCAGTTTCTAAGCCTGACTTTTGGGGACTTTCCTGGGGGAATTATCAGTCACTGTGGTCTGGGCCAGATCCTTCCAGGTCATCAACCTCTTTCTTAAAGAACTGAAATAAAAGCAAATGTAGATTTGGAAAAAGTATCAGGGGAACTTCATTTGAAGCAAATCAATAGTGTAGGTCTGACATGTCAAGGGACGTTGGACCATATGAGTATAAGGGTACTCGGGACCCCAGTTACTGTTTGGGACTTTGTTTCATGGGGTTCAGCAAAGGGGAAGTTTGGATGCCAAGGTACAGCATATTTTGAGTGGCCCTCTATTTTGAATGAGAGATTTAGGTTATATAAACTTTTCTCTCTGTACACGTCCCTTCCCATAACTCACCAGATCTTAATCATAGGCTTGCCCAATTATGCCTAGACATAAGATAGCAGATATGATTTTTTCCCCTAAAAGTTCACCTAGAGAGCACAGTTTGTCTTATTACATGTGCACCCCAATCAGTGTAGGCCAGATTGGCTCCCTTACTCTCACACCTGGAGATAACTGGGACACAACTGAATACAATCCACCTAAGTTGGAAGGTTGTTAAGGGGAAGAGAAACACATACACCTGTACAGTGTGTGTGCGTGTGCGTGTGAGTGCACGTGTGTGTGTGTGTGTGTGTGTGTGTGTGTGTGTGTGTGCATCTCAATGCAGGCAGGGGTACGCATTTACTAACAGTTTGCTATATGCATTATTTGGAGGTGTGTGTGTATGCAAAGCACATACAGATAAGGGTTCTAAGCCCACAAATTCATTACCAGGAGAGGGGTGTGTGCATACCCCAAACCAAGTGACTTTCCAAGTTAATTTAGTGATGCACTCTGATGTGAAAGTGCTACTTAAAATAAACACTTTTCTCCTGAGGTTTGGTCATGGTATTTTATCTTAGCAATAGGAACTTCAAATAAGACATAGCAAAATCTGTAAAAAAAATTTTACATATGTAAAAAAAATTTTACATAGTAAAATCAATGCATAGATTAAACACCCTCACCCTCGATTTTCAGATAGAGAAAAATGGGACTTTCAATTTCATTGAGAATTGGTGATTACTTCTTATGTTCTAAAAAAATTAAAGAATGTCTTTTGTTAACTTAGAGACAGAGACTATGGAGCTCAAAGTAAAGTGAGGAGGTTTATGATAAAAATACAACAATATTATAAAGAAACACAACAACAACAAAATCTTCTCAAGTTCTCAAAATTACAGTATCACAAAACTAACACAGAATTTGAAATGGAATTTGAATTTGGGTCTGCCTAACTGCAAAATCATATCTTTTCTGCTACAGTGCTGATTATTAATCATATTGGAACATAACAGCCATGTTAACCTCGTCATGGCTCAGGTTGGTACAGTTTAAGAATGAGATCAAAGACTGCTTAAGATGTATTTCTATACGATAAGAGCTAATATTTGTTGGATACTTATAACATGTGAGGCCAATCGCGTCTCCCATGTTAAATAGTACTGTGATCTCCATTGCACAAAATGAGAACTCAAAGCATGAGAATTCTGGATTCTCACCAAAGTTATACCAGCAAGAAAGGGCAGCAGCCTAATGTGACTCAATCGAGTGTCTGGAAGGAGCCTCAGCAGGAGTCCCATCATCTCTGCACTGTAAGAAATGAAAATGCTCTTAAAATCCCTGTAGGCCCCAGGTGGAGCTCCAGGAGTCCAATTGGGAAGAAAGAGGAGGGTTTGTATGAGCGAGAATTGTTGATACCAAGGTTGGATAAAGCACAGGGACAAATAGCCAAACGAATGGAAACACATGAACTATGAACCAATAGCTGAGGGGCCCCCAACTGGATCAGGCCCTCTGGATAAGTGAGACAGTTGATTGGCTTGATCTGTTTGGGAGGCATCCAGGCAGTGGGACCAGGTCCTGTCCTCAGTGCATGAACGGGCTGCTTAAAACCTGGGGCTTATGCAGGGACACTTGCCTCAGCCTGGGAGGAGGGGACTGGACCTGTCTGGACTGAATCTACCAGGTGGATCTCAGTCCTTGGGGGAGTCTTTGCCCTGGAGGAGATGGGAATAGGGGGTAGGCTGGGGGGAAGGGGGCGGGAGGGGGAGAACAAGGGAATCCATGGCTGATATGTAAAATTAAATTAAATTATATAAAAAAAATCCCTGTAGGTGCCCTCTGATTTTGACATCAACACCACTGCTTCCTGTATTTTTTCAGTGTTTATGTGTCATGATGCACTAAGTGGTGAGAAGACTTTCTGGCTAAATCCCTGCCTAGCTCCTCACTTCCATGTGATCGTATTAGTCTTCTTTCATTACGGACAGCAGAAGGCAGAAGGTAACTGCTGAGTTACTCCACAGACTAGTGTGTATGAGAAGACTGTAGGGCAGGGGAGGGGGCGAAGAAGGGGGTGGAGACTAAGGAGAGGAGAGGAAGAGTGAAGGGAAGTGGAGTGAAAGAAATTAACAAAGAAAAACTGAAGAGAATGTCAGGGTCCTAGTTTGCTTCTCTCTTGCTATGACACACCGCTGACCAAAAGCCACACCGGGAGGCAAGGGCTTGTTTTGTTTTATAATTCTCCAGTCGCATTCATTCACTACATCGCTAAGGGAAGTTCAGGCAGGAACTCAAGGCAGGAATCGGGAGGCAGGAACCAAAGCAGAGGCTTTGGAGGAAGGCTGCTTACAGGTCTGTTTTCCATGGCTATTCAGTTGGCTTTCTTATACTTCCTAGGCTTACCCACCAAGAGGAGCTCCACCCACCCCCATTGATGTGATTAGAAAATAGCATACAGACGTGTCCATGGCCCATACAATGAAGACCATCCCTCAAATGAGGCTCCTTCCTCCCACGGGACTTTAGGTTGGGTCAAGGTGACAAGCAATAACCAGCATAGGAAGGAAGAGGAGAGGAAAGAAGAGGGAAGTGGGGAGGGAGGAGGGGAGAAGAGGGGGGACTAGTGGGACAGAGAAGGGACTGGAAGGGGAGAGAGGAGGTGCGACACAGAGAAAAGCAGAAACTGTCTGTGAAGCTGCAGTTCTTGAATTGCTGCTCACCTGTCACTCTCGAGTCATTTGTTGTCACCAGGGCCATCCGCTTTAGCCAGGTGACCTCATTGTTCCAATATCACACCACTGGGGTCATTTTCTGTCCCACTATTTCTGTTTCTGTAATTCTGTTTTACATTTGTATTTAGAGAAAGTGCTTTTGAAAAAGTTGCTTCCGCCAAGGAAGGCCAGACAGAGGCCAATTAGGAGACCCCATGGAATGTGAAAAATACAGCTCAGGTCGTGATTCCGAGGCCATTAAGGCCTCTTCATTGAGGTCACAGCAATAAGCCTAAATAGTCTGCCTCTGTACTAGACAATTACGTGCTGCTTTCCTACATCCCTCCAGAGTTGTTCGTGATGCAAGTTCATTACACAAAGTTCTAAGTGCTCGTCGTCATCCATCTACACTTGAACGTGCCCTTGGTTTGGTATATGAGTGAAATGTAATCCAACATCTATCTTTTGGCACTTTCAGAACTCTGGCTAGAGACAGCACTGTTGACCCAGCTACAATCAACACACTTGCTTAAGCTTCCCTCAATCTACCCAGAAACTCTCCACCTTAAAGTGGAGATGCTAACCAATTCTCATGATTATCTGTCAATACAAATTGCATCTACCTTGATTTTAGCTCATAACATTGTAAAGTCAAGTCCTGGGGCTTTATCTGGTTAGTAATGACTAGGTGTATGGAGTGGTGTGGCAACAGTGTAGACAAGGAATGGCAAAAAAGTGGACATTGGGACATTATATAAGCTACACTGAAGACTACGGAAAAATTTTTTTCAAAACAATTTAAAATATTAAAATAAAATGACTATGAATGTATAAGCTGGACAATGGTTTCAGGAGTAATGGGTTTTCTGTCCTTTCTACTTTGATTTGTTTAGGTTGCCAATCTTGTAAACATCTGGGGGGAAAAGGCTTGGTTGACATGCTTAAGAGTTTATGGTAAGCTTATTGAAAAAAAAATGGTTTAGCAGTGAAATTTTTTCTTTTGCACTTCCCCCACAAAATAGTCCTTCACTCTGTCTCCCAAGGCTTCATAAAGAAATTAGAGAAGAACCTTGGACTATTCTAGGTGCCCTGGGAAATTGTTCCATGGTGGTGGTGGGGGCAGGGGTCTGGATTTGAGAATATTGGGTTTTCCAGATTAAGGGATGTATTTTTGTGATTGTCAAGAAGCAGCTCAGAGGATTAGAAAGTACCCAATAATTCGTTGGCACCCTCAACAATTTGGGGTGTCAGGATATGACATCTAACTTGCTTAGGTCCCATCCTAGGGTCACTGATGGCCTAGAGTGCCCACTTCTCACACAGGGTTGAGATGCCTTCGCTCCTGCAGCCTTCCTTCCACATCCAGAAGAGACATAGCCAGCATCGCAAGCAATTAACTGCCTGTCCCATTTTCTAGAAAACACTGTGCTAGTTTACAAAGGGCCGTAAGAGATCCGAAATATCATCAAGTGGTGAAAAATCAAAATATTTTGCTGTCATATGCTGTGATCGGCTGTCAGAAAGCCTCGTGCTGTGGCCACAGTCAAGTTGAATCTGATTTAAGGATCAGCAAACAAGGCAGGTTTAAGGGTATTTGACCTCATCAGGGCTGTGCCTGGAAGTACCTGTCAGTGTTTCGGTTGTCCTGTGCAGTGACACTACTGCTTATGCAGCTTGCCAATAGATATGCCTGATGACACCCCGCAGAGGAAAGGACAGATTGATGTGTGCAGCTTTCTATTTTCAAATACTGCTCAGCGCTGCAAAGATGGAGCTGAAATTTAATTCCAATTACCAGTTCCACAAACAATGAATTATTCAAGATAAACTGCCCAATTTTACAGAAGCATGTGTGTGGTATGCATATGTTTGCTTCCATCTATACATATGTGGACCGGGATGGAAAATTAAATTATCTTCTCCTCTGCTTATTAGATTCCCATAATGTTATGTATTTCAAACAGGCTGATCAATATTTGCAGAGATGGGGTTGCATGACTCCCACAAATATCACAGCTTCAAATATGCAAGTGGGATCATTTAACAGTCTTGAAGTTATAAATAAATTAAAGGATGAAATTGGAAACAAATCACATAATATTTTTACCTTATAATTAGGTAAATGAAGCTCTATGTAAGATGATAAGATGTGGGGGGAGGGAGATTGTGCATTTGTACACAGTTGAGAATTCACTCAAGGGAATAGTTTCTGTTCTTTTTTCACTTAAACTATTCAGGTAATGGATCAGCTCAAGTCTTGACTCTGTTGTGTATTGTCATATCAAAATAATAGAGAAATGAGTCATTTTCAGTAGCTTGGGAAGGAAGGATGCAGTCTTTTTCATGGTGATTCACATGGGGGAAATGCACATTTCATTTCGAGAAACTCTGGCCCAAGAATTTTCATACATTTGCCTTAGAAAAAAATGTATTGTCTTGTTTTTTTCAAAGACAAGACAAATTATATTATCTTTGTCTTTTCTTTCCCAAGGAAAGAAAAAAAAATCTGGCCTATCTAGCTACAGCATGACAGATCTATTTAGGAGAAGTGCTCCCAAATATCAGGCTGGATCTAGAAGATGTTTTGCTTTCGTAAAGCTCTCAACTTCTTAAAGAGTCTTTTCTTTTGAATTATAAAAATAGGGGAGAAATAGGAGAAAAATCGAGGTCTACAATCTATATGCTTTGGTGACTAACAAATCAGTAAAGAATGAATAGTATAGCACTCTCTGATTCTAGCTTCCTTCTTTGGTAATTAGGTAGTGTTTCCTTACTGTCCATTCTGTCCAAGGCTGGCCTCACATTCCACATGCAGCTTAGGATGAACTTTGAACATTTGCTCCCACTGCCTCTGCCTCCAAAGTGCTAGGATTACAGGCTTGAACCACCATGTCTTGCTTAGATAGTGGTGAGGATTGGAGCCAAGGCTTCCTGCATGCTAGGCAAGCTTTCTGCTACCTGAGTCACATTCTCAGTTAATTTTGCTATTCCTTGGAATTCAACTGTAAGTCATCTTTCAGTCAACATTATGTTGGTGAAAGTTACTTGTACTTTGTATGTTTATCAATGATTCAATCTTAGTGTGTACAGTATTCCATTGGTCAATTATATACCTTACAATTGATGCATATGATACACATTTAGATTGCTTTGTTTGGCTTGGATTGTAAATAAAATCTTTGCTGCTCATGTTTCATAGCATGCATTCACTAATTCCTGTTTGTTATATCCACAGAGTGCTCATGCATAACAATTACAATTCTATATCCAAGCTAAGGTTTACATTGACTAGCTTTGCTAACTCAGATATTTTAAGGGCTGTAATACACTCATGTTTCAATGTCTATAGGATTTGTAATGTTTTCTTTTTTTTTTCTTTCTTATAAAGCAATGTCTACTTTTTTTGACAGGGTTTCTCTAGATAGTGCTGGCTGGCCTGGAACTCACTCTGTAGATCAGGTTGGCCTGGAACTCATAGAAACCTACTTGCCTTTGCCTCTTGGGTGCTAGGATGAAAGGCACGCACCACCACTGCATGACTTGTTGGTGAATGTTTCTTTCCTGCCTGCTAGTTCCCAAACAACCAACAGAGAGACTTAATATTAATTATAAATATTGGGCTGATAGCTCAGGCTTATCACTGGCTAACTCTTACATTTAAATTAACCCATATTTCTTATCTATGCTTTGCCACATGGCTTGGCAACTTTTCTCGGTATGGAATGCCCATCTAGCTTCTCCTGTGTCTAATTGGTAACTCTAGACTCTGCCCTTCTTCTGCCCAGCATTCTCCTAGTCTTGCTTTGCTGCCCAACATTATTCTGTTCAGCAATTGGCTAGTCGGCTTTTTTATTAAACCAATCACAGAGACATACATTTACACAGTGTAAAGGAATATTACACAGCACTGGGTATTTTTTTCTTAAACAGTCCTTGAAATTTTCTATCCATCCTTACAAGTAAATAATACTTTAGTGTTTGATATTGGTTTTAAAAAGTACATTTCAGTTGGGTGGCAGTGCCACATGCCTTTAATCTCAGTACTGGATCCAGGCAGATCTCTGTGAGTTCGAGGCCAGCCTGATCTAAAGAGGGAGATCCAGGACAGGTACCCAGGTACCAAAACTACATGGAGAAACCCTGTCTTAAAAAATCAAAAGAAAAAAAATCACCTATTCCCTACACCCCCTTACTTATATTGGATACAATTAAATTTTGGGATCTAGACTTTTCCAGTTGCTTTTTACTTATTTAAATTTTTTAAAATAATTTATTTTTAGTCTTAGTTTTTCTTGAACACACACATGAGAGAGAGACAGAGACAGAGACAGAGACAGAGACAGAAACAGAGAAAGACCGGGTAACTTCCTTATCACTAGAGGATTCATGAGTGACTACTCTTTGTAAGAGTGGAGATTGGTGGCCTAGATCATACTGAACTGTGCTGAAACCGAGTTGTATGTTAAGACTTCCCCACCTGCTTCTTCTCTGACCTTAGGCTTGACTCTCCACAACCTGGAAATCTGTATTTTTTACACTTGTGGCTGAGTGTCTTGCATTGCTTTGGAAAATCTCTTGGCAAAGAGCTATACAAATATGTTTAAGTGCCGTATTGGCTATCTATTCTCTTTGTAAAACTTCAGTTACAAGTAGAGTGCACTTGTCCATTCTGTCTCAAATGTCTCCTACCCCCTATCTCCTCCCTTTATTTTCCTTTCCATTTATTCTCCATGCTTCAGTGTGGATATTTTCTGCTACTGTGAATAGTGATTCTCTTTCAAATGTGTTCAATCTGGTGTTAAATCGAGATTTTTAAGTACATAAAAATTGCACTCTTTCAGGTCTAGAATTTTTTTTCCTTTTATTTTGGTACTGGTGATTGAACTCATGGCTGTGCACACACCAGATGGGAATTCTGCTGCATGAGTACTCTGATTGAGTAACACCCCACAGTCCATTCCATTCCTTTCTGTGAGTGTGTGTGTAATAATACATGCACACACACATATTCATATTTCCTTGTATATTTATCTTTAATGAGTTATTACCATGTGAGGTTGATAACACTCCCCTCAAGAGCCATGGACTATCTAGCAAAAACCCCAGTGCCAGTGTAAGGCATGGGAAACTTTCCTTGAGTTGTTAGTCAGTGGATTTAAGAGATTCCTAAAACGATATAGGCTATTGCTCTTACACTACTGTGGTGGTTTGAAAGAAAATAGTCACCAATGGGAGTGGTGCTAATGGAAGGTGTGGCCTTGTTGGAGTAGGTGTGGTCTTGTAGGAGGAAGTGTGTCACTGGGAAGGCAGGCTATGAGGTCTCATATATTCTCAAGCCATGCTCAGTGAGACAGTTCTTCCTGTTGCCTGCAAGATGTAGAACTCTCGGCTCCTTCTCCAGCACCATGTCTGCATGCACACCACCATGTCCCACCATGATGAAAATGGACTGGAACTCTGGACTGTAAGCAAGCCACCCGAGTTAAATGTTTCCCTTTGTAAGAGTTGCTGTGGTCATGACGTTTCTTCACAGCAATAGGAACCCTAACTAAGGCACCTTGCTTGCACCCTGAACTTGAAGGTAAAAACTTATTGTTGAAGACACTGGATAAATTGGAAACTGGACTTGGAAAACCTGAGCTGGGACTGACCTGTGAGCCACCTCCCAAAGGACTAGCTCTTATAGGATCAAAATGTGGTATATAAGCTGACAAGAAAAAAAAAAGCACCCTATAATCCTATGCAGTTGTAAATCTTTCAAACCACAATAATGATTTACCCAGAAAGGTATCTCAGATGGTGCAATACTAGCACCTTTATCTTGCAGGTTACCAACAGCTGTCTAATTGGACTTAAGGCCTCCTCAATAGGAGGGAGTCCACACCTCATATTATAAACCTAGCCTACTGTCCATTGCTGGAGAAGTGATAGACCCTAGAATAGAACCCACTAGTGCCATTTTTCCCAAACCAATATAGTCTCTAACCTTATTCTGAAACTTCCCCTTAGACCCACAGAGAAATATAACTCTCACCCCTTAACAAAGAATTTTCCTTATACAGATAATGTTATCTAGTACAGAGATTCACAACTGGTCAAAATACAGCGAGCCACAGCATGAGGAGCACCCAACCTGAATTTGTAAATAGACAAGGCAATCCCTACATCTAAGGCTCAGGGCACATAGGAGAAGGGGAGGGGGCCCAAAAGATTGTGAAAAACACAAGATTAGAACTTCTTCTATTAGATAGTGTCTTCTAGACACGTCAAGGAAGCTGCATCTTGAAAGCTCAACAATATGGCTGCTTAAACAAGACTTGCATAGAGACAGCAAAGCATGGACATGCCAGTATGGATGGGGAAATTTTTCACCATGGCCCATCCTTTAGTGAAGTGCTTTAAGCAATCAATGGCTGTTGAAAGAGTGAATTGGTTTCCTCCAGGAGTGAGCCTTTTGATAAATTATTCAATCCCAAGTCGTCAACCCTAAGCACATGTATATAGGGCACCAATGAATGGATTCAGTGGGCTATATATTATAAGTAAACAAGACAAAATGTCTATTATATGTATTACATTAAAACAATGATAACTAAAGAAAAGGTCATGGATTTTAGAGGGAATATGGGAATAGTTTGAAGAGGAGATGTAGGGGTGGGGATGATGTAAATACCACACTTAGCATAAGAAATTCCAAAAAAATTAAACTAAAAATGCATAAGTATGTTTTGTATTTTTTATTAAGTGCATTAAATTTTTTCATTATATGCATTCATTGTATATATATATATATATATACAATTATTATGTGGGACATTTTCTAACAAGTGCATATTATATATTGAGAATGTTTCCCACCACAACCACCTTCTCTGGCCTTCATAAAATATAGGACCACATTGAAGACAAAATAAGCAAGATTTGTCTGTCTTAAACTGATTTATCATCTCTGAAAAGGGCTTTGATTCATCATCAATTCATCAGATATTGAGTTTTTAAGTTACTACTTTTCCACTTATTTAATAAAATTATTGTAAGATACTTTCTACAATAATGTCAACATGATTCAAAAAACACACAAAAGCAGATAATAAAAAAATGAATAGATTCTGCCTTTGGGGTTAGGTGACCTCTCATTACACATAATGTCATGGTATACTGACTGACAGAATGTCTGATAGACTGTCATTTATGACAGAATGACTTCAATTAAATTGATAAGATGATAGCATGTCTATGCAGTCAGTAGCCTACTCAGGCTTCTGTTATTTTTCCTGCAATAACATTGACTTTGTAGGTCAAGTTCTTGGTTATTTGGTATGATTTTATATTCAGCATCAAAACAGATGTTCCTAAGAATTATTTCCAAATGCAGGCTTGGAGAATTTTTCTTTGATGAGTGTTTTCCCACAGTAGGACTCTTAATAGCTTCCATTCTTCAAACATACCAAGACATACATACATACATGCATTCACACACACACATATACATGCATATATATATATATATATATATTCACACATATACTCATACACACATACATATAAACATACATGCATATACACACATACACATATACATATACACACACAACATATACCCACATATACGTATGCATATAGACATACACACACATGCACACAAATACAATATAGACACACACATACACATATAAACAAACACACATCCGTCTTCTCTCTACCTCCTCTTTGTTTCCTATTCTTAAGTGGTCAATTCAAATGAAAGCATGATCACATTTCTTTTTTAAAATTGCAGTTTCATCCTATGTTTTGGCACATGTCTATTCATTCCACCATTCTAGAAGCAGATGTAGGAAGTTTACAAATTTGAGGCCATGCTGGGTAAAAAAAAAATTAGTTTCATGTATTTGGGGGCAATCAAACCCCAGTTATAATTTTACTTAAACATGAACCTGTTCTGCACCCACAGTTTCCTAGGTGAAAGCATCTGAAGCTCCTTGTACAGCTCTAAGCTGCGTCTATAGAGATGGCAGCATCTTTCCATTTGATGATGTGTTCAGTGGGTGTCCTGTCCTTGCTTCACTCACCCCTAGGATTATCTAGATTGTAAATATATGTTTTTTTTTTCTTTTTGGTTTCCTTCTGTGTTAGAGTAAGTTCCCAAGATGGAACTGGACAAATGGCGTTGTATAGCTGTTTCCTTAAAGCAATTGGGCTGGGCTTATGTACCTGTTACTGTTCGTCTTCTTAAGGCTCTCTAGTGAGGACAGGGTCATTACTCTCTAGTTCTCTGAGGAATCTTCTATGGACAGAATTCGCTGGCAGAGAACTGTAGCATCTGATGGCCAACATTCACAGTGGCTATGGGTACAAGACAGGATCTAACCTGGGTCAGTTGATGTATATGTGTGTGTGTGTGTGTGTGTGTGTGTGTGTGTGTGTGTGTGTGTGTGTGTGTGATCGTATGTATACATGTTTGTGTATGTTCACATGGATGTGTATATGTAGAAGACAGAAGATGGCTGAGTTGGTGAAGTGTTTACCACACAAGCATGACACATAAAAGGTCAGAAGCAGTGGTATGCACCTGTAATCCCAGCACTGGACAAGTAAAGAAAGAAGGATTTCTAGCACTTGCCAGTCCAACAGCCATGCCAAGTAAGCTCCAGATTCAAAGAGAGACCCTGTCCAGAAATGTGGAGTGGAGATGACCGATCTTTTAAAATGCAAATGCAACTGGATGGCTGCTCTGCATAAAGTCTCCCTCATTTATACAAACACAGAAATTTTCTTCAGCTCTTCATACATCCAGTGCCCTCTGTGCATGACCCCATTTACTCCTCTAACTGTATCTGCCACCACCCTTGCCTTTATTTATTGTATTAGTTATAAATCCTCATCAAGAACATACTATGTGCCATGCATATTTCTAGACAGAGAGATTGTAGCTGGGAATAAAGCCAAGTTCCTACAACCAGGGAAAATGTTTGCTCATCTGTCTGCTCACCTCATTGCAGTCATTCTTTTCATCCTCCTAAAGCATGGCTTTGGAGAAATGTTGCTGGAAGCTCCATGGATTATGAGTTTTGCTCTGGAGGTAGTCCTGTTAAGAAGGGGGACTTTTAGGAGGTAGGACTCGCAAGAAGTCAGAGAACTTTAGCATGTGGGACCTTCAGGAGCTGAGATCTTTAGGAGGTATGACAGGTCCCTTTTTCAGTTATTTTCTAATACTTGATTGCATTGGTCAAGACTAATCATAATGTACAACTGTATCTAATTAGTTTAGTTACTGCTGGACTGTCTCTATGTTGAATGTTATCTATTTATTTGCTTGTTTTTGAGATTATGTACCTTCTCTCTCTTTCCCTTAAGAATAAACTCCAGCACTCTGGGAATCCTTTGATAAGTACGAGAGAGTTGAGTAATGCTGCATAAGCCAGTAACTAAGTCAGAAATGTATTTTGGTCTTTAAATTTTAGTTGGTAACAATTGTGTGCATAACACAGCCTATCACCAAGGCTTGCTCTGAAGACCAGTGCACAAAGTTGACCTTTGGAAGTACCAACTTTCATTAATTGAATTTAACATCTTTGATTTGGATCCAGAAATACTTTTTGTTGTACTAATCCACATCCCAAGTAGAAGGAGTGAGCCATAGTAAATCTTTATTCCATTGATATCTCTGTGTGGGGGATATGGCTCATTTAGTAAATTGCTTAGCTTTTAAGTATGAGAACCTGAGTTCAATTCCTAAAACCCACATAAAATTCCAGGCATGGTATCTGATGTTTGTAAGCAAAGACGTGTAGATTCCTGGAAGATCACTGACCAACTAACCCGACCACCTCAGTGAGGTTCCAAGCCCTTGGAGGATCCTGTCTCAAGCAAAAAATGGAAACTATCTGAGAAATGAAACCTCTGGCTATCCTCTGACCTCCACATGCACGCCTAGACACTAACACACCTACACATGTATGTATAGGCATATGTGTGTATATGCATTTGTATATGCATATGAACATTGATGCTTGCCAAATTCAAGATGAGACACCAACATGGATGATCTAGACCTCACACACACCAAAAGGACAGTGTTTGCCATGGGTTCCAATTATTCTGAAGAATTAACATTCAGTTGGTGGCCAATACCCTTTAGACCTATTTCATTGAGCATAAAGAATTGTGCAGCCACAGGGGAAGTAATCAGCTGCTCACCTGTTGGAGCTCACATATCTGAAGTGGGCCCATAGTTACTGTGATGGACACTAGCTGTGAGAACAGGTAAGACATGGCAATTATATACTGGGAATCATGGAATGTTTTCACTGGCTTTCTAAGGCTCCTTCTGAATGTGCAGCTTCATCAGGAGAGCATTTCTTTGGTGCATGGGAACATATCTTTGAGGATGAAATGGTGTTCTGTCCTAGGGGCTGGTAGAGGAAGAAAGCTGGGGGTGGAGAAATCAAGGAAAGAGAGGGGGAAACCCTGCTGAGTTTAATCTGAACAGTGTATCCATCACCCAAATGATACAAATCAGCCATTACTGGATCCTGCAGAAGCCACTCTCCTACCTGTGATCCCTCCTTTGCTTTCTAAGCCTCTTTGCAGCCCAGCCTAATGAATTGTCAGAGCTGTCAGGGAGCCGTAAGGAATGACAAATGTCTATGATTTGCTGCCGCTGCTGCTGGTTCGCTGGAAACACCTGATGTATGTAGTCTTGCATTCTTCAGTTTCGAATTAGGGACTTGGAAAACAAAATCGCCCTTGATAAATATAGCAATTTTTCCTCTGTTCTGTAAGCTGAGCTGAAAGGATACCTTGAAAGATAAAGACCATTCTTTTGTTCTTGTAATGTGTACATGGCACCGGTAAATCTCAGACCAAAAGCTAATGTCCAAGTTGTGGGGTATGAGTGGTGGTTGGACGCTAATAGCCAACTCATAGATTAGGCATTGTCTTGCATTATTTTTGTCAGTGTTAATGATCTGTTTCTCTTGGTAACTTCTGCTTCTTGCTTAATGACTTTCCAGCGGTTCTCAACCTTCCTAACGCTGAGACACCCTTAGTACGGTTCCTCATGTTGTGGCCACCCCCAACCATAAAATTCTTTTTGTTGCTACTTCACTGCTGTGATTTTGCTAATGTTATAAATCATAACATAAATATTTTTGGAGATAGAGGTTTGTCAAAGGGTCACAACTCTTGGATTGAGAACTTCTGCTGTAGACCACACAGAGCCCCGAAAACCTTCCATCTCCACAGCAGGCATCCAGGATGAGATAACACTCCACATGACCTTTGGTGACTTTTTTTAAATTATATTTTTGTAAAAATAGGAGCAACTTCAAGTATCTGATGTTTTCCTACATTAAGAATATATTTATTGCTAAATAAGCTTCTTCACTGGTATGAAAATTATTTCGGGTACTTGATGTTTAATTTGTTTAACAAAAAGATAAACCTGAGGCTTTCACTGGAAAGTATATACTTTTTAGAAAGGGTCTTCTTCAAATAAACAGAAATTTACTAAAATTTTGAATAAATTGAAAAAACAAAAAGTTTGACACATGGAGATTATTCTTTATATTTTTATGTATAACTTCATGTACTGATTACATAGTTTTAAAACTAATATTTAAAAGTAAATGTTAGCATGTTAATCTCTTCATACTTCTATTTCACATATGATTCCACATTAGCTGGAAAGACAGAAAAGTTGGTGATGTTTGTAGGGATCATTGCATTCCTGCATAATTATCTCTTTGGCTTAATATCATGCTAACTTATCTCAATGATAAAATGTGATGATTGTATTTTATACATTAATTTCTATTCTTCCCCATAGTTATAATTGTAGAACTGTCAATTTTATGGTCTTTTTGGAATTACTTCTTTTTGGTCAGCTTCTACAACAAACGTTTTCCTGTGTTGAGACCTGGGCTTAAGCTTTGACATGTTATTAGTAAGACTATCTGCTTTCCATTCTTTGTTTTAATGCACTTGGTGACATTTTGAAAAGAGGCAAAACAAGCTATTGGGAAAACGCTTATTTCCACGCACAAATAGAACCTGAACTATAGGCCAATAATGTGGGTAATGGTAGTTGGCCTCTACTACTGAGTGCCTTATGGACTGAGGGGCAGTGGGATGACAGTATGTGATAGAGTACAGGGTCTGGGGTTTGATTCCCAAAGCTTGGCTTCTCTTCCCTTCGTTTGCAGTCTGGAGCAGGGTCTCCCTACAGAGAATGCAAAGTTGTCATTGTTGTTGCCAGGAATAAAAATATTATGTATGACACCGAGTTACAATAGGTCATCAACAGAGTGTAAATATGAAAGGATACATGCTTATATTTTGATCATTGTGATGAATAATCTCAATTGTCAACTTGGGGAGATATAGGTGCACCTGAGAGACCAGCCTTAGAATGGCAGAACATTATCTTGATTAGGGTAACTGTGGTGGGAAGACCTGCTGGCTGCAGGTGCACAGTTCCCTGGCTTGGGATCCTGGACTGAAGTATAAAAAAGGAGAAAATGAGCTGGGCAGGGGCGTTCATCGTTCTCTTCTTCCTGTCCACAGATACAAAGTAATAACTGTCTCTTGCCGCTATAGCTCAATTTCCCAGCCATGATGGACTGTACCCCCAAATCTTGAGCCAAAAGAACTATTTCTCCACTAAGTTGTTCTTATTTGTTTGTTTGTTTGTTTGTTTGATTGATTGATTGATTGATTTTTCTTGGTTTTTTGAGACAGGGTTTCTCTGTGTAGTTTTGGTACCTTCCCTGGAACTCATTCTGTAGCCCACACTGGCCTTGAACTCACAGAGATCTGCTTGCTTCTGCCTCCCCCATGATGGGATTAAAGGCGTGTGCCACCACTGCCTAGTGTCACTTGGTTGCTTTTGCCAGAGTATTCTCTCACTGCAGTAGGATTAGTAACCAAGGCAAATCATATATGGAAATAATAAGACTCTCCTGGGGACAATGGCTTTTTTTTTAAGAACTGTTTTTTGTTTTGTTTTGTTTTTTGTTTTGTTGTTGTTGTTTTAGTTTTGGTCATGCTGACTCACATCTGCATTCCTAGCACTTGAAAGGCTAACTCAGGAGGACTTCCATGAGTTTGAGGGCAGTCTGGGATACAGAAAGGATTTCCAGACCAGCCTGTGCTATCGAGTGAGACAATCTTAAGATTTTTAAAATAAGGAATATATTTCTTTTGAATATTTTAATAATCTAACTTTGCCCGTCAACACTACTTCTCAAGAGCCCTTCAAGTCCCACACTGAGCCAATGTCTAGGCAAAATCCTATGCACTTGAGCAGACAAGCAGTCTCAGAGGGCTCCTGTCTTGCTCAGACCCTTAGTCACGAGGCAAGGAGAAGAAATGTGGTCCTCTACATAATAATGTGAGAGGAGGGGGAAGAAGAGATGGTAAATGCACACAAAAAGAGTAATTCTCTGATAATAACCAGTAACTGTGCAAAAGGAACATTTTCAAGAATTATTTAGACTGTCTATAGTTCTTCATATTTGTAAAATGCTTTATACATTATACAGAAAATGTTCAGCAATAACAATTTTAAATATGGAAGCAGGATGTCCTCTACCTCACAAGAGAGGATTCTGGGTATGAAGAACTTAAGGACCAACATAAGAAAAATTCTCTGGAGCATCCATGAGACATCTAGGAAATTGGGAGCTAGTTTTTTTGTCCTTTAGTGCCTGATGATAAGGAGAGTCCTGGCATCGGCAGGAGGTGATGGTAGTGATTTGTAGGCTGGCCAACAATAATAAAGTTTAAAAGCTAGGGCTGGAGAGGATGCTGATACATAGCTGAGATAGCAAGAGTAGGGCCCAGGATGTGGCTCATTGAGCTACACGCTTTGTGTTCAAACACGAAGATGAAGATCCAAGTTTGGCCTCCAGCAGCCATGTTGGGGGACTGACAACCACCTGTAACATCCAATTCCTGGGTGGTTTTGAAAGAGGTGAATGACTACAGGGCACATATGATCCAGTACCTAATTTCTTCATGGAGGTCTAGTCTTTTGTCAGTTAATTGGGGTTTCCAATGAACTCAAGTCTGCGACTGGATCCAGATATATTTCTTTCTTTATAAATTTGATTTTATTTGTTAATTGGATTTTATTTATTGTCTGTGTGTATGTGTATGCTGTATGTGTGTGCCTGCAGGTGTGCTCTCTTATGTGGATGCTAGAGGTCGATATGAAGATGTTGCCTTAATTTCTCTGTCAGCTTATTTTTTTGGAGGCAGTTCCCCTACTGAACCTGGAGTTTCTCATTTCAGCTAGGCTTGCTAAGCCAATGAGATCTAGAAATCCATACATCTCTGTTCCCCCTATGCACAGCACTGGGATTATAATTATACACCACTACACTGGCTTATTAAACTCAGGTCCTCATGTGGATAAAACAAGCCCTCACTACTCTGAGATACATCATGACATAGCACTAGCTCTCCACTTTATAAGTGTGTGTGTGTGTGTGTGTGTGTGTGTGTGTGTGTGTGTGTGTGTGTTTGCTGTTTGCAAAGGTGAATGGGGGGATCACATCACTGTGACTAGGAAAACATGCAATAAATTTCTCCTTTAAATTATTTAATAGCTAAAAGAATCCTGGTTTCTAAGTTTGGGAATATGTTAAGCCTCAATTTTTAGCTAATAGTAGTGTTCTTTTTATTCTCTATGAAATTTACCACTATTCATTCGAAATACATAAAACTATAGGGAAATTAACCTTTTTACTTTAGTTCCATTTTTTGCTCTAACCTCTGTCTAACCTTACTGTGCGGCCCCTCCATCACTTTTGATTGATTAGTAAAATAATGGGTAACTGGACTGGAAATGGGGAGAGAAGTGTCGGATGGGATTGAAAAAAAAAAACCCTCCTTTTTTGTTTTTTTTTTTTCTTTTTTAAAATAAAAGCTTTCATTTCAGTTGAGTAAATAGCAAAGCACAAACGTTGGGGTTTTGGAGGTATTGAAGTAGAAAGGACCGTGTGGATTTCTTCCTTGCTGTAGAAGATAAGAGACTGGTGAGGTTTTAATTGTGGGCCCACTCCAGACCACTTTACAATACAGATGTCAGATGGGAATGAGGACGACAGACTCAAACAAAGGCAGGGTGATGTAGGGACTCAGGGAGCTGGTAGTCTCACAAGGGTTGGGAAAACTGTGTATAAAATAAGAACAAAACTGAACCTTCACCTGAGCCAAAGTGACATCAAGCTCTTTTAAGAAAAATAATCACTGTGAATGTGGCATTGCTCCTTTTCATATTCTGTCTCATGGTTGACCCTTTGACGCCTACAAACTCTCTGATGTATCAGATGGAGAAGTGTCTAGGTCTCACTTGGCATTACTTCCAAAAGAGGAAAACTAAATGCCCATAAGACCAGAGATGGCAGTTAAGCACAAACACAGAAGTGAATTTAGATACCCAGATGCATTCATGCAAATCCCAGCAAGTAAGAGGTTAATGCACCAAATGCATTAACATGCACCCTATGGTTACTCACCCTATTCAAACTTCCATCTCTCACTCTCTGGGGTCAACTATCTCCACATGCAAACTCTGGCCCACAAAATCCCAGGCATCTTCATCTATTATCTTAGGTGCCAGAGTCCTTGGTGAAGGGGACCATCCCAAAGCAATCAGTGTCACATCCCCAGTGAATGGTGCAGTGGATATCGCTCTGTATAAATAAACACTGATTGGCCGGTAGCCAGACAGGAAGTATAGGTGGGACCAACAGAGAGGAGAATTGAGGGAACAGGAAGGCAGAGCAGGAGATGGGCTGGAGCCGCTCGCTGCCAGGACAAGCAAGATGTAAGGTACCAGTAAGTCACAAGCCACGTGGCAAAGTACAGATTAATAGAAATGGGGTAAATATAAGAGTAAGAGCTAGACAATGATAGGCCGGAGCTAATGGCCAAGCATTTTAAATAATGTAAGAGTCTATGTGTTTATTTTATAAGTGGGCTATGGGACTGGCGGGACTTGGTGGGAGCTGGAAAGAAATTTTCCAGCTACAAATGGATGCTGTCACTGATATACAGCATTGAGGAATCAAGTCATCTCACTTCGGGTAGTCCCTATCACTCCACACCTGTCATCATGTGGTGTGGGGAGGAGGATTAAACACAGTAGCCATGGAAGTGTTGGCTTCTTCCAAGGATGGTCTTTTCCTTGGTCCTTAAGCCCCTGTGTCCTCCGTGTGACTATCATTTGCAACTCAACAACTAGAAGAATTTGCCAAGCAGTGTTGTAGAGTCAAACTTGACTCAATGCCTCTCACCTCTGCATACATATGCGTACACACACACACACACACACACACACACAGGCTTCCAGAGGTTCCCCTAGCAATCTTTCTCTTCTTCAGCCTCTCCATGCACTTTTGACTTATAACCTCACGTTTGTGATGAAATAAAGGTGGTTTTCAGAGGCAGCTTGGCACTCTACTCTAGATGGGAAAGCAGCTGGTATTTTAACTGTGAATGCCAATGTATATGACAGAGCCCATATATTGCTACCACTCAAATATGACATAAAGATGAAGAAACAGATGTAGAGCAAAGTGCACAGGAGAGATCCTGTTCTTCAACTCATGGAACCAGATCACTATGGCAGAATCCGACAATGCTCTTTTGGGGTTCACCAGGCATTATGTCAACCAGATGGGAAAGGAAGACCATTATGTGACCTCCTCACACTTTGTGTTAACCTTTGAAAATAATAGCTTATTGGTAGAGTTGGGGCTCTGGAGTTTCATCTGGAACCCTGCCCTCCCACCCCCACACACACACTGCAGAGTTTCCCGGATTTTAAAAAGATGGCTATTTTAAAGTCAACAAAACAAGAGCTTAGATTTTCCTGCTTGCTTCTTCTCACATTGATCATCATCACAATCACTACTAAAGCAATGATGATTTTCAGTAAGGGTGATCACAGATAAATTGGACATAAATGCTCCAGAGGGCTCAGCACCACCCTACCACCCATGTCTGTCTACCCATAGTCAGGAGACACACCTGGTTTGACTAATGTCAATATGCAGCCACAATAATAATAATGATGATGATGTGAGGCTGAAGAGATGGCTTAACAGTTAGTATCACCTGCTACTCTTCCAGAGGAACCAAGTTCAATTCCAGCACCTATAATTGTGGTTCAGAACTGCTTGCAAGTCAAGTTCTGGGGGATCTGATGCCTTTTTCTAGCCTTCAGAGCCAGAGAGTTAATATGTACATACTCACACAGGTGCATATACATATACATAACTAAAATAAATACATCCTTAAACAACAACAGCAACAGATAATCACTATGTTCCTGTCGTACTGTAAACAGGTGCCAAAGCACTATGTGGAGGTAGACAATCTCACCCAGCTGAATGAAGAAGGTTAGGGACAGAGGTATGAAGATGGGGATACTGCATGTTTCAAGGCATGCTTTCCCATCAGAAACAATTGCTTTCATTCTCTCCTAATTTTGTTATAGGTTGGCTTGGGTCTTTTTGCCAGGCTCATGTATGGAAGTCCCAATGCCTAGCTAGTTCCTCAGGTTGTGACCTCATGCAGGAGTGGGTTCTTTGCAGATGGGATGAAGCTCAAAAGAGCTCGTCAGGGTGGCACTTCATTTAGGATTACTTGTGTTCATATTTGTCATTATTCTTTGTTTTGTTCTGTGTTTTGGGACAGGGTCTTACTATGTAGACCTGGTTTGCCAGAAATTCAATATGTAGACCAGGCTGGCCTCACACTGAGCAGGATCTGTCTGCCTCTCCTAGTGCTGGGATTAAAGGTTTGGCTACCTCACCCAGTCCAATAGTATTCACTTTTTATTTATCAGACCATTCAATCCCCCACCACCCATTACACATACACACACACACACACACACACACACACACACACACACAAACCTCTCACCAGTCCCTTCCTTTCAAGAGCCCAAAGATACTCCTAGAGGTAAGAAAGAAATAAGAAGAGTTACAGAGAGGGATACCCATCTACATACACAGCACAAAAAGATGCCATTGGTGGACCCCCACTTCCATCATAGCTTTAGAAGGAACCAACCCTCCTCCTTTAGAAGGAGGAGGTCACATAATGGTCTTCCTTTCAGACCTCAGTTTCTGATCTGAGTCTGAGAACTGGATGGCAAATTTGTGCTCTTTAAGTCTTATAATTTGCATTGCTTTGTTATAGCAGCCCTTAGAAATCTAACACATGCTCATTAAGATTCTATTGTGTACCAGACACCTTAAATTAAAAGCATGTAATCTTCCCACTAACTTCATTACATGTTCGCTAAACGTGTTGAAACTGAGAGTTAGCTCATGCCGATCACTACCCTGTGAGCCATATTCTTGCTGGAATATAGCCTTAAACAAGCCTGACTTCAGACTCTCTATGGGCCTACAGTGACAGGCAGAGCAATGTTTTATAATGCGTCTGTATTGCTGGAGTTTGGATAAAGTTCAAAAGTCTATGTGTGTGTGGATGCTGGGTGTGTGAGTGTATGTTCCAATGTGCATGAATGCACATGTGTGGAGGCCAGAGGTTGACCTTGGGTGTCTTTCTCCAGTGCTCTTCACCTTACGTATTGAAGCAAGGTGTCTCCCTTGAACCCAAAGCTTGCTGATACAGCTAGCCCAGCTAGGCAGCTTGCTCCAGAAATCCCTCATCTCAACTTGAATGCTGGAAGGATAGACCGCCACCCCTGTCTGGATTTCACATAGGCGACAGGGATCAGAATGGTCCTCAACTGCGCAGTGAGCAGTCTACCCACTGAGACACCTCCTCACTCCTTAGTGTGATCTTTTTAAAGTCATTGGAGTTGTAGCTCATAAACAATTGACAATCACAGATCTACTATACGTATAAAAGAGAAGACAGTGTTGGAATAACTGGAAGACATGAAGAAAGCAGGGAAATTGCCATTCAGTGCTATCTATTGCCCCAAAGGCAGTAAGGTCACTTGGAAAACCTCAAACAGGAGCTCAGGAGCAAGGGAAAAAATCAGATTGCTCCTCATTCACCACTGATTTCCGTTATTCATTAGCTTAGAGGTAATAGCCGAGCCTTTTAGGATTGAACCATAAGAAAACTGTTAAGTGGCCTGAGACTCATGCTATATCATCACTCTGTATTGTCACAGGAATTACCATGCAGATTCACAGCGGAGGAACGTGTCTGGTAGAGCTGAGTTCATGCATGACGTATGATGTATCTCTTCAAAGGGACAGATACATCTTTCTTACCGCCACCACTCAGCGGCTCTCTCTCCACCATCCTTCCCATCCAAATCACCTCAAATAAATGTGAGGACCTCAGCGCTCACAGTAATTCCTTCATTTTTAAACACATAATGGAAATGTATAACTAGTCCTCATAAAAATTTATATCTCAATCCGTCCCTTTAATTTATAACAGGCCCTCTAGGCAGTTATTATTCAAGCATTAATAAAATGCCTATGGATCATCAAAGCAAGCGTCTCCAAGTTCACTTCTCTTTGTATTTGTACATATATAAAGCTAGATTAGCGTTAATGCCACTTCTGGTTCTAACAACGATCTTGCCTTTAATAAGTGAGGGCTGTATGATGTATTAGCTTAATCATGCCAGGAATCTGGGCTCCCATCAAGAAACCAAAGTTGAATTTTTCATGCCCTTTGCAACAATTGTTACTCTTAATGCCCTATAAGTTTGGATTTTGCAGCTTATGCAAATGTCTCTTTTCTATAAATTTTAGATTTATCTCCATTTGTCACTGTATGTATTCTAATATAAGGTGATTGCATTTTTTCCTCTAAAATATGATTAAGACCTATCTCAATTATTTATACTTGGCAAGGAAATACAATAAAAGGAGATGAGGTTTTCCCTCTACTTCAGGGTTAATTATATGACTTTTAAAATGTTAATAAATTTAACACAAGTCTAGCCCTCTCCTCCATTTTTAGAAATGGTTGTCTTGAAAAAGTCTTCATTTGAACCAAGCAAAGCAGATTATAGGCATGTAACTTTCTCCTGCATTATGCATCTGAAATGCTGGATTTGGTATCCATGCTAGATTCAGTGTCCATGCTGGATTCGGCATGCTCTGGAAGGAGGTGGCTTCTCTCTCCTCAGTCTCTTTTCCTGTTCTTGTTCTCGTGTTTACCCAGAGACCTCACATTTTTGGAACAAACGCTTTCCTAAGTCTGTAAACAAACAGCTGCTGACCTGCTTTCTCCCCTCAATGGGACTGATGCACTTTGAACTCCGCGCAAGACTTGGGGAAGCAGTACTTTTGTACAAGACAGGGCTCTCTCTGTATGTGACTGTAGGTGGAAGCTCTTATTCTAACATCTATGTTCCCACTGAATGTTTCCAGATATTAGTGGTGGATCTCAGGCAATGCTTAACTCAGGCAAGTATTCAAGTGACATCTCTTCTCCCACTGTGGGGACCATGGTTCCCGTGGCATGTGCTCAGAAGTGTCCTTTTCCTAAATTAAATCTCTCCCCATTCATTGCTCTCCCCAAGTATTTAAAAATACCAGTGAGAAAAACAGACGAGAGGTTTCCAGTGGACCAAGAAAAATCTTTAATAAGGCCCTGACTTCAATATCTTAGCCAATTTCCCACAGATTTTATCATGACTATTGATTTTTCACCTCTGCGATCCCTTTTCAACAGATTTACAGCAACAAAGCCAAAATCACCGGGTTGATTCCGGTTAAATGTTAGTCGTTATTGCTAATGAGATCCTGTACCTTTAACAAGCTAACTCTGCCTCAATCCCTTTATATCCCGCAAGTCGAATGGGCTCCCCACTAATTGGTTCTGTGTAAATGAAACAAGCTGAAAAACACCGCGGCACCAATAAATATTAATAAGTTATTGTTTGTTTTCTTTACCTTGCTTATGAATTCATACAAAGACGGTGCTAAGACATTAACTCCAGTCTATTAATTGCCACCTGATAATTGCCACCTGATACTTTTCTCCTGGATAATTAGGTACCCATTAGTTCTAATCAAGTAGTTACTTAATTATTGCAGTAATTAGTCTAATGGACTAGCAAATTGAAGCTTTATCACTTTTGGATACTTAATGTTCCTGACAGAGTACTTCACAAGTGTCAGGGTTCCAGATTCGGCAACCTGTCATCTAAGAACCCCTCCCCCACTTTCAGCCGCCCCCCTCCTCACTGTATGCACCTTCCATGACACTGCTGTGCAGACCCCCAGGAAGCAACTTAACTTCTAATGACCCCCATGGGCCCAGACTGGTGAAACTTCATGGAGACACGCTGCTTAATTTTGCTATGGGCAACTGCACAGAAAAAGGCTCAGGTATTGGCCCACATGAACTATCCTCTACAGTTTCTCTGCATTTGCTTTGAGTGGGCTCCACAGACAAAACATGAAAATGAAGCACTGCTCCTGTTCAGGCATGCTAAAGATCTTATTAATAATACTACTTCTTATCTTTCCCTCTGAACATAGTGATGGTTTAGAACAGTCAGAGAGATCCTCTACCTCCTTCACTAGTTACAATCTGAAGCAATCCCATGTCCAGCTAAAATTCAGACAACCAACCTAAAAAGGCCAGGGAAATGATAGAACTGTCATTCAGGATGATGCTGTTGCCTCCTTTGTTATCGAATTTCCATGGATGTATCTTAATTTTACTGGCCAGTACCAGTTATCTGTTTTCATATTATCTGTTTATATTTCTGCCAATAGTTTATGAAACATATCCTGTTACTTTTCTTCTTAAAATATTTCAAAGATATTTTCCATTGCACTGGTACTATACTCCCAACTCCTGAGGTCTGAGATCATCTGTGAATGGACCTTGTTTCATCTGTCAATCTCTATGAACAACATTCTCTGTCCTCTTCCTCACTCAGAACACACCAGGCACTTGCCAGTCTCCTTCTCCTAGTTCTGGGTCACAAGCTGCCAAATTCTATCTTGGGTCTTTTCAGGTGGCTCTCCTTTCTGGGTTGGGAAATATTCCCCTGTTCTTCTCAAGCCTGATTTCTTCTTTTGTGTGTATATGGAGGGCCCTTCACTTTAGGTGTTAACTCGAAGAAACCATTGATATACCATCTAAAACCTCTATCCAAGCAATTCCCTATTTCATAGCTCTGTTTTACTTCACTATTAGCCCCGAGCATGGACTGATGTTATCCTCTCTGCAGCTGAACTGTGTGAAACAGGAATCTTACCTGTCTTAATGCCCACTATTAGCCCCTCTTCACCTGAGCAATGATGACAGAGAGTAGATGCCTGGGTACCTGTCTGTTGATTTCCTCAGAGTGGGCAGTAAGAAGCTTGTGCATCTATTCTAATGTGTAGAGAAATTGTTAATCAATTCTAAAATCCATGAAAGCTGTGATCAAATGTGTGGAATTCTTTGTAAATCCTCCATTCTCAGAATGAGCTTGCCAGGTGGTAGGGTCTGGTGATGCAGTGAAAGCTAAATTTTACATGTCTAGTTCTTATCCAAGGGGACTCAATGTGAAGGTTTGAAAATGACAGTCTCGATGCTGGTCTCAAAGCATCATTCCACAGAGGTGTTGCTAACCACATCAGTGTGCTAAGCCTATACTTCATCTTTTACATCCAATGCATTCACGTTTGTTTAGTCCTCAAGTCAGATTCTTATCTGAATTCATCATCAAGTCTTTGACAAGTGTCTTCTGCCATGTATATTGCAACTTATGACACTTTAGATCCTATTGACCTAGAAATTTTGCTCCCATGTGTGAAACAAGATTCCAATTTTATTTTAAAAATATGGTACAATTGACAAATGTCCATAATAACTCAAATACATACCAGTTGGCAGGAGATTTGGTGTCCTGAGATCTCCATGATACTACCTAGTGAGTTTTATCACATTTGAATCTTTCACCACACAAGAATATGTTTACTTAATGTTAAATGCACATTGGGAACCTACCACTAATCTCCCACTAGGTGTTTTAATTTTAAAAGAATTTTAATAACTAGGGAAAATGTTAGAAATTTCAGATGATTTGGGGAAAATGCAGATGTATATAAATGATGATTATTTTTAGAATGCAAAAATGTAATCCTAATTATGAATTATTGCCAGCTTTGTTAAGTATTATGCACAGTAATAGCTACTTATGATATCTACCTCCAGAGGAAATGGGCAAAGACGGTTCTAAAACTAATAACATTATAGAATCAATCTCAGATCAGTTATTGAATGCCTGCTTTGTTCAATATTAGTTTATTTTTAGTGGAATAGGAAAATTCTTCCCTATCATCACAGAAATATAGCAATGATTATGTAGATTAACTATAGATAATAAATCTTGAAAAAAATCTGTGAAAAAACAGAGTTATAATGACCGTAATCCAGATTCAGAAAAATAACTTTGAGAAGAGAGAAGGGAGTAGCAGAGGGGAAGTGGAAGGGATGACTGTGGATATGATCAAAATACTTCATGTGTGTGTGTGTGTGTGTATGTGTGTGTGTGTATGTGTGTGTTCATTTTTCAACTGAGCCCATTCTTGAATCCCAAAACAGCTGAACACATTATGTATTTAAATGTATGAAGGTAAGGTATATTAACTGGAAGTCTTTCTAATGCAACTTTGCATATATGATCCATTGATGGACGTAAGTGGTATGATTGCAAGACCATACATCTAATTAAAACAAAAGAATGAGACTTTATTGATGATTCTTGGGCAAGTTTAAGTTTTTATCCTTGGTTCCATTCTCCAATGAATGTCTATCAATATGTCCCCTATTCCCTGTATTATGATTGAATGAAAATAATGATAATAAGGTCTCCATCAATTAAATTGCTGCTACATGCTAGGTACATGATGATAAAATCTTCAAAGCAGATGAGGCAGATGAGGTGGTGGGGATTGAACTTGAAGTGGTCTCTCAGGGGTGCCTTGGTAAGAAAAGATGGGGTGAAGATGTAGGTACTTTCAGAATAGTGACCTTTTATTTTAATACATGCCTAGATGCTAATGAGCCTGGTGGGCCACTGAGTGTTCCAAATCTTCTCCTAAAGTAAAAGAAAGAAAACATAACTTTGTTTTGCTCACAGTGTCTCATAAAATGCTAGCTAACAGTGAGTACCTGGGAAATGCTAAATGTCCTTAACTGATGGGCCACATCTATCTGCACCTTTCACTGCTTGAGGCCCAACAACAATCCATTCTCCCCCTTCATGTGAGTTGGAGTGTCTTGCCCCTCTCACTGCATGTTCATTCCAATTTTGACCTGCTCATATGAAACAACCAACGAGAACAGGTTTGAAACTCTATGGACAGCCTCATTTCACCCGCCTAATTTCAGCGTTCCAGCTAGTGGCAGCCTACCTGCTGTCAATTTGTTTTGGATGCACGAGAAGCTGATTGCCCACTGGCTTCCAGCCTTAACACCAAGGTGTTTCAGTGGCATCATTTTTTAATGTCTGTGGGATATTGATTTTTCCCTAAGGAGAATCACCACTTGTATATAGATGAATGCGGGCTTTGGAATATGAAAGTGATGTTATTGACTTGTGTGTTGAAACCTTCTGTGGGTGGACCTGTAACATTTAGCCCCTTTCATCCTTTTGTACTGGGACGCATAAAAATGGCATGCCATGCTCTTCAGAGGGGCCTTTATTGACAGTGGATGCCAAGGACAGAAAACTAAAAAGAATGTAACCTTTGTCTCATTATTCTCCAACCAACTGAATTATGCCTCCTTCATGTTATGGTTTGAATTCTAAATGTACCCCACAGAAACACGTGGTCACCAGCTGGCCACGATGCTTAGGGAAGGTGAACAACCTTTGGCAGGAGGTATGCCTGGTGGAGGTAAGTCACTGAGGTTGGGACTTTGGGAGATACAGCCTGGCCTGCACTTCCAGCCTGAGCTTTATTTCCTGATCCGCTTTGATGTGAGGAAAACTAGCCACATGTTCCCACCTATTCGGCCACTATGCCTTGCCCATCAGGATAAATGTTTCCCTCCAAACCATAAGCCAAAAAGAAATCCTTCCTCTGTTCTGATCATAGGAAAAGAAAATGTAACGAATACAGTTTATAATTAGGTATTTGTTACCAGTCTGTGCCAGTGTGATATAGTAAAGGCAATGTTCTCTGTTCTTTACAAACCCTGCTTTGAAATAATATACTTATTATTAGTGAAGTATAGTAATCCAATGCAAAAAAGTATGGTTTTTCATGAAGGTCTTACAAGATTGATGATAAATAAAAATAGGGAAGAGTACATTGTTAAGCATAAAGTGTCCTACAAATGCTAGATAATATTGTACAGGTGGAAAAGTCAGTGTCATTATGTTAGCAATCAGAAAGGTCTTTGTATGACCATAGTTTCTTTTCCATGCCACTGATTGTAGAAGCTAACTCATCTGGTAGGGAAAACTGTAAGCATTTCTTCCTAATATATGATAATATCATGATGGTCAAGAAAGACTGTGCATATACATTTATACCCAGAAATTACCCAGAGGTCTACAAAATGAGGGTTTCCCCATCCATACCACACCTGACTGGCAGTAAACATTTACCAGCATAGCCATGACCACCTCTGTCCCTTCTTCACCTCTTACCTCTCCAAATCACCCACTTCCTTTCTGAAAGCCATAGAATACAAGAACGATGGGGGCGTCAGCCCTGGAGGTCAAAGACCGTGAATGTTTCTTCATTGCTTAACAGAGAGATTGCCAGGTACGAGGTGCTCAAAACTAATGGAGCTAAGGAACTATAGAATGAATCACTAAGGATTCTGAAGAGAGAGACCTGCTGTGCTGGGAATCTTGAGAAACTGAGCCATCCAAATTACCATACGGAGTTCAGGCTTCTGCGTCTGTAGAATGGGAAAGTTATTACATCCTCCATGAAGGATTGATGTGAAGATTAACTAAGGCAGTACAGGTTGGCTAGCTAATAAATGTTAGCTTTCTTCACTTACTTTCTTTCTGGAAGCTAGTGGGTAATTCTGTTCTCTCTCCTAGTTCTCCTCCAGCTTTGAGTACACCCATGCTGCCTCCCACTGTGTTATGCACATAGTTATGTTTACACACAAACACATGTGTTTAACAACTAACTACATAACCATCATTTCACACCAGGATGCCAAAGCTCAGCCAATGCATTTGGATGTTAACACCTGCCATAGAGGCAGAAGAAATGACTTCCATAAACCAGTGTTTCAGTTTTGAAATTGGAGTGATGATCCAGATGGGTAATGCACAAATGTCTAATTGTCCTGATTTTCCAGGCTGTAAGCCGGTGGGGATCCTCCATTCACATTGTTTACCTGTTAGAATGTCTGTAACGTCCAAGTGAGGTGATGTAGAAAACACTAAGCATGCTCATTATTTCTGCCATTAGAAAAGGAGAATAACATCAATGTGTCCTCGACTCTTATTACTGGCAGGAAGCTGAGAGTACCACTCCAACTCTGTTAATTCACTGGTGAGCAACTTTAAGCACAAATAAAAAGATTTCCTTGGTGTCAACTAGTTTAATTAATGGCAGAAATTAATCTAAGTTCCAGTGGCTCCAAATCCAGGCCCTTATTTTGTCTCGCACACACCCATATCCTCAGTTTGACAGTGATTAAAGTGGAAACACGCTGGGAAGAAAGTGAAACCTGGACCCCCTACAGGGTGATGAAGAAAGTAAGATGTCCATATTCATAGCCTAAAGTCTCATGTATTCCGTGTCCAGATAACTCTTTTTAGTCAGATTGTTTTAAATATTGTTTTGTTCGCATAAAATGCAACAAACATGACATGGAAAGAGGATAAATGACTCTTAGAATAATCTTGTAGAGTAACCTCAACAACTCTTTAATGGGGTAAAAGAAGAAAACACAACAAAATAATGGGGCCTGTGTTAATCAGATCAACACATTCTATTGAATTAAAGCCATGAGCAGTGATGTTATGAAAACAGCTAACATGAGCCCATGGATAATGAACTATCAGGTATGAGACTTTTATATTCAAAGGCTATGTATCATTTGCTGGATTAAGATCTGAGTTCTAGCATCATTAGTCTGAGCTTGGAGCACTCCAGCAGCTTATGATTTCACAATAGCTGAGCCCTCTGTTGTTCAACTCTCTGAAACTTCTAGAAATGAAGATGTCCTATAAGAAGCGAGCACAAGAGGCTTTCCAGAAAGGGGAGAGAAAAAAAATCAGTGCTCCACATGACAGCTGACTTTATTAGCTTTAACTCTGCGGTGATCCTAAAAGTACTTGAACAAATAATAGGATACGGGTACCACCACTCTGAGAATGAGGGTGCATTTAGGTGTGATCAAGTTCTGGGGACCATCTGCTTAGGCAGGGTCAGGCTATGGCTGTGTGTAGAGCTGTGTGTAGAGGTGTGTAAACATTGGAAGATGCTCAATATTTACCAATCAAAATAATAGTACTGTTAAGACAATGCAATGACCCCCCCCCACACACACACTTCTCCCTTAGCCCCTACAGACTCAGATTCATGGTTCATAAAAGGAAGTCAGGCACAGAATAGTTTAAAGCGTCACAAAGCACTTTACTTCCATCTGCAGGGACCTCAGAGAGTGCAAGTATGCTAGCAAGCCCTTTCTAAAATTGATTCCTTCTCTTCCAGGGAAACAAAGTCATTCTCCCATACAAGACATGCAGAATCACCCAGGACTGAGGATGGCCCACTAAAGCTAGTATACAGCCAGAGAGCTATTTCCACCCAGAGCACCCAGAATCACCTCAGGTTTAGGCAAATAGGCATGAGGCTAAAATGGCTCTCTGGATTCTCCGATGAAGTTGGGAAGTTAAAATTTCTCATTTGTAACCTTGGGCAGGGCTACAGAAGAGTGACCAGTCACTTCACTCTCAACCCAACACCTTCCCTGACACAAACAGTGCAGCTTCACAAGGCTGAGCCACGGCTAAATTCTCTGCAGGTGGGTTGTTTTCCTCTCTAGGCAGGGACCAATAATAGATGTGTGTTGTGATGTTTACAGGTGTTTCATCTCCCTCGGAGTTACCAGACAGTTTTAATGGTAAGGCTGAGTTCATAGGCCTTGAAAGCATGGTCTGAGGGTTGTTTTTTCTCTAATCTCTCCTCCATCCCCATTTGGAGGAGATGGCTGCCTCTGAGGAAGGCCTCTTGCCCTTTCCTTTAATGCTTTCAGCAGTGAGAGACTTCTCAGCTGCCTCCTTCCCTGGGCCTGATGTAGCCAACATCTTGCAGACATAAAATGGGAAATGGGCTTTCATCAGAAACACAGCAGCTGTTTAACACCATCAGAGAACAAAATCATCATACTTTAAGACCAGATTTAGCAGTTTAAAAGAGCTGCTAAGACAAAATTAGACAGAGGCAAGAGTGTGGTTTTGTAACTGACATTGCATCTACCAAACTCTCTAATTCATGTAAAAACAACTTTAAGGCATTCAGTGACTGCAGTTGTTTGAAGAGAATGAGCTTTGGTCCCCCAATGAAAACTTCAAAAAGATTCATAGACTTATCACAACAAAAACATTCTTTTATGAGACAGGGTCTCTCTACATAGCCCAGCTGACCTGGAACTCACAGTGTAGACTAGGCTGGCCTTGAACTCACAGGAAACTGCCTGCCTCTGCCTCCAAAGTGCTGGCATTAAAGGCATGGGCCACCACATCTGTCTTTAATATAATTTTTGCAAACCCACTCTAAATTATATTATGTCAAATTATTGTGATTACAATCGCACAGTTAATACACTGCTTTCTTTGTTTGTGGACCCAGAGGATGGCTGGCATCTTTACATTTTAGTAATCGCCTTACCTTCTTTGATACAAGATTTGTTTGTCAAAATCCTAATGTCTCTATGTGATGATATTAGGAAGCAGGGTCTTTGAATGCTGTCTATTCTACAAGGGTGGAGCCTTCATGCACAGGATTAGCATCCTTATAAAGGAGACCTTGAAGGGCATCCCTATCCCTTCCCAAAAGTGAGGGCTCCTCAAGAAGGCAGTTGCCTATGAACCAAGACTAGGGTCTCTCCAGATAGTGAATCTGTAAGTATCTTTCTTTTTTAAATATCAAAACCTCCAGAGTTACAAAAATATTTTTGTTATTTATAACTCAATCTTATTTTGGTAGTAGAAACTCAAATGCATTGAGATACTATTTTCTCCCACCAAAGCTGTAAGTATCATGCTAACTAGTGAGATACAAAGCTTACATCTGAAGTGTCTCTACTTACTGTGCTGTAGAGTTGAGTTTTCTCTTGTTAAAGAGCGATTGGTGCTTCCCGAATATCTGGTAAGAAATCCTGGTGCAAAAGAGGATTGCTTCACTGACCAGATTATCTTCACATCTGTTCCACAGACAGCCTCCTGACATGTATTGGTTTTGCTTTATTCATTTACATCACATTTTTTGTTAGTCTATTTGTGTGGGGCGAGGTTTATTGTGTGTTGGTGTGGGTGCACCTACCACAGCACATGTGGAAGTTAGAGACCAACTTAGGAGGATCAGTCCTTTCATTCCAGCAGGCAGGACCCAAGGATTGAACTCATGTCATTAAGCATGGCCGCAGGTGCATTCACTTGATGAGCCATCTCATTAGCCCATGTTTTGTTTTGGATATAAGGTATACCTGGAAGGAAAATATTTTTAAAGATGATGATTATCATCAAATTGTTTCCTAGCATATACGCTCTCATGCTATGGTGATAAATAAATATTTTGATGAGTAAATTACAAATCGTATTAACGTTGCAATGGAATTCTTTTTCTTTACACATAGAACCAACAATTCCATGTTTGCTGGATGGTTCCATATCCTATTGTGGAAAGTTTGTTTTTCTTTTCTTCTACTTTGGTTCACTTACCTTCCGGGTGTAAATAATGAATTTCCCTGGCATAAATTCTCCATTTATCAATCCAATTTGTCAATGTTCCTTTTAACAAGTTACCATATAGTTAAAGTTAGGACCAAGAAGTGGGTGTAGCTCACTGTTTTTATGTCTGTTTGTAATGTAGGACAGCCTGTGTTCAATTGCCAGGATGGCAAGAAAAAAAAAGTTAACAGCAGTGATATTAGCCAGTTTTTATATAGGTGAGATCCTGGGGAATAGGGAAAGCCATGAGGAAAGAAGGAAATACTAGAAATGCAGGAAGGATGCTGATCTTTTTCCGGGTTCCAGGGAATGAGAGCATCTGATGTGAAGGTTCGGGGAACTTGCTGGGTATGCATCACTCTGTTAGTGCTGTGCCTCAAACGAACAATGACAAGCAACTGTGTGGAAGGAGTTGGGAGGCTGCAACATCGCTCAGTGGGTAAAACTGTCTGCAGAGCAAGCATGATGACCTAAGTTTGAATGTCCAATACCACACACACACACACACACACACACACACACACACACACACACACACAAAGCTTAGTCAGTCAAGGACAGAGATAGGAGGATCCTGGGGTTTGCTAGAGAGGAAGACATCTGATGTCCTTCTATGGCTTTTGCATTTTTAATAAGAAAAGAAATCAAATGAGAATAAGACTTTGAAAGTAAAGTCAGGAGGCCAAAGACCTGATCCACCCAAGGTTCAAGGTCAGTAAGCGCAGGGTCAAGCTTTCCCCCAGTAGAGGGGAAAGGAGATGTCCTCTGCAAGACATTATCTGTGGAGATTGGTGGCTGCCTTGACCCATGTTAACAGGTAGCCACTCAATCATTTTGGCCAACATAACACCTCATTTTCTCCCAAAGAATGTCTGTGTACTTTTTTCTAAGCCAGGAACTCAATGAGTCCTATTAATTGGAAAGTGCCCTGTGACCCAAATCAAAGGAGCACCCTAGCACATGACACATGTGGCATTCTTTTCAGCAAAAAGTTGTGAAAAAGAAATCAGTTTTTGCTCCCTATTAAAGTGTGCTTTGTGGGTGAGGCAGATGTTGAACAGCAGCCCAGAAATGTAGCACAACTGCTCAGGACAGGAAGGAAGAGTAGATTCAATGGGAGCTGTAGAGGGAATTGAAGGAGGCAGAGCATAATTACCTGGCTTGGAATAGAGCCTGGGCATCTGTACTAACATCATTACTCTTATGTTAAAAGGCAGAGGATTTTCCCCTAAATACAACCAGATCCTTGCCCTTCAATTCCCACAGTTTTGTCAAGGGCAGGAAAGGTAGGAAGAATTAAGAAGGTAAAAAGCTGAAAGAGGGAGCTAGAGGGGCTTCTCTATCAGGGATCTTGGCTTCTTTGTTTCTTCAAATACTTGATTCTGATGGACGACTGCACCGCAATAGAAATATGCTCTGGGGTTATAATAAACTACCTCTGTATTTCCACTGAATGCTTGTAGATTTCCTGAAAGTTGGGCTTACACATGTCCCGTGCTTGCAATAGCTGACATAGTAAGTCCATGTAATTGTGGCAACATCTCAGGGCTTTCAGCATTGATGATCCTTTGATCTGTGAAAGAAAATTTGTAAGGTTGTGATGAAGGGCTTCCCACATCAGGAACTGGGGTCTATACATTTTACTTTCCCCACTGACTTAGTAGGCATTATTATACAAGTCTGTTAAATCCTCCATTAACTCACCTGTGAAATGCATGCAGTGTGTGTGCATGAGTGCGTGCGTGCGTGCGTGCGTGCGTGCGTGCGTGCGCGTGTGCTTACTAAACATAACAACTGGAGAGTGGGCTGCGGAAATGACTCCGTTGGTAAAGTACCTGTTGTGCATCCACAAGGACCTAAGTCCAATCACCAGTACCCAAATAAAAGAGCAGAGCATGGTAGTGTACATGCTTGATCCTTGTCCTGGGGAGGAGACTAGATGGTCACTGGGTATTGCTGATGTCCAGTTCAGTCTACTTGGGAAGCTCTAGGCCTATGAGAATCCCTATCTAAAAATACAAGATGAGTGTCTCTGAGGACTGACACTGAAGTTGGCTTCTTACTTCCACAGACCAGCCCATCTGAATCCGTACAAGGCTCACACAGATAGAGGGCACCCACATGCATGTGCACAGACACTCATAATTCCAAGGTGATATTTCATAACACTTTCCTGGTATTCCATCTCCGAAATGAATATCAAGATGAACTCAAATTGCAAAGCCCATTTCAACTTTGAAAAGGAGCCCCTAAGTCAAAAGGTTCAAGAAGAGAGGGGCTCCCACTAGAACCCCAGATCCCAGGAGACCATAAGCTTTCCCAAACCAACACTATCTATACGGTTCATAGCAAATGACAGTGGTGTCCATTTTTTTTTATTGATTATGATGTGCATGTACAGATGGTTAAAGGGGCTTTTAAAGAGGAGTTCAGTGGAACTACAAAACAAGAAAAGACTGAGGCAGGGAGTGGGGACAGGGACGGGGATGGGAATCCTACCAGGCGAGGGACAGGATTCAACTTGTGAGCATGTGGCAATGCCCAGAGCTCAGAGTCTTTATAAGCTAAGTGGTCGATATAGCTGCCTAAGATCATCCCCCAATATGGTCCTGGGAGAACAAATAAAGGACCTGGCGGCTGGAGGCAGAGAAAGAAGCACCAGGGCTGAGAGATTGACTGATCTTGCCACAGATCAGATGGATGGTTCTAAATGACCTGTGAAGACATTCCTGGAGCCCTGGGCCACAGCATTAAGAGCACAGACACTGCTCGCACTTCTGAAGCAGTTATTAGTGACTGAAGTCACAATTGACAACTGTGACTTTCAGTTTCAAGTAATGGTTTAACGGCATCAACTCAAGGAAAAGGTTATACTTCGTTGTGTCTGGTGTACTGCTGACACTTCAAGGAAATAATTGGTAGATTTAGCGCACACACAGAGAGAAGCTGGTAGGTAGGAGAAGGAGGGGCAGTGGAGAAATCAGGGAAGCACTGCAGTGGGATTGTGTGAAGCACAGCCAGGGGCCTGGCCCAGCTGAGTCCCTGAACCCACTTGCACAAAGTGACATGCACACAAACACCACCCACCATCTCCAACTTGATCTTCTACACAAAAGCCAATGGCCAACATGTTTGTGGTTTTGATGTTCCATGTACCAAGTCACAGGAATTCTTCAAATGCCTGAACTTGACAGTTGGAATGCAGTGCTACTTTAAAATACCAAGTTCAACAATGATAGCTCTGTACTCCTCCAAACCTCTGGGTGCAGGAGGGAGGTCTGTGAACCCAGTGATTAAGCATTTTGTGGTTTACCTGCTGCTCTACACCTTGACTGGAATTGTCAATAAGATGAGAGCCCTTCATTCTTACCTGACTGTCATCAGGTTCAATTAGCGGGGGGTGGGGGGTGGGGGGTGGTGGAGGGGGTGGTGGAGGGGGTGCTATTGCAGGGAGAGAAGCTGAGTAGAAAGGTAGGTAGGTGTGTGTGTGTGTGTGTGTGTGTCTGTGTGTGTGTCTGTGTGTGTGTGATATGTGCATGAGTGTAGGCACATAAATGCCACCAAGCTTGTGTGGCAGTCCAAAGACAATTTCCATGACAAAGTCCCAGGATCCAGTTCTCTCCTTCCACTCTGGGTTCCCAGGATCAAACCTAGTCTTCAGACTCACTTGCACTTTCCCCTGCTGAGCTATCTCACCATCTCTATTTCCAATAATTTTATTAACAAGGGTCAACTCATATGATTTCTCTGCAAGTCTCACAAATATATTCTGGAAGTCATATACTGTAGGATTTCTGTCATTTAAAGCTTGCCTGCCTCCCTGCCTCCCTCCTTTCTTCCTTCCTTTCAACATCATTTTCCTCCTGCATTGTATTCCCTCTGCTTATCTACCATCCACATGCATCTGTCAGGGAGAAGATGCACAATAATAATACACTTTTGAGGGTGAGTCACGTGACATAGGATCATCAAGGACACTAATAGACTCACCTGAACTGTACAAAAGGCTTGACATAACTCCTCACAGCATAGATCAACCTTCACTTTGGGGATAGCACCTGTGCTGAAAATAAGAGTCACTTGGGGGAACTTGAAGATGGTCTCTCAAATCTCTCCTAGTTGTTGCTGATTGAAAATATTCAGGTGGGGATTTGACAGGCCATGTCAGGTACATGCCCTCTTTCCCAAGGACAGTCTCCTCTGGAGTCACTGTATTTCACTATTGGGCTGGCTCATGTGTTTATTTTCTCTGGAAAACCTCCAAAGTCAGGCTAAGGAAATAAAAATAGATAAAAGAAATAATAAAACAAAACAAAACAAACAAAAAACCCAAAGCGACAGCGACAACAACCCATCAGCCAAAAGTTGGCTGTCTTGCATTCGGTGCCCTCCCATGGATGATAACCTATGGCTGACAAGGGCATCTCTTGGCTGAGTGGCTTAATCAGGTGCACCTCACAAGCAGGCTATTGTTCCTTAGAACAGACCCACTGCTCTGTGTTGCCAGCAGAGCTTCCTCCTCACTCTAATGGCAGAGTATTCATGAGGGAGGTGTTAAATCTTCAGTGTATCCCTACAGAGACTTCATGTTCCCCCTAATTAATTCCTCCACTGGATGTCTATATAACTCCATCCTCTAGCGGTCATTATGAACCAATGTGATGGCTCCCGGAGACAGCTCCAGGGCTTCCAGCCTGGTGGTTTGGGAGCCCACGGAGACCTGTTCCTTGCAGCCAAGATAAGAATGTGACTGACATGGTAAATTCCACAGGCATGCGCACATGCACACACACACACACACACACACACACACACACACACACACACACACACTGCAGCTCACTCAGAAGAACTGCTGAGATAGCTTTTATTTTGGCGTAGAAAATACTTGTCAGACACATCAGTGGATAGCATCCATGGAGCTGGAAGAAGGAAAATGAACTGCATTACAACGACCTCAAATTTCACTACAGAAAGCTGCATGCTGACATTTATATTAGCTTCGTTTGACATGTCCTGATGGTTCAGATTGGATGGTGAGAAACTCTTTCGCACTTGCCCACCCCATCCCCTAAAGCTAACCTCCCATCCTAGGTTAAAAAAAAAAAAATCATGTAAAATGCTTCCTGCTGATTGCTCTCTTGGAATGCAGAAATCCCTGGATTGTGAGAGGCATGCTGTTCTCTATAAAATTCCTAAATGCATCAAAAGTATGGAGAAGCATTCTAAGTAAAGTGGAGTCCTCGGACTGCAATCAGACAGAGCAGCAATTAGAGGATTGGATTGAAATACAGATTGCTGGAGCTGGGGAGATGACTCTGTTAGCAAAGCTTTCCACACAAGCATGGGCCCACGTTTGAATCTCTAATACCCATGCGGAAAACTAGGCTGGATGGTGTGTACCTATAACTCTAGCACTGTGGAGACAGAGAAAAGGGGATTCATGGAGATCATTTGCCAGTTTGGTAAGCTTCAAATTCAGTGAGAGACCCTGTCAGTCATAAAAACTAAATGGAGAGCACTTTAGGAAGACATCCAAAGTCAACTTCTTGACCAAATATGCATGCTTACACATGTGCATGTGCACACATAAACACCCCCCCCCCCACACACACACACACATAACCAAAATGATTAGATTCCAAACAGACAATCAGAACTTGGAAATCTAGTAATGGATTCTTACTATGTTTATTGTTATGACTGCAGCTAAACACAGGATACTATAGATGTTAACACGGTATAAGAGCCTATTAATTTATAATTATTTTAATATTATTGGGTTACTATTAGTACATACATATCCTTTTTTTTATCCATTTAGTATTATTAACATAAACATGAGATGTGATGTCAGATCATGCTCTGTGAATGTCATTTAGAAGCCACCAGCCACTGAAGAATAGCAGAAGAGGCTCAGTGTGTGTCAGGCAGCATGGCAGACAGCTCACTGTCAGCAGGAAGCAGGTTTCCAGGTCAGCCTCAGGGGAGTGGATTAGTAAAGACGTTGGGGGAAATGCTCCCATTAGAACACCAATCTTTTAAGTCTCATTTACAAGATCATCTAAGCACTTGAAATATCACTCTGCTCAAAATCAGAGATCTCTAGAAATCAACTTGCACTCCGACCAAGAGTGGATCCAGGTTCCCCTTTCCCCACATCCTAGCCAGTATTTGTTATTTCTTTTGTTAATGGTAGCCTTTCTGACTAGGGTGAGGTGGTATTGCAAAATGGTTTTAATTTGCATGTTTCTGATGGCTAACAATGCTGAACACCTTTTGAAATGTTTGCCATCCACTTGTGTTGTGTTTTTTTGAGAACTCCGTGTTCACTTCCATAGCCATTTTTTTCAATTGGTCCATTTACTGTCTTGGTGTTCAATTTCTTGAGATCTTTGTATACTCTATTTATTAATCCTTTGTCCATATATAGCTGGCAAAGACTTTCTTCCATTGTGTAGGCTGCCTACTCACTTGATTGGCAGTTTATTTTACTCTACAAAGGCTTTTTAGTGTCATGAAATTCTATTTATTGATTGTTATCTTATTTCCTTAACAATCTGAGTCTGGGCTTGCATCTTTTATAAAATAAAAGCAAGGCTGGGTGGTGGTGGCACACACCTTTAATCCCAGCATTCAGGAGGCAGAGCCAGGGAGATCTCTGTGAGTTCAAGGGCAGCCTGGTCTACAGATTGAGATCCAGGACAGGCACCAAAACTACAAGAGAAATCCTGTCTCTAAAAACCAAGAAAAAAAAATTAAAATCATAATTAGATATGAGTTTCCATCTTATAGTTTATCAAAATCCACATATCTACCACCACTATGTATTAGGGATAGAGGCCAGCAGATTTGGCAATGTCTAGATTAAAATTATACATACAAACTCTATGACCCTGAAATTCTCCCATGGAAGATCATTCTATAGATATCCTGGAATGTGTGTACAAAGGAGTGTTTGAGGGTGTTAATTGCACCTTGTTTCAATACAACAAATAGCTTGAAACAAATGCCTATCAAAAGGAATCTACTCAGTAAATCATGACAGACCAATAGTGCAATACAGTATGATATAGAGCAGATATTCAGATGAATGAGGCAGCTTATTCATGTATCATTGTGGAATAATATTCAAGGAGGTAGTCACTGATATGAAGAAAGTAATTATATGTTGATACTCATGTACGAATGAAATCTATCTGAATATTTTAATGTATAGTGATCTGGTATATGGGTTTCATCCAAAAAGAAGAGCTGAGTGACATAGAATGGAGGGAGTATTCTAGAATTTTTAATTCCATACCAATCAATAACATATTTTTTATTCACTGATTTTTTGTTGTGGTTTTCTCTTATGGAGACAGGGTCTTTCTGTGCAGTCTGGGATGTCCTGGAACTGGCTATGGAGACCAGGCTTTCCTGGAAATTCTCAGAGATCTGCCTGCCTCTGCCTCTGAATTAATTAAATCCTGTTGGAATTAAAGACATGAGCGACAATGCTTAGATAATAACATATTTTTAAAGAAGAACAGATGTTAAAACATATGGCAAAGGATATATAAACAAATATATGGTGGTTCCTGAGGCAGCATGAACTTGTCTGTTATATTCACAAGAGAAGAACATGGACAGTGCCTTGAGCTAAATGTGCCCTTTTATATCTATAAAAGTCTGTCATTTAGAGTGAGGTTCCATTACCAATGTGGTGCAGAAGACTGGGTAATGTTAGCTATTCAGGTGCACTATGTACTTCTGGTTACTGTAGTGGGAGCCTATACAAAGACAAACTAAATAAAAATTCTAACTCTTGCCATGTAGCCCTGGAAAAGTTTTTTTTTTTTTATTTTTAACTTTCTGCATTCACAAATGAAGGGAAATCTATCTGGCACTTACAGCAGGAGTAGTAAATGAAATGATGAACATCAAGGACATGCACTGTTGCTCACTCACGCCACTGCATCCCTGAAGAAAATGTCTTTTAATGGTTTGCTCTTTGTGTGCCTTCCATTTGCAAAATTGACATCTAGCTATTGATTTGTCATTTGCTAATTTTGGTTATCAATTTTCACGTCATAGTAAAAACCCATTCTTATCCTGTGGCCCTAGCTTAAACTCAGGCTCTAACTTCCAATATAACCTCAGAAAAGTCACTCACTCTCTCTCTTTCTGTTTTTCTCCTCTAGAGAGATCATAATGGCATCATCTGTCTCCTGTAGTTGCCTGTTCTCAAGAAGCTAGGAAAGTGTATAACAAGTCACAAATGAAACTCTTCCTATCAAAGAGCTCAAGTAGCCAATTTTCATCCTCATAAAATATTAATCTCTGTAGTGAATATTGTGCTAGGGCATTTTGTAGAGGATGGGTATGGTGGGATACCCTTTCACTGACATCTTTGCAATCGGTCTTTCTTTAGCAAACACACTGCACTTATAAAGTCTTTACATGATGGTTCAAATCTACAGTTTAGTAAATGGTCACAAGGAAGGGATGATGTTGGGGAGAGCTCAGTCATGGTTGAAAGAGACTGATGCTCTATCTGGAGCCAACAGCTACCTTTGAAAAGGAAGGAAAAAGATTATTCTATAGGATGGAAGACACTGAAAACATCAGGTGACTGGAGTCCAGGACCCTCCTCACACAAAGCTATAAGTCTAGTTTAGTAGAAACTTGCACAAGTATGACATTGGGCCACTGGATAGGAAAGGTTCAAGTGTCCAGAAGTTGTGTAGAGTCAGAGTCATAAAGGCAAGAGTAATTTCATCCCAAGTATCAGAGCAGATTTTAATCTTTTATATTAGAACAATCCTAGAATAGATTCTATTTCTCAGGTGAATCAACTGGATTGTTACCATGCCTATGATCATATATCAAATCTTCCTAAAATAGTTACCTGCATGCTAACTCTCCCCATGTGGTGATTTTGCACTTAAAAACTATTCATTTTGCCAGAGTCAGTAAACTGCATGGACTTTGTAAGATAATTTCCATTTCAAATATGGTATTATTTTGGTTCCATGAATCATAAAGATGAATTGGAAACTCCAATATTTGTGGAACTTGTGCCCTATCAGTTATGAAACCCTGGCTTTAACAGTGTTTGTTGCAAAAGACTCATAAGAGAATTAATATTTGAAAAATAGCCAGTTACATAAAATAACGTTAACATTTATAACTGAGCATCAAGTATCAGTGGGTATGGCTATCTATATGCTACTGTTTGCCCTGATGTGGAATTATTTGGAAGTTCTGCCACTGTAGAAACCCACATGATTGGGACTTCAGAACTAAGCCAGCTGAATACAATGTAAGGAAAGAATAAAGTTTCCAGTTGTTTCTCTAAACACAGCCATTGTGCCTGTCGGTCAAACAATTTACAGAATTCCAGTCTATTTAATTATCATGTCTTTATTTTATTGTGAAAATGAGTACAAGGAGCAGGCAAAGAAATACATGTTACAGGAAGAATACATTTTAGGAAAATTGTACATTAGGGAAAAAAAATAACCAGTCATGTGCCCACAGTTCAGCTCAGAAAAATCTTCCAGACGTTAGCGAGAGCAAAAGTGCCCTGAGTTCATAAGTCATGGCAGCAGCAAGAGCAGACGACTAGGAGTGTCAACACAGTCTGGAAAGACCTCGAAGGCTGGGATAAGGAGCGGGCCATCTGGATGACAGCTCCATGTGAAACAAGCCGTGCTTCCATCCAGCCTGCCCTGCACGGATGTCAACAGCAGAAAACGCTCCATCACACAGCCAGTAGAAGCACAGTCTGATGGACACTGAGCCTGACCTTGTTGCCCCAGGAGACAGTACCTCTGGGTCATGGGTGAGGGAGACTGGCAAGGGTCACTGAGGGGGGCATGCAAGTACAGCTGCCTGCTCAGAATTCATCCTCTAATCAACAGGGTTCAGCCTCAAGGGGTTGTCAGGCCAGCCCTTCACCAGCTCTCACTGAGCAGTAGAAAAGTCAAACCCACGGGATACTCCCCTTGGTTAGGTTCTAAAACTGTCTGCAGAGAAAAGCAAGAGGAGGCGGACAGCCAGGGTCCATCCAGCCCAAGTGGGTGGACCTTAGCAGCTGACAGTAGAGAGCTCCACCTGAGTGCTTTATTGCAAAGACTGAAACGAGTTGTTTAATGCCAAGAGAAGGACAGGTGGATAGAGGACTGGTGCATGATCAGATAGGCAAATTGCCAGCCTAGAGCTAGAAGACCCACTGAGGTTGATAACTGCACCTCCGTATCTATGAACTTACCTGCAACCCAAGCTTTCTCTCTTCTTGCACACGTGTCCACACTAAAAAACCCTGACTCAGGCACTGAGCACTGAGCACACAGACACTCCTTCTACAAAGCCAAAGAAATGTGGTCCCAGTCTGTTGCTTCAAGGTGGAATCCTGCCTTGCCATGCCTGTCATCACAGAATTCTTCAGAGCCTCAGAGGTACTCAGTCTCCATGATTTACCAGGCAGCTAGAGGCTGCTTAGACTTGGGGCCACTCCCGTGGGGGAGAGACCCTTCTTGAGTACAGTGAAAGAGCCATTTCACACTGTGTCCTTTCCCATCCACAGCAACTTCAGTGTTAAAGCTATGCGGGCTTCTCAATCCCTTGGCTTCTTTTAATCTGTGCTCTTCTCACCATGTATACTGGCCCCGTTCCTTTGTATTCTCCTTCCCTCTCATTAGTTTATTGGCCAGTGACTACTAGAGGGCCTGGTCCTCGAGATAGAATGCTGAAGCCGCAAAAGCTAGCAGGTCATGAGCCCCCCCCCCCCAGCTGAAGCACATTAACACTTGGTGGCAGACTCCCTATGTAGAAAAAAAGAATTGTGTTCCTCAGACACTTGTCTGTAAACATTATACCCATGCGTGCAAATGGCGGCTAACAGTTGCCACTTTGTCCTGATTTATTGTCATTCTGGGAAAGGCAAGAAATGAAGAAGGAAGAAAGCTGGTAAAGAGAAAGAAAGGAAGAGGAGAGGGAGGGGAGAGAAGGGAAGGGAGGAAGGAAAGGGGCAAAAAAAAACACCAACTGGATAGCCCCATGAAATTCCATGGGCTCACGGAGGCTGTAACACTTGAGGCTGAATGAATGATTTCCCTTATGGGGTGCTGTAGGATGTTCTGTATGTCCTGTGGGAGCCCGTTATTGGGTTCCATGTGGCTTTACCCAGCAGGTCCACACAGAGGATGATTAGGACCATGGGCCTGAGTGCAGGTATCTGAGATGGTCTGCACTTGGCTGTGCTGGGGGATGGTCTGTATGTCAAATTACTCTGATTGGTCAATAAATAAAACCTGACTGGCCAGTGGCTAGGCAGGAAGTATAGGCGGGACTAACAGGGAGGAGAAATAAAAGAACAGGAAGGCAGAAGGAGTCACAGCCAGCCTCCGCCAGGACAAGCAGAATGAAAAAAAATGCCAGTAAGCCACGAGCCACGTGGCAGGGTATAGATTTATAGAAATGGATTAATATAAGCTATAAGAACAGTTAGCAAGAAGCCTGCCACGGCCATACAGTTTGTAAGCAATATAAGTCTCTGTGTTTACTTGGTTGGGTCTGAGCAGCTGTGGAACTGGTGGTGACAAAGATTTGTGCTGACTGTGGGCAAGGCAGAAAAACTCTAGCTACAATGACGTCAACCGTAGGTTGGAGCAGGGCACCACACATACACTTCTGCCCACTATATTTAGCAGAAACAGAGACACACAGAGTCAATGTCCAAGAAACTACACACATGTTTTGTTGCACATTTTGCTAGTAGAACAAAGAAGTAACTTACCAGTTCAAATAAGGATAATGACTAACACTGTCGGGTAATTTATCTTGTCTAGAACTAGCATTACTAGTCTATCTGATAATTATGTGGCTTGTCTTGAAACCTTCCAATAACATCAATAATTATAATTGAAGTCCCATTTTACACACGAGGAAACTGAGGCACAGAGCTTTGACAAAATGTGTACAGCCCCACAGGCACATAGCACCAGGAGGCATTCAGATACAGTCAGCTCCACTTAAACAGCATGTCTCACTGCTCCCTTTGATTGGCCTGGGAGGTACCCCTCTGAGCTCCCCATGTGTTTGAGACAGTGAAGACAATTATAAACAAAGGCTCATATTTGTTCACTCATTCTCATCTTATTCATCCAGAAGATAAGAGGTTCCAGTGCTGCCATTCAGCAAATGGAAAAACCGCCATGAGGAACCAGAAGGCACCTATCCCATAATCAAGACAGGGGTACCACTTTGGATTAAGGACTTTGAACTTAAGAGTTGTAATTTCATGTAAAAGGATTAATTCCAGCGTGTTGCACTGAACCAAGATAGAAGGAAAGGCCAGCTCCTTGTTCTCAAGGCAATAATTTTGTAGGAGGAGAATCTAAATGGAAGCAAAGAGAAGGCAGAACTTGACACAATGTGATGTAGCTTAAATGCATCCAAATGATAGACTTCCATGAACTTCAGTCCCCTGGGATCAGAAATTTGCAAACAGACTTAAGGAAGAATGCTCCTGGGAGATCCTTAATGGGGAGGGAACCTCTTTGATCCTATTCAATCAAAAGACTGTCTATCACATTCCAACCCACTTTCAATCCGCAGACTATGCAGAGGGCTCTGGGTGGAAGTGAACAGGAAAGACATCCTGCCATGGAGCCCTAGGTGGGGAAAGACACCTGCTTTGACTCTGAGACTTGGGGTGATCTTCTCACTGCCCTCCTTTTTTCTGCCACGATGAAGGGTAAACTGTTTGTGTTGCACAGAGGCACAAGGAAATCAAGGGGAGGGGGGTGGCTTGTATCTCAACAATGACAAAATGAGTTAAAATAAAATGAAGTTTAACATCATTCACTATAAACAGAGCAGTGGCCAGTGGAAGTAGATTGCTGAGAAGAACGTGGAAGTTGGTGCTCTGTAGGATAGTATGTCATCCAAATATTCCAGAAAACATTCATTCTTTCATTCTTTCTCTCTCTGTCTCTCTGTCTGTCTCTGTCTCTGTCTCTCTCTCACTCTCCTTTGCCCTCCCCCCCCTCTCTCTCTCTCTGTGTGTGCATGTGTATGTACATATATGCATGTGCCCATGTGTGCGTCTGTCTATGAAGGCATATAAGTACACACAGGCAGAATGTGCCTATGCAAGTCAGAGGACAATCTCTGGTATCATTATTTAGTCATAGAACACAGTCTACCTTTTCTTTTCCTTTTCTTTTTTTTTTTTTTTCATTTTTAAAGACAGGGTCTCTCCATGGCTTGGAACCCTCTGGGCAGGCTAGGCTGGCTGTCCAACAAGCCCCAAGGTTTGGCCTGTCTCTGCCTCCCAGAGCCAGGAATAGGAAACCCAGACCACACTGAGCATTTTTAAATATGAGTTCTCAAGTCTTCTTCATGCTTACAGACTAAGTACTTTATTGACTGAGATGTTCCACAGCCCACACATGCCTTGTTCTTTATGCAATCCATTTTTGAACTACTCTTCAAAATCCAAGAAGTGTGTAGTGTTCATACTTCCCCCACAAATACCAATTGAGGTCCCTAGTCATCCATGCCACAAAGAAAAAAGCAATTCCTCCAGTGATTCATCTTTTAAAAGTTACATCAAAATGGTGTGATACACCCCATTTTCATTTCATCCTAGTAAGTAGAGCTTAAGTGACCAAGTAGGGATTATTCCGGTGAATTTCAGCACAGAAAACTGAGACTCAAAGAGGAGATGCTCAACGTAGGTTTACTGGTAAGAAACAAGATGGTGGGGATCCCAGTGTGCCAGCCTGTATGTCTTCTCTTTGGTCCTCACAGGAAGCAGCAGCATCAGAAGCTTGGAGAGTGATCTTGACATTCTGCAAAATCTCCAATCTAAAGCTTTCCACATAGTGAATACCCTGAAAGGGATGGTGATAAAATTTTCTTTCATTTTCTTCTAGGCAAATAGAAGGCTTGTAGCATGTCTATAGCTGACTCTCACAAAAGCTGAATTGTCTCCTGAGATGCATTTCTTTGTGTGCTCATGGCTTTCTTCTGCTGTCACAGGTACTTGAAATAATTTATAGAGAAGAAAGGTTTATTTTGGCTCCTGGTCCCATGGTCATGTCTGTTTTGGGGCCTTGGGAAGTATGGTGGATCGCTGTGGGAGCTTGTGGTAGAGTCTTGTTTAACAAATAATGGTTAGCAACAAGGAGAGTGACAAGAAGAATCTGGGTCCCGATATAATCTTGAATATACCCATGATCCAACTTCCATCTAACTCCATCTAGATCTAACTTCCTAATGGCTCCACAACTATCTAATAATGCTACAGACTCAGGGGCTTAAACCTTGAACATAATGGCCATAGGGATCTACTCAAGAACTTGACATGTGGCAGGTGAGCTTAATTAAGGCATACAAATGCTTTTCTTTTGAGGTAATGATAGAATGTCAAAATGAGCATTCATGTGTTCCTTTCTTGACTTGTTCCATATGAACAAAAGCCATTCTGTACCAGATGCTGGCAATCCAGAAGACACAAAAAATGGAGAGATTTTTTTTTTCTCATAGTACCTAGATTCTGGTGGAGAATCACATCACAGATCAATAACACATCAATAAATACTTTAGATATTAAGAAATCTGATAGGTGGCGCACGCCTTTAATCCCAGCACTCAGGAGGCAGAGCCAGGCGGATCTCTGTGAGTTCGAGGCCAGCCTGGGCTACCAAGTGAGTTCCAGGAAAGGCGCAAAGCTACACAGAGAAACCCTGTCTCGAAAAACCAAAAAAAAAAAAAAAAAAAAAAAAAAGAAATCTGATAGGAAGTATGGCAGAGTCATGGAGACAGTGACGGCCAGAGGTAGGTGTGGACAAGACACCTTATGGATGTGGACACTCAGAGAGGTCTTTTCTGAGGCGATCACTGTAAGGGAGGCCGCCTGGTTTCTTGGAACCAAAAGAATATAGCCAGAAAGAAAGGGAGCTGGCACATTGAAGTTTGCCAAGCTGGACTCCTTCAGAAAAGTGATCTTCCAGGTTTCTTCCTCAAAACAGTAACAATAAAACATTAATATGTTTGTATAAATCAACTTTTAGAGCCATCAAGAGGCTGGGGAAGGGGACATTTGAGGTAAGTAGAAATAGAGTTCTAACGTTGGTCTATATTTGAAAAGGGTTATGTTAGGATCATAAAGGGTGCTAGCAAAGGAGATGAGTAATTAGCTTCATAAGAATGGGTCTGGTGCCTCTGTTCATCAAACAGAGTCAAGGTCCGCGGGTACCATCTTGGGCTCCATGAAGCCCACTATTTTGCACGCAGTTTGAATTCTGACTGCCGAGGAGTTCTCAGCTATTCACTGAACAGCTTCTGTCATGTTCATTTTCAAAAGGATATAATTTCCTACCCAAACTGTAACACACCGACTTTCAAAGGAAGCCGCAGTAGGTAGGTGGAGACGGCACCGTGTTTCCTAACTGGTGATTAGCAAATTTATTGCATGATAAACCATTTTCAGTGTAGTTTTGAAAAATAAAAACATGCCTCTTCCTGAGTAATTAGTTGCTCTTTACCGCCAACAAACTGTAATTTTTATTCCTTTTACACAAGCCCATTTATTAGGAGAGAGAGCTAGCAAGCATTTATGCTTTTGTGTTTATAGAGCAGAGAAGACATGGCGTGGAAAACCGGCTATGAGGATTCTGAATGGCGCTATATTTTAAAATCCACATTAATTATAGATCCACTTATTCTTAGAAAAGACAGGAATTGCAGTGGGGTGGGGGGGGTTGGGGGGAGGGATTCGTGGATAAATTGCCTCCCAAAGACCTCCCTGAAATTTCCATAACATTCACCACATGACACTGATGTGTGAAAATTGACACGAAGATTTGAAAATTGGGACTGAAGCAGTCCAAGCATAAAATAACTTCAATTCTGCTCTCTCTCTGTCTCTCAGAGGAATAGCGCATGAGACTGACCAACACAACACAAACAAGCCGAGGGGGGGAAAGCCAGTGAGAAGGATAGGAGCTATTAAGGAGAAAACACACTTCTCACTCACGGAGAGAAAGGATGATCAATGGATTTAGTCACAGAGAAATTCAAGCAGAAAATTGCTGCTGTTTTTTATCTGAACAGCAGAAAGTTTAACCACACCAGAATTCTCAGGTCCGAGGCAAGCATCTACAGCTAGCTACCTGTGCACAAAGGGATGGGCCTGGGTCTTTGAATCATAGGAACATCGTCCAGTCATCTCACTGTTTATTTATATGAAGATCAGAATTTTGATGAGGGAGGGGGGGTTGCATCTGAAATGCCCTGGGTCAAGGCTAACATCTGTTACGGCCCTACACAGTTTCAGACTGTATGAAATAAATTATCTGCCCAGTTCCAATGCCTGCCCTTGGACGAAAATAATACCCACAAATAGTATCCAAAATGAATGTGAAAATGGTACATCATCCCCCAACATCCCCTACTAAGACTGACAAATGTAAAATAACTACTGACAAAATGGAATGGGCTAGCGATTCCTCACCTGGTAAAAAATATTTAAAAAACAGTTCATAAGCCACTATCTGAACAAGAGCACCTTTAAGCCTTGAGATAATTAGAAAGGTAAGGGACTCCTTAATCTATTTCAGACTTTCTGAGTCTCAGAATTGCTTTAAATGAAAAAAAGAAAACAAAGAAACACAACCCCCCCCCACAAAAAAAACAAACAACCTACTGAGACTAAATTAGCTGAACTATATAGTTCTGAGTGAAAAAAATAGTTGATAATTGGAGAAAGACTTAAAGAAAACCCTCTCCAACACCAGGAAAGTGTGACCTGATGGGAGAGACCAAATATCCTATGTAAATACTGCCTGGAACTGAAGAGTGGGCTCAACAGTGAACCCTCCCCTGAAGGAAGCAGGCAATGGCCAAGTGCTACAAGAGAGTGTAAAAGTGCATATGACTTTGTGGTGACCGTTAGCCAGGAGACGATGTAAGGTTTTAAGTCGGTGACATCATTCCCATAAAACCAAAATCCTTCCATTGTGAACCACAAAATAAACAACAGTGACTTAAAGAGTTTTTCTCCAAGACGGTTGGGAGGGAAAAAAATTAGATGTTTTATTTTCTTGGAATCTATATGAAATATTAAATAAACATAAGCCAATGGTACTTGATTTTAATAAATCCCTATCATCTCCCCCCACAATGGTCTATACAAGCCAACAACATCTTTAAATGTGTAAATGTGTACAGTGTTTTAAATGTGCTGCAGTTTTTGTACATCCATTTCTTTTTTATTTTGTATTTGTAATAGTGAGGATAATACTAACTCCCTTAACAATGCATCCCTGAATCCCCAGTGACTTATCATACAGAAAACTTTCTTTAATTTTACCCTTGCAGGGACTAACCTAGATTTACCTTAGACTCAATCTTGGTGGTCTGAGGACTACACTCCTAAAATCTCACTCTGTCCCCATTTCAGGCTTTGGAAACCTCCTCATTTTGGTGAGTATTCCTGGCAACATTTCTAAGCTTTCCTTATGGATTTTTTTTGGTCTGTCCTTATGTAAATCAAATTTATTGTGACATTGAACTTCCACCTGATAGGGAAACTTGATTTGTCTTGTTTGAAAGTGTGGTCCATCCTCCAATAAATACACAAAGACTGGGGAGCTGCAGCTGGAAACAGTCCTCTGCTCTCTAGGCCACTATGAAGATGGCCAAGTGCCCCATTGTCCAGACTCCAGTGGTCTGTCTGAAGGCTGGTAGTGCCACTGTTTCCCTGTCATGCACTGGCATGGTGACCTCAGCCAGGGTTCCAAGGCTGCTCCCCTTCATTTGACTCACAGGAAGTTCCTGTACACCACATGCTTCCACGCATGTTCCATTGGCTAGAAGCCACATGACCCCAAGGGACCCAAAGAGAGGACAAGAAGTGGCAGGTCCCTGTGAGCCCAGAACTGGTGATGCCATATGGGCCTAAACCATCCTCCCAATGTAGAGGAAGTGCAAATCCAGTGGCTTGACTCCTATCTACCTATACTTTATAAAACAATACTCAATGCCTAATCTTCAGCAAGGTCAGTCTTTGCCCAGTAAATAGAACTTGGAACTGGTCCACTCAATGCTGAGCTAGATCAAACACTTGCACTATTTCCCTTTCCAAAAGAGGAACTGCTTTTCATTCCTGCACCTACCAGCCCTCAGGAAGGCGAGACAGAGGAGTTTAAATCACCTTGTTTTACTCCATCTGCTTAGGAATCAGATCAAGAGAGAAGAAAGAGGTGTGTGAGTTTTATCACCTTGTTGATCCACTTGCCTACACTTTAAATTTTAAATTTAGGTCGACAAAGACCTAATTTGTCATCGCAGATGTCTCTTGTACCAACAAAAAAAAAATTAGATCTTTAGGAGAATGAATGTTTTTATTCATCCATAAGAGATCTGAATAAATATTCAGGTGGCATAAAGCAGAAGGCCCTAGACGCTTGCTGTGGAAAGGTCTAGGTACTCTGGCCCAAAAGACGGTTATTTTCTTTCACCTCAAACAACTTCAGGATATTGCCCCGGGGCCGTGGGAGTATTTTGTTATTTTCTGTGTGAAATATTATAGTCCCTAGCCGACATGGAGAGATTGTATTACTGTCCACTGATTCCCTTAGTTGACACAGCCCACAGTGCTGATGACCTCAGCGCTCAGGGTTGCATCCAAATGTGGAGCTGTTTTTGCAGAAGGACCATTGGAAAATACAGATGGTGAAGAGGCCTGGAATACCAGGGAACCCTGGGCTCCCCCAGATACATGGGTTAGCAGTCTACCTGCACCAGTGCTGTTTCAGTGCTGGAAACAATATACCTCAGTGCTTGCTATAGGCGACTAAGATGTCCCTCATAACTCATGACACTAATTAGGAATTGATAGACACAGAATCAGTTGAAACATGGTGTGGTCTCAATTGAGTTCTCCTTCCTTTCAAATAAACGTCTTCCTGGTGATGAAAAGCAGCTGGAATAGGGGCGGAGAAAGATCTAACTCCCAATTTACTTTCTTTTTCAGCCACCACTAGAGCCCTGCTACTTCCTGGAATCACGGGGACTTCTAGAGAAGGATAGGGTACCCTGAGAAGAGAGTTATGGTATCCAATTGCAGGAGAATGACTCTCCTCTGGGTTCGTTTATTTCTTACTTTGTGCTGCGTTAGGTCTGTGATTTTCCCTAAGATGATGATCTACAAGACTGGCTGTTTGCATGCACGGGATCTCATTTATTAGGAAGTGAAGGATGTAATGGTGAAAAATAGCTCAGTGGGTTTCCTCTTTCTCTGGGGTATCTCTGCCACAGCACGGCTGGCTGCACACACAGTCAGTGCTCTAGAAACAAATGGAAGGCAAGTGGGGCTCCGGATGCTAAAGCCATGAGAGCATCCTCTGCACCTGCTCAAAGCCTATGGCAGCTCATCCTCTCTTGTTTGTGCACCGGTATGGAGGCTCTGACGACCTGGAGTCACTAAGATGATGTCTACCTAGACCCATATGAGTCTCATGTTCAGTCATTTATTTTCTCACGTGCTTGCATGAGTATGTATTGTTCTATGAAAAATACTGATGGCCCCAAATCACATTTTCCCTTCACCTTCGGGTCTGTGACATGCCTTTCTCAGATCACGTTGAAGACCTCACCCCCAGTGACTGGGATGTCCCTGAACTCTACAAAAAGGTTGAGAAAACGTTGTATAGAGAGAAGAACTCAAGTTGCATCTTTAAAAATCTGCCTATCACCCGTGCCAATTATGAATGCACCTGTATTTCTAGCTGCCAGGGAGTTCCATTCTTTATTGCCCAACTCCCCTGTCACTTCCATTTTTTCAGATATTCTGGAAAACTGAAACAGTTAAATTACTTTCCAAAGTCATCCGATGGGTGTAAAGCAACCTTCACACATACCTTGGCCTGCATCACGCTTTATATCAGTGTTTCTCAACATACAGATCACGATCCCTTTGAGGTGTTGAATGACCCTTTTACAGGGGCCACATAAAACCTTTGGAAAACACACACATACACACACACACATATATATACATTACAATTCACAACAATAGCAAAACTACAGCTATGAAGTAGCTAAGAAAATAATTTTGTAGTTGGGGGTCACCACAACATGAGGAACTGCCTTAAAGGGTAGCAGCATTTGGAAGGTTGAGAACCACTGCTCTGTAGAGATAGCATCCTGGTCTGTCTAACTATGTTACTGCTTTCCAATACAAATGCGCCTCCACTGTGCATTTAGCTTTCTTCCTGGCACTGGGAAAGATGTATTTCCTCAAAGGCGTGCTAGATTTTAGAAGCCTGACAAATAATAGGATTTAAAACCTCACCCATCAAATGGGCAAGGCATTTTGTACAATCTTCATCATTCAGCCCCTGTTACACTTTGAATCTGGAATATCCCTGACAGGAGAATGATTTGAATGGTTACGCCCCTCTATTTTTGGAAATTGTGAAGTGGAGAAGAATGGGATGCTGAGATGAAGCCACCAAGCAATCTTACCTTACCAACTTTGCAGTTTCCAAAAATGCCACAACTTTTTGTCTACCCAGGCTTTTATTGCCTTGCTGTTCTGCCCTCTCATTGGCTTTTAGCTGAGCTACCTCACTTCCTTGTCACTGCCTGTCTGTACAGACCTAGATATTGTAACCATCATTCTTGCTTGATAACTGTTTTGTTATATGTAATTTTAATAGGTTAAAGTTAAAATCTTTTTTTTTGTTTAGACAGAAAAGGGGGAGTGATGGGGGAATGTCTTTCTGTATGCTGTGAATATATATTGCTCTGATTGGTTGATAAATAAAGCCGTTTGGCCTATGACAAGGCAGCTTAGAGGCAGGCAGGAAATTCAAAGAGAGAGAGTGAGAGACAGACAGACAGACAGACAGACAGGAAGAAGGAGGCGCCAGTGAGCTGCCCAAGGAGCAACATGTAATGGGACACAGGTAAAGCCACAGAACATGTAGTGATACATAGATTAATAGTTATGGGCTAATTTAAGATATAAGAGCTAGCTAGCAAAAGGCTTGAGCCATGGCCATGCAGTTATAATTAATATAAGCCTGTGTGTTTACTTGGAGAAAGAGAGTGGAGGAGATTTGTCCCATCTGACTGCCAGCAGCTTAGGACGCAGGAAAACTTCTGAGTACAGTGAAGTGTTAGTTGGTGCAGTCAGATATTGGAAAACACAGATATTTACATTACAATTCACAACAATAGCAAAACCACACCTGACTTTCTCTGATGTTGACAGCCTCCATCCATGTCATCCTGTTATTAGGAAGTAAGCTGTCCCCTGTCCCCTCACCCCACTACATCCCTATTCAGAAACAATGATTGGAAAGAAATCTTTCCTCACATCAGAGGTTCCTGACAGGTATTGTGGTCAAATGAACATAAAAATAACTACTAAAGCTCCCTAATTCTTCCAAAATGCTATTTTGATGATTTTTTTTTGTTTGTTTGATTTTTGTTTTGTTTTGTTTTTTCGAGACAGGGTTTCTCTGCGTAGCTTTGCGCCTTTCCTGGAGCTCACTTGGTAGCCCAGGCTGGCCTCAAACTCACAGAGATCCGCCTGGCTCTGCCTCCCAAGTGCTGGGATTAAAGGCGTGCACCACCACCGCCCGGCGATAAAATGTATCTTTACCACCAATAGGAAAACAGAACTTCAGGCAAATTAATTTGTAGAAATTCCCACAGATATTCAGTGAGAGAAGCAGTATATTCCTCAATGCTATGCTTCCAAAGTACCCAAAAAGGAAACTGTAGCAGGAGGGGGCGGGGCTGACCTGGAAGTCAGGAAGCTGTAGCAGGAGTCTGGGAAAACTGATCTGAAAGTCCAGCAGTGAAGATGGCACTTTTCTCTGCAAGAAGTCAGCTTGATTTCCTGTGTAACTTGAACTTAAGTAGTTTTTATTTTTATTTTTATTTTTTGAGATAATAAAATTACATCATTTATCCCTTCCCTTTCCTCCCTCTAAACCTTCCATATACCTCTCCTTGCTCTCTTTCAAATCCATGGCCTCTATTTTCGTTAATTGCTCAAGCGATATGTATGTACACATGGCTGACCATTTGGAATTAGATAACCACTTGGTATGCTCTTGCCTGAGAAAGGTTATTTCTCCCACTCCCAGCATTCCCTAGTTGCTTGCACTTCTTTGTGTAGGTTGAGGCCTTGTGGGCTTTCCCCTGCCCATGTTGGCATGTCTATTGCTATCTTTGTTCAACTCATGTTTCAGCAGTCACATTGGTGAAGCTTGTGACACCAGTGAACTTAAGTTTTAAAAGCCAGTGGAACGCCACAGGGCTTTATCTCTGTGTTGTACTAAGTCGACCATTGTCCAAATAAGTATGGTGATTTTTTTCATAATTGTGTGGTTACCAAAGATGAAAATAGGACCCAGGTTTTTGGTTTTTTTTTTTTTTTTTTTAACACACGTTGCTCTGGTTTAACAATGGATTCTGTCATCTCTTCTGGCTCCAAGGTATCATTTTGGAAGGTGAGATAAAAGAGTTGACAAACACCTCTTCTTTACCACACATAAGGAGCCCATATTGAAGAGTTCAATGACCTGGAAGAGGAAGGTTCATGGGTGGTTTGGGACTGAAGTGAAAGCTGAGAATCAGGAAGACATCTTTGGAAAGTTCAAGATATTTTATTGGAAACAACAGATATGGTCTCAGACTCAAATGCAAGTCTGTTCTTAATGTATTAGGGAATTATTTGCAGATAGCATGCCTACTAAGAAGTTTCAGCAAAGGCAGGAAAATGATAATGCAGAATGGAGAATAATGAGATTCTGACCTTCTGTGACATGCCCAGAGAGCAAACATCCTCATTTGACTTGTACACTTGAAAGAAAGTCACAGAGATATACCACGACACTTGGCAGGGGCAATTTTGTGTTCAAATAGCCCAATGATCCCAATATGATACTTCATAGTGAGCTTCTTTGTAATATTGGTATCTTACTTACTTCTGGTATAATCTACATGCACTTTCCAGGACTCCTGAGTCTTATCTGAACTACTCTGGTTTCCCAAGAACCAGCAGTCTCCAGACATGGGACCCGGGCACCAGTGATGTCAGAGCTCTTCAGGTGAAGTCCAACATAAAGCCTCTGTTTCCACCCTATCTCATCATGTGCAACAACCCTTTTGAAGGGAAAGACAAGAAATATTGACATCATTTCATGCATATTGGGCAAAGCACATAATTTACTCAGAATTCACATAACTTTTCTGGTGTAAAATGTATCGCCTTCCTTTTCAATGGAAGAGAACAAGGTTCAGAGACACCATATCCAGCACCCTAGATCATTCCCAGCATAGCACATAAAGTACTTTTCAGAAACCCCTTTGATTTCCTCAGGCCCAAATTTTGTTCTTTGATAAATCTAGTGTGCTGCCTAGCTCATGAGGGAAACAATGTGCATAGTTCCCTTATTTTATAATTCCAAAGATCTATGCTTTCTTCATATATGTCTTGAATAATTTTGCCAGGATAGTCTTCTGTTAGCTTAACATGAATCCTAATAGCCTTAGCAGATGAAACTTTGACAATTTTTCTTATTGGAATCTAAAAATTCTATCTGATTTTCAAAGGCTGATTTTATTACTTTACCTAATTTTGTGCTTATTATATCTCTTCAAATTATAGCTTCCTCTACAACTCCATTTGATATTCCATGAATATGTCCAAATTTCTCCCTCTCTCTTGTTCTCTCTACTTCATAGAAGGCTGGTAATTAGAGTTTCTGTAGGAGTAAAGTTTGGCCAATTCTCATTCCTTCTTCTCTCTCCAGTAGAAATCTAGGTACATTTTAGTTTGTAAATAAACTCCCTTTTCACTGCCTGTTTCTAGAAAAAAGTCACACACAATAATACTTATCATTCAAGTTTTTAGTACATTTAATATGCATGCAGTGTACATTCAGGGCATTAATGATGTTTTACAATTCTTCTGACCACTTACATAGTTGCAAAATATTCTATCACTCCTGAAGGAGATCTATACCAATTATACAACCATTTATTATCTATTTTTTCTCCTGTCCCTGGACATCATTTAATTTATGTCCTGACCCTATAGACTTGTTTATCCCAAGCTTCTTATAATAATGGACACATGTAGTATGTGTTTCCTATTTCTGCCTGTATTTCACTTAACTCATTTAAACAAATTTGCTCTACAAAATTCCAACAATTCTGCAAAGTCATTTTTGACCACATTCAAGCTAGTTGTTCTCCCTTTGCAGAAGATCTATATATAGCTCACAGTATGCACCTCACATGATCTAGATGTTTATTGTAGTTCTTGGATGGCACATATTCCTCTTCTTGGAGCAACTATACTGTACATCCATCAGGACCATGTCATTTCCCCTTTATGCTGAAGGAAATGAAGCCATTATCTGTCTCCAGAGTTCTCCACTATCCTGAGTAAAACTAGTAACAACATTTTATCCACAGGATAATAGAGATAAACCTACAAGTGTTATGGTTTAAATGTCAGGTGAATGTACCAGGTTCAGGTTTGTATAGTATGTCCCCAGCTGGTGGCACCATTTTAGAAGAAAGGATATTTTGAATGTAGGGCATTCCTGGCATGCATAAGGTGATAGGGTTGGAGCAAGCTATAGGGTTGAGACTTGAGGGTTAAACTCCAGCTGCACTTCTAGCCTAAGCCCTCGCTTCTTTCTGATAAATATAGGAAGTCATGAAACCTCCACTATGGATGGAAGCTCAGCTGACATGTTGTCTTCCCCACCATGATGGATGGACTACCTCCTCTGAAACAGTGAGCCATAATGAATCCCCCCTTCTTTGTTACCACTGGATATTTTGTTACAGCGATGCAAAATAGAAACTAATACAATGACCAAACTGAAGCAAATAAATACTAATCTCTATACTTTTAATTATCAGAACGGTAGTGTGCTCTCTCAGTGTCACTGACTTTGAAGTTGAACAGAGACAGTCCAGGTGCTGCTGACTGATATCTTCCTACCATGCATGAGTCAGGAGCCAAGAATTGAGTGACACTGTCAAAGGTAGGTCATGAGGCCCAGAAATGAAGACCCTTCTGAGTCTTGTTTGAACTACTGGTTGCCTTAGACCTACAAAGTCTACAGGCCATGAAATAATACATTCTTTCCATTTTAAACATTTATTTAAGTTTTCTATTGCTTACAACTTGTGAATTTTTATTTAACATACTAAAAAATTAAATTCATTTTTTTTCGTGTAATTTGATCTTTGCAGCCAAGTTGACTGGCCATCATTCACTCAACAATGTTTGTGAAGTACCTTATGTCAGTGGCATGGATCTCATGCTCTGTGAAGATGAGGTAAACACACCATCATCTCATCCTTATCAGGTTTCAAGTCCTGGATACTGGCTTGACATCCTGCCTGGTACAGAATGAAATCCATGCTAGGTGTTTTAAATGAACTCTGTAGCCTATGATACTCAAAGCTTCAATTTACTCTTTCATTTCATAGAGGACGGATATCATATAGCTATTTTACAAACATTAGCCATTAAGTTTTATGCAATGTAAATAAATTCCATAGGCGTGAGGGAATAGAGAAAGAGAGAATCAGAGAAATGATCTTTTTCTTTTTTTGTTTTTCTTTTTTCTCCTCCCTCCTCCTGCCCCCAGTCTTCCCCCACAACCAGCCTCCCATTCCCACCTCCTCCAAGGCAAGGTCTCCCATGGGGAGTCAGCAGAGCCAGGTACATTCAGTTGAGGCAGGTCTAGGTCCCTCCTCCCTGCATCAAGGCTGTGCAAACTGTCCCACCAGAGGCACTAGGCTCCAAAAGCTGGCTCATGCACCAGGGACAGGTCCCAATCCCACTGCCTGGGGGACCCTTAAACAGTTCAAGCTAAACAACTGTCTTGTTTATCCAGAGGTCCTAGTTTAGTGCCATGGGGGCTCCTCAGCTATGGGTCCACAGTTCATGCATTTCCACTAGTTTGGCTGTTCATCTTTGTACATTTTCCCATCATGATCTTGATGTCCCTTGCTTATATCTTAACTTCATGGTTTTCCAGAAATACACTGAGATTTAAAAAAAAAAAAAAAAAAAAAAAAAAAAAGAAGAAGAAGAAGAACAATGTGGCTAGTAAATGCTGTAACTGATCTCTGGCAACAGCAAACATTTAAAAATGTACTTCTAACTTCTAGGAAGTTACAACAAAAATAACTCTCGCTTTGCAACCCAATCCAGTGATCATACCTCACATTTACTAATCTTGGAAACTGAAAACAAAATTATAGAGTAGGAGTACCCACATAGAGCAGGTCCTTATTTGTAATTACTATGAGCGTGGGACAGGGATAAAAACATCCATGCCAGCTTTCTAGGAACTCCGGCTCATCCAAGAACACCTGGGGCTAAATTGTGGCTGTTTCCCAACTTGCCGAATGAAAGACCATCTCAGCACACGACATCCTCCTTAGGAAACATGCAGAATCTGTGCATGGATCCTGCGTGTGAAACATTTACCTCCTTCTCCAGCTATTGCTAATACAACTGTGAAGTTTTGCAGTGGACAGCATGATATGAGAGAAGGAACACAGGCTTCCCCTTCAAGGGCACTTTGACCTTCATTCCCAGCTAAGCTTTTTGCTACCTTGTGACCTTGACAAATACCCTCAACCATCTGTAGCCTCACTTTTCTCATTTGTATATTACAGGAGACTGGAAGGGTCTAAAAGATTCATCCAGGGAATGGAATTATATTCTTTCTGTCCTGATCAAAGATAGAAACTGAAAATGGATATAATTATTTCTAAATGATTTTTTTAAATTTTTATATTTTGCTGTTGTTTGTGTTCTGGGAGGTTTGGGCTCAAATTTAAAAGAGCAATCCATCTCTTGAACTTAGAATGTAGACATGATGCAAAGGTGAAACTAATAGACACCATTACTCAGGCAAAATTACTTCTGGGTCATCCTTTGTAAAATAAGAAGGTATATGGTAATTCCAACTCTAGGAAGCAGTGGGACAGAATTTACTCTAGTAAGTGGCTATGGTATTTGGATAGCAGAGGGATTTCATATTTTCTACTAAGTACCAACACTTATAAAGTATTCCTCAAGACTCACTAGATGGGATTTTCCTTCAGTTCTCACCAGCAGTGCCAGGAAGGGTACAAATCATTGCATTGCTGAGATGAGGAAATGAAAACTCTCCTGAACCAGTGATTTGCCAAAAGGTCACAGGCCTTTTAATTGTAGGAGCCAGGATTCATATCCAGATTCTCGGCTTAACTATTTAAATTATGCAAAGATTGTCAATATTACTAAAATATCTGATTCCAAATTTTATCTATCTACCCTTACATAATTTTGTGCCTGGGTTACCTATACATATAATAGAGTAAGAGGGTTAATCAGCAGACATTAATTTTCTTGCACTTTGACAGGTTTGGAAATCCAAGATCACAATGTCTATCAACTCATTTCTGGTAAGAGTTCTCTTTCTGTCTTTGCATCACTTTTTTGCATTGTATCTTCGCATAATAGGTAGAAAAGGAAAGAGTTAAGTTCTCAAACTTCACTTCTTAGAATGACATTAATCCTGTCAGATTGAGGACCTAATTTGACATTCATGATTTATCACTTTATAGATTTTAATCTAATATATACTGGCATGGAGAATTTGAGCTACATCCTATGCATTTTGAGGGATACACTTCAATCCATATTTATTACATTGCATGCAATTTAATCTTCTCCATTTATTTTAAGACTCTACTGTATTCTACCTCAAATGGCCTCTTTTCTCTTCCCAATTCAACAACTTGGTTTCTATAAGTAACTCTATAGTCTGTGCAGTTCACTATTATTCCTCCTTAGAAACAGCATTCATTACTTCTCCCTTTGACTATTGAGAAGGATACTGAGGGTCCCCAACTAGAAAGCTTTGACTTCACTAGTGTATCTACTAAATAGTCATCATAGAGTATTCCAAGTTCGTCTCTGTTCCTATAACAAAGCACTCTGACTAAAAGTGCTTAGGGGATGAATTGACATATACTTCTAAGTCACCTTCCATCACTGAGAAAAATCTAAGCAGGAACTCAATGCAGAACCCCTGGAGGAATGTTGTTTCCTGCCTACCTTGCAGGCTCATGATTAACTCACTTTCTTACACAGTCTAGAACCACCCACCTAGGAAATGGTGTCACTGCCAGCAGGCTGGAATCTCCTACAGCAATTGACATTCAAGACAACCCACCACAGCTACTACATGTGCTTACAGGCCAACCTGATCAGGGCAATCCCTCAGGAGAGAATCCCTTTTCATGTGACTTAAGGCTATACAACAATGACACAGTAGTAATCCAGCTTGGACTCTTCATTTTAAGAGAAGGAATTGTTTTAAAAAACAAAAATCAAGTCCATCCAGCAGCCTCTATACTCAGATGCCATCTGTCTTCCCCAGTTTGTCATCCCCTCTTTCCAAAGATCTTTCTTTTCCTTCATACCACATCCACTGGGTGGCTGCAAATCGCCAATCTGTAACATGAATTTTAAAAGGTCTTATTAATAAAATAAAAAAAAAACCCAGAGCCAGATATTGGGGTGAAAGCTGAAAGATCAGAGAAACAGAACAAGCCAGGCATGTTCTTACCTCTACAAATTCTCAGCCTCAAGAGAGAGACTTCCTTTTTATTCATGCCTTATATATCTTTCTGTGCCCTGACATCTTTTTTTCCTTCCTAGTGCTGGGAATTAAAGGCACGTGCCACCATGCTTGGCTCTGTTCCCAGTGTGGCCTTGAACTCACAGAGATCTGGATGGATCTCTGCCTTCTGAATGCTAGAATGAAAGGCATATGCTACCACTGCCTGACCTCTATGTTTAATATAGTGGCTGGCTTTGTCCTCTGAGCCCAGGCAAGCTTTATTGGGGTATACAATACATTACCACACCCTTCTGTTTATTTCTTTATTCCATTCCATATCCCTGTGTGTGTGTGTGTGTGTGTGTGTGTGTGTGTGTGTGTGTGTGTGTATCCAGTATATATCTAATGTATGAGACTGTTCATAACACTGAATAATGCAAACATCAACTGTACCTGTCTGGAGTATGTTTGACCAGGAAGATGGGTATTAGCAATCTTACAAAAACAGCTTTCTTGCAATGCAATGAACATTTGTTCTCCAATCTAAGATGAAAGCACACTTCCATTAAAATTTGAATCTAGAAGGAGATATATATAAAACATATATCTAAGAAAGAATTTGTGTCTAGCCTATGAAAAATGACATGAGAAGAAAACAATAACCTTAATTTTAAGAATAAAGATTTGAAGGGACATTTTATCAAGTAACACATCCCATAACCCAAACCTATGAAAAATACTCAAATCATTTATTATTCAGAAAATGAAAGTCAGTATAAAAAAAATCAGAATGGTAGAAATAAGAGTCTAACAATGTGAAATGTTGTAAGGGACACAAAGCATCAGGATGCTCAGACATCATTGGTGAGAATACAAGTAGTACAACCACTCCATAGAAAACTGGGACTTCCTCTAAGAGTTGAGCACTCACTATGTGAGTTCCAGGTTTCTGTCTGAGGTATGTATCCAAGCAAGAGGAAGGGAAACTTAGAACCACTCAAACAAGTCCTGTGAATTGGATATTTATGTCAACATAGTTGCAAAATCCCAACCTCATCATCTGTTAGTTGAATCACCCTGCTGTTCTCCATCTACACACACACACACACACACACACACACACACACACACACACACACACACACACACTTCAAAGCACTGGTATTCACAACATTTATGAAACCTCAAAGCATCATGCTAAGTGAAGAGAAACCAGAATGAAATGATTGATTTGATCCTGTGTGTTTGAAGTTTTACAGGGCTATATCCACAATGAATGGAAAGTGATAATGAGGAAGGCACATGCAAGCATTTTATGGAGACAGGACAATTCAGAAGACCATCATTGAGAATAGTTACATAACTATTATCAAATTGATCACCTAACTTGCATGTTTTCATTAAATTTAAATGAAATACCCAATTTTTAAAAAAGCATATGAAGTTGGTTGAAATAAGGGACACATTGTAATCAAGGCATGATAGCATACACCTTTAATCCCAACACTTGGGAGGCAGGAGCAGGCAGGTCTCTATGAGTTCAAGACCAGCCTGGTCTACAAAAAGAGTGTCAGGACAGCCAGAGCTGTTACACAGAGAAACCCTGTCTTATAAAAATCAGGGAGAGAGAGACAGCGACAGAGACAGAGAGACAGAGATAGAGAAACAGAGACAGAGAGTGTGCCTAATATTGACCTATAATACCTCTAACAACTGTGGAAGTAAATAGAATTATTTTTTCTACTTTTCTAGCAAGCTAATGCATGTGAAGTTTGTAACCAACTGGGAATAATTAGTAGAGCCTGGACAGGAACTTATGCACCAATAATCCAAGCCCAGATATGCCAGTTTCGAGTAATCAGGCGTTAGTTACGATGTTTCTAATATTCTTCCTCCTGACACTTGTTTCTCTGCATTCATTTCCTTTGATTACTTCAGTAGCCCTCCTCTCTACTCCAGATAGCCCTCCTCTCCACTCCAGATACCCTGGAGGAGTAGCTGGGAGGAGCTTCCTTTCTCTGTGCTAGTCTAAAACAAAATCTCATCTCCAAGTGAGTGATGATGATGAGGCTTCCAGGACACTCCAGGTTGTTCTGCCGGAAGAGGTCACCAGGAGCCAAAACCAATAAAGCACACAGAGGCTGTTTGGCATCTATGAACCAAGCCCTCAGCAACAATGTGACATCTTCAGGTCAGACAAGGACTTTGCTCTGCTGAAAAAAGAGTCACCTCCAGATACCTGCAAAACAGTCTCATCTGGTATTCTCCTTGACAAACTTCCTAGTCTTCATCGCAATTAGAAACTTATCATTTATTTTGCAAATATTTCCACTCACATTACAAAAATGACCAAGATAGAAAACTCTTCCCTTTCTGTTCTCTTAGTCTTTCCTGTAAAGTCAGGTGCTTGTCTTTATTTTTGTCTACTTCCAGCTAAATTTAGCCTATTAGTTCATGATACATAAGGATGAGGCGATAGCTTCTAGGGGATTTGTGACCATTCATTTACAATCTGCAAGTTTAAGGATGTGGACATTGTTAAAATACTTGACCTAGAAAAATAGTCAAAGCAATGCTCACTCCTGCTGGTTCTACTGGAGTGATAAATTACACTGAGTGTTTAGTTTGCCTCTAGGAGTTAGTTGGGACTTTCGGTAGAAGCTGGGTTCCTTCTCTTGCTACAGGCATTTGGAATTAAAAAGCTCCAGGCATATTGGCACTCCCTGACAGAATCTTATAAACCACAGTGTGTCATCAAAAGCATGGAAGTATTCTTCTACACCAAACAAACCAAAAGGAAGCCAAGCCGTGCAATAAGTAGAATTATGACTTGAAAATGCAGCCACACTGCTTAGAAATCACAGTCTTTAGGGATGTTTCATTTGTATCCAGAATTTTTGTTACATACTACAGTGAAATTCTATTTTAAAAAATTCCACCACCATCCTATCTAGTTCTTTACCATTCATACAAAGTTAACGACGGACATTTTACTATTGGATGAAGATTTCAAATTAGAAGCTCAGTGAGGCCTGCCACTGGTCAAACCTGGCACACAATCCGAGTGTGACTTGAACACATTTTCCTTTGGAGTTAAACTAAATTTACACATCTTGAAATTGTGCATGAACTTGGGATTATTTCTACCTATTCTTAACAAATAAACAAAAAGCCTTGAGAACCTGGTTCTACCTCCACTGCACTCTGCATTTATTCCTGTAATAAATAGATGGGAGGCATGCTCCTCCACAAGGGCTGTATTATAGGTACTATGATGCGTGTGCATAAATTGCTTCAGGGAAACAACTGCAAGAAAATATTCCATGATCTAATGATGTGCCCACCCCAGGGATTTCTAGCCAGAGAAGAAGAGCTCTCCGTGGAGAAGGCTGCTCAGTTTCTTTTCTGAGTTCCACCTGTGGGTATTCATCTTTCCTCTGTCTCGTCATTTTCCTATACTCCTGTCTCTTCACTTCGGATTTCAATATCTCGTGTAAGTTTCCAGTTGTGACTCCTACACTGAATATCCCAGTAGTGTGGGGGAGGTAGGTTAAGACTGAATCTCATGCTGAGCGCCTGGTTCCAGTTCTTCTGTGCTTTGGAATCATGGGCAGGTTGTTGAATGCCTTCTCTCTGTTTTTCTCTTTTTGCACAGGGTGATAATGCTCCCCAACTCACAGCAATTATTCCTTAGCATACATAGAGAAGGACCCTTGACCCTGTTTATTAATTACATACAGACCTAGAGATAGGGACATTTTCTCCTATCTCTTCCTAGTGAGGTCACAGGAAACCAGATACAAAACTGAGGTTTCCACTGTGGAGTTAATAACTGACCAAGGAAACTTCCTCAGAAACCTGGGATGGACACTCTGACTCAGAGTCCTTTATCTTTATGAAAAACTCACTATGCTTTTTAAATGTTTGTAAACATAGTATATATGACCTTTTCTCCAGTGCACTCATAAATCTCAGAAGCATTCTTCATGAATTTTGTTGCTACTTACATAAATATTTAGCTGTTTTTCAACGACACAGTTTTCACTTAGATCTTAGGTACAGCATTAAACTGCAGCTATTGTGATGGACTCCAGCTGTCATGAATTATGTTAAAAGAGGCCATTTGCTTTAGCAAACAAAACAAATCAAAACAAAATGTCTTTTCCTCATAAATGCACAATTTGCTTTTCGTGTCTTACCTTGTCCAACTTCCCATCACTGTGGGTTCAGCCTGACAAAAAGCATTTACAATGTCAAGCACTCTGGCCAGCGTCTTTAGTGAATTGTTTTATTCAAAGCTCTTGAGGTCTCTGGATCAATTTTCATGTCTGCTTTCTGCTTAGAACAATGCAACTTGAGGTAGTGATGTGACTTGCCCAGTTCCATGTAGTTTCAGGTAGCATTGTGTAGCACTGACATTTTGTACTCAAATCGGGATCCAGCATCCCTTCTTCCATACTCTACTGCTTCATAAAGAATTGGAATTGGCCATGGTCCTTGATGTTTGATGTGAGGCAAGCTGTATCAGAACCAAGGGAGAAATGATCAGATGTGTAGACTCTCAGGCCACATTGCGCATGTGCACCCCATGAGTCTCTGGGAAGGAGAGCAACATACTAGTCATTTAGTGAGTCCATCAGGCAGCTCAGATGCCCATACATCTTTAGCTACACAGAGGCTCATCTCCACTGACCACCTTTTTTCCCCTTCTTTTGTTTTATTTTATTTTATTTTATTTTACAATACCATTCAGTTCTACATATCAGCCACGGATTCCCTTGTTCTCCCCCATCCTGCCCCTCTCCCCTTCCCCCCAGTCCACCCCCCATTCCCATCTCCTCCAGAGCAAAGCCTCCCCCGAGGACTGAGTTCAACCTGGTAGACTCAGTCCAGGCAGATCCAGTCCTCTCCTCCCAGGCCGAGCCAAGCAACCCTGCATAAGCCCCAGGTTTCAAACAGCCAACTCATGCAATGAGCCCAGGACCTGGTACCACTGCCTAGATGCCTCCCAAACAGATCGAGCCAATCAACTGTCTCACCCATTCAGAGGGCCTGATCCAGTTGGGGGCCCCTCAGCCATTGGTTCATAGTTCATATGTTTCCATTCGTTTGGCTATTTGTCCCTGTGCTTTATCCAACCTTGGTTTCAACAGTTCTTGCTCATATAAACCATCTTTAATTTGACATTCACCACAAACCTACCTTGCAGAGTAAGTAACTACTATTTTCAATATTCTTTCTATCTCCACTTCTCTGGATCATGAACTTTTAAATAAAATACGTCTGCCTTCGACAGCTTAGGATTCAAACAAAACCTACTGCTGAAGCTCTCATCTGCCTTCCCAAATAATTACAGTGTATATCATATAACTGGTGTCCATTTGATAATTATAAGTCAAATGACATTTGAAATGTTAATGAAAGACTGTATCAGAAGGAGTCCACTAAGAAAAAATTCATATAGAAAACAAAAATCCATTTCAGAAAGTGACTGATTCCTCATAAATTAATGATGGAATAATACTCCTATTTCCTGAATATATAGAATTTCAATAATGCTATCAATAATATTTAGTGTTTTTTATTTTGTATTTATAATAAAACTAGGTAAATTAAGTATATAATCATGGGCCTGTTCATTTTCTGTGTAAATATTTGGGGTTAGCTTAGCTATCATTTACTTACAGAGTCAAAGATGGAGAGACTCGTGTGAGTAGGAAGTTAACCTGCTTCCCTCCAACTTTATCACACATTCCAAAGCAGATTTGCCTCTGTGACACGTAGGCATGTTTTTAATTAATTTATTTTTATTTTATGTGCATTGGTCTTTTTGCCTTCATATATGCCTGTACATGTAAGGGTGTCAGATCTCCTGGAACTGTAGTCACAGACAGTTGTGAGCTGCATTTTGGGTGCTGGGAATCAAACCCTGGTCCTCTAGAAGAGCAGTCAGTGCTCTTAACCACTGAGCCATCTCTTCGGCCCTAAGTAGGCATGTTTTAATGAAATCGAATTACTGGCAAGCCCAGGACAAGATAAGGCAAAACCAAATTCTGTGGCCGAAGGCATAAAACATATCATCTCCTAACTCTACAGTAGCAAAGATCAGTTCCCAATAGTGTCAATCATTAAAAGATGATTCAACGCTTTTCACTGTTAGGTGCCACTAACTTCAACTCCACTTTAGTTTCCGTTTCCCATAGCTGGCAAGCAGTCTTGACTAGAGCGTACAGCAAGCCACGAATCTCGGCACACAATAGTAAAAGCTGACACACGTTTCCTACTCTTCAGGTAAGATACAGTGGTTGATGCTTGGGATTCCCGGAAGAAGATGAGACATGGGAAATGGGCAAACAGGAATGTGCCGGACTGCAGCAATGATTCACAATGGAGCCTGCCTGGTTCCACTGCTTCTTCCTCAAATGTTCTTCCTCCTTTCGAACAATGGAGTGGTCCTGCTGGCAGGAATTCTGAGTGACTTCTGAGACACCAGCTCTTCCTGAGGCCATTTGGAGCAACCTGGGCCAGACCTGCTCCATCTAATAAGTTTAGATTAAGCCATTAAATGTGATCTCGATCCCTCTCTCTCTCTCTCTTCCTCTCTCTCTCTCTCTCTCTCTCTTTCATCTTTTTCTCCCATCCTTCCTCTCCCTCCCTCCCTCATGGTTACCTGTCTATCTATCTGCCTGCTGTCTATCTATCTATTTATTTTTAGCATGGCTCACCTTACCTCTTATCTGCAAATCTAACATGGCCTATCCTTTTCATAGCCTTTGCCCTCAATGGATTTCTTCAGGCGTCACACAGTCATTCCAGTTATTCTACCAGTCACACCAGGATCCACCTTCCGGTCACAGCACTGTCACTTTAAACAACACCAGCACTTCTGCCTGGGGAATTACGGCTGGTAGACAGCCCGTGACACATTTAAGAAGTGAAACCACAGCAGACACGTAAAAAAGAAACATGTACTAAAACTTTTAACTTACAACATGCAAAAATGGGTCTCTAATTAGACAAGTTTTTTGTCTAGGGCCAAGGCCTTGTCTGCATATAGGCCTACTAACAGGAGCGTCACATCGCCTTTCTGCATAAATCGCACCCATTAAGCAGCACCCATGATTTCCAGTTTCTCCAAAGTGGAGCAAGAACTTAAAGACTCGCAGAGCAATCTCAGAAAGAGAATTCATCTAAATTTTAATGATCTTTCCCAATCTTATACATTTGTCTAACCCACACCTAATTTAACAGCGATTACATTTGAGCAAATCGCCTTCATCAACTCTTTCCCAAGCATTCAACTTAGTTTTCACAGACACAACATCTCGATTTCTCCTAACACTAATATTTCACCAGTTTACATAATGTTTAATGAAACTAAGCAATTAGAGTAACAGATGCAACTGGTTTAAATAGAAGCGGAGACGAATACACCTGGTTCTTGGAAAGCATCCAGCTCCTTGGAAAGAAGCAGGAGTGTGTGTGGGTATCCTGGAGAGTGTTGGGCTGCCTTGGGGGTATTCTGTCCACCACAGAAATCAGAAGGGATGCAAAGAACTGCTTTGGTATGAAGTGGTTGCCATGATAGTATATTCTGGTTATCCGTGGCAGGTATCTATGGAAACCTTTCTTTTTTCTGGACAGTGACTCGGAAATGACCTGGGTCCGTACTTTGGTTTGAACACATCCTCCAAGTTTCATTTGTTGGAATCTTAATCCCTAGTGGAACTCTGCTGACAGGTGGGGCTTTACTAAGGGATTAAATCTGGAGGCTTCCACTTTCGTGAATGGATTGATGTTGCTTCCCTGGGAGTGGGGCTAGTTGACAAGATGCACTCTTGCCCCCATTCACGCTCTCTCTCATGAATGCGATGCTTTCTGCAATAAGATGTACAGAAAAAGGTGCTCACCAGATTCTGTCATTGTTTGTTCATTGCTTTGTTTGTTTGATACAGAGTCTCATATAGTCCAAGCTGGAATCAATCTTGCCATGTAACTTAGGATGACTACAAACTCTTCCTGTTACTCTTTGTCCCCCTGCCTCTCATGTGCTTTGATGACAGGCATACCTCACTATGTCCATCTCTCTGAATGTTAAAATTTCCAGCCTCCAGAAGCATGAACCAAATAATCTTCAGTTGTTTATAAATTGTCCATTCTGCGTCATTCTGTTATAGTGGCATTAAGTGGATGGAGACAGATGGCGGGGACCTTCAAGTGGTTCATGAAATTTAGATTTCCAATGAGATTCTTTCTTTCAAAATCCACAGCAAGGTTTTTCAATGTCCTCAAGTATGCTCAATGAGACTGGGAGCGAACAGAATAGCCTATTTCATAGTTGGACAGTTCTCACAGCTAAAACATTGCCCTGAACAGCAAGTCAAGACTTTTCTTTGCCATGCCAGGACGTTCAGCTTCCTTGTGTTCATTAAGTATTCCTCAAATGGAGTGTCCACAAGCTTCCCTGCTCCTTTTGCACATTCTCCTCTGGGCACATTCTACATTGAGGCTATTAATTTCCCTCTTACTCGGATATGAGACTGTCTGGCTTCATACTGCTGAGCAGAATAGGAGGCCAAAGGCTGCCAAGCACTGTCTATATCCACATGCCTTCTAATTGTAACAACTTACATTTTAAAGAAGTTGTATCAGATCTTCTGCTTATCTTAGCTCTTGGTCAGCCCAATTTCCAGCTGTCGTTACCTGAATTATAGCCATCTGTTAATTTCCTTCCTGCTCTGTTTTGCCTGTTCCTTTCTCGTTTTGGCCACTGATTTTGGTTCAATGTTTCTTTTTATGTCATTTATTTGCAGCGCGCTTGTTTGGATAGACATTGTCACTATTGTTGTGATTATTATTACACTGATATTTATGTGGGAGCTACAGAACAGGCCAAAGCACTGTCCACTCATCCTTTAATCTTCACAGTGATTTTGTCAGGTAGTATTGTCAAAATGTTAAAACACAGCAAATTAGATGATATTAACCGGTTTTCCTTAGTAACTTTAGAATTAGGCTCTGTGTTCCAATGAGGTGAGCTAACATGGGTGGCCTAACAGCCAGGAGAGAACTGTGAAAAGTAGAATCACACTGAGAAGCAAGTTGATGGGTTGGGAGTTATGCTCCTTCTGAACACCATAACACAGGGACTCCCCTTTCAAGCCACCTAAAACAGGCCTATTTGGATATCTAATGATCCTTTCTCCATTCAGATTTCTTATACTTTGGGCCTCATTCCTTGGACACTTAGTGTGACTAACCCCACTTTCATTTGTCTGTTAAGACTAGTGTAAGAGCTTAGTCCACACCACTGTCCTACTATTTTTTATTAATACAGTTCACTATACTCATTTCCTAAATGAGAAAAACTGAAGCAAAATTTGTTAGCTTTTTGCTCAAAGTCATGCAAATAGCAGCTAGTAAACCTGTGACAGGAGGCCCTGCTAGGCAGTACAAAGGAGAAGTCTCCTTACAACTATCCGGTGCTATAGTATATTTCAATTCATCTGTTTCAAAGGGAACAAGTTAGAACTCCAGCAGGTGTCATGTTCTTAGGAAAGCCATATTCAGTAGGTTAAGTGCATTAAGGTCATTTAGAACATGCATCATTCTCAGGCATCCGTTTATTGGGACATAACTATATTTTAAGTTAGGGAATATCTATTCTCATGAAGACCAGGGTTGAATGGATGGATGCACATTATTCTCTTAGAGAAAGAGGGTATGAGCTATAACAATGATACAAAGAAGAGAGAGTCCTACTTCCTCTGGCCACTGCTACTCAGGAAGGAATGCATCCTACACAACCAGCTTTGTTTCGACAGCTGGGCCTTCCATGTTGGGGCTGGCCACTCCTTTGAAGTTAGCCGACCAGTGAACAAGAAGAAGGAGGATACTTGTATATGACTTAGAGAAATAATTAATCATTTTGGCAATTATCTCCATCTCAAGTCAGCCACCTATGGGGCTCCCTGGCACAGCTTCTCTGCATTCCCTGGGACCAGCACTGCCACATCCCAGCTGCAGGCAGTCACCAGCCACGGGAGCAAATTAAAGATCTCTTCCTCAGCCTCTTTAAGTGGACCTTACTCAAGGAAAATGACAATATTAATAGGTAACTGATTTTTCACTAATAATAAAGGTCTCCTACCAAGAGCCTTGTTTGTGTCCAATAATGTAATTTGAGCTCCCTCTTTTTTTTTTTTTTTTTTTTTTTTTTCATTTGTGACCTGAGTATTCTTTTCTTAGAGACCCTAGGAGTGTATTTGTGTCCTTTCCTCCTTGGATAGGAATTAGATGCAAACATGAAAAACAGCTAACACACATCCTAAATTTGTATAACTATTTCATTTAGGTATGATGGAAGCTGTTTTAGATCTGGCTTGAATGTGCCCGCCAAGGACTCATGTTGAAATTTTATTCCCATTATAAAGTATTAAGAGCAGAGGTGGATACTTCATCTACTTTTGGAGTTTAGAGGTAGGGTCTTTGGGGAATGATTAAGATGAATTCAGATCATCTAAGTGGAGATTGCATGATCCTATTGGCTTTTTAAGAAAAAAAAATGCTCAGAGCAAGGCATTAGCACTTGGAACAGTGCTGAAGAATGTCAGGATAGAGGATGGAGAAAGGGGCCACAAAAGGCAGCGGAGTGAGTGATCTGTGACTGGCCTCTGTGACAGGGTTGTTTTTTTAATTAGAAAAGTTTTTTATTCATTTTACATACCAACCACAGGTCCCCCTTTCATCCCTCCTCCTCCTCCCCTCCCCCTGCCTAAGCACCCCCCAGATCTACCTTCATCCCCTCCTCCAACAGGATTTTAATACTACATGGGTCTTCATGGGGAAATAGGGAAAAGCAATTATACTTGAAGGTGAGAGAGATGGAAATCAAAAGATCTATGTGGGAGGGGAAGTTGAGCAGAAGCATACTTTAAAGAAGGAAAAGGGTGAATTGAAATAAAATAGTGAAATTATTTATATCAGCACAAACATGCATGAAACTTTTCTTTGAGTCTTTGATTCATATGAATTAGAAAAGAACTTGCATGTGTGAAAGAATTAGAGTTACGTTTATTAGAAAGTAGCAGAAAATAATCTCTCTGCTCCTACAGTCTTTGTTTATAACAACTAATATCAAGCATCTCAATGAATAAAATAGACCTAGAGAAGCATAATATATTAAATTACCAAGTAAAATATCAGTAAAGTTCAGTATGTCACAAGAGCTGGAGGCACAGAGGTGAACTGATTCATTAAAAAGAAGAAATGTTAATAACAGAAATGAAAGGTAATTTTTCATGATAATCCATCGATAATAATAAAACCCCTCAATTTCAGGACAGAGAGATGGCTCAACAGTTAAGAGTATGTACGCATGTATGTCTCTTTCAGAGGACCCAGGTTCATTTCTCAGCACCCATTCAGGCTGCTCATAACTACATGTTACTCCAGCTTCAGGAGATCTGATTTTTCCTTCTGGCCTCTTCAGGAACCTGCTTATACATCACATGCCAATACCCAGAAACACATACATATGTACATACATACATACATATGTACACACATACATATATATATATATATATACATATAAATAAATAGCTTTAAAAAGAAGAAAACCCTGGAAAGCCCTATTTCCTAAGCATTCTACTTAATTGACATGTTCTCCATATACAAGATACCACAGTATGTTTGAGATGTGGTGCAAAAACCCTATACACCAGATGGTTCAACTGAAAGTCGATCTCTCACAGATCTAGAAGCTAGAGGTTTAATAGATTTGTGATCATTCAGGCCTGCTTCCTATTTCACAGATAGCAATGATGGAGAGCAGAGCAAGCTTTGTGAGGTCCCTTTTGTAAGGGCACTAACACCAATGTAGACAGGCTCCACCCTGCATCTACAGCATCAGCACACAAAACTATTTCCAGTAGGAAGCATAGAGCTTCACAACTTATACCTATCTACTTGATGATGTGAATTTTGTGAGAATAATTTTATCAGTATTTTCTATAGGGTGTGTAAATCTCCCCCATTATAAGTGACTTGCTTGGGAACTTTTTTTTTTTTTTTTTTTTTTTTTTTTTTTTGGTGGTTGTAGAGACTTGTTATTCAATAAAATAAATACAAAACAAAGTGCACAGAGATCACCAAGGTTTCCATTTGGCACTGGATCCTGCTCTAAATCTTAAGCCAGAAGTGAGCTAGAAGATACAGCAGGAAAGTCAAAGGTCAAGGAGGACCGACCTTGACAATGGAGAAAGAAATGGGAAGAGCCCTGCCTGTGGATGGGAACTGTGGCTGTCATCTGGCTGTTTGGAAGTGAGTCTCAGGTGAACTTAGGATAAGTTTGTCCTTGTTAAAACTCCTGTGAAAATGTAATTCCATTATGAGAGATACTCAGGTGATATCCCACACAGGAGCTGTAAGCCATTAGGCCATCCACAGTCAATGGGTTAATGAGCAACGTGTGATGGAGTCAGTCTAGTCACATGTGCAGTGTACTCCCTGCCTGTCACCAGGAGATGCCCTTTATGGGAACTCTGTCAGCAAGATCCTAACCATTTATGTGTCCCCGTGATCTTGGATGAGAAGGCCCTCGTCAAAATAAATCTCTTTTTCTACAAGATGTACTCAGTCTGTGTGATCATATGACTAGCATCAGAAAACTGAGTAAGAGCAGAGGTAACAACATCATCCAGTTTAGTTAATCCACAAAAATCCATTTTCTCCGACATGAGGTGAAAATTGTACCAACCCTGACCACACAAACTTGGGCCTAGGTACCCGGGCTTTGGGAGACCAAGCATGTAAAATAACTTAGTGATCAGCACAAGGTGAGTATATAATAAATGCTAATGCTAAGCACCACAGTGAGCTGGGAATTTATAGCAAGATTGCCTTAAAGATCCCTTGCTTTCTCATCATAGCACCCAACTACAAGACAAGGTACACTTTAGGGAATGAAGGGATTTATTTTGGCTCATAGTTTCATGGAAGAGAAGGCATGGAAGTTCAGGACCTACTTCTGTATGGAAGCCTGTGGCTGGCCACCCATCTATGACAAAAGGGAGGAAGGGCCAGGGTATACCCACACACTGGCATACAGTGACCTACTTCTGTGAGCTAGCCAGGCCTCACCTCCCAATGTTACTCCCAAACAGCTGGGCAACATTCCTTCAAACAGATGAGCCTCTGTGGAAGCATTTCACATCAAACCATAACACCTTAGGAAGAAAGGGACTAGAAGGATGAAAAAGGCAAAGGAGTCATTAGGAAATTGCATTCAGGCAGAAATACACACCAGCCTAATGTCTCTATCCTAGACACATGTCACAATAATCATAGCAATAGCAAGGAGACTGTTATTATTTCCCAGTTATTATTACCCTGGTGCCAGGTACTATTCTGGGCTTCTTGCAATGACTAAATCCATTTCACCCTCACAAGAACCTCATGAAGTAGATACAACATCACCATGTTGCCATTAGCATGCAGCTGTACCATAAGACTCTTTGAGATCACTGCCTTCATCTAGACATGAGACTTTAATCCAATACCATGAAGGAAATGGTGTCTAGGGGAAAAAAGGTCATCTAGAAATGGAGACCCAACAGGCCAGTTTTAAGGTTACTGCAACTACTTCATACTAAAGGAAATAGTAGAAACTTTTCGCAAATTTCTTTCTGATAAATGGGCTGGGACAAAAGCAATGAGGCTGTTGACTCAGTTGATGAGCCGCACCTAGACTCTCATTCACAGACACTCCTGGAGTTCAGTACCTCGGACTGGGCTCCTGCCAGCGTGGGTGTTTCATTTTGTCTGACGTGGCTTCCAGAGTTGCCCTGGAATTCATGCCAAGGCAGAGAGAAAGCTTTTCAAAGAGAGTTGTTGAAATTCTGTCACAAGGTCCTACAAACAATCCCTGTCTCCTTCCTGTATCCTGTTATAAATCAAAAATTGTAATCTATATTTTACCTACCACACACACATCATTATTCTTTTGTGTGATATTCTCGACGTCTTCACTTGATTACTTTCAAATACTTGTCAGCTTATTATGAAGTCTTATCTATTTCATTTCGTTTTGTTTTGTTTTGCTGGTTTGGTCTTATGGCACCTTCCCCTCTCAAGAATCAGATGACCTCTCTAGCCTCGAGTTGCCTCCCTCTTAATACCCAGGAGCTGATGGATATCTTAACAAGGTTCCTCTTTTTCATAAAAGAAGAATGTGAACTGGTTTTAGATTGTTTTTAACATTCCAGTGGAAATCAAGAAAGAAGTGATAGTTATAAAAATTACCTATTTAATAGCAGTGACATGTTTGACTTAGTGATTGTCTGCTCTTTGATCAAGTTTGCAAAATAATCCCATTGTTTGGAAATGTCAATCATAATTATACTACATTCCACATTTTTAGAATGGTAGGAATAATAATAATACTCTTGGGAATATGAATAGGGCTAAATACATAGCAGAAGAAAAATTCAATTGTATGTGTTTATTTATAATCTCAGATTTTATATTTATGCCCATTTCTCTGGTCTTTCCAGTACAATACATTCTCACCCAATGTTATTCTGAAATATTAGACTCAAATCAAATGAAGTTAAGACATATAGTTTCAAGTTACTAAGATATTTTCATTGAAAATAGATTATCAAAATATGTGGTTAGAGTGATCTCAAGCATGGAAATGTTAGAAATAAGCGTAGCATTTAGTATGTTCACTTTTTAGTGCGATGTTTCAATATTGCAAGGACACGTCTTCACTCACCCTTCCCTCTAACGAGTTTTGAGATGTGATTTCCATGTTCAATCATTTGTTGGATCATCATAGGGAAGTATGAAGAGCAGGGTTCCCTGTGAATGAACAGAGAAAACTCTGAAGTCCTGTAGCAGCATGCCTCTCCTGAGATGTGGGTTTTGACTATTTTCATGAAGAAGAAGGGTTTACTTTGCTGATTTTGTGTCAATTTCTGTGTGTGTGTGTGTGCGCTCGCGTGCGTGCGTGCGTGCGTGCGTGTGTGTGTGTGTGTGTGTGTGTGTGTGATCTGCACACACACTCACATATATGGTTTCTCTCCTTAAACCTTTCTTCAGAAAGCGGTCATTATTAATTGGTTTCAGAGGCTGCTGGTGGCAAGTAAAGATTCCAATTCTGAGATAGATACTCCAGGAGTCCACATCTCACTACTGTTGGTTGAGGAGTCCCAGATCCCTTTGTGGTTATGTTTGAGGGGTCCCAAAGCAGACCACGTGGTCTACTTGGATCTATAGGAGATAGCAGTAGGCATGGAACAAATCATAACCTCACTGCTCACATTCCCTGAAGGCCTATGTCTGAGTAACACCCTCCTATGGGTGCCCCTGACCCTTCTTTGCCTGGTAAATGCTCACTCCCTTCCTCAGATCTAGACCTTCACAAATCTAGGAAAACACTCTTCAAGGTCTGCTACTGCTCATCTGTTTACACATGCATAGTTCCAAGATTAGACTTTGTCTGGTTTTGGAATTCAAAATTGCATCTTCCAGATCTGAGTGATACTGAAGCAGGAGTTAATATTATCATCTTACAGTCCCTAAATCAATCCCCAGGGTTTGATACCTGGCTGGTCTTAGTGCCATCTGATTAAAGACTTCCTAAGCTTGAGCTGTGGAACATCCTTCAGTGATCAGCATCCCTCAGCAGTGAAAGACTGAGTGTAAGTGTCCCATGCACACACTAGCAAGGCCTCTGTGTGCTCTGGCCCAGGTTCTATGTCTAAAAAGAGTGCTTCACCCTTTCAAAGCAAGAGCATGCCTTAAAACACTAGCCTGAACAGGATACAAGTTGAGGCCAGGGGAGCAGTGAGTACCACGGTTGCCGAAAAGTAAAGGGGAAGGGAATCTCTCAAAGGATTGCAGATGGATATCTTTTCAGATTGTCTAAGCATGGCTTCTAGCATTCTTAGTCATTCATTTAAAAGATAATTTGAATAGCCACAGTGTATGTTAGACTCAAGGCTAGATACTAAGAAAACAAGGCTCATCGCAGCAAAAAGATTACACTGATTATTTTGTAGTGAGCAGGGAAATAATTCTACAACTTTGGTAAGCTCTAGAGAGGCAAGGTATGAGGGAAGCAGGTTTTGGGTTGCCTGAAGAAGTGCTGTCTATGCCAAGTACAGAATAGGTTGGCAGGGAGGCAGGGAGTTAGCATTCCAGCACAGGGAGAAAGGGGCGATGTGAACTAGACAATGGACGGGTAAGGAAAAGGACCACAGCAACACTTCTAGACCTCTATTCTTCAGCGGAAGAAAACACTCAGTCAGGAATACTTGATTTAAAATACCTTAAGACAAAACTGGCCATGTCAAAGTACTTAGTTTATTGTTTAGCTTTCCTCTGCTTAAAACTTGTCCAAACTCAACTTCCCAGGCTGTGTTGGAGACAAGCAGAGACTTGGGTGGGCGTGGCCATCAAAGGAAGCCTTCTTCTATAAAATGATGTCCCTCATCTTTCAATTCGTGCTCCCATTTGCATTAGAGGAACTTTCAGGGTTAGGTTCAAATCTCTGCTGGGTTAGAAGATACCCTGAGACCACTCTCAGATAGCACAGGAAAAGAGGAAATATGGTGCTGTTGCAGCCTGGTGAGTGGGATCCAGTCAGATCGAAATGTTCCCATCCTGCACAGCTGCTGTGAGCTTGGTTGGAAACAAAGCGAGGTGGGTGCTGACTTTAATAGTCTTTTCCGTTTCTCTCTAGACAAAGATTAAAGTTGATTAGAGGTACATTCCAATCTTATTAAACACTGTGTGGCTCCCACCAGAAATTTCAGGAAATGAAGCATCCACACAATACAGATTCTTTTGTGTTTCTTCTTCTGTGAAGGGGTGAAACTTGGCCTTCCGAAAGGGGATGAGGCAGCTTTAATAACTAGAAGGGAGGGGGAATAAAAAGGAGAGGGGAAGAAAGGTGCCTCAGTTGTCTCGGCAGCTGATCAACAAAGGAGCAGTCGTGAGCTGTAACCTCTTGGAGCTGCAGCCTGGAACATGACACATGTCAGCCCATGATAAATGGTGCAGAGCGTGTGCAATTTCAAGCGCAATGCCCTTGAGATGCGCAGGACCCTGATCGCAAATGTTATTGTTAAATTAAACCTTAAAGGAAGGATTGAAAAGGGATGTGTGTGTGTGAAGTACACACACACACACACACACACACACACACACACACACACAGGAAAGAGAAAATAAAAGAGAAGGTGAAGAAATAAAACTTTAATTTTTCACCTACCTAAATTTAAAAAAAGAAACATATATACTATGAACTCTTTCCATAGGAAGCTTGCTTTTCTTTTTCCTGCTTTCATATTCTAAGTTACTCCAATAAGAAGAGCTAACTATACTTTCTAACTTACCACTTAATCTGGTCATTTTTCTCTCCCTTGGGTCACTTTCCAATATTGGCCACCTGCACTGTTTTAGGACTTCCTGTGTGTAGACATATCCAGCAGTCATGAGTGTGCATGAGTGCAATGTGTGCTTTGCTCATCCAAGGTAATCAATATATCTCTTTCTGTCTCTGTCTCTCTCTGTGTCTCCATCTCTCTGTCCATCTGTCTGTCTCTCACCCCCAAAGGAAAAACTCCACCATCCAAATGAATTCATGAATTGAATGCAGAAGGTAGAGCAGCATCAAGCAACAGAAGTGTAAGGATATTGGCTAGAAGGGACACGAGGGTGAAAGATGTCCAGGCCCAAATGATCAGTCATTGGTGAATGAGTGACAGGAGAGGCTAACTACACAGGAAGAGGAGAGGTCCACTGAAATCAAGTAAACTAGGTTAGCAAGCATTCAGAGTTCAGCGGCTTTCACAGAGAGCAAAGCACAAATGAACAAGTAATTGGGTGAGCATCGGTGTCACATGAAGGTGTCAACCAATCGCAGTGCAGAATGTGACTCAAGGCTGCAGGGAACATCACCCATAGCAGAAGCTAAGGAGTCAGAGGGATTGGGTAGTGGAGAGAGGTGTGGAATTGTGTTCTGGACAGAATCCATGCTCAGAAGATGTTTTCTTTCCCTCTCCCCACAACACGTTTAGATGAAAGATTGTTTAATAGTGGGGTGGAAACCCAGATCACAAAGGAAAGGGCACCCAACGGTGGCTTTGTGCATTTTGGCCAGGGTTGCCTAGCACTTATGAAAAATCAAAATCTCTTTTTTTTTGGGGGGAAGTCTTTTGAAAAAGTTCACTCAAGTTTCTTGTTGTTAAAGAAAATAAACATCAGACAAAACAGGACTTTATCAAAACTATAAATAATTCAATACAGATGGATTTAAAAGGCAAGCAGATTTTCAGAGTAGAGAACGCTGCAGGGTTTGGGTGGAAACAGGGAATACAAACAACAAAAAAAAGAAATGAAATTATGAACTTGTTGAGAAAAATAAATAGACACATAAAACTAATTGGAGAGAAAATAAAGAGGGGGTTTTCAGAAAACAAGGCAAGCTTCCCAGAGTTCTGAGCAGAGGCATGCTGCCTGCATTTGTTGACTGGAGGCAGCCCCCTCCGAGAGCTATCACTGAGGGTGGGCACCAGAACAAAGAAAAGCAGGCCCCTTGCTTTGATTGTGAGTAAGACTCAAGCCTTGGGAGCTGAGGTCACTTCAGCCTCAGGTTTATATCAAAACAACAGAACCAAGAGGTCTGAGTCCCTGGCCTAGAACTTTCCAAGCAGAGGACACCAGTTAACCTCTGCACAGCACCTCATCTAAACATCAAACCAAGCCCCCAGGCACCCAGCACCATCTCACTGAGCAATAAAACAGCCCCCATGTCCAAATGTCTTTTTTCTTCCTGAACTCCAGACCAGGAAACCCCAAAGGTCAAAGGAAACTGAACCACCAATACCCCTGTTAAGGATCAAAGGGGAGCCTGGGAGTTGAGAGATCTTGGAAAACGTTCTAAATTCTAAGTTGAGGTGGCTTTCCCCAGTCACATAGAAGTTGGCAGCACCCACAAGCCTGATTTTTCTCACCAGACCGCCTCTGTTCTGCTCCTACAGAAGGGGGAGATTGGGGACAACCAACACGCCCAAGTTTTCTTGGGTGAAGATGCAGGCAGATTCTCATTGCTGCCACATTAGCGGGTGTCTCAAACTCGCTCCTTTCTCTCCTCCACGCTTCCTTTGTACCAGCCCTTGCAGAGATATAAAGCATACTGACAGTTCTTTATTGATTTATTGAAGGTGGATTCATCAAGGTTCACACTGAGTTATGTGTGCCAGGTAACAGCAGAAGAGAAACATTTTTGTATTTCTGGGCAATATCAATAAATCTTCCATGGAAATTGTGAAGTGGATACAAACAAATTTACAAAATCTGCACTCTTGTTTTTTAATCAGTCAACAAATACTGCATAGGAATTGGCTGTTCAGAAGCTGCATTGGTAACATGTAGACTTATACTTTTGGTAAGAGCCTGCCCTGAGCATCACAGCTATAGCCTGTGATCACATAGGATCTACCAAGTGGCCACCAAGGCATTTTCTGTTAACATAGCTGTTTTCAAAGAAGATGTAATCATTTCAAGTTGACAACTGAGTCAGAAGGTATCTGCTGGAGCTATCATACTGTCTCCTCCCCTGGCTTCCAAAGTCACAGGTGTCAAACATTACCTATAAAACACCGAGAGGAAGAGTCAGCAATGCTGTCAAAGTTGCATTTGCATGCTTAGGGAGGAAAAGAAACCTCTAACATCTGATTAACTATGAGATTTTAGTTTATTTCATATACAAGGCATTTCGTTTGGAAGCAGGAAGCAGGAAGCAGGAACATCTACATCAACATTCCCATCCATTTATGTCTCTCTTTCCTTGCTGCTCCCTAGAATCCCCCTAGGTCTGGAATCCCAGATCCAGTGTTCAGATTTGGTGTCTTGGGAAGGTATCCTGTCACCTCCTACTTGATGATAGGGTGATTACTAGAGTGTTTGAAATTGTACATTTGCAATTATATTCCAATTTCCAGTTCCTGCAGTAGGCACTCTAATGCAAGCTGGCAGCCTGTTGTTTCCTGTAAGTGTACACATTGTTTGAAAACGGCTAAGGGGGTTTCACCAACAGCAGCTTTATCTTGGTTATAGCTTAAAATGTCTACCCTGAGTGAAGGGCATTTATTTAAAAATCATAGCTACATTTTTTCTTTTGCTTTATAATCTAATTCCGTAGCTCTCTTGCTTTTTTGTACTTTGCTGAATAACTCTAAGGCCAATTGAAATTTTGTGTGTACATGTACATAGGCACATTTTAAAACAGGGTCTCTTTATGTAGCCCAGGCTGTCCTGAAACCCACGATTCTTTCTTCTTAGTTTCCCAAATGCTAGGATTAAAGAGGTGTATCACTACACCAGCTCCACTGACTGCAGAAATCTTTCTTCTCTTGGGATAATGGGAAAACAGCTCAAGGTGTGAAGAAAGTGGGTGTGGCCTGAAAGACTACTGTTTTATTGTGTTTGGGCAGTCTGTGTACAGACTTCAAGGTTCCTACTTCAACCAGTATCTTATATCCACAAGGCAATGCTGAGAAATTTCACCATTGCTCATCAGGACCTTCACTCACTAGTTTCTGCAACCTCAACTCCTACCAGTGTCCGTTAGCAGCTATGAGCTCTGCTCACAGGAAGCCTCTTGATTTGCTATAATCAATTCAGTACCCAGTTCCTAATACTGACTGTTCTTGATGGAAAGACTCTCCCTTCAGCTCTTCACATACCAAGAAAACACACAAAGTAATGCATAAGAAACCTCCTAGATGTCATGACCTTATGGAGCTACAGTTGACCATATCCTGTCCTCCTCCTTTTTTCTTTGTCACTTACATCTTTCTGTGTTCTTAGTGACTGGGACTAGGAACACTGGTTTGCAGAAAAATGTATCCTTTATTCTCAAGATCATTGCAGTCACCTTTTCCCTTCTTCCTTCTGTACCTGGATCACATCACACCAAGAAACGTGCTTAGTTCCTCTTCTATATTCATAGGCTGAATTTCAATGCTGCAAATCCATACCTTCTGTATCTGGGATGGCATCCAAAAAGATTTAAGCATCAAGTTGTCTTTAAATATTTTTTTTTCTGCAAAATCAAGATGGAAAAATGTGTCGCAGCTTGAATTAATAATAATAAAGACTGCAATTAAGAAGCAAGATGATGGACAGCACAGTTAAAAGCATTGCGCAGACAAGGATGATTCTACAATGTCTTCCAAGGCAGCACTGCTGGCCCTCAGATGGTGTGTGTGTGGGGGGGGGGCGGTTCCCACACACTGAGAAGGACTCCAGATGCTTTGGCTCAGTTTTCTAAACCTTGCTCATTCCTATCACTTTGTGCTTCTGATGACAGTCTCACATTATTGCTGTTGACTTTCAATTAGTACCAGTTTTCCAAAAATAATATTTTCAGGAAGCTTCTATTCAGATTCCAAAGAAGCCTGCCCCTGACATGAAAATGTTCAGAAAGACTCACCACCCTCAAAACACAAGTGTTGATATGACCAAATAAGCAAACCATATACCATTTCCCCCCTCAGTATTAAGACATTAACCATATTTTTAAAATTTCTTCATTGGAAAAGTGAAGTTTATGTAGGTTTATTTGATAAATTCTCTATGCTGATACTATAAAGCCTAGACATGAGAATACAAAATGATGGTCCATTTAGACAAAATAAATTCCATCTAGTCAAGATCAGGAAAGAGCATCATCAGTTTACTTTGATTAAGAAAACAACTGAGTTCTTATCTCTTTCCTCTTCTTAGGGGAATCCATGCATGTCTCTCTTAGGGTCCTCCTTGTTGCCCAACTTCTCTAGGGTTGTGGATTGTAGCCTGGTTATCCTTCCCTTTATGTCTAATATCCATTTATGAGTGACTACATACTGTGTTTGTCTTTTTGGGTCTGGGTTACCTCACTCAGCATAGTTTTTCTAGTTCCATCCATTTGCCAGCAAATTTCATGATGTCATTGTTTTTTTCCTCCACTGTGTAAATGTACCACATTTTCTTTATCCATTCTTTGGTTGAGAGGCATCTAAGTTGTTTCCAGGTTCTGGCTATTATGAATAATGCTGCTATCAACATAGTTGTGCAATGTCCTTGTTGGGCAGTTTGTGGGGCCATTGGCAGTGGGACCAGGATTTATTCCTAGTGTATGAACTGGCTTTGCAGAGCCCATTCCCCATGGAAGGATACCTTGCTCAGCCTTGATACAGGGGTGAGGGACTTGGTCCTGCCACAACTTGATATGCCAGACTTTGTTGACTCTCCATGGAAGGCCTTACTCTCTCTGAGGAGTGGATGGGGGCAGGGTGAGGGGAAGGAGAGAGGAGAGCAGGAAAAGGGGATGGAGGGGTGACTGTGGTTAGTTTGTAAAAGGAAAAGAAAAAACATTTAATTAAAGAAAAAGCTGATAAATTCTTTTTCATATGGAGTGTCTAATTGCTGTGGAAAAGTCAAGAAAAACTCAGGTGAACATTCATAGAGAGAACTGGAGAAGAAAAACTAGGCCTGTGTGTATTATATAAACACATATATGTATATGTACAGAATGCACACACACACATATATATATATATATACATTCATGTACACAAATGAATATGTATGTCTAAGATAGTGCAGAATATGAATGATTTAGTTGAACTGACTTCAAAGTTTTTAAGGGGGATGTAGTAAAATTCAAAATTCTGGATAATTCAGGAAGAAATTTGTCTTCCTAAAGTTCTCATTTATGTGTTTATTTTTAATCATTATGTGAAATTATGAAAAACAGATCATACATATGTAAGTGTAGGCAAATATACAGTACAGAATTCAGATAGCTTAAAATTTGAGATTTTCATCCCTTTTACCATGTATATTTTCTAGGATAAGTATTGTTTGTTTCTTTGAAGTCCTGGAGATTGAACTTAAGGTCTCACAGAAGCTAAACAAGTACTGTACCCCTGAGATGTATTCTTGATCTCAAGGATAAATTTTACACAAGGCCCTCCCTCCTAGAATGCTTTGTATCTACATACTTTGTAGACAGACATACACATATGTATATTCTAATGCAAGACTGCATTTTGAGTGATATATTATTCAAGGTGGTTTATTGGAAGAACACATAATAATAACTACAGAAATGGGCTTGTGCCAGATTTAAAGTAGAGTGCCCTGATCATGGTTCTAACCTCAGCCATGACCGTCATTCTAATCTGAAGTTGTCTTGTCAGTCTCATTCCAAGGTTCCATTTTCTCATTTGCAGGATGAGGTAGTCATCTCACCATGTCCTGTTCATCAATTTGTTCAGAGTTAATATCTTCCCGTACTTGGGGGGGCTCTTCCTGCAGGTTCTCAACCTGGTGTTATAAATTTCCTTTCTTTTTTTTTTTTTGGTTTTTCGAGACAGGGTTTCTCTGTGTAGCTTTGCGCCTTTCCTGGAGCTCACTTGGTAGCCCAGGCTGGCCTCGAACTCACAGAGATCCGCCTGGCTCTGCCTCCCGAGTGCTGGGATTAAAGGCGTGCGCCACCAACGCCCGGCGTCTAAATTTCCTTTCTATCTTCTCCATATCTTCATGGCTTGAGATTGGGATCAGTCTTTTGCCTGTGTTTTTTTTTTTCATGGTGTGCCTAGGATCATTTGATATTACCAAAATTCAAGGTGGGTCCACATGGATGAAGTTCTGATGAAAAAATAAGGACTTGGAAGTTAGCTGCTAAGGTGGCTTTAATCCTAAACTCAGGAGCAGGTAGTGTCAAGTGACATCCATTCATTTTTCTCTTCTGTGGTTGGTTATTTTGTTCATTTCAGATAATGTGAGTACTCAAATTTGAAGTTTCAATACACATCAAGTCCATTGTAACACCAATACTTCTGTGGATCATGCCTACTCCTCCTGCAAAGTAACTTTCCCTTACTGTGTACTTCCAACGCACTTTGTACCTAGGAAACAAAAACATTCATAACATGAATTCATGATAGTTTGGAAGTCTTTAATCCCAGCACTCGGGAGACAGAGCCAGGTGGATCATTGTGAGTCCGAGGCCAGCCTGGACTACCAAGTGAGTTCCAGGAAAGGCGCAAAGCTACACAGAGAAACCCTGTCTCGAAAAAACAAAAAACAAAAACAAACAAACAAACAAACAAAACAGAATGGAAGTAATCATAGAAGCAGGACTAACTTTATCCAGTCTTGCTTATCTGATTCTTTACCTGAGGTTCCCCTTCAGGTAGGATCTCAGTAAGCATCTAGTGGGTATCAATGCATTCATTAATCAGTCTATACGTGAATAGTCTAAATTGTCAAGGAATTATATTAAGGCTCATTCTTTCATCCAAACATCTTCCATGTTTAAAGTCATTCTCATTGGCCTCTGAAATGTATGGTCATTTAATGTTCAGTAACTTGTAAAATCCATTAAAATTTATTTTATTCACAAATTATCATCTCTCCTATTTAAATGCATGCTAATGGATACTGGGTGTAACATCTGGCTGGGACCACATTATTGAAAGTCTTGGATGTTAAGACATAACAGATGCTCAATTTCTTTACGGAACAAACAGCTTCAGCATCATCAGCAGTACATAGTGATCAATGTGAAGACCCTTGGACATGAGAGGCCATTTGGAGTTTGGTCCTAGGTATTCAAACACACACACACACAGACACACACACACACACACACACACACATATATATAAAATGTGTGTGTATGAATATATATATATATATATATATATATATATATATGTATAAAATCATGCTGATTAATTTGATGGGAACACCTTTCAGAAACATTGATAACTTTTCTATTCTGCTTGTGTTTCATATCCATGGAAGAGTTTAGAGATAGAGGAGAAAACTCTCATTTGATCCAAGGCATAAAGAGCAACTAGTGCTTGGTAGGCCCTCAGTCAACATCTGCTGTAGAAATAAATAAATGGGTGTTCTGCATGGATTGGACTTTCAATGGTGTGTGGTTTTCTATTTCCAGCTTTGATGTCAGCATCACTCATCTATCAAGTGCTATTGCACTACCTCTCACTGAGCCCTCCCACTCATCCTGGTTCAGTATTAAATGGCTGGAGAGGGAGAGAATAATGACAAATACCCCCCTCTGAACACTTCTAATGACTGGTTAACAGACTGTTAGCACCATGTTTTTGAGTTCACCTTTGCTTAGGAGTAGGTGGGTATTTGTCTAATCACAAACAAGTAAGCCTCCGTGTCCAGTGGCTGAGTGTGGCCTCAGCCCATTTGATGAGGGTGTTTGTGAACTCATTCCCCTGTGCACTGCTCTAGATTTAGTCCTAGCTATTATTATTGGAAAACAAAGACCCAGGAACAGAGTTTCTACTCGTTCACTAACAGTACAGAAGCCATGGGAAGTGCATGATTCCCCGGGATCATCATTCAAGGAAAATCAATGTTTCAAAAGTGAGAGTATTAGGGGTTCCCACAAGGGGACTGGCAGCAACCCACTGAGTTTTGTTTGGATTTCTATGAAACCCTCTGTTACTTAGGAGGATGTTCAGACGTACACGATGTAGCACAGATGTGTGCTACAGTGAGGCTTCCAGCCCACAGGATTGGCTTATACCCCTGCTTCTATCTCTTCCAAGATAAAAGAATTTCTTTTGATGACCCTCGTATCTCTCATTACTACACAAAGTGAGTTGTTAAATGGAATACAAATGAAAATTTATCCAAGAGTGTATGGAACAGGTTTACTTCTTCACTTATCCCTTGGGAGGAAGAAATCACAGGGCTATATGTCAGTAGATGGACTGGGTAACGTGGGCTCTTTATTTATTTTTTTTAGCAGGATTACATTGCAGGAGCGTTAAAGGTCTGGAGAGAAATTTAGAGGTCATTGGACCCACTGGTTTTCAATTTTTTTTTTTAAAGAAAACTTTTAATTAAGCCTCCAGTAGTCTATATAATCTCATATCCTGTACAGCACAGAAGTGGAGTTGCCAGGGAAGCCAGCATGAGAGTCTGAGGCCCAGTCTCTGGCTGCTCTAACTTGTCCTCTAAGGCTGTCCATCAAGGAAACTCCATGGTAGAATTTGGAGTCCGAGGAATGTCATTTTTTTTTTTTTTCAGTTACGTAGCACAGCATGCCGTCTTTCCTACCCTGTCACCAATAAGTTTCCATAGCAGATGGATGATTCAGGTGGACTTTAATGACTTACCCGTGGTCAGGGAGCTAAATAGGAGAAGAGGAAACACGCTCACCTCTTCAACTGATGTTCCATGGCTCCAGGAACCTTGCCATTCCGTATTCGCCAAAGGGGTTAAATTTTACTCCAATGACAGCAAAACGATCCAGTGTCTTAGGTCTTCACTTATAAAACCTACCATCATTGTGGGTCTTTTTGTATAAAGCCTGTAGCAGAGATTTCTATACTGATAAATGATTGTGGAGATTTCTTTTTTTGGGGGGGTGGTGGAGGGGGGAAGTGGTTCAACACAGGGTTTCTCTGTATAGCTCTGGCTGTCCTGAAACTCACTCTGTAAACCAGGCTGGCCACAAACTCAGAGATCTGACTGCCTGAGTACTGGGATTAAAAGCGTGTACCACTAATGCCTGGCTGTCTTTGAAGACTTCTTAATTGTGAATGCAAGGTGAGGAAAGAATTGGAGAGTTAATCAGCCCCACATACATGTTATAATATAAGGAATACATATTATTTTCTCTTTTCAGACATCAATGGGCAAGATAGATAGATAGATAGATAGATAGATAGATAGATAGATAGATAGATAGATATACCCAGCAAGTGAACAGATGGGTAAGTATGATCCCAGAAGGAGAGGAGAGGATGAAATAATAGCTCATACAACTGCCAGTCACTGACTGAACACAGGTATTTTCGTTTAACTTCATATTCTAATAGTGATATGGAACAAAGAACAGTGCCTCTTCCTGCTATAGTATTAATATAGTAACGCAGAGTCTGAGCCAAGCTGTGAACCAATTACAGGATTATACCCATTTTATTACAGCAGTAGCCAAATGTGGTGTTGAAATCAACTTGATCACCTGCTTGGTGACAGACACTTCTTGAGTTCTAGAAGATTCTAACCTTGATGTATGAAATAGGAAAGGTAAAACAGGTAGCTTTCAAAAATCCATGCATCTCTGTGTACTGCTATCAGTAAGACTATTTGGGCTGCCTGGAAGAATGGCTGATTCTACCTCATTGGAGGGATGGGATTATTTAAATACCAGCAGGGACTCAAAGAAAGTCTGCGGAAGGAAGCATCCAGGTGTACCTACTGCTGTGGGATGAGTGTGTTGTTGGGATATAAGTCAGTCTCAGAGGCCAGAAGCATAAAACACAGGTAAGTCTAGGCTCCTACAGTGTGGTCAGAGCCAGAGAGTAATGGGACGCAAGCATTTGTTTCATAATCCTCTATCAGAGGTCCACATTCTGGAACAGATGTTTCTTTTTATTATAATTATTACCTTTCCTATGAAAAGGCTGTTTGTAGAGATAAAGGAAAGAAAGAGGAAGAATTCCTTGAATGCGGAAAATCATGTTGAGTTGAGCGACAGCCAATCAAGCAAACAAAACCCCGTAAGCATCTGTCACAAATGGCTAGAAAATAACTCATTGGTGGGCACAAAGGGACACACTGTCCTTCTCAGAACCAGGCTCGCCTGCCTCCCACCCAGCTGACACACTGGGCTCCATGATGGCTGACTGCCCTTCATTTCATCTCAGCTTCAGCGCAGAAGCAGCCCTCTGGCTTCACCAGCCTCTTCACTTCCCTGATGCAGACAACCAAATGTGGCCTCTTATTCTTTTGTACATATTGTTTAGGTTCTAGAAAAAGGGGAAACTACAGACTCAAGGTCTTTGAAAGGATTAACTTTATTGAAAATGCATTGTTAGAGGGTACCCATTGTTACTATTTCTCCAAATAACACTCAACAACACAGGTGTTTTGAGGGTAAAAAACAAAAAACAATCTCTTGTCAAAATGTAAGTTTCATGCTATTACAGACCCTAATTTTTCTGCTTTAGATTTCTTCCAGTGTATTCTTGCACATACAGAGAAACTGTAGTTGTTTTATGGCCTGGGCATGCCAAGATGTCAAACCAAGTATGTAGGTTTCAAATTCTGTTATAATGTGTACTGTTTATTTATATAGAAATTTACTTAAATACAAACCTTGTCTCCCCAGAAGTTCCTCATATAGTGGATTCATAAAATGGTTCTTCGTCTTTATGGTTGAAACCTTTCCTTTCCCAGCTAGAGAGATGACTTAGTGGCTAAGAACATTTATTGGCCCTAAGTTCCATTCCCAGCACACATGTTGGACAGGTCCCAACTGACTATAAATCCAGCTCCAGGAGATCCAATGCCTCTGGCTTCCCAGGGCCCCCTACACACATGACATGCCCATATGCAGACACATGCACAAAAACACATGTGCACATAATTAAAAATAATAAAATAATTTTTAAAAACCTTTTGTAATTTTAAAACTATCTTTATTGTAGTTGATAATAATGAGCCAATTAATACATGCTATTTTATAATGAAAAGACAATCAAAGTGAAATTGATGAGATTCTTACTGAAATACACATTATTTAAAACTCGGGATTTTTTCTTTTGTTTTGTTTTTAGGATTGTATTACTCTCCACCACTTCAATTGCCATCACACACTTGTTGGCTAATTAGCTCCAAGGATTGTTCTCTAAACTACTAGGAAGGTCCTTGTAGATATTTATGTACAATTCTTTTGAAAAATTTTAAACATTATAGATATGTGTTGAAATCACTTTCATTAAACAGTAAAGAGAATCAACTTGTATGTCTTTTTTGTCAAATGTGTATGAGGCATGTTTATGCATATGCAAATGCATTGTCACCAGCAAGGAAAACTTTCTGCTGCACTCAGTCATGTTTCTGGAAAGCCTCCCCTGCCGCCAACATTTTCTTCTCAGTCAGAGACCCTCTATTGTCTTTCCTCTGGTAATAAATGATAATAATTAAAGGCAAATACACAATAATTAGTCACACTAGGTCTATCCATCTGGTGTACCTGCATCCTAGCACAGTGTCTTTGAAACACATGACAAGCAGCATATTGCAGCACATCCTGCTAATGGGTCTAAGTGGGAAACAGAGGGGTAAGGAGGTCATTGAAGGAAAGGTCACCGACAAAGAATGAGAGCATTAGGCTTTCATTTTCCTACAGAAGTGATCGTTGACCACTTAGCTCTGTGTCCTCCAAAGCAGATGTACATTCAGGAAGTAGCCGTCGGCTGAAGCCACTCAGCACACTTGGAGTGGGTGCAGAGAAGCCTTTTCTCTCAGATCCCATCCTCCTGGAGCATTGTCAGACTTGGTATTTATCACTTTCTTACTCTATACCAGGTACCACTTCATTTTCAATATTATTTTCTCTCCCTCTGACAATCTTGAAGTTATATATTAAAGCCATCTTCACTTTATACATGAGGGAATTTAGTTAGGGAGAGATTGTGAACTTTCCCAAGATTGTCTAGTTCAAAAGTTCTGAGTGAAAGATAAACAATATGTTTGGAGGAGTTTGATGGAGTATAATGGAGCTGCACAGTAGACGTCTCAGTTGACAGTCGATTTAATTTGTGGGTGGAGCACAGGGACTAATTTTGTGTGCATGATAAACCTTCAGAGCTCAAGGCAATGTCTATCAAGCTCACCAAATTGATATAGTGATAGGCTATATCTGAACTAAGTTTAAGGTCTAAGGAAGGTATATCTTAGATTCCCCCTGGATAAGATTATGAAAATTGCATTGTGGAAAAATTCTTAGCTTGGTGTGGTAGCAACCATCTGTAATCCTAGGACTCTGGAGACTGAGGCAGGAGCATCACAAATTAGAAGCCAGTTTGAGCTACACATTGAGACCTTACCTTAAAGTATTTTTAAGAGTGGCTTGTAACTCAGTGGTAGAGTAATTACATACTGGCTTAACATATGCAAAACTCCGGATTTGTTACACACACACACACACACACACACACACACACACACACACACACACCTTTCTTTACAATGCAAAGCAGACAGTTATTTAGTCATTTGTGGAGACTCTTGAGTCTCATGGGTATGTTTCTTGAAAGAGGAGTACTATTACTCAGATTGCAGCATCTGCAATGTTGCTTTCTACCTGGCATTCTCTGCATTCAGTGTATATAACCTGAATCTCTATTCATGCTTGCAAGTCTTTTTTTTTATGTGCATTAATGTACGTATGTCTGTGTGAGGGTGTCAAGTACCCTGGAACTGGAGTTACAGACAGTTGTGAGCCGCCATGTGGGTGCTGGGAATTGAACACAGGTCCTCCGGAAGAGCATTCAGTGCTCTTAACCACTGAGCCATCTCTCCAGCCCCATGTTTGCAAGTCTGGAAATACCTCTTAGTACGCACATGAGAGAAGGTGCCCCCTGCCTTCTCTGAATCATTCAATTTCCCATATGTAAACACTGAAGCTTTATTGCTATTTATTTATCCATTTATTTAGTGGAGGCCATGTTCACCTGCCATGGCACCCACTAGTAGGTCAAAGAACAATCTGCAGGTACCCATGCTCTCCTTCTACCTTGTAGGTCAGGGTCCTAGGCATTGAACGCAAATCTAAGGCTCAAAAGCAAGTTCCTTTACCCACTGAGCCATCCCAGCAGCCCATAAGTGGAGCATTCTCCTAGTTCTTCTTCAACCTCATTTCTTCCTTTTAAAGGAAAGGTTAAGCATTTCCAGATCATGAAAAGTGAACATGCTGGCAGCAAGTCTCTGGAAGACTTTTCGCTCTTCTTAGTTGGAGGATGGTCAAGAAGTGAGCTAGGAAGAGGTATACACATACAGACAGAGGAGACTAGCTGAGTAGAAACATCCCCGGAACTTTTATAAACTGGCTGGAAAGGGAAAGAGTACCCCCAAGTTGCTCAATATTAGAGGGAGAGGGGAGGAAAACAAGACCAGGAGTTTGCAATCAGCTTAAATTGTTATTCGCCAGCCATTCGGGAGGCTCAGCTAGTCTTTTGAAGCACGGGGCTCTCCGAATCCAGCAGCACCTGTTGCTGACTGTGCAGTCGCAGCCTTCCTGTGTAATCAAGGCTTCCCCATCTGTGGCGAAATTTCCCAATTTTACTTTTAAAGATCAGATCCTTCAGTGCTAATGAGCCAACGGGAGGGAGGCGATGTTTTCCTCGAATCCATGGCTGCTGTAGAAAGCAGGGGGAATTACAAATTAAAATCAGCGGAGGTTTCCCCAGCTTCCAAAGCTGATGTTGCCTTTTATCTAAACTTCTGCTTGGCACAGATTTTCAAGGTTTTGTTCAGACTAGGATAGTTGGGGTTGGCTTGATTGTGTGTCTTTCTTTGGGCAGGTTTCATCATTGGAGAGTAGATGCTGCCCATTATTTAAGGATGGAACATAGCCCCATTTACCTCATCTTTAATCCATATCTGATTCCACTGTCAAAAATGATAAGTTCTGTGCCTTTAATTAAAAACAGAAAGAAAGAAACACCTGTGTACTCCTTCTGAGCCCTACTGATATGTTCTTAGGACAAATCTTCATTCATTAATTATTACAATGGCCTTAAAACAGTTTCCCTTTGTTCCCCTCCCCAATTCTCCCCACTTCCATACATTTAGCTTTTAAATACAAATTTTCAATTATATATGTATGGGGGGAGGGATATGTGCATATGTGTGTGGCTGCGCTCAGTGGCCAGAAGCTTCAGATCTATCTGAAGATGAACTTGTAGGTAGCTGTGAGATATCCAACATGGATGTTAGGAACTCCAGTTCCTTGCAACAGCAGTGCTCTGAGCTATATCTCTGGTCCTCATCCTCTCCTCCTGCCCTTACCTTATAAATTCAGCTCTTCCATCACTGTTATTAATTTCCAAAAGTATAAATAAGATCATCACTATGGAAATGAAATATGCTGGGAGCTTACTGTGACATCTGAAACCTTGATTGTAGCCACAATGGCCTTAACAGCCTCTATCCTTCCTGCTCTGACTTCCATAAGCGTGTTTGAATGAAGTCTTGCTGATCTGTGAGTACTGTGTTAGTCGCGGCATTCCAGCCATGTCACCACTTGCATACTGTCCCTGTACTGCCTGATGTCTTGCTTCCTTGCTGGGAACTGAATTCCTATTCATCTTTTGAGAAGAGAAGCAGGATTGGAGTTCACTTGGGAAACAGTGTTGACCGGTGCTGCTTTCCTGAGCCTCTGTGTTTGATAGGATCATGAACCACTGTGTCTGAATGGTGTAGAAGTAGACTAGTACTGTTTCCAAGGGTCAGGAATGAAGACCGTCTGGGTAAATTACTGCTCCTTCCATGAAGCCTTCTAAAGTTCCTTAGAAGCAGAAGAATGTAATGTTCTGAAGTCTCTGCAACATATCCCCTTCTGAGTTCCCAGTCTTAACACTCACTGTAACATGATGTTTATGCATCGGTCTACTGCTTCAGACTGAGCATTTCTGCAGCATGTGTTGGACGTTGCTCACTTTATGAATACTTGTTGCATGACTGCCTAACTTCTTTTATGATCCCACCCTTATATAATTCAAGAATCGAGTTCAGCTCACTGTGGCCCACTGGTCAAATTCAGTTTGGCACCTCTTTGTGAAAATAAAGAAGCATAAAATAGAAATATGCTCATTGCATTAGTGTCCATGGCTATTTTCTGCTACCATAGTGGATAGAGTTGTGTAGCAGTGACACTATCCCTGGGGCTTACAAAGCCTAAAATATTTGCTATCTAGCCACTTATAGAAAAAGGTTACTGACCCCAGTTCTTGAGCTTAAAATAGACTTAGATCCCATGTGTTGTACATTGTTTCTGAAACACAACCTAGGGAACTTCTGAGCCTTGGAATGTTAATATCCATTCCTGTTAAGGAAGCCCCAAGGTCAAAGTTGCAGTCTGAATTTCAATGGGTTCTACAGATTCCTAAGTGATTTTTTTTCTCATTTTCAGAAAGTTGCCAAAAGGACACTTCAGCAGTTCTGTACATAAACCTGATCAGAATTGCATTTGAAGGACCTAATGAAATTGTCTAGGTGCTATTACTGCTCACCACCCTGACCAGAATCATTCCCGGTCTTGGCATTCATGCATTGGTTAATATAATGCCTGAGGAAGAGCAAGACTCATTTCTGAGGCAGCCCTGTGTTCTTCAGTTCTTTCTTTTCATGCTCTGAGCCACATCTTTTAACACGCTTTACATCTAGTCACAACCCCAAAAGACAAAGTCATCCCCTGGATAATCGTGTTCAAAGTGAGTCAGGCTATAATGTTGAAAGGAATAAGATCTTGTTGTCTCCCTCTTGTAGAAGACCTGTGTTTTCATTCTGGCATCTCTGCTAAATTGCTAGCTGTCAACAAGCATGGCAAGGTCCTGTAGCATTCTAACCTTCAGCACCTTTCTCTCTCGAAAGAGGGATGATGGCAGCAATGGTCTCTGCAGATTGTTCTGAAAACTCTCTCTCTTTTTTTTTTTTCCCATGAGGAACCCCTGGCACAGCTACTGTCCTGAGCATGATGATTTCTTTTTCTTTTATTCTAATCTTTTTCTTCTCTTCAAAAAAAAAAGAAAGAAAATAGATAAAATAGATTATCTCCATTCAGTATATTCTGATTATAGTTTTCCATCCCCACCCCCTGCTCCTCTCAGATCCTTCCCATCAATCCAAATCTACACCCTTTCTTTCTCTTTCTCATTAGACAACAAACACACATCTAAATAATAATGACAATGATAAAATAAAAACAAACAAAATAGAATAGGACAAAATAAACAAACAGGAGGAAAATAGCCAGAGAAAAAGCACAAGAAAGACACAGATGAGAGACACATGCATTTCCTTTGCAAGCAAAAGACCTGAAAAGGAGAGAAAGAGAGAAAGGAAAGAGGGTGGGGATGAAAAGAAAAAAAAGTTCAGACAAAGCTTTATAACAGCAACAACAACAACAACAAACAGTTTTTAAAAACCCTCCAAATAGACCATTGAGTTCATTGTTGTGTTGTCCATTGTTGCTGGTCATGGAACCTGCCCCAATGATGATGTTTTTGTCTTATCACTCACATCAGCTCACCTGGTCAATTTTCCTAAAGGAACTATTTTGTCGATGCAAATGCATTGACTTCCAGGTGTCTGGGTCAAGCCCATGTCCTCTCTGATTTGACAATCCAGCAATGACCTGTCTCTGTGTCTCTGTATGTGTCATTCTAATGGGCTCAAATCTGAATTTAAGTAGCTTGAAAAGTTTTGGAAAAGTCAGAACCAGCCTTGTGGCAACACATATCTTGGACAGAGTAAAGAAGTCATCAAGATGTTTGAGGTGTCAGGTCATCTCTGGAACGTCCTGTTCTCAGTTTGAAAAAAAAAAATGGCTCAAATGTGTCAGCCCAGGGTGTACTAATTTTAAGAGGTAATTCAGTCTAATTCAATGAGTTTGCTTCTGTCATGGCCTAAGGCATCTCAAAACTAATATGCCTGTATAATCTTGTTATGACTGAGTCTGATTCTAAGCTGTTTGGCCTGGAAACAGAAATTAAAAGGCAGAACTAAAGAATAGATCAATTTTCCCCTTTGGACATTAATTTTTCTGATACCTTGATGGAAACCAAGGAAAAACATGTTTAGGGTTATATTTATGAATGCATCTAATCACCTTGGAATGTTAGACCTCCTCTTATGCCTCAAGAGAACAGCCATAGAGTAACTTCTCAGCTCAAAACTTTCCTGACCTTCTAGAATTTACTCCAAGAGACTCCAGTCACAAGGGGTAGCCAAGACAAAGGTATCTTTCTCCTTTCTAATATCTGTGACTCCTCCCTTGACAGCTGATGTGCATAGTAGGGTCCTCTGATACTTTTCTCTTTAGAAACAAACATTTTTGGAATGGACAGCTGCACCTTGGAACTGTGACCACTGTTGTTTCCTCCCCTTAGCCAAGGAATCTCACTGTGCTACCAGTACCCTCTCTCTCAAACAAGCCTCAGCAGATCATTCCCCTTCTTCACAACTATGAGGACCTCCCCACTGCTCAAAAGATATCTTAAATTCTTTAGTAAGAGTAGCTAGTCTTCAGCTGAAAACCCAGCTTTGTCTAGCAATTCTATTTTTTTTTTCTTTAAAATCTCAAACTCAGGACTGGAGGTGTAGCTTAGTGGTAGAACTCTTGTTGCATAGACATGAGACCCAAAGTTCAACTCCTACTACCAAAAATAAAGGAAATATGATCTCAAAACCAAATACCTTTGCTCATTTCCTCCTACGCATCCCATTAACAACAGATGCGTATGTTTAACATGAAAATACTTGAAATGCCTCAAGATAGCCATTTGCATATGTACCTCTTTTGATGATTTCTGCCTTAAGTGTGCTGGGCAGTAACTGCCATACTTTTCACATGACAGGGACCTGACACCAGGACTGGCAAAGTTTAGGCTCCATAAAAATGACATATGAGTGAGTAGAAGAGTGATGCTCCCATAGGATCCTACCTAACTCGTTCTTACAAGAACTGCATGCCAGGCTCTCATAGCCCATCTCTTCTCCATTTTGTAGTGCTTGAGGGCAGGACTTCTGTATATATCTCATCCACCATACTCTCAAGCTTTTGCATACTTTCTCAAGCATGGTATGGTAAAAGCTTAGCAACTGAGAAAAAAAGAGAGACATCAGATTTTCAAAATTAAATAGATCTGGGCACTGTGTTCAAACAAATTTCCCTCCCTTTGGACACTTATCATGACTCTGGTATCAGGTAAACAAGCATTTAGTGTCACTAGAAAGTTCCAATATTGAGAGATGGTTATGAAAATAAAGCACAAGTGTAGTATAAGAGGGATACTGGAAGCCAATACTTAGGATTCTTTTACTCAATAAGTTTGTATTGAACATTTAGTATGAGCATTGCATGTCCAGTTCTGGAAACATAAATATTAATTAGAGGAGCTGGAGTGATGCTCAGCTGTTAAGAGTGCTGGCTGTTCTTTCAGAGGTCCTGGATTCAATTCCCAGGAACCACATGGCATCTTACAACTGTGTAACTCTAATCAGAGGGGAACCAATACCCTCATCTGACTTCTGCAGGCACTAGGCATGCACAGGGTACACAGACATACATGCAGCCCAAACACCTATACACATAAATTCATTAAATAATATGAATTAGACTTCTATTGTATGATACAATTCTCTGAGTTTAATGGCCACCATTTTAATCAGTTATGACTATTTGCAAGAGAATCTCAAGAATGTTGACATTCTTTTATAGAAGGATGGGGTAGAGAGGGTTGTTGGACTCTCACCTGAGATTTTTAGCCACTCCCACCTGAACCTCCCAGCTGTATGTAATTATGTCTTAATTGCATGTAACCTCCTTAGTAATACAGGTGCTTGTGTGTATGGTATACGGGAAGTTAACAGAAGGGAACATGTCTGCAGTTACATTCATGCTAAGGTGAGGTTTATTGGAGGTGTGGTTCTTTGGGGTCACTCACACATTGGTAACTAAGCCAATGACTCACTGGTCTCCCAAGTTCAACAGCAATTGGACTTAGGTGTGTCATTGGTGCCCTGTCTTAGGGAAGAAACATTTGTTTGTATCTCTCCAGGAAGAGGTTCGTACAACAACTTCTTCCCCAATTTATAAAAGTTGAGGCTGAGGCAAAGAAGGACCATTTCCCTCTGTAGGGCAGTAATTGTAGGAGAAGTTACATAGGCTGCAGGGAGCACACACAGAAGTGGAACTTCAAAATTAGCCTAGGTATTTTGAGAAGGAGGTGCAGGAGGGTGAGCATGCGTACTGGAGAATCATATGCAGGAACTCACATACGCTGGGCAAGCTCTCTAGTACTGCTAATCCCTGCTCAAACGCTTCTTTCTTTTATTCTCTTTCTTTCTCTCTTCTTTCTGTCTTTTTCTTTCTTTCTTCTTCCTCCCTTCTTCCTTCCTTATCTCACCTCTTTCTTCCTTTCTAACAGAACTGCCTTGCTTTAATATTGACTGCACAGACACAGTTGGAAATTTGAAAATAAAGTTTCCAACACAAAGGCTAGTATGACTTTTAATTAACCACAGAAGACCTCCCTTGCTTTCTTCTACCATGATGGTAAGTCTCTCACACCATTCTGTTCTTTAATTGTCCCACTGCTTGTGGGAAACAAGGTTGAGATGATAAAATGATATCACTTTAGCTTTCCATATAATGCAAGAAAGATGACATGGCTTCAATAATGAGGTTGCACAAGCTGAGGTGGAACGAGATCAAAGCATGTTAACAGAGGCAGAGCATCTCTTTTCTTTGAGTGCATTAATTATGGCTGCCAGGATCCAGGCTATACAGCATGCTGCCTTCAACATTAGAGTTCTGGGCCCATTTGGGATGCTGATAACAAGGGAGGAATCAGATAGTTCCATCTCCAGATAGCCCTGTCCTATCCCATTCAAGACTTCGTATAATATAATAATATAATATAATATAATTAAGCTTCGTATAAGCTTAATCCACTAAAGTGTCTGCTACACAAATAAAGTGAAGATTTTAGTTCAGATCACAACCCCCATGTAAAAGTTAAGCAAGATGCTGTTCACTGGGAAGGGAGAATAGAAGCAAGCAGATCCCTGGAGCTCTCTGGCCAGCTTTTAACTAAAGAATCAGTGAGCTCTGGTTTCAGTGAAAGACCCTGTTTCAAAAAGTAATGTGGAGAAAGAAAGTTTAAGAAACCTAATGTCAATCTATGTCCCTGTCCCCCACCCCCGTGTGTGTGTGTGTGTGTGTGTGTGTGTGTGTGTGTATGTACTCACCTGCATTGTGTAGTTTATTTATGGATGATTAGACCCCTGTTGGCTCCAAAAATCTTACTGTTGTCAAAACCATTGTCATAACTCCAACAGGTGACATTACTGTCTTTCAGAGTATTTCTAACACAGAACTCATTCAAACTCTCTATTTATTCTTCTAACACCTTAGGGCTCATTTTTCCCCAAATGTCCTAGGAATGAGTATGAAGTTGAACCAAATAAGAAAGACAAGAAAAAAGCATTATTTTCCCCTATGGTGACTGAAAGTAGATTTTGTTTTTTTTAGCTCATAAAAGTAATGCTGCTTATAATAAAACAAAATGGGAAATAACGAGAGTACAATGAGATCAGTATTTAGCATAACAGTCACTGAAAAAGCATCAGGATTAGCCTATAATATTTCCTTAACCTACATACACATACAGCATTGTTTCTACATTTTTATGTAAAGTTTGTATATTCTATAATTGTCAGGTTGCTTTCTATTGTGTTTGGATATGAAGTGTCCCCTAAAAGGCTCGCGTGTTGATGACTCAGTCTACAGCTGTTGACACCATTGAGATATGATTAAATCATAAAGGAGCCAAGTTGATTGATTAGCTTTTAGAAGGTGGGACCTAGTTAGAGGAAGTAGGGAGCCTGCCTGTGAGGGGTATATCCTTCCCTGGCCCCTTCATGTCTGTATTTCTGCTTCCTGGCTGCCATGTGGTGACAGCTCTCCTTCACTGTGCCCTTTGCCCTAATATTTCAACATTACCTTGGGGCTAGGACAGTAGAATGAGTCAACCATGGCCTGAAAACACAAAGGCAAAAGAAATTCTTCTTCAGTTGAGCTAATATGCTCGGGACATTTGGTCAGCATGACAAAACATCTGATGGATGTCTTTTGTGTCAGCCAGATGTAACATGGTCACCTTGAGGTCATGAGTCCCCACACTAAGAGTAATTCTTTTCTGCAAGCCCCCCAGTCTCTTAAGCAGGTACTGTGATCTTCTTAGCAGCTCTCTGTTCAAAATTAGGTGTTACCAAAGGTTTTGTCTTTCCAAGAGTAGTGGTTTGAAAGAAAACGGTCATCAAAGAGAGTGGCACTATTAGGAGGCATGGCTTTGTTGGTGTAGGTGTGGCTTTGTTGGAGGAAGTGTGTCACTGTGGGGTGGGCTTTTGAGGTCTCCTGTGCTCAAACTACTCCCAGTGAGACAGTCCACTTCCTGTGGCCTTCTACTTAAGATGTAGCCAGCACCATGTCTGTCTGCATGCTGCCATGCTCCCTGCCATGATGATGAAGCTCTGAACTGTAAGCTGCCACCTCTATTAAATGTTTTTTCTTATATAAAAGTTACCATGGTCACAGTGTCTCTTCACAGCAATAGAAACCCTAACTAAGACAAGTACCACAAATGATAAGTAACTCCTCCATTATCTATATCTAGAACACCTGTACCCATATCTACTCATTCTTCCAGGACACATTATATCTGACCATACCACATTTTTCCCTCAACTGATTTGCCCAGTTCCTCTGTCTTCTGGGATCCTCCAAATCCTTTCTTCATACAGCAAGCCACAGAATCTTCATATAAGTCAGTTCACGTGGTTGATATATTGTGCACCCCAATAAACTTATCTGGCGGTCAGAGAACAGAACAGTCACTATATTAAACATAGGTTAGGCAGTGGTAGCACACGCCTTTAATCCTAGCGTTCTGGAGGCAGAGATCCATCTGGATCTCTGTGAGTTCAAAGCCACACTGGAAACAGCCAGGCATGGTAACACATGCATTTAATCCCAGAAAGTGATGGCAGGAAGCAGAAAGGTATATAAGGCGTGAGGCCCAGGTACTAGAGCCTTTTTAAGCTCTTAGGCTTTTGGCAGAAGTTCAGCTGAGATTCATTCTGGATGAGGATTCAGAGGCTGAAGAGGATTGAAAGCCTGAGGAAACAAGATCAGCTGAGGAATTGGCAAGGTGAGGTTGGATGTGGCTTGTTCTGTTTCTCTGATCATTCAGCATTCACCCCAATACCTGGCTCCAGGTTTGTTTTTATAAATAAGACCTTATAACATTTGTGCTACAAGTTCACAATCCTCTTCAGTTTAATAGTCTTCAATTACTTTCTACTGCATTTGGGGTAAAAATCCAAAATGCTTGCCATAGATGACAGCCTTAGCATTGCCTTTGCCTGACTGCCCCTGTGTCCTGACTGTCTGTCTCTGTGTTCTGCAGCTCTCCTTCATTGCTTATGTGGGCTACTCTGTGTGTTGCTTTGTTGCTCATTTGGGGTACTTATTGTCTGTTTATTCTCTCCTGCTCATAAGCTCAGTCTTATGCCCATGTTGCTGCAAGGCAAATTGTCCTAGCCCTGAGTGGAGGCTGGCAAGTGACATTCAATCAGCATTTACTAAATGGATGAATAATATTCCATGACAAATCGTTTTAGCTAGCCTTCAGTTTTGATAGGTTCATCCACTCAATACAAGTGTCCATTTTCAGAAGCATTGGCATACCCTTGCCAAGTTCTTTGGTCTTCCACTGGCTCCAATCTTCATCCAAATGTAATCTCTACAGTTCCCTTTCTCATCCCCTAACATGTAGCTAGAGTTTTCCTGCCTTGCCCACAGTCAGCACAAATCTCTGTCACCCGCCAGTCCCACAGCCGCTCAGACCCAACCAAGTAAACACAGAGACTTATATTGCATACAAACTATATGGCCGTGACAGGCTTCTTGCTCACTGTTCTTATAGCTTAAATTAATCCATTTCCATAAATCTATACCTTGCCACGTGGCTTGTGGCTTACCGGAGTCTTCACATGCTTCTTGTGCTGGCAGCATCTGGCCGTCAGTCCTTCTGCCTTCCTGTCCTTTTATTTCTCCTCTCTGTTAGTCCCGCCTAACCTTCCTGCCTAGCCACAGCCGATCAGGTTTTATTTATTGATCAATCAGAACAACTTGACATACAGACCATCCCCCAGCACAGCCAAGTGCAGACCATCTCAGACACCTGCACTCAGGCCCATGGTCCTAATCATCCTCTATGCAGACCTGCTGGGTAACGCCACAAAGAACCCAAGAAGGGCTCCCACAGGACATACAGAACATCCCACAGCACTAACACATGTACTCCTTCATAATTTCTTCCCAGGATGCATTCCCTGATCACAACCCTGAGAATCCTTTCTGTGTGGCTGCACCTGCCAGGGAGGCAGAACACTCCATCCTCCTTTGGCTGGCAATTCCAGTCTCCTCCCTTTGCCTAGGGCAGGGATTTTTCTTTCACCATCTCCACAATGCTCTATCTCCTCATCAAACACTAAAGGTGATCTTATGGAGAGCTAGACAGACATCTTGCTTGACTTGTGGAAAATAAGATCTTAGTGAGACAGAAAGGCACAGGCAAATAATCACACTAGTGAGAACAGAGCAACAAGACACCAGAAAGGTCTACAAAGCAAAGACACCTTGAGAGGTCATGGAAGTCAACTTTACAGGGTTCTGAGATGAGGGTTGAACTCTGATCGGACTTCATTTCTATTTTCCCTTCACAAGACACTCCTTCTTTCCCTATAGCCTCATTTTATCCTATTTAGGTATGAGTTTTACCTTCTTCATATGGGCTGATGGACTGTGCGTGCTGTGCACATCTCCATGTGCAAGGAGGGCAGGAGAAAGTGGCAGACAAAGGTGTTCATCAGAGGCAAGAGGAGAGTAGAGACAAGTGAATGGCAGAAAAACCTCCAGGTTAGCATTTTTTGGTGACTAGGAATTTGACTCTGAACTTCCCAAGGCTAAGGTGGCATTTGCTAACCAGTGCACCCTTGAAAGTGATTAAGAATTTTATTGCCTTTGAGGTACCTAATTTAATTGATTCTAATCATCCCTTGGATAGCCTTAGACTTGAATCCAGCTGATGTCTTCGCAATAGTCTTTGTTTTTGTAACTTGCACTCTATTAAAATGAAAGATTGCCTTGTTAAAGCGGTATCTTTCCTTTCTGAAAATCAAGCAGTTGTCAGTCAGCTGATACCACCTTGTCACGTCCCTCAGGGCCAGCTTTGATTTGAACTAATAAAGACCAATGATGTCCAAGCTGGCTTTCAACCTCGTCCTGAGCAAGGAGAGCATGGAAGAGCTCCAAGCTATACGAAGCCTTTGGAGCCGGCTCAGAGAGTGAAGAGATGGATCACCCCATATTCAGAGCCAACACCAAATTCCCTAAAAGGAGAGAAAGGGCTAGGTCTATAATTCAGCTGGGAGAATACTTGCCTAGCATGTGTAAAACCCCAGGTTCAGTCCCTAGCACTGTATAAAACTGAGTGTGGTCGTGTACACCACCAGCACCTGGGATATGGGAACAGGAAGAGCAGAAGTTCAAAGTCTTTCTTCACTGGATTGGGAATTGCAGGCTAGCCTGGGATACATGAAACCATGTCTCATCTCAGAAGCAAAAACAAGACAAGGAGAGAGGGGGCAGAAGAGGCGAGGCTTCATTTAGATGATACCTTTATGGCCTATACATAGGTAAGTAACCTTCTCTCATTGCTCTTGGCTCTGCTGTTCTGCGCCCTTCCTCCAATCATGAGTGGAAGACTTCTGCTTTACCAGGGTCACCTGGCTGCCTGTGGGCTAGGCAGATACAGCTTGGAAACAAGCCCGGTTGCCATGAGAGCAGGGACAACTAGCTTGACTTCAGGTAGAAAAAGAAACCCTAGGGCAGCATGAGGTGGAAGACAAAAGGGAGCGAGAGGCTTTGTTTATTGAGGAGCTGTTGGTGTGAGCATAGAACCTGGCTTAGGAAATGTCTGTTATCCCCTCTACAGCCCACGCACGGGAAAGTCGAAATTTGGTGCCACTGGATGTCTGTCCCATGTTCACCGCTGAGATGTAAGCCATTCCTCCTTGGTTCTTAGCCTCGTCAGCATCTCCAGATTAGTCTCTCGCGCACCTGGAACTGCACTACAAACATAGCAGGCTGGTGATCGTTTCACTGCAACTCAATGAATAAGCTAATGAGCAAAAGCACAAACTCCTGATTCCCGACATGGAGTTATTATTCCTGCATCTGGATGATATTAAGGAGTCTGGAGAGAGGCTGCACGAAGCAAGGGTGGAGAGCATGCCCACATCAGAATCTGTGGCCCGTGGGCAAGTTGCTGCCTCCACTTCAGCATCGTCCCACCAGTCTGTAAAACAAAGATTGGACCACCGGCCTCAAGGGAGCACTGTGAGAGTCAGGAGCAAGGAGACAACACACCGCCTCGCAGTGTGTGCATGGTGCACTGTGATGAATAGACTGGAAGATGGAGTCCAGGTCATGACCATTCCTTCTTGCTCAGACCCAGGTTCCTGCTGCACAGCTGAATCGGGCATTTCAGGCACATTCACAGTTTTGACTTTTTTTCTAATTTATTCTTTAATGTCCCTGAATTGGAAACAATATCTTTTTTTTTTCAGAAGGAGTTCCAATGTTTATGATGGGTGAAGTCCGGGATCTCTCTCTGTGCTGGGCTTCTACCTTCCATCATAGTAGTGCCTCTTCATTAACATTCCAGACTCTGCGAAAGCCAGTGGGTAAAGCTTTGAGTGGGAGGACAAGTTGGACCAGGCTGGCTTCTGCATGAGCTCATAGTCATAATTCAAGATCCTGTGGACACAGATGAAGTCTGTGATGGTCTCAAGCACAAGCCCACATACAACAGCACAGGTCAAAACCCAGAGGCAGACAAATCAACAGCCCGAGTATAAACCTTGATTTCCTAAACTACTCTACTTCTTTTCACATACCCTGGGCACAACTCTGAATGGGGGAAAATGCTAAAGAAATGGAGGGGGGGGGCACTCTCTGCCATTATCACCTCCCTTCATTTGCTCCAGGACCTAGCTGTGTAGGGTTGCCATGGTGATGCCGAGCTGACCTCTCACTTTTTTAATCTTGTAGGAGCTAAAAAGTTAAAAAAAAAAAAAAAAAAAAAACTGAGCCATTTGGTCTCAAATGAAAATCAACCTCCCTCCATTAAAGGATGTTAAGTTACTCTTTCTTTGTCAAACCTGATGCTCCATAGCCAAACTTAAAAGGGGTCGGAGAGAGGAAGAGGAGGAGGAGGAGGGCAGAGCAGATAAAAGGAGTAAGGCAAGCAAGAAGTCTCAGAAGCAGTTTGAGGGGCTGGCCTGGGGTTGCTCCATGACTGGCCACTGCAACGGGAAAGCAGAGAGGGCAGTGGCAGGCCAGCCTCTAGCCGCAACTTGCTACAAAGTCACAGTTTGCTCCTGAGCCTTTCCTCTCACTGGCCCCTTGATTCAGCCTAGTCGACCGACTTTTACTGGCTTTGCTGTGGTCTCTGCTGTGGCTGGCTGGATTATGGCTTTTTTTTTTTTTTATGTGCAGGGAAGTCAGGTTAGGAAATCAAAATATTGACTGGACTTGAGTTCAATCACATGAGTCCATTATGAGCTATGTGCCCCATGCAAGAACCAGCAGGCAGCTCCGGTGATTCATGTGCCAACGTGGCTTTCTCCAGTAACCCAGGCAGATTGGCCGGGCTTCCAGAAACCTGACCATTCATAGCCCAGCCTGCAGGACCTCCGGGCCAGGACGGCCTCCTGTCTGATTGAAAGCACAGGTTGAGCAGGGAGGGGTGGAGTGCAGTATGGTCTGATTGTGCTTGGGAAGTGAGAAACATCTTGCTGCCTGCTTCCGGTTTTCTGATGTGTGGCAGGGCAGCTGGAGACCTGCCCTTTCTCTCAATCCTGTTCTCTCTCTGAGTCCTGCGAGAAGCAATCTATGGTCCACCCACTACCTACCATGTGCAAAGACTGTCAAAGCTGTACCCTACCTCCAAATGACATTAGTTTCATTCAGATGTAATTTCATAAGCATGTGGACTAGACAGACCTCCCGCGACATGTGAATTTCTCTTAATTATAAACTAGGGAAATCTACTGAGTCGTATCTAGAGGGCTGGTTCTTAATCTCTCAATTTGAGAATGGTTATATTTAAGTAAATAGATAAATAGATAAAAATTGGGAAGCCATAGTAGTTGTAGGGAATGCAACTAATTCTTATCGGAAAGATTTCTTCAAACTGTCTTAGATAAAATCCTAGTTTTGTTGTTGCTTTGTTTTCCTCTCAGAGTTTCATAGAAACCTCATGGCCAGGTGAGGAGTCAGACACAGAGAAAGATGCATCAGTGAGCACGTTCTGTAAATTGAGAATAAACAAATACAGGTCGAAATATAGTGCCTAGAAGAAAACAAAAGGGCATCCAGGTTTAATCATTCCGAAGACGTAGATCTTCCAATGACCTTTCTCCAAATACTCCTCACTTTGCCAGAGATCTGCTAGTGTAAGAAGCCCACATCTTACTTGTATTATCAGTTTCTGGGAACAATTAACCCTTGCAGATCAAGATTTATCCATGATACCCATGATATCTGTTGAATCCAACCTGAAATAGGCTGTCCCTGAAATACAGCAAGACAGCCTCTTTGACTTTCCCGCACATCCCAGCATCATGCTTACACACACACACACACACAGAGAGAGAGAGAGAGAGAGAGATAGAGAGAGAGAGAGAGAGAGAGAGAGAGAGAGAGAGAGAGAGAAAGGGAGAGAGAGAGAGTCATCCATATTCTCTAGTGAGGTTGTGGTCACCTTCCAGGACCCATTGTTGAGACTGTTCTCTGAAAATAGCACAGTTGTGTCAGACTCCTCAACTGGCCAGAACTTTTAAAGTTTCCTGGGTTAATGCCTGTAAAAGAAGGAGAAGATACTAAACCATGCATGCATTTTGGTCAGAAGTTCAAAATCTACATGCAGATGAAAATGGCCAGCCACATCCCTACAGACAGTTCCTTTCTCTGTCTTCTGGTCCCTCTCCTCCCCTCTCTGCAGTCTTATAGATCCTTGGGCGATTAGAGGCGCCCAGAAGAGAATAGCCAGTGGTCCTCTATGGTTTCAATGTAGTCTGAAGATTAAACCCCTATGAAAATAATGTATCTCTTCTCCACTCCCCTGCCCCCTCCCCACTAGAAGCAGCTGCTTTTCACATTTAAATGTAGCAGGGGTAACAAGAGCCTCTTTTATCAGCTAGACCTATTCATAAGGCATTAAAATACATGCAGTTTCTTAATCCCTAGTGCAGCTCGAAGGGGCTTCAGCTTTGTGCTGAAATAGCACGTATCTTTTAAAAGTAACTGATGGAAATCATCTTCCCTACGACACCAGCCTGTTAAAAGCAGCTCTCCCCAAGGTCTCCACAGAGCATAAATGGAGTCGGGTCTTAGTGTGTGTCCAGCTTTCTTCTCCGCGGTAAAAGGGCTCCAGAAACAATGCCCAAGTTTGTTTATAAGCAGCCCCAGCCACTCAGCAAGCTGTAGCTTTCTTCTTTCACTCCCCCACCCCCAACATTCAGATCTCATACCCATCCTTGTTGCAGCACAACTTGGCGGTGTGCAGGGCCTCTTCTGGGAAAGGCATTGCTACAGGAGCCAATCCGCACTTGCTGAGCAAGGTCACTTTCAGAGGCAGCGCTGTCTGAACACCCGGTCTGCAGGCATGGTGGGCAGAGGTGGAAAACAGGGTCAGCTAGAATAGCGCTTGGATTCCCCCTTAATCCACAGGCCTCCAGAGCAGCCGGCAGAGGGACAACAATGCCGCAGTCACCAAGAAAGCTGTTTTATAGACAGGTAGAAACTCACGGAGCCTTGTGGTAGGGACACACACATACATGTGCCTGTGATATATTACATTCTTGTCTGCAAAGGATAATACTGCTTCCTTGAATAAGCTTCTTAAAATAGCATTAAACACACTGTTAATACAAATAACGTATTTCAAACACATACAACAACAAAAATGGTCTGAATTATATTAACTCTTGTGGCTGTATTTAACTGAAAGTAGGTCCCTAAAAGTGCATCTTTCTTACATGTCTAAATTAAGGCTGTCCTCTAAAAACAGTCTCTCCAACTCTTGCTCTTTTTCTCCAAATCTCCACGTATATATGTGTGTGTGTGTGTGTGTGTGTGTGTGTGTGTGTGTAACGTATATGTTTATATGAATATTGTTAAATATTCCAAGTTCCATCCAAACACATCTAGCTTTCTATGTGTGTTCAGGTGAAGGCTTTCTAGACCTTGACTTTATTGCTAATTAAAAAGGGAATGTTGAATTTCTGTGTTTATTTTTCACTTAGAAACTCCTATGGGAGATTTTTTTTTGGGGGGGGGTGGCATTCTTCTCATACTCCCAGCTTAAAAGTGCATTTTTTCTCCTACCAAAAAGTCTAGCTATGAGGGTGTTAGGCTGTTGTTCATCCAACAGGACTGAATTTCCATTGTGATCTACCCCTGGGTTTTCCCTTCCTTCTCCAGCTCCTTCCCTCTCTCTGTGATTTGGGGATACAGTGGCCTTGCCCTATACCCTCTATTCCTTTCACTTTACATTGTTAGAAGTCAAAACAGGAGACCTGGCTCCCTCAGCTTTCCCCCACCAGGGCTCCCCATACACAATAATGCCTGATGTTGAACAAGGCCTTCGGGAATGAGACTCATCGGCTAGAAACAGGAAAAACACCACCATCATCTCACTCCTTTGGTGGGACATGTCCCTCTCACAAAGGTTGTAAGGTTTTTTAATAAAAGGGAAAAAAAACTCCAGGTAATTCTAAATGCCCTTTAATACCATTAAAGGAAAACTTAATTCCAATCACAGAGATTTATTGAAAAATCTTACCCAAGCAGCCGCTGTTACTTTTGAACCATGGAACCTGACTGCCCTCTTCTGGGCCTGAAGAGAATAGCACAAGCTGGAAAACCTGGGGACCTGCAGGGTTGCTTTTATCACACTTAGGAAATCTACACTAATAAGAAATTTTTGTATTAGAAGCCAACATGACTGTATGTAAATAATCTAACTTGCCCACAGCCCAGAATGCAATGCTTCATATATATATACAGATATACAGATATACACGCACACGCGCACTTGCGCACGTGTGCACACACACACACACACACACACACACACACACACACACACGCACACCAGCATTTCTGTTTTTATTTTGAAACCCTCAAGTCAAACCCAGGTGTTCAAATAAGGCTAACCAAAGTGTTCAACAGATGTGTGTTACTTTCTTCCACTCCGATATTAAGCTGAGCCTAGCATTTATTTTGTCGTGGTTGTTACATTATTTTGGAGGAAGGATCTCTCCTTACCCAAACAGCAAAAAGAAGCAGTCCAAGTTTAGGAAAAAACCACCTAAACTTTTCTCCAACTGAAGTAAAAGAGCTAACATCCAGGGAGATAGCTCGGGGTCAAAGGCATGTGTGGCCACACCTGACACCTGGAGTTCCATTTCTGGGACCCACATGGTGGAAGGAGAAAAGACTTTCCTCTGACCTCTACCTATGCATGGTGGCACACACCCACCCCACCAAAAAATTCAGTAAATGTTTAAAGTGTTTAAAAAGATGAAAATCACTGTAACATGATGTCATCTTTAGACGGGACCTGTACTTGCTGATAGAGGTATCAGTGGGTCGGCCAGAGATCTGTCCATTCCTTTTATCTATCAATATCAGTGAAGTCATCTTCCCAATTGGTTGCATAAGCAATGAGCTTTGAACTCCTTTCTTCTTCATCATTTTACCTCTGAAAAAAATGGTATAAATGAATTCGGGATGATTGATAATTCTGGCGTGAGGATCATTAATGCCAACAGAAAAAAAAATTTACCCTCAATTATAATTGTGATACTACGTCAAACAGATAGTGGAAATCCTAATCCTGAGCTCTATTAAAATGCACTTATTTCAATTTCCAGTTGCTATGTATGTCCTATTAGCAGCCTGACATTTTGAGTAGTACACTAATTCATATGAATTGGGTTTTAAATGAAAGCTTTCAAGTCAAGCTCTATGGAACACTGAGTGTAAGATAAGGCTGGAATTAGCAAGGGAATGAGGTGGTACTTTTCCTGCTAGCCTGCCTTCCTGTATGAAGATGCAAAACCAAAATGCTCCAAATTATAAAATGCTTTCATCTCGAGGACTTCACCCACGGGGGAAGAGCCCGCCCACTTCACCCCACTTTCTGACAGAGGTCATTAGCAGCAGAGACAGTTCTAAGTCTGCAGTTAGAGTATTAAATATCAGAGGTTAAATGTGGAAGAGTGCTAGCAGGATCTCCACTAGAAGGGCACTGAGGTCAGGTCCATGTTGTCCAACATCATGCGGAGTGGGCAAAGCTGATCTTTACCAAGGTTAGTAACGAGAGAGAAATCAGGGGCCTCTGAGTTCGTTTACCCACCACAGAGGATGCCAGGCAAATAGCCTGTGGGGCTCTGTGCCCTAGTGAACCCGTCCTCACTGCAGGTCACTTTGACTCCAAGGAGCCCAGGCTTGGCCATCTTGAGGGGAGACTTGCTGTGCACACAGGGAGCAAGGAAGTAAACACAGCAAGGGGTAAGTCCTCTGCAGAGGCAAAGATCCCCACCTGTGGAGCACAAGTCCATACCGGGGACTCATAGAATCGTGTTTCCTGACCTCAGCTTACTCATCTGGAAAATGAGAAACCTGGAAGCAGTGCTTAGGTTCCTAAGAACCAAAGGGGTCCTTCTGCCTCTAAATATACACATTACTATATCATTTGTAATTTCCATTAAATTCACAAAACTGCACCACTAACTTAAGTCCTTAACCATCTCTACAAGCCAAAGACAATGATTAATTATGTGACAATAAAATCTGAGAAATTGGGATAATTTTTACGTTTTTCAGTTTTCAGGTGCTGAATGTACAGAGCAAATATAAACCACAGATTTCACTTCTTGTTCCCTTATAAAAGAAATCTGGAATGATCCCTCACTCTCTTGGCTATTATTATTATTGTTGTTGTCATTATTATGTTAATAAGATCATTGTTGTCTATTATATAAAAAAATTCTCTTTCCTTCAGGATCACAAGAATGAAAGTAGTGTGGTCCAGGGCTTCAGGGAAGAAATAAAGAGGTGCTACGGCATTTTTACATGTACTGTAGTGATGCAGAAGGGATATTTGCTCTTCTGATCTATGGAGGATGCTGGGGTAGAAGTGATGCTGAGTCCTTTGGAAGGATTCCTGTCAGGTATGGTTTCCTCTTGTTCTGCAGGTCAAAGAATTGTGACAATAGAGGCTGCAGGCTCAGCTGCTCACTGTCTTTTGCCAGTGGAGAGTCTCAGAGCAATGACAGCTGTAACTGTGGCCATAGCTAGGAAGCACACAAAGCAGGGAACTGATAAGGATAAATGATAATGTAAACACAAAGAGCTGGGCTTTTTCTTCCTGCCAAAGCAATGTGCATCTTGGTACTTAAAATAATTTCTGTAAGAGCTCAGGAAATGGCTCCTCTGGCAACACACTTGCCAGACAAGCATGAGGACCCGAGTTCGACTCTCCAGCACCCAAGCAAAACTCTAGTGTGGCAGAACAGGCAGGGGCGGGGAAGAAGAGCCAGCTGTGTGCTAGCCAATCCAGCTGACTTGGTGAACTCCAGGTTCAGTGAAAGACTTTCTCTTTAAAAACAGATAGATGAAAGTATAAAATAGATAATAATTACAGAAGACACTTGGCCCTAATCTCTGGACTCTGCATATATGTGCACAAACAAACAAACACATTCATTCACATAACACACACACACACACACATACACACACACACACTAAATACTATATATATAAATATATATATATATATATATATATATATATATATATATATATATATTTGTTCTCATCCGCCTAAATCCTGTGAGTTCTGAGAGCAGATGTTTTTGCATGATTTAATTCTCTACCCTCGACATCTAATAAAA